>NW_027507784.1:88743163-89350663 GCF_037356315.1 Lithobates pipiens | reverse complement strand
ACAACTTTGGAGTTGTACAAGTGTGAATGGAGCCTAAGGCTCGGTTCAAATTATAGTGATGTCAGACATTGAATGTGATTCGCACCGCACTGCAGATCACATGTGATGTCTGTGCAATGCGAATTTAGCAATACAGATTGTATGGCTGAATTTGCATCGCATTCGGACCAAAATGGTGCAGGACCCTTTTTGTGGTCCGCACTGGAATTGGATTGCATGGGTGATCACACCCATGCGATCCAATTCCTGTCCGAATTTCGCAGTTCGCACTGAGATTTACGAACCAATCAGGGGGTGTCATTAACTTTATATTGACACCCGCAGCGGTTCACAGAGGGCAGTGTGAACCGGCAGCTATTCAGGTGCGATGGATTTGCACCAGTGTGAACGCAGCCTAACAGCATGTATGGAGGAATTTGTTCTTCAGTCATTTTTTCTTCTTTCCATCTATTAACCTCCCTGGCGGTACCATTATTTCGGATTTTAGGTGCTAAAAGCGGTACCATTATTTTGCATGAAAATTTGGCGTTTTATATTGTAGTCCTGTAATTCTTAGGAATAACTCTCTTAAATCTGTCCAAACCAGAGTCTAGCAGACATCCCGGGTATGATAAAGTTTGAAAAATTAAATCATAAATTATAATATAAGAAATAATTATAAATAATTGTACCAAATAATAATATAACAATAATAAAAATTATTCAATAATGTAATCACATCAAAAACACTGAAATTTGCTCGGTTGCAGAATTGTCACTGTCATTACTTTTCAGTATTTGATGACGAATCTCCCCACAAATCGCTATCGCTCAATTCTGCGAGTGATTCTAATTTATTATCGCTGTTTTCTAGCTGCTCTAAAATCATTTTTGATGTACAGTGACAGTTTTGGTTGCTATGGACAATCTCCAGTTTCCAGGTATAAAGAACAGCTTTTATTATATAAAACTACATGCAGGACACTGGACAGACCATTAGGGACAACGGGGATGTGAAATGTTTACATACAGCAATGTAATCTGTAAGATTACATTATACTGTATGTTTACTGTGTGTTTCACTTTTTGAATTTGGCGCCGATCTCCGTGCCCGTGCGTCGCAACGCTCGCAGGGCACGGAGATCGCCGATGTGATAGATCGAGCGAGACACGGCTCGCTCGTACAGCGGGGAGACGACGCTGGATCCGAGGGAGAAGGTGAGTATTCCTCCTCCTGGATCCAGCGATGCAGTCCCGAGTCTGACTCGGGGATACCGCTAATGGTATAAAAAATCCACCCCGAGTCAGACTCGGGAAAACCGTCAGGGGGGTTAAATCTTCTGCCCTTGTTGTTGTTTTAACTTTAGATAGTAAAACATTTTTTTTTTTGCCAGTAAATCCCTTATACAGCCCACTTCCTGTTTCTTGTCTGGTTAAAAGCCCAGGCTTATGACATCATGCACAGCTCTCTCTCTCTCACTCTTGTGAGAGTTTGCCAGGAAGGGAGGGGGGTTGAGTCATAAGAGGGCCAATGAAAGCTGCAGAGTTGGAGGTGTACCTCTGTGTAAATCCAGGAAGTGAACAGGCAGCAGCTTCAGCTGCCCACAGTTAAAATAGCTGCAGCCAGACTTAGTGGAGGGAGATTTCTGCAGCATATTTGGCAAGTACAGAATCACAGTATATATAAAATCATGTGCAAAGTGGTTGGAGGGAAGCTTCAGAATGGCAAAGATGTTTTTATTGATAATGATGTGAGCAGACTGCAGTTCCTCTTTAAAGTGTTACTAAACCCAGGAGCCTGCATGGAAATGCAATTATTTTAGTAAATATAAACTGCTAAATTCCTTTTCTGATCAGCAGTATATAGCAGTCTTGTGACTTCTATCAGTGTCCAGCCAAGCACTGGTTAAAGCTTGTAGGAGGAGTTTTCATTCTCCTCTGACTGTCCTATGAGGTTGCAGGACCCCTGACTTTCTGTCTGGACAGTGCTGATTGGCCCTGTGCTGATCACATGCATTCTCCCCAAAAAAAAATCTCTAGCAAAACACAACAAATGTGCAGCGTGCCTCCTAGAGCTCTGTTATATCAGCAGATGGATTGGGGACACTAAAAGAAGGGGGAGATCAGATAAGAAGGATCAAACAACCTAACCCCTGGATTACCCACTTAGGTTTAGGCATGCTTTACTGTATATACAGACTGATTTTACTGCTGTGGGTTTAGTAAGACCCTGGCTCCCGGGTTTGGCGCTTTTCTCTTGTGAGGAGCATAGGGACAGGTCACCCGTCTGTCAGGGACAGTGCTTAGATGCAGGGAGAGGTTCCAGTGGAGTAGGAAAAGTCGCAGGGGTCTCAAACTGGCGGCCCTCCAGTTGTTGCGAAACTACAAGTCCCATGAGGCATTACAGGGCTTTCAGTTACAAGCATGACTCCCACAGGCAGAGGCATGATGGGACTTGTAGTTCCGCAACAGCTGGAGGGCCACCAGTTTGAGACCCTTGGTAAAGAGACATGCAATCCTTCCTGGAAGCTTCCCACTTGGGTTTGGACCGGTCAGGCGGCATTCCTCCCCTCGGGACAGACGCTGTTGGCACACCTGGGACCTACTGCTATTCTCAACATTGCATGTCCTGTGAGTGTGCCCGGTCGGGTCGATTTCACGCTGGGCTAGTTCTGATTTGTTGAACTTCATTTTCAGCATAGTTGCGTTTCCGCGACTGGACTGCAGTATTTACTACCGCCGCACCATGCTGCATTTCCCCAATATGGGGAAGACAGATGGTGTTGAATGCCCCTACCTTTGTTCAGGGATGGTTGGGATATCTTCCTAGTACACTTATTAGGACTGAAGAAGTAGCCTGAAAAGGCTACAAAACATCTCCAACATTATACAAGTCCAGTTGAATGCGATCAACTACTACTAGATATAAGGTGCAAAATAGAAGAGAAGCTGGGACTTTATATGAGATCCGCCATAGCAAATAAACAATGAAATTAAAGTGGATGTAAACCCAATGTCATCCTTTCTAAACTACGGCAATATTGGTTATCTAGAAGGATATACATGCCTCCTGCATGTATACTTATCTGTCAAATGTCTCCCCTCTGTCTGTTATGAAATCCGAAAAACTGCAGATTCTGTGGGTGGGTCTGTTGTCTGGTGGGTGGAGTCGTGATGTCAGTAGACTCGCCGCCCACCTCTACACTCCCCTTATCAACCTGCATTTTCTCCTGTGTATTTCTTACACTGAACTTCTGCTATGATCTCTAACATCCAGTCAAAATCCAGAAAAGTCCCCACATGACTTCAGCATGCCCAATCATGCTGAGATGTGGAACATTCAATCCTGGCAGAGCAGCAGAAGAAAGAAGTGGGGGAGGGAATTAAAGCGGGAGTCCGCTGGGACTCCGCGTTTTTTTTTTTTTAAAAGCCAGCAGCTACAAATACTGCAGCTGCTGACTTTTAAAATAGTGACACTTACCTGTCCAGCGCGCCCGCGATGTCGGCACCCGAAGCCGATCTGTAGATCGTATCTCGGGTGCTGCCGCCGCCATCTTGGGTATGGGAATCAGGAAATGGAGCCTTTCGGCTTCATTTCCCGGTTCCCTACTGCGCATGCGCGAGCTGCGCTGCGCAATAAGGACGGTCCCCGCTGCCTCTGGGATCTGTGTGTTTTCCCAGCAGGCAGCGGGGCACTTGCGGGAAGGGGCGGGCACTTGCGGAAAGGGGCGTAATATACGCCCCTTTCCGCAGAGAGCTATCCCGTAAGTGGGTACAGATACCTGTACTGTACAGGTATCTGCAACCCCCTCCCCCCTGAAAGGTGCCAATTGTGGCGCCGGAGGGGGGGAGGGTTCCGATGAGCGGAAGGTCCACTTTAGGGTGGACCTCCGCTTTAAGGAATTAAAAAATAATTCATGTCTCTTAGGCTAGTGCACGAGATATGTAAATCACCCGTCACTCACAGCAAGGGGGAGGATTTGACAAAGTTTTTCTCTGTTTGTCAAGATTTATCTCACTGAACAATAAAAAAGGATTGGTCAGAGCCGGATGAACTCTTTGTGGCAAGACTGGGCTCAAATGATAGGGAATCTTATAATCTACATTATGACATAAAAAAAAAAAAAAAAAAGGGTTTACATCCACTTTAAGTACATACATGTATATATATATATATATATATATATATATATATATATATATATATATATATAAAGATTCATTTATTTATTTGTTACAATCTAAAATTCTTTCAAACTCTTAAATATACAATATATCAAATAATTTGGTAGTCACATGACTTACACTTGGTATTATACTGCTTATATCACATGATATAATTGTTGAGTTGAAATGATGGACATAAATGGTAAAATGAATACATGAAAAATATATGCATATACACATAATAAAACCAGATGTGTCTTGTTATTAGATAGCACTCAATGCGTTTCATGGCGTTACAGCCACTCATCAGGAGTGTGATAGGGTGATATACTGTAAAGAAATATCAATTATTAATAGTGCCCTCTAAAGAAAGGAATTTTCCCAAAGACTGGTAACAGGTCAGCAATTTACACCTCTGTCCCATGGCTGGGGCCAAACTCTGCATGGAAATTTGTGGGGATCTCAGTATGGTGTGCTAGACATAACTGGTTGTCCTCTATTTTGTAGGCCTGATAGTGTTGCCGTAATGTAACATAACTTGAGTATCATATGCCTCTTTCTCCACACAGTGAGCAGAATGACCAGCCAGCCAATGGAGACTCTGGGTCAGTGGAAAGTCACTGTCTGGGAGGAGGAGAACTTCCAGGGCAAAAGATGTGAATTCCTCATGGAGTGCCCCAACATTATGGAGCGAGGGTTCCGTAAAATCCGTTCCATCAAAGTGGAAACCGGACCGTGAGTATTCTGATACATCTCGCCCCCCCCTGCGTTACCAGAGCCTCTTTAAAATATCTGCTGGCCATACTGCTTTAGCTGTTGATCCCAGGAAGGGCAGGTTGACCTCCAGGCTGGGCTGCCTTAAAGCATATGAAAACCCTAAAAATTAACTTCTCTTATTTGTTACATTTTTTACAGCCCTGTGGGGGTTTAAGATTTATCAGGGGTCTAAACAGACACCCAATGTCTCACTTTTGAGACAGAGAAAGAGAGTGAGGACACAGATTCCTGGGTTCTTTCTCTGCAGCCTCAGCTGTAGAGTGAATGAACATGAACAGGAAGCACTCTGTACAGAGGCTTCCTGTTTTTTTATAGACTGAAGCCATGTAAATGCAGGGAGAGCCGCAGAGGTATTTGTTATAGTAATTGTGCTCACTCCTGCTGTTCTGGGCCCCCCTGTTAAACTTATAGGACCTAATATAATTTAGACCAGTGGTCTCTAAACTGCAACGCTTGGCTGGATGGGGCCCTTTGATTGCCATAATCTGGTCCATTGAGCACTATTCCTCCCACTGGACACCAACAGTGGAGCATAGCCATAGTTCCTGCCTCTGAAACCAATGATGAAGCACTACCCCCCCTCCCCCCCACTGATAACAGTGATGGGGCACTATTACTCCAACTAATAGTAATGATAGGTATTGTTCCTCAAATTCCTCAAATTAATACAACTGATGGGGCATTATTCCTCCATTTAATTATAATGATAGGGCACTATTCTTCCAACTAATACCAATACTGAGGCATTATTCCTCCAACTAATACCAATTATGGGGCACTATTCCTCCAACTAATACCAATGATGGGACATTATTCCTTCAACTAATACTAATGATGGGGCATTATTCCTCTAACTATTACCAATGATGAGGCACTATTCCTCCAACTAATTCCAATGATGGGGCACTATAACTCCAATTAATACCAAAGATGGGGCATTATTCCTCCAATTATTACTAATGATGGGGCATTATTCATCCTACTAATACCAGTGATGGGGCACTATAACTCCAACTAATACCAATGATGGGGCATTATTCATCCTACTAATACCAATGATGGGGCATTATTCCTCCAATTATTACTAATGATTGGGCATTATTCCTCCTACTAATACCAATGATAGGTCCCTATTCCACCAACTAATACCAATGACTGGGCACTATTCCTCCTACTGGACATCAATAGTGGAGCATAATACCTGCTTCTGAAACCAATGATGGAGCACTATCCCTCCCACTGATACTAATGATGGAGCATTATTTCTCCTATTAATACCAATGATGGGGCAGGACCCTATTCTTCCTCCTATTGGTCACTGGTGCTATGTAACTGTTTTACTCCCACTGACCACCAAGTTTGCTCTATATAACCAACAGTCTTCACATTCTAGTAACAAGGCATGATGTGGGTATTGCTCGCTGGGAGTTTTTCTGACCCGACTTTCAGTGGGGCCCAAATGGCCCACAAACATTAAAATAAAATGAATAAACATTTTACCAAGCTGCACAATTTTTAATACTGGTGCCCTTTGAATGCATAATCTATTTTCTGGAAAAAGTGATTTTACGCTTTAAACAGAGCCATCCTATCACAAGTGATAAGGTACCTTCCTACAGAGTCAGACCCTCACTTACATTGTCTCTGGTTCTTTGTCAGATGGGTCGGCTTTGAGTATCCAGAATTCCAAGGGCAGCAGTTTATCCTAGAGAAAGGAGACTACCCCCGCTGGGAAGCATGGAGTGGAAACACCAGCTACAGAACCGAACACCTTCTGTCCTTCCGACCTGTGAAATGCGCTGTAAGATACACTTCTCTATATCTGTCGTCTTACCTTTATTAATTGCTCGCCGACTGCACTATAGCAGATTTACTGCTACAAGGTGGCCGTCCTGTGCAGAATCCTGTATATATATATATATATATATATATATATATATATGTGTGTGTGTGTGTGTGATTCTGCCCTTCCAGTAGGGTTGCCACCTGTCCAGGTTTCACCCGGACAGTTTGAGTTTAGAATCATGCATCCGGGTTTCCGACTGCCTGAAACCCGGACACATTATTCAGACCAGACTATGGCTTCCCAGCAGGGTTGCTGGCTGCAGTTGTCTAACCGCCTTCAACCCTCTGTGTCTGTCCACACTCCAATCCCCGGCACTGTGCCTCAAAAAAGGAAAGTGGTGAGCGTAAATTTGAAGTCCAGCTACATCTGGACGAGAGGTGCCAAGGGGTAAGTGAGCTCACCATCCATCTCTGTCTGTGACTAAAGTCTCCTCCCTTCTCTCTTCTGCCTCTGAGTGAGTACGCTAACGTAATTCAGGGTTCTTGGAGCACCCCTTATATCAGAGTTCCCCTTTACACCAGAGGCCCCAGTGTTCCCCCTTACATCAGAGTCCTCTCCGTACATCAGAGTTCTCAGTGTTCCCTCTTAAATCAGGGTTCCCAGAGCATTCCTTATGTCAGAGTCCCCAGAGTTCTCCCTTACATCAGAGTCTGCAGAGTCCCCCCTTACAGTGAAAGGGAACTCTGCAAGTTCAGATGTAAAAGGTGAACTCTGTGGACTCTGATGTAAAGGGGGAACTCTTGTTATTAACTTCATGTGATTAGAAATTTGATTTATTAGCAAAATATATGTATATAAAAAAAAATTGCTGTGCACCGCTAAAGTGTTCGGGTTTGACTTGAAGAAAAAGTGGCAACCCTAACTTCCGGGTGCAATAGATGTCCGCTGGCACACGCTGACCAAAAAGCGTCCCTTTACCTCAGAAGTGGTTTTAGACTAGATAGAAAACAGCGATCGTAAATTAGAACACTTGCAGAATTGAGCGATAGCAAATCATGGGGAAATTAATTTTATTATTATTATATATTTTTTTTAATAATAATAACTATTATTTATAGTTATTTATTATATTATAATTTATGATTTTGTGTTTCAAACTTTATCATACCCAGGATGTCTCTTAGACTCTGGTTTGGACAGATTTAAGTGAGTTATTCCTAAGAATTACAGGCCTACAATATAAAATGCCAAATTTCCATGCAAAATAATTGTACCGCTTTCAGCACCAAAAATCTGAAATAATCATACTGCCAGGGAGGTTAAGGTTTGACCTCATATTATATGGTTTTGGTAAATCCGAAGACACAAATCTTCAGAAAATCGAATAATGGGGACCGAAGTCTACGTTTCCACTAGTGCGACTTGTCATGCTACTTTGGACACATAAAGTCGCATGACAATTTACAGCCCATTGATTTCAATGGCACCGTTCCATTCTAGGCGACTTTGAAAATCAGGAACTTCGAAAAGGCGCCTGCACTACTTTGGTGCGTCTTTTGATGCAACTTTGATCCAGAGAGTGCAAAGTTGGATCAAAGCTGCACTCAAAAATTGCATCAAAGCCGCACTCTAAATCGTGCGACTTTGGTGGTTGCAATGGGAGAAATGTAGACTAACCTGGTTTGTGACATTTTAGAATTGAGCCCACGTTGTCAGAACTAATATCCAGATCATCTGAGATGACCTTGTGAATTGATAGGCCTGGAGATCGGTTCAAACACCATATGCTTTCATATTGTGCATGCCTGTGAACATTGCTAGTACTGGAACAGATCTGCGCTACCCTCAGCTCTTATAAGAATTTTTTTTTTTTTCTGTCCTCCTTCCCAAATTTCCCCAGAACCACAGCGACAGCAAAGTGACCCTATACGAAGGAGAGAACTTCCAGGGCCGCAAGTTTGAGCTGTCCGATGACTACCCCTCCCTGCAGGCCATGGGATGGTGCACCAAGGAGGTGTCTTCCGTCAAGGTCAACTCTGGCGCGTGAGTACTCACATATTTACTCCTCTTCCTCAAGAACTCTTCCTTTAGAATAGGCCCGTGCTTGGGTAATAAAGCCGGAAAGTCATGTTGTAGTCTAAGATCTGAAGAAGCTTAAGCTTTGGAAGACGTATGCAGATTCTGATTTTTTTTTTATAAAGTCTACAGCTGCCTCTTACTTATACTCCGCCCCCTGACCCCTAGGTTCCTCCCCCGCTTTGCCAGACACTCCTATGAGTACCAGGGAGGTCAGGGAGTTCACTGCCAATGTCGGTAATACACATGTTTGGGGCCTCAGAATTGACCAATCAGTGACTGACATCATCCCCCCCCCACCCCCCCCCCCCCCAACGTGATGGTGGTTCCTATAGGTGGAGAAAGCTATGTAAAGGGAGACCCCTACTGACCCCCCCCCCAAAAAAATATACCACCAACCTCCACTGTTGACTTCCATCATCCAATCATGCGCAAGCTGCTGTTTTTTTTGTTTTGTTTTTTCATTGTATTTTTGCTTGCACATGATTGGATAATGGAAGTCAGCAGAGCTTCTGGTAATTTACTAAGCTCTGGAGCAGCTATTTGCCTTTAGTAAATCATTGTTGGCTGCGGCAGAAGACAATAGGAAAATGGAGAACATGATACATGAGGCAGGTAGAGGTCAATGCTATCACCCAAATCAATGTTCCCACTCATTGCCAGGACAAGGCCATCTAATGCCCAGGGTGAAGATGCCAAACGGCGACCCCCCACCTTAAAAAGTATGGGCAATACGTGTCAGAAAAAATCCCCTCCCTCCCCTCCAAAACAAATCGAGCGCTTATCTTCGCACTTAACCCCTAAGCATAAATTTGCCTTGCAAGCCAAAATTCTCCCTCAACAAAAACTCCCCCTCTTTCAGTGCAAATCCCCCCTCCAGGATTTATGCTCAAATTTTCCATCTGACCACAAATCCTCTCCCACCCTCCAAATTCCCCTCTCGCAGCACAAATCCCCCTCTCCTAGAACTAATCCCCCAAGTTTCCCTCCTAGCACAAATCCCTCAATCATCCCTATTAGCACAAATTCACTACCCCCAAAAAAAATCCACCTTCCTAGCAAATCCCCCTCTCCAAATCACCCCTTCCAGCAAAATACCCCAAATTCCCACTGCGCCCAGGGCAGCCGCCCCTCCTACCCACCCCTTGTCCCGGTCCTGTTCCCACTACAGACTGCGGAGGTCCGAGGGCCACACATCATATAACAAAGGGCTGCAGGTTGGGCACCAAGGCTCTAGAGGCATCGCACAGGTATTTGTATCTATCCAAAAATATCCAGACCTGGTATTATTTAAATGAATTGTGTACCTTTCACATTTTACTTTCTTGCTATACAATGGAACCTTGGTTAACGAGTAACGCAATTAACGAGCGTCTTGAAAGACGAGCAACTTTTATTTTTAAATTCTGACTCGATTTGCGAGTGTTGTCTCACAAAACGAGCAGAATTCAATCGAATGAGGTGTGCAGTACCGCATTTAGCCAGAGGTGCGGGGGTGGCGGTGGCACTCGGTGACACTTCAGAAATACTCAGAACCACTCGGAAGTACTCAGAAACACTCCGCTCCGAGTGTTTCCAAGCCTTTCCAAGGCTTTTCAAGTTCAGTTGAGCTGTCCCAAAGTATTTCCGAGGCTCTCTGGTGCCCCCTCACCTCTGTCCACATGCGGTATTGCATGTAATAGAAGTCAATGAGGAACAAATTATCTTTGTTTCCATTGACTTTTATGAGGAAACTCGCTTTGATATGCGAGTGCTTTGGATTACAAGCATTCTCCTGGAACGGATTATGCTTGTAATCCAAGGTTCCGCTGTACTATTACTATGTTTCACAGCCACTCTGCTCAGCAGCTTTATTGTATCCATATGGAGCACTCAGTGGGAAGAAAGAAGGAAAGAAGGAAGCAGAACCTGATTAGGTAATGAGGAAATGTATCTGAAGTCAGGTCCACTATAAGGGATTCATTTTGAGTTTGCCCAGCAGCCAAGACGGCTCCCGGTCTCTGCTAGCGATCAGTAGCCAACAGGACCGGCTCCCGGTGATCTGACCTCTGCTTCTAGGGATATGTCTCTTGGTATTGCAACAAAATATACCAATTATTACAACTATAGAGGTGTAGAGATCTGTTTTTTGGAAGAGCTCTTCTTTGTATGATAGGTCCACTTTAAGGCGCTGCCTACCCATTTCCACCTTGGCAGCCCCCCTGGTGGCAGGGAATGCAGTGACTTGTAGTTCTGCAGCTGGTGCCAGGTTGTTCACTTTTGTTCACCTTTCTTTTTTCTTTCTCTGTTTACTATGCCCACAGCTGGGTGGCATATCAGTTCCCCGGATACAGAGGATACCAGTATGTGCTGGAAAGAGACAGGCACAATGGTGAATACAGGAACTATAATGAATACAGCACTCAGGCCCACACTAACCAGATCCAATCCATCCGCCGCATCCAGCACTAAGGAGCCCCCCCGGCACCTCACAGCCACTCTGTCTGTCCCCCCATCCCTGTCGCACGGTGACTCGGAGCCAAGCTGACTGCAATAAATATAACTTTAAAAATACAAAGTTTCCTGTGTCATTTGTTCCTCCATCAATGATCATACGTCAAGTGCAAATATTCTACTCAATGGGGAAAAAATGGCTGCCATAGGGATTGTCTACATCAGTTGCTGAAAAGAGAGCAAAGTGCTGGAGAGACTGAGACAAACACCTACATATATGTATATGTATATATATATATATATATATATATATATATATATATATATATATATATATATATATATATATATATATATATACACACACACACACACACTATATTACCAAAAGTATTGGGACACCTGCCTTTACACGCACATAAACTTTAATGGCATCCCAGTCTTAGTCCATAGGGTTCAATATTGAGTTGGCTCACCCTTTACAGCTATAACAGCTTCAACTCTTCTGGGAAGGCCATCCACAAGGTTTAGGAGTGTGTCTATGGGAATGTTTGACCATTCTTCCAGAAGCACATATGTGAAGTCAGACACTGATGTGGGACAAGAATGCCTTGCTTGCAGTCTCCGCTCTAATTCATCCCAACGGTGTTCTATCGGGTTGAGGTCAGGACTCTGTGCAGGCCAGTCAAGTTCCTCCTCCCCAAACTCGTTCATCCATGTCTTTATGGACCTTGCTTTGTGCACTGGTCCAAATCATTTGGTGGAGGGGGGTTTATGGTGTGGGGTTGTTTTTCAGGGGTTGGGCTTGGCCCCTTAGCTCCAGTGAAGGGAACTAATAAGGCATCAGAATACCAAGACATTTTGGACAATTTCATGCTCCCAACTTTGTGGGAACAGTTTGGGGATGGCCCCTTTCTGTTCCAACATGACTGCGCAGCCAGTTCATCAAGCAAGGTCCATAAAGACATGGATGGGCAAGTCTGGGGTGGAGAAACTTGACTGGCCTGTCCTCAACCCGGGATGAATTAAAAAGAGACTATAAGCCAGGCCTTCTCGTCCAACATCAGTGCTCACAAATGTGCTTCTGGAATAATGGCCAAACATCCCCATAGACACACTCCTAAACCTTGTGGACGGCCTTCCCAGAAGAGTTGAAGCTGTTATAGATGCAAAGGGTGGGCCAACTCAATATTGAACCCTACGGACTAAGACCGGGATGCCATTAAACTTCATGTGCATTAGAGCTGCACAATTAATCATTAAAAAAAATCTTTATTCAAGCCCCCCCCCCCCCCCCCAATCTTAATCCAGCATTTTCACGATTCGTGTAACAAGTGCGGAGCCGTTCTCTGCTCACAGCTCTCAAAAAAAAAAGACAGCCAGCAAAGTTTATCACAACATTGCTCAACACTGAGATAAAAAGAAGCGATGTGGCTGATTTACTAAAACTGAAGAGGGCAAAATCTGGTTCAGCTCTCCATAGGAACCAATCAGCTTCCAGGTTTTATTGTCAAAGCTTAATAGAACAAGCTGAAGTTAGAAGCTGATTGGCTACCATACGCAGCTGCACCAGATTTTGCACTCTCCAGTTTTAGTAAATCAACCCGATTGCATCATTTGGTTCTTTGAGATCAAAGGAATTAACTTTGGTCTGCAAATGAGGGCAGTTTAACCACTTAAAGACTAAGCCCTTTTCTGTCGCTTGTTGCTTACAAGTTAAAATCTGTATTTTAAAATCTGTATAAATCCTGTATAACAATATTTTCTGCTAGAAAATTACTTAGAACCCCTAAACATTATATATATATATATACAGGGGCGGACTGACCATTTGGCGACTCGGGCAATGCCCAAAGGCCCTGGGCCAATAGAGGGCCCCATCAGGGTTGCCAGCCTCAGTAAAACCAGGGAAAGTATGTAAAAATCTGTGTTTTTTTTTTTTACATCTGTCTCTGAAATGTCCCTTACCGAGATCCTTTTGGTCTAAAAATCTTGAGATTATAGCTGACCCAACTCTCCCTGTACATTGCACACTCACATCAGTCCCTACCCTCAAGGATCCAACAATCCAAGGTCCCCCTTAATATACTAGGGCCAATTCGGGACAGAAGCCAATTAACCTACCTGCATGTCTTTGGAGTGTGGGAGGAAACCCACGCAGGCACAGGGAGAACATGCAAACTCCAGGCAGGTAGTGTCGTGGTTGGGATTCAAACCAGTGACCTTTTTTACTGCTAGGTGAGAGTGCTACCCACTACACCACTGTGCCACCCTACAAACCACTGTGCCGCCAATGTCTGTGTATACTGTGTGTACATGTATGTGTATACTGTGTGATTGTGTATACTGTGTGTGTGTATACTGTGTGTGTGTATACTGTGTGTGTGTATACTGTGTGTGTGTATACTGTGTGATTGTATACTGTGTGTGTGTATACTGTGTGATTGTATACTGTGTGATTGTATACTGTGTGTGTGTATACTGTGTGATTGTATACTGTGTGTGTGTATACTGTGTGTGTGTATACTGTGTGATTGTATACTGTGTGTGTGTATACTGTGTGATTGTATACTGTGTGTGTGTATACTGTGTGTGTGTATACTGTGTGATTGTATACTGTGTGTGTGTATACTGTGTGGCCCCATAATCTCTGATAGCCTGGGGGGCCCATAATCTTCTATTGCCCGGGGGGCCCCATGAGTTGTCAGTCCGCCCCTGTATATATATTTAGCAGAGACCCTAGAGAATAAAATTGTGGTCGTTGAGATTGTTTATGTCACACTGTATTTGCGAAGCGGTCTTTTAAAAGAAATTTTTTTTTGGGGGGGGGGGGGAACGCACTTCAATTAATAAAAAACTAAACAGTCAAGTTAGCCCAATTGTTTTTTATAATGTGAAAGATGATGTTACGCCAAGAATTTTGAGAGAATCGTGATCTTTATTCTAAGCAAAAAAAAAATTGTGATTCTCAATTTATTCAGAATCGTGCAGCTCTAATGCGCATGTAAAGTCAGATGTTTCCAATACTTTTGACAATATATAGCAAATACTGAAAAAAGAGTCACAAAGAAGTCACGTAGTAATGGCAAATGGATGAAAAAAAAAAAAAAATCTCAAAAATGACCACTAGGGGGAGCACACGTGTCATTGGTTAAGCATCCCCTTGGACAGATGGCAAAAGACACCTCCTGCACTGACTCTGGGTGTCTCCAATAAATCATATCATGAAAGGTCAACATGGATTTAATAGGCCAGGTCTTCTCGCCTGCTTTGTTGTAACACGGCCTTCAAACACGGAGTCATCTGTCTTCCTGGAGACCGCATTAATGATTATTTCCCTGGTACAAAGTGACTGGGTCTTGTGATTGGCTAAATCTGTCACTTTATTTTAAGTTCAAAGGAAAAGAATAATTCAAACAAGTATCAAAAGAGAGATTAACGAAATATAAATATGACAGCAGACCGAGGCTTTGTTTAAAAATAGCGCCTGCCCTCCGCCACTCCTATACAGAGGGGTTCGCTAAAGAGGCGCTTAACGTAGACGTAAAACCCGATCGCTATGGACTCCAAGAATCCTAAAAGTGTTATTGTCATTTCAAAAGTCATTTTTCATTTCATTCAGTCTGCAGCTTTATTTAAAAAAAAAAAAAAAAAAAAAAAAAAAAACCTGCTAACCCTGCTGTGAAGGTTTCTGTTTGGGCACTTCCTGTTATAGGGTGACAACACTCTGCCCCTGTTTCCTAACTGTGCTCCTGTGTTGTCACCCGGGCACACAGGCTACCAATGGAGGCTACAACTGTCTATTTTAACACCCGCTGCAAAAACAAGCTCCGCTTTTGTAAATGCCACACAGCCATCACTGGAGTGATTGTAGACAGGAAGTGGCTGCAAATAAGCTGCAGGAGATCAGCCACACAGAGTGGCAGCAAAGGATGAGAAAAGGTTAACACAAGTATTTCATTTTTTTTTATAAAAATGGAAATTGTGGATGATATGCAGGGCTTTAGCAAACTAAATGTCTTCAGTTAGAGCAACGGGCTGCAACAGGTGAGTCACAATCTACCCGTCCGCCATGGGTATGTGATGGGAAGACTGCAACCCAGCCGTGCCAACTGCCAGCTCTGGAGTCCGGACCTCAGAACGACAAAAACAAAAAACCACTGCAGAGCTGAGGGAAGTCTTAGGCTACCTGGGACCCGGGAGGACCTATGCTACCTGGGACCTGGGAGGACTGGATGATGCTGATCTGAGGTCTACAGGGTGAATTTTACAGAAAGGGGGGGGGGGGGACTACTGACCTCTGCACTGTGTGTTATTACTAACCTCTAAGCTCTGCATTATTTACTGCTGACCCCTGCACTCTATATTGTCTACTAAAGAGCCCTTTATTCTCTTTTACTTAATCATGACCCCTGCGCTCTGCATTACTTACTGCTGACCCCTGTGCTCTGCATTACGTACTGCTGACCCCTGTGCTCTGCATTACTTACTGCTGACCCCTGCGCTCTGCATTACATACAGCTGACCCCTGTGCTCTGCATTACTTACTGCTGACCCCTGTGCTCTGCATTAATTACTGCTGACCCCTGCACTCTGCATTACTTATTGCTGACCCCTGTGCTCTGCATTACTTACTGCTGACCCCTGCGCTCTGCATTACTTACTGCTGACACCTGCACTCTGCATTACTTACTACTGACCCCTGCGCTCTGCATTACATACTGCTGACCCCTGCTCTCTGCATTACATACTGCTGACCCCTGCGCTCTGCATTACTTACTGCTGACCCCTGTGCTCTGCATTACTTACTGCTGACCCCTGTGCTCTGCATTACGTACTGCTGACCCCTGCTCTCTACATTACTTACTGCTGACCCCTGCGCTCTGCATTACTTACTGCTGATCCCTGCACTATGCATTACTTACTGCTGACTCCTGCGCTCTGCATTACTTGGTGCTTACCCTGGCGCTCTGCATTACTTAGTGCTGACCACGGCGCTCTGCATTACTTACTGCTGACCCCTGCACTCTGCATTACTTGCTCCTGATCCCTGCACTCTATATTGCCTACTAAAGAAAGAACCTTTTATTCTGTTTTACCTAATCATGACCCCAGCACTCATTACTTACTACGTACTGACCCCTATGTTCTGTGTTACTTACTACTGACCTCTAAATTCTGTGTTACATACTGCTGACCTCCAAACTCTGCAATCATTTCTACTGACTTCTGCACTCTGTGTTACATACCATTGACCCCTGCACACTGCGTTACATGCTTCTGACCCCTGCCCCTTGCATTATGTAATTCTGAACCCGGCATTGTGTGTTAATACTGACCTTTGCATTCTGCATTATTCTCTCCAGTCCTTACCTCTGTATTCTGTATTAGATACTGCTGACCCCTGCCTGCCCTCTGTGTTACTACTGACCTCTAAACTCTAAGTTACATACTGCTGACCTCTGAACTCTGCAATAATTTCTCCTGACCCCAGGCACTCTGTGCTACATACTATTAACCCCCGCACACTGTGTTACCTGCTGCTGACTGACCCCTGCACTTTGCATTATGTAGTATTGAACCCGGCATTATGTGTTAATACTGACCCTTGCATTCTGCAATTTTTTCTCCTTACCTCTGTATTCTGGATTAGATACTACTGACCCCTGCCCTTATAAAGGGCCTCTGAACTCTGCATTGCTACTGACCACTGCACTGTGTGTTACTTACTACTGACCTCTGAAGTCTCCAATACTTTCCCCTGACCCCTGCATTCCATGTTACTTAAAATATTTACCCGTACAAACTCCGTTACATGCTGCTGACCTCTGCACTCTGCATTATGTAGTACTGACCCCTGCATTATGTGTTACATACTGACCTTTACATTCTGCATTATTTTCTCCTTAACTCTGTATTCTGGATTAGATACTACTGACCCCTGCACTCACTTACTTACCGATCTCTGAATTCTGCATTGCTACTTACCCCTGCACTGTGTGTTACTTGCTACTGACGCCTGAACTCTACATTACTTACTCTTGATCCCTGCACTCTGCATTTTATGACTGACTACTGAATACTAAGTTACATACTACTGACCCCTAAACTTCTAAGACCCGACTTACTTTTTAATGGAACCTTACCAGGTTACCTCCTTAAAAAAAAAAAAAAAAACAATGCTGAACCCTGGCGATCTTTCATTTGTTCAATGTTGTTCATGTAGATCTCCACCAATCCAGGGCTGCCTACCTTTGTTTAGTGTCCATACACAGAACAATTTTATATGCAATCATATTGTCGATCAATGTAATGTCTGGGAGAAAAATATAATCAAAAGATTGATCAGGGAAAAAAAAAAAGAATGATCAGGCACAAACACACTAATTAAAATCATTCCATATATATGATCGAACTGTATTCTCAAGATCGATAAAAAACAATTTAGGAATAGCATATTGAGAACCGATTGATCCTATGTGAAATAATGTAATCTACAAAAAATCTAAAAACTTTATCGAAAACATATCTACAGAACGACATACATGTAAGCTAGTTCTTCATTTTAGGTAAAAAATTAAGCAACACGCAATTTCAAATGTCATTCTTAATTTTATTTTATTTATTTTTTTGCTTTTTACTAAATGTACAAACACATATTTTATGGTATTCTCAACATGAATAAATTATGTACAAATTAAAACAAATTATTGCTAAAATTTGTTGAATGCTGTCTGTATCTACTGAACATTACTTTAAAATTTGTCTTGATTTAAAAAAAAAAAAAAAAAAAATCACATTGGTTACATTTATTTGTTAATTTCCTTCCAGCATTCTCATGAATTGTTACATTGTATCAAGTGATGAAATATGTATTTCCTATGCTCCTCAGCTCCATCTAGTGGCCATAATGCTAATGTTACTGCCCATTAAAAAAAGAAAAATAGCTTCAGCCCCGGAAGATTTTACCCCCTTCCTGACCAGAGCACTTTTTGCGATTCGGCACTGCGTCGCTTTAACTGACAATTGCGCAATCGTGCGACGTGGCTCCAAAACAAAATTGACATCCTTTTTTTCCCAGAAACAGAGCTTTCTTTTGGTGGTATTTGATCACATCTGTGGGTTTTTTTTTTTGTGCTATAAACAAAAAACGAGCGACAATTTTGAAAAAAAAAAATATTTTTTACTTTTTGCTACAATAAATATCCCCCACCCCCCCAAAAAAAAAAAATAAATAAAAAAAAAAATATATATATATATATATATATATATATATATATATATATATACATTTTCCTCAGTTTATGTCGACATGTATTCTTCTACATATTTTTGGTAAAAAGAAATCGCAATAAGCGTATATTGATTGGGTTGCGCAAAAGCTATAGCGTCCACAAAATAGGGGATAGATTTATGGCATTTTTATTATTAATTTTTTTTCTATTAGTAATGGCGTTGAGCTTCATTTTTTTTATCGTGAGTGCGACATTAAGGCGGACACATCGGACATTTTTGACACTATTTTGGGACCATTGTTATTTATACAGTGATCAGCGCTATAAAAATGCACTAAACACTGTGTAAATGACGCTGTCAGGGAAGGGGTTAAACACTAGGTTGCGATCAAGGGCTTAAGTGTGTCCTATGGAGTGATTCTATCTGTGAGGGGGATGGGCTACCACTGACATGACAGCGATCACTGCTCCTGATAACAGGGAGCAGGGATCGCTGTCATATCACTAGGCTGAACGGGGAAATGCCTTGTTTACATAGGCATCTCCCCGTTCTGCAGCTCTGTGACGCGACCGCTGGGACACCGGTGGACATCGAGTCCGCGGGTCCCACGGGCACGGTCACACTGTACGCGGCGGGCACCATGCCCGCTAGCCCCAGCAATTAAATGGGATGTACAGGTACGCCCATTTGCCCACCGCTGCCATTGTGCCGACGTATATCGGCATGCGGCGGTCGGCAAGTGGTTAAAGAATGTTTGCTTTTTGCCCAAAACGAATATACACGCAGATTCGCTGTCCGAATTGCTATGTGAATTTTATAAAAATACATCCTCTAAGTGGGTTCAATACTATACCGATCCAATCATATTACCTGATTCTGCATAAAATCGTTCGATCACCTTATGCCGCGTACACAGGACCGGACTTTCAGACTAGGTACGACGATCTTCCTGACGGACTTTCGGTGGACTTTCTGAATGAACGGACTTGGCCACACACAATCACACCAAAGTCCAACGGATTCGACCGTGATGACGTCGATCGGACTAGAATATGGAAGTTCATAGCCAGTAGCCAATAGCTGCCCTAGTGTCGGTTTTCCTCCATCGGACCAGCATACAGGCGAACTGATTTTTCGACCCGGACTCGAGTCCGTTGGAAAGATTTGAAACATGTTCTAAATCGAAAGTCTGTCTGATTTTTCGACAGCAAAGGTCCAATGAAGCCCACACACGATCGAATTTGCTGTTGAAAAGTCGACAGCAAAGTAAAGCATTAGATTGTAAGCTCCTTGAGGGGAGGAACTGATGTGACTGTATAATATGTGTAAAGCGCTATGCAAATTGATGGCGCTGTATAAATATCTGTAATAATAATGCCAGTGTTACATGTATGGCCACCATTAACTCTTTCGCTGTCAGGGTCGTTTTTGAATTTTTTTGCAGATATGTTTAAAAAAATCAGTTTAGGCCTAAAGATTAGGTAAAACCCTCAAACGTGATATATTTTCTAAAAAGCAGAGATCCTACCCTGAAAAGTAAAATAGCGGACATTTTTTACATTATTAGCGCAATAGTTTATGAAATGTAAAAAATGCCATGTAAAACACACTGAAGTTCCTTTTAGGGTACAGAAACACAATATATTACCCAATTATTTGGTAGAATATAAAAGAAGAGGTTGCGTCAAGTAAATAGTTATCCAACATAATAAGCCTTAAAATTGCGTGCGCCTGCGAAATGGCAACAAACTTCAGTACCCTATATTTTTCATAGGTGACACTTTAAAGGCCCCCTATGGGAGTTAAACCATGAACAGTGGCCTTAAATTTTGTGTGTAGGCGCCCACATGTATTTACGTTCTTATGTGCATATATATGGGGGTGGTTGGCCTCAAAAAATGTATTCGGGGGGGGGGGGAGGTGGTGTTGTGGAGGGTTTAGGTGCTTGGGTGTAACTTTGATTTTTAAGCTTTTTTACATTTTTTTTTTCACCAAACTTTAACTAGTTGAAGACTAGGCCTATTCTGAAACTCTTTGTTTACAATAATAAGCATTTTTTTTTTTCCTAGAAAATTATTTGGAACCCCCAAACATTATAGATATATAGCAGAGGCCCTAGAGAATAAAATGGTGGTTGTTGCAATTTTTTATGTCACATGTTTTTTGTGTAGCAGTTTTTTTAATGTAATTTTTTGGGGGAAAAAAATACTTTTAAATCGACTGCATAAAATATATAACCTATTTTTTTTTTTTGGTAAAATATAAAAGATAATGTTATGCTGAGTAAAAAAATATTATATAACATATAAATAAAATATATTTAATATAATATATGTTATAAAATATGTTATATATTATATAACATTACACATTTTAAAATTGCGTACGCTCGTGGAATGGCGACAAATTCTGATACTTAAAAATCTCTATAGGCAATGTTTTAAAACATTTTTTACAGGTTACTAGAGTTGCAGAGGAAGTCTAGTGCTATAATTATTGCTCTCATTGTAATGTTCGCAATGATACCTTACATGTAGTATGAACACTGTTTACATACATGTGCGTGACTTATGTATTAGTTTGCTTATGCGTGCGAGCACGGAGGGCTAATTTTTTTACTTATTTATTTTTATTAAAAACATTTTATTTTTACGCTGTCCCTTTACTTTTTTTTTTCATCACTTTTATTCCTATTTGCAAGAAATGTAAACATCCCCTGTGATAGAAATAAGGGATAACAGGTCCTCTTTATGGAGACATCTGGGGTCTATAAGACTCCAGATCTTTTCTCTACCCTGGAAAGTATCAGAAAAAAAAAGTTTTGATCTCATGCTTTAAAAAAAAAAAAAGGCAGTGTTTATATCAATCACCGGGAGTGATGTAATGCCGTCGCTTCCAGTCTCCTAGACCAGTGATGGCAAACCTTGGCACCCCAGATGTTTTAGAACTACATTTCCCATGATGCTCAACTACACTGCAGAGTGCATGAGCATCATGGGGAATGTAGTTCCAAAACATCTGGGGTGCCAAGGTTCGCCATCACTGGCCTAGACCATAGAGATGGCCAGGGACCTCTTGTTCACCGGCCAGCTCTATTATAGTCTGGCGGCTCCACCAGATGAGATTCCAGGCTCCCCGATCACACGGGAGAGCCAGGAAAGATGCTGGTGGGTGGTGGGAGGAGGGGGGATGTACCCTCAAGCCACCTACAAAAGCAAGCCAGTGGCTTGCTTTTATATGAAATAGCATACCAGGGTTATGGCATACAGCTGCAGCCATAACCCCGGTGTAACCACTTGAAGCCAATCGTGTACATGTATGTGATCTGGCAGCAAAAGGTTAATTTTTCAACATATAGTGCACAAGAAGTCCTCATGTGAGGATTTTTTTTGGTATCCTAGGATAGTGCAGAGAAGAACATGCTTCATTAGCTTCTTTCCAGGCCATACTGGTTGAGGAAAGTGCCACCAGGACCAGGAAGTCATGTTCTATAGGTCATTAACAGGAAGGGGGGGGGGGGGGGGTCAGCGAATGGACATTTGCTGATGTCTCTCCCCTCTACCCAGCGGCACTCGCCATGCTGGTCCCGGGTTAATATTGTGTTCTACTGCATAATGCTGAGTTCACATATTTGTGAATTTAAGGCATTTTAACCACATCCAATTCGCATAACATGTGAATTTGACTGGCTTTGCCGGTTCACACATGTCTGGGGCGGCTGCAGTTTTGAAAAGGGTCCTATTTGTTTTTTGGGTCCAATTCAGGCAAACATTTGCACCTGAATCAAACATGAACCGGTGAACAGAAATGCAGTGGACTCCGGACAGCAAACCGCAGCCGGACATGTGAACCCAACCTAAAGCTGAGAGCTCTACCACATTTTAGTTTGTTACAAATTTGAAGCCTTTCTCAGGTGCTTTGGGGCATTGTTGCAATTGTATCAGATGCAGAGGATACAGAAACTAGAGATACAGAAGATACAAGATATAGGGGATAAAGAGAATAGAGATACAGAGGATTCAGGGAATAGAGATACAGAGGATACAAGATATAAGGGATACAGATACAGAGATTAGAGATACAGAGGATACAAGATATAAGGGATACAGATACAGAGATTAGAGATACAGAGGATACAAGATATAGGGGATACAGATACAGAGAATAGAGATACAGAGGATTCAGGGAATAGAGATACAGAGGATACAAGATATAGGGGATACAGAGAATAGAGATACAGAGGATTCAGGGAATAGAGATACAGAGGATACAAGATATAAGGGATACAGATACAGAGATTAGAGATACAGAGGATACAAGATATAAGGGATACAGATACAGAGATTAGAGATACAGAGGATACAAGATATAAGGGATACAGATACAGAGATTAGAGATACAGAGGATACAAGATATAAGGGATACAGATACAGAGATTAGAGATACAGAGGATACAAGATATAGGGGATACAGATACAGAGAATAGAGATACAGAGGATTCAGGGAATAGAGATACAGAGGATACAAGATATAGGGGATACAGAGAATAGAGATACAGAGGATTCAGGGAATAGAGATACAGAGGATACAAGATATAAGGGATACAGATACAGAGATTAGAGATACAGAGGATACAAGATATAAGGGATACAGATACAGAGATTAGAGATACAGAGGATACAAGATATAGGGGATACAGATACAGAGAATAGAGATATAGAGGATTCAGGAAATAGAGATACAGAGGATTAAGATATAGTGCAGTATCTCCAAGCTGCGTCCCTTTTCATGCTTTTTTCTGGTCCTTGTGGCACTATTTTCATCCACTGATACCAACAATGGTGCATAATTCCCCATCACTGACATAAATGAAGGGGCTGTATTCCTCCCAATGATGCCAACAATGGGGCCCATGCCTCCCAATGACCCCAAAGATGGGGCACAATTCTTCCCAATGATACCAATAATGGGGCACAGTTCCGCCCAATGACACCAATGATGGGACACAATTTCTCCTACTGACACTAACGATTAATTATAAAGAGGGAACCATTACGGAGAATAAAAAGCTCCATTTGTTGTTGCCACAGTCCTAGATATATTGTGTATATAAAGAAAATAAGTACCCCCCCAGTACTGTGAGACTTTAAGGGCAAACTTTTGAAGGAACAGTATTTTAGAAACATAGAAAAATGTATTATTTCATAAAACAGTACGACGGTCTGAGAAAACAGCAGACACAAAGTAGTACATGATAGCCATATATAATATGAGAAAAAGGCCCTTCTCCTATGGTCCGATGCGTTTTGGGAAATTCAGGGTAAATCCTTTCTTCAGGGGCATGGAGGAGATGATAGTTGGAGATACTCTGGAATAGAGACAACAAAGTGTAGACTTCTAGAATACAGCAGGGCAAACATTGTGTTAACCTTTTTTTTTTCCTGTAGGACTGATATTCCCATAATTTCAGTTATATGTTGGACTATACGAGTTGGCTGCTGGGACCTATTTTGGGGATCCTTGTGAGGGATTTCTCAAGCCTGGAGGATTTTTTATTTGGTGATTTTCTTTATTCTGGATATGTGTCTCCATAACTGTGCAGCGCCATCCCAACAATCTTTTTAAACAAACAATCGTTTCCATGAATATAGTACGGCATGTGTATGTGTTTTTTGACCCTAACGATGGGGCTTTATATAATCCCACTTATGCCAGGACCTTTTCTACTCCCAATGGCCACAGTCCGGCCCCCCTTACGTCTGAAGGACAGTAAACTGTTCCTTTGTTAAGGAGGCCCCTGATATAGAGGATACAGAGGATACAGAGAATACAGATACAGGGGATACAGACACTGTAGCATGAGTGACATTGGTGACTTGGCTCTCAGGACCTCAGCTCAGTACACTTTGTCTTATCTAATGTATGATCGAGTGTACACTTCTGTCACTCAAAACTACATTGAGACCTATATAATGTCACCAGTGTGATATATTCAGCTAGCCATAAATATTGAAGGAGTTCCCAGTGATCAGCTGAGGGCCATAAAATAATATAAGAAGACAAAAGGTTACAAAAACAAGTCCTGAAAAATAAAGGTGTACTTTGGAGCTGGGCAGCTGGTTATGGCGTTCTGAGCTCCATGTCTGCAATCGCAAGAGGAACAAATACTCAGATAGCAGGTTTAATGGTTCAGCAGTTCTATCCTCCTGCAGGAAAATCATAATTATGAGTACTGATGAGCCAAATGGAGAGTTTTCAGTCCTCTGAAATTCTGGTACAAAAATTCGAGACTTTTCACCATTTCACCAAATTTCACCATTTTGGCAAAATGCAGAGTCAATGGGAAAGTGAGCTAAAGCACCGTGTGTATTATAAAAAAAAAATTGCTGCTTGCCAACTCTAGGTAAAACTTTAAGTTACATTGGGGTTTCTTTCCGTTCAGCATTGTTAAATGCTTGTTTTTATCTAGGGTACCATTAAAAAAGCAAAGCTTCCGCTAGGATCCTGCACCAGGGGGCAGAGCACCTGCAAAGGTGTCTCCTCCTGCAAGACTGGACCCAGGAGCACTGCGCGGCAGCTCAGGCCTCATACCAGGGGCGGACTGACCATTCGGGCACTCGGGCACTGCCCGTGGGCCCCATGCCGCTAAAGGGCCCCATCAGGGTTGCCAGCCTCAATAAAACCAGGGACAGTTTATAAAAATCTGTGATTTAAAAAAAAATCCCAAGATTATAGCTGCCTGGCCGCTCCAGTACCTTTTCATTGTGTGTATGTGTATTCTGTGTGTGTATACTATGTGTGTATATTGTGTGTCTGTGTGTGTATACTGTATGTGTGTGTGTGTGTGTGTGTATACTGTATGTGTGTGTGTATACTGTGGGGCCCCATAATCTCCTATTGCCTGGAGGCCCCATGTGTTGTCAGTCCACCCCTGCCTCATACTATTTATATGCCCTCTCACCACCTTCTGGGCACACCTCTGCAAGGATTGGCTAGAATTCAGGCTGCTTGCTCTATTCTTCCTCCCACTATATTTCTAGAATCCTCTATAAGACAGGGGAAAGCAACACTGAGCAGCCCTAAATAATTATCCCCTGCACCACTGATTACAGGGGAGCCAGACTAAATTTACCTAGCAGCCTGCTAGGAGGGTGCTACATAGGGTACCATTAATAAAAAAGGATATTCAAAATGTTAATCTGATGGGAAGTGAGGGCACAACATCCTATATGGAAATACTGAAACAGAAAAAAAGTTTTTGAGGTAGACTTCCCCTAGGCGTGCTGGGGGATACCTAGAGCATTGTAGGAGTACCTAAGTTGGCCATACATAGTTAGACTTTCCTTCCAATGTTCACAGAAACATTCTTAGTCAAAATATTATTTCCTGCCGTCTTTGAGACAATCAGATTTGTTTGAGAGCCCTTAAAATGTAATTCAGACCTGATATTCAAGCGGAATCCCATAAAACAGGGATTCTTGGTTCACAAATACAGTATATTGCAATACACGTTCAAGCTGGCCAACTGCATCCAGTTGATCCCTCTGCCCAGTCTCTACGCTATTGTGTTTTTTTCATGCACATTCATGCATTTTTCATGTGCTCCGATTAAAGTCTATGAGGCCAAAAACAAACTTTAACCCTTTTCCAACTCACAAAGAAGACCATTGCATAGGTATGAATGGGCCTCATAGATCAATGATTCCTCTTGTTGTGCTGACTATGATACCAACTACCCTGTTTCTCCGAAAATAAGACCTCTCGTGATTGTCGGTGATGTCTGAAATATAAGCCCTACCCCCCAAATAAGCCCTAGTTAAAGTCCTTGTAGGTCTTATTTTCAGGGTAGGGCTTATTTTTGGGGAAACAGGGTAGGGCTTATTTGGGGGGTAGGGCTTATATTGCAGCCATCACCAACAATCACGCTAGGTCTTATTTTCCGGGAAACAGGGTATGAACCTAAGAACACCATCCCTACAGTCAAGCACAGAGGTGGAAACATTATGCTTTGGGGCTGTTTCTCTGCTAAAGGTACAGACTGACTTTGCCCCATTGAGGGGCCAATGTATTGTAAAATCTTGGATGAGAACCTTCTTCCCTCAGCCAGAACACTGAAGATGGGTCGTGGATGGGTCTTCCAGCATGGCAATGACCCAAAACATACCGCCAAGGCAACAAAGGAGTGGAATCAAGAAGAAGCACATTAAGGTCATGGAGTGGCCTAGCCAGTCTCCAGACCTTAATCCTAAAGAAAATTTATGGAGGGAGCTGAAACTTCGAGTTACCAAGAAATAGCCAAGAAATATGAAGGATTTAGAGAAGATCTGTAAAGAAGAGCGGAGCAAAATCCCTCCTGAGATGTGTGCAAACCTGGTCACCAACTACAAGAAATGTCTGACCTCTGTGTTTGCCAACAAGGGTTTCTCCACCAAGTACCAAGTCATGTTTTTCTTGGGGATCAAATACTTATTTTATTCACTGAACTGCAACTCAATTTGTATCATGTGTCTTTTCTGGATTCTTGGTTGATATTCTGTCTCATTTAAAATACATCTATGCAGTGGCGGGCCGTGCATTAAGGGCGCAAGGGGCACCGCCCTCTCTCTCCTGCCACCCCCCTCTAGCACCAGTAGATAGATTCATGCATCTAGCTATGGCTGCTGCTGCCACCGCCTATTCAGGTGCCCGGCCCCTTTTCGGGCGCAGGGCACCTGAATTACAGTGGCGGGGGGTGGGGGTTCAGCACCTGATTAGAGCCATAGGCTGTAATAGGCATCAAAAAAGGTGACCTGCGAGTGCTGGGCGCTCGCAGGTCCCTCAGCTGTGTAAGAAAAGCGAATGAATATTCGCTTTCCTAACACTAAACCGCCTCTCCGCCAATCAGGTGCTCGGATCTGTTACACATCACCTGATTGGCTGAAACAACAGGTGCTGTGATTGGATGCCAGGCATCCAATCATAGCAGAGGATGGGGAAGAGAGGACGGGAGAAGACATCGAGGAGCTGTCCCACCGAGACAGGTACGTGCAGACGGTGGGCCGGCGGGGGGACATACTAGCAGCATTTGATATGGCACAGTGGCTGCATTTGATGGGGCACAGTGGCTGCATTTGATGGCACGGTGGCTGGGTTTGATGGCACAGTGGCTGCGTTTGATGGCACAGTGGTGGCAACTGATGGGCATAGTGGCTGCGTTTGATGGCACAGTGGCAGCAATTGATTGGCACAGTAGCTGCATTTTATGGGACACAGTGGCTGCATTTGCTGGGCACAGTGGCTGCGTTTGATGGCACAGTGGCTGCGTTTTATGGCACAGTGGCGGCATTGGTGGGCACAATGGCTGCATTAGATGGGCACAGTGGCAGCAATTGATAGGCACAGTGGCTGCATTTTATGGGGCACAGTGGCTGCATTTGATGGGCACAGTGGCCACGTTTGATGGCACAGTGGAGGCAATTGATGGGCACAGTGGCTGAATTTTATGGGGCACAGTGGCTGCATTTGATGGGCACAGTGGCCACGTTTGATGACACAGTGGAGGCAATTGATGGACACAGTGGCTGCATTTTATGGGCACAGTGGCCACGTTTGATGACACAGTGGAGGCAATTGATGGGCACAGTGGCTACATTTGATGGGCACAGTGGCCACCTTTGATAGCACAGTGAGGCTGCAATTGATGGGGTTTTTGTTCAGAATAGTTTGTTTGCCCCCCCAACCCTTCATTTCTTTGTGGGCAAACTTCCAAAATCTGCAGGGGATCAAAAAATGTTTCCCCCCACCTGTATATATATATATATATATGTCACACTCTGATATAATCATTCCCTGTGTTGTGCTATAGATTTCATCAGTCCATATGGGACAATGTTTGGGATCCATGTACAGGTGTTGATCCTCCGGGACACAAGCTGCTCTATTCCTCCATCCCACGGGCTTTGGGGTAATAAGTGAAAACAGACAATTGTGTACTTTTGTCTCTCAATGAATAATTCACAGAGACAAGTTTAGCTGTAGGTAAAACTGACACAGCACCTGACTAGCAGACAGGGAGGGGGGGAGGGGAAAGTGACAAAATGACATACAACATATGTATCCCGAGTATCCTGGAAAGAAGTGTTAAGCCGAGTTCACGAGTTAACCCTTTCACTGCAGTGAGGTGGGTGCATCAAATCCTAAAATGACGGAAATTAAAGCAGTATTAACCCAAAGAGGAAAAAAGTAATATATTGCAGCTTAATAATTGTTATGCCCCATACACATGGTCGGATTTTCCGACGGAAAATGTGCAATCGGATCATGTTGTCGGAAAATCTGACCATGCATGGGTTCCATCTGATTTTTTCCATCAGATTTTCCAACGCACAAAGTTTGAGAGCAGGATCTAAAATTTTCCGACAACAAAATCCGATCGCATAAATTCCGATCGTGTGTAGACAATTTTGACGGACAAAGTGCCACGCATGCTCAGAATAAACGAAATGACGAATGCTATTGGCTACTGGCCCATTTATAGTCCCAACGTACGTGTTTGACGTCACCTCGTTCAGAACGATCGGATTTTCCGACAACTTTGTCTGACCGTGTGTATGCAACACAAGTTTCGGCAAAAATCCGACGGATTTTGTGGTCGGAATGTCCGACTGTGTGTACAAGGGCATTAGATGTGATTCCTGCATTAGTTTTCTTTTTTTTTTTTTTTTGTTTTCTACTTTAATTTCATCTGGTGATCCTGCCAGTAACATACCTAGGGTGTCTCCACTCTGAATGGAGGAGCAATGGAGACACCTTTGGACAGCAGCATTGCCAATCTATGGGGAGGGGAGTGTTGGACGAGCAAATTTAGATCGACTTGGCTAATAAATTGAATCTGAACTCCAGCTGACACTTTATAAACAGGTACAGCAAGTTTTTTTCCTTTTAGGATAAAGGTTTTACATAAAGGAATAAAAGTTGATCACTGTAAGCACCAATGTCAGTGTGATACTAAATTCTTGTTTTTTTTTTGCTTAAAAATAATAAACATGTTCTACTCACCTGCTCTGTGTAGTTGATTTTGAACAGAGGGTCCCTCTTCGGTGCTCCTGGCCCCTCCCTCCTATTCAGTGCCCCAACAGCAAGCAGCTTGCTATGGGGGCACCCAAGCCCAGCTGCAGCTCTGTGTGTCCATTCAGAAACAGAGCCCCAACTAGGCTCTGCCGCCTCTCACTGGCTTTGATTGACTTCAGTGAGAACCAATGGCGCACCTCTGCTGTCTCAGCCAATGAGGAGGGAGAGTTGAGTCTCTCCTGCAACATCGCTGGACAGAGATGGGGCTCAAGTAAGTATTATGCCATGTACACATGACCGGACTTTGACAGCAAAGGTCCGATGGAATGAATCCATCGGACAATTCGATCGTGTGTGGGCTCCATCGGACCTTTGCTGTCCAAAAATCTGACTGACTTTAGAAATAGAACATGTTTCAGATTTTTTCCCCGGAACCCAGTTCCTATCGAGAAATCCGTTCATCTGTATGCTAGTCCGACAGACAAAAACCGACGCGAGGGCAGCTATTGGCTACTGGCTATGAACTTCCTTATATCGTACATCATCACGTTCGAATCCGTCGGACTTTGGTGTGATTGTGTGTGGCCAAGTCCGTTCATTCAGAAAGTCAGTCGGAACTCCACCGAAAGTCCGTCGGGAAGACCGTCGGACCTAGTCCGTCGAAAAGTCCGGTCGTGTGTACAAAAGATCTTCGCGCTACACAGCGCTTGTAAAGATAAACAAAATTCAAGTGGTATTAAACCCTAAAGCCAATTTCACACTGGGGCGGTGAGGGCGCTAGCGGTAGAGTGCTGCTAGTTTTAACAGCGCTTTAGCCGTCGTTTTAGCTGCACTTTTTGGCCACTATCGGGGCACTTTTAACCCCCGCTAGCGGCCAAAAAAGGGGTTAATAGGGCCTGTGTAGCTCTGCTGCGGAAGCGTTTTGCAGGCACTTCGGCAGCGCTGCCCATTCATTTCAATGGGCAGAGCGTTTTATACACCACTCCTAAACCGCCTCAAAGATGCTGCTTGCAGGACTTTTTCTAACGTCCCGCAAGCGCACTGCCCCCAGTGTGTAAGCACTCGGGCCCTCACACTGGAGCGCCTCAGTGTGAAAGTGGCCTAAATTTTTTTCAATTAAAATAACAAACCAAAAACATTTTTTGCACAGAGCGGCCCGATCCTCTTCTACTGGGGTCCCCTGCTGGCGCTCCAGGCCCCTGCTTTCCCTGGGGGGCACCTGTGTGGGCTCACTCCTAAGTCCTGCTGCTGCGTCCATTGACACAGACAGAGGAACTCGACCCCACCCCCTGCTCCCGTGTCACAACTTTTGATTGACAGGAGTGGGAGCTAATGGCTCCTGCTGCTATCAATCTGTCCAATGAGGAGGGAGACAGAGGTGGGAGCCACGACGCTGGATCAGAACGGGCTCAGGTAAGAAAGAGAGAAGGGCTGGGGGGGGGGGGACTGCAGCACAGAAGGTTTTTCACATTAATGAATAGGGAACATTAAGGTGAAGACTTTAGAACCACTTTGATATTAATAAATGTTAAATAAAGGAAAATAAATAAAGCTGCTTCTGAGGATGTCACCTGATGACGAAACGCGTCAAGAGGAACTCTCGGCGCATTATTTCCGGTCTAGGTGGAACACAGGTTAATTGCCCGGTGCCTTCCTAATCAACCTTATACACTTTGTATATTTTTAAGTGTTTGTTTTGGGAGTGAATGGCTTTTTACGAATAAATACAGGATTTTACACTATGAGAGGATCCCTCTTCTCTCTTGTTTCTTATTGTGGATCTCTACTATCTGAGCTATTGGATCACTGACCCATCTAACAATGAGGAGATGATATTCATCCCAGGCACCAACCTAGTGGTATGATCCGGTCCCTGAGTGACCAAAAAGCAAGGCGAGACTTTTCTTGTTGCATAACAAGGAGGTCAATGCAATCTGGTGAGTGCGGATTTGTATATGTGCATGTGGTGACAAGTATCTCAAGTGAATTCATTACTTTGGACTGAGCATATATTAAACGACATGCATCCTAAAATGTACTTGTGCTAAGTAATAAAGATTACTCCCACTGTGATAATCACTAGTGTGCAATAAAAAAAAAAAAATCGCACAAAAAATTACACAAAGATGTAAAAAAAATAAAAAATAAAACCTTTTTCGTTAATACCAGTGTTCTATCAGTGATAATTTAGTGTATACTGTATACATTCAAAAGTTGAAAAATTTAAAAATATATATATATTTTAGCAGTTTTTTTTTTGCATCTTTGTGGAATTTTTTGTGCAATTTTTTGTGTGCATTTTTCGTTGTTTTTGGTATTGCACAATAGTGATTATCGCAGTGGGCGTAATCTTTATTACACATGTCAATTTTAGGATGCATGTAGTTTAATTAGCGCCTACTTTATATTTTTTGTACGATTTATTTATGTGATTCACACTTAAAGGCGCATTTACATAGGGTTGGTGCCTTTTATATTTTGGAATAATTATTATTTATATTCCTTTATTTTACATTTATCAATATTAATTTTGTTCATCTCTGTAAGGGCTGTCTAGCACAAAAATCTTTTGTGTTATTTTGCAATTAAAGTTATTGTGAAGGATCACCTTGTAAAACAACCCATTCAGTTTAAAATAGAAATGAAAGGCAAAACATTTTTGGATAGATATAAAAAAAACATTATAAATAAAGAAAAGTAAAGTAAAGAAACCCTGTATTTGGCTCCATCCATCTTCCCATCAACTCTGACCAGCTTCCCTGTCTCTGCTGAAGAAAAGTATCCCCATAACATGATGCTGCCACCACCATGTTTCACGGTGGGGATGGTGTATTCAGAGTGATGTCCAGTGTTAGTTTCCCCCACACACACAGCGTTTTGCTTTTAGGCCAAAAAGTTCAATTTTGGTCTCATCTGACCAGAGCACCTTCTTCCACATGTTTGCTGTGTCCCCCACATGGCTTCTCACAAACTACAAACAGGACTTCTTATGACTTTCTTTCACCAATGTCTTTCTTCTTGTCACTCTTCCATAAAGGTCAGATATGTGGAGAGACGACTAATAGTTGTCCTGTGGACAGATTCTCCCACCTGAGCTGTGGATCTCTGCAGCTCCTCCAGAGTTACCATGGGCCTCTTGGCTGCTTCTCTGATGAATGCTCTCCTTGCCCGGCCTGGTCAGTTTAGGTGGACGGCCATGTCTTGGTAGGTTTGCAGTTGTGCCATACTCTTTCCATTTTCGGATGATAGATTGAACAGAGCGCCATGAGATGTTCAAAGCTTGGGATTTTTCCTATAACCTAACCCTGCTTTATACTTCTCCACAACTTCACTCCCTCCTGCCAAGTGCCCCCACAGCAAGCAGCCCCCTCTCTCTCCTTATTGGCTCACTGACTTTGATTGACTGCAGCAGGAGCCAGTGGCGCCCAGTGCTGTGTCTCAGCCAATCAGGAGGGAGACTCCCGGACAGCCGAGTCTCTTCTGCAACATCGCTGGATAGAGATGGCGCTCAGGTGAGTATTTTGGGGGCTGCGACACACAGAGGGTTTTTTTTTTTATCTTAATGCATAGAATGCAATAACATAAAATAAACTTCTGGCTTTAAAACCACTTTAATTTCTGTCCCTTCAGATTTGCCCTTATTTCCTGTATGGTGAAAACTTTGTCAGCAGAACAGGAAGTGAGGGGAAGTTTCTCTAATGGAGACCCGAATAGCAGTAAAAACCTGTCAGGAGTTCTAATCCATCCCCACTCATTCCAAAACTAGAGAAAATGTTTTTGGTTTGAAATAAAATTGGAAATGGTTGTAAACCCTTACATATACCTGGTGAAGTGACTGGCCTCGGGTGACACACAGAGATGAAACAAATCCTCCTACATAAGTTGTACCTGTTTATCAACTACCCTCTCTCCTCTGCCTCTATTCAAAGTACATAATTCATACAGTTTGTCTGAGCTTTCAGAAAGCAGGGGGTGGGTTTGCTGTTACACACTGCAATTGGGACCCCCCCCCCCCCCCCCACACACACACACACACAAACACTTCACACAGCACGCAGAAACAGAGCTGAGCATGTCAATCACAGGCTGTGTGTTGGAGCTCCTTCTCCTGTCACCTTTTATCTCTCGGTGTCAAGAAAAGTTGTCAGAAGTGACTGCTCCTGATAGCAGAGGAAGGAGGCGGCAGACAGGAATGACACTTAGTGCTCTGGATTGAGACGTGTACACACAATAGAGGGATATGCTTTGTTCGTATTTCATGTCTGAAGTTTACAACCACTTTAAAGATGAATTCGATACGGTACAATATTTATTGCATAGCTACATTGGTCCAGCTTGGTGCAATGTAAGTGTGTGTATACCATGCCCGATGGATGGCTGTGGTAGCGGGAAATTACTGTACTAGTCAACACTACTACAGTCATAGCTGCGACCGTTCAGGTCCTTTGCCGAGCAGCTGCCCTTCTGCACAGCGACCATGGGGGGGTCACTAGCTTTGCACGGCTGCCATTCACAGAATGCCTTGTATCATTTTAATGAATAGAAGGCGTTCTCTGATTGAATGAGGTGAAGATTGTGGCATCACCATCCCGCCTCTCCAACTTGTCCAATCACAGAATGCCTTGTATTAAAAAAAAAAATGCTTTCTCTGAATGGATGCTGTGTCAAGCTAGCGACCCCTTGTGGTCAGTGTGCAGAAGGGCACAGGACTTGGCAGGTAGTGGTGATAACTGTAGTAGCAGCAACTTTATTTCCATCTTTATTTCCATGTATTCATTTCCAACTTTATTTCCATGTATTCCATGTATGTATATACTTTATTTCCATCTTTATTACCATGTATTCAATGTATGTATATACTTTATTTCCAACTTTATTTCCATGTATTTCATGTATGTATATACTTTATTTCCATCTTTATTACCATGTATTCCATGTATGTATATACTTTATTTCCATCTTTATTACCATGTATTTCATGTAGGTATATACTTTATTACCATCGTTATTACCATTTTTTTTACATGTATGTATATACTTTATTTCCATCTTTATTACCATGTATTCCATGTAGGTATATACTTTATTACCATTATTCCATGTATGTATATACTTTATATCCAACTTTATTTCCATGTATGTATATACTTTATTACCATGTATTCCATGTATGTATATACTTGATTTCCAACTTTATTTCCATGTATTCCATGTATGTATATACTTTATTTCCAACTTTATTTCCATGTATTCCATGTATGTATATACTTTATTTCCATGTATTCCATGTATGTATATACTTTATTTTCATGTTTATTACCATGTATTCCATGTAGGTATATACTTTATTTCAATCTTTATTACCATGTATTCTATGTATGTATATACTTGATTTCCAACTTTATTTCCATGTAAGCATATATTTTATTTCCAAGTTTATTTCCATATATTCCATGTATGTATATACTTTATTTCCATCTTTATTACCATGTATTCCATATATGTATATAATTTATTTCCATCTTTATTTCCATGTATGTATATACTTTATTTCCATCTTTAATACCATGTATTCAATGTATGCATATACTTTATTTCCAACTTTATTTCCATGTATTCCATGTATGTATATACTTTATTTCCATCTTTATTACCATGTATTCCATGTATGTATATAATTTATTTCCATCTTTATTTCCATGTATGTATATACTTTATTTCCAACTTTATTTCCATGTATTCCATGTATGCATATACTTTATTTCCAACTTTATTTCCATGTATTTCCAGCTTCTACAATGTGCCATCAGGAATGAAATACATATATCTACATTATGTTATACAAGCTGGACCAATGTAACCGTGCATCAAAGATGACTCCATGAGCTACGTCAAGGAAGCTTATCTTAGTTTCTTGCCCCCACATAATGCATATGTGCATCAGCAGAATGGGAGGGCCTTAACACCCACACCTGAGCTCCCAGCACAGTGACCGGGCTGTCACAGCTCTCAGTCCCTAGAATTGGTAGCCAGCGGGACAGGCTCCTGATCATGTGACCACTGTGAAAGCCAATCACGTGATCAGAAAATCCAACCCACGGACTCCTGACCATAAACAGGTCTCAAGACCCAATTAAGCATAGCTCCCAGCTGTCCCTGATTTCGAGGGACTGTCCCTGATTTGGAGCAATGTCCCTCTGTCCCTCATTTGTCCCTCATTTTGGTATGATCTATATAGATGTATATAAAATATATTTTTTTATCTATCAAAAAGTGTTTCCCAGAGTTAAACTTTTCATCTGATTTCTAAATTGCTGCATTTGTAAATTCTAAAAGCCAATATAAAGGAATAGTAGAGGTAAAAAAGGCATTTGTTGGTTTAACCAATCTTGTTTTTTTGTACAAGTCTCATTTAAGGGGGAGTGGCAAGAGGTGTGTCCTATGCCTGTATACTTTTGCTGATAGGTGTCCCTCATTCCTATCGCAGAATGCTGGGAGGTATGAATTAAGGGCTGCACAAAATATCAGACAAGCACCTTTTTTTTTAAGGAACCCTGATGCCCCGTACGCACGATCAGAAATTCCGTCAGAAAAATCTTGGATTCTTTTTCCGACGGAATTCCGCTCAAGCTTGCCTTGCATACACACGGTCACACAAAAGTTCTCGGAACTTTCGACCATTAAGAATGCGGTGACGTACAACACTACGACGAGCTGAGAAAATGAAGCTCCACGCTTCCGAGCATGCGTTAAATTATTTCCAAGCATGCGTGATTTTTTGCACGTCCGAATTGCATACAGACGATCAGAATTTCCGATCTGAACTTTTTCCAACCGAAAAATAGAGAACCTGCTCTCAATCTTTTGCTGGCTGAAAATCTGACAGAAAAAGTCAGATGGAGCGTACACACGGTCGGAATTTCTCACCAAAAGCTCACATCCGACTTTTGCTGACAGAATTTCTGATCGTGCATATGGGGCATAACTGTTTTCACGTTTTTTGCCTACTAAGGAACACACACTCCCAGATAGCGAGCAATTGAGCTGCAAGTTTGAAAATGACTTGCTAAGCTATTCCTAGACTTGCCAGGCTTCACAAGTTTGTTGAGCAATTGCAGCAAGTCCGCATTGCATGACTCCAGATCAACTTTCTTTGCAAACATTCTGCAAGTCTGCTGCAAGTTCTGGTTCAGTTATGTTGTGCAATAGCCATCCCACCACCGGGGGCACTGTAGCTGAATTTTCATGCTGCAGACTTGCAGAGCTCCTGCTGTAGACTCATCACTGCAACTTTGCTCTTGCTAGAGACTTGCCATGCAAACTTGCTACGAATTCAAGTGCTTCAAGTGCTCTGCAAGTGTACGACTTGCCAGTAAAAATTTGCATTTATAGTGTATATTTAACCACTTGCTTACTGGGCACCTAAACCCCCCTTCCTGCCCAGATCAATTTTCATCTTTTAGCGCTGCCACTCTTTGAATGATAATTGCGCGGACACAAAACACTGTGCTCAAATTCATTTTTTGTAATTTTTTTTACCACAAATGGAGCTTTCGTTTGGTGGTATTTGATCACCTCTGGGGTTTTTTATTTTTTGTTAAAAAAATGTAAAAAGACAAATAAAATAAATAAAAACAAAACCGTTTTATATTTTGTTAATACATTTTGCAAACAGGTAATTTTTCTCCTTCATTGATATGCGCTGATGAGGCTACACTGATGGGCACTTATAGGCTGCACTGATGGGCACCGATAGGCTGCACTGATGGGCACTGATAAGGCAGCACTGATGAGCACTAATAGGCAGCACTGGTGGGCACTGAGAGGTGGCACTGATGAGCGGCACTGAAGGGCATTGATAGGTGTCACTGAAGGACACTAATAGGTGGCACTGATAGCTGGCACTGATGGGTGGCAGTGATGGGCACTTATCGGCACTGGTAGGTGACACTGTTAGGCAACACTGCTAGGTGGCACTGATTGGCACCACTGGTGGACATTGATAGGTGGCACTGATTGCTGGCACTTATGTACTGGTGGGCACTGATTTGTGGCACTATGGGCACTGATTTGTGGCACTGGCAGGTGAAACTGGCAGGCAGTACTGGTGTTCACATATGAGGCGGCTTCGCCTCTTCCTCTTCGGAACTGATGTCCCTTCAACAGAAGCCAGTGATCGGCTTTTTTTTTCTCCTCACGCTGTCAGCGTGAGAAGGAAAAAAAAAACGATTACCGATCTGTTTACATCACGTGATCAACTGTCATTGGCTGACAGCTGATCACGTGGAAAGGTTCCGCAATTGACCCCTTACTCGGATCTGTGATCACCCAAGTCTCATTGACTCGGGTGATCACAGCATGCACCGCGCATGCCCTGCAGGGGGGGCGTGGCGAGCGTGCAAAGCGGAGGACGTCTATTGGCGGCAAAGCAGATCTGCGCTGTAGCCATCATTCAGCTATAGCGCAGATCTGAAGGGGTTAAAAATAAAGAAAGAAAATGTGCAGCAAGTTAACAGACTAATGCCGCGTACACATGTTAGGAATTTCGGACAACAAAGCTAAATCCCCATTGGAGCAGTACAAATGGCAGTTCAGGTGCTGCTTTTGACCTGCTTTGCAATGCGTTGCGTTTTGGACACGGAATTTCCAACTTAGGGGCGTTTAAGGCCCCTTTCACACGGACGGCTGTTCTGCCGCAGTTTAGAATGTTTATTTTTTTCTGTGAAATTCAAGACTCCAGGCACAGTGCTCAGCTGCATTTGTACAGTGCAATTACCTGCGTTTATGATGCGTTTCTGTGCAGTTGCGTTCAGCTGCAGTTATCTAATATAGTCATTCCCATAGCAACCCTTTTTTTTTTATTGATTTTTTTGGTCCCTTGAATCCCTTCTCACACTGCTATCCGCAATTGGCACAAAAGACTGCGATTACCTGCGGTTATGTGCATATAGCTGCGCTACATCGCACCTGGACGCATTCAATTCTATTTTTTCTATTCGCACCGAACCGCATTTAACGAAATTGCAGCTAAACGCAGTGTGTGAATGGGGCCATAGGAAAGCATTGTGTGCTTTTAGCTGCGGTAGAAAACTAGAAAATCCGCAGCTAAAAGCACCATTCTATCCGTCCGTGTGAAAGGGGCCTAAACTGCAGGCAAAGCGAGGCAAAAATGCAACTTTTTCATATCAAACAGTTGCATGCAAGAACTGCCACTGCTGCAAACGAACGCACCAATAACAAATTTTAATTGGCTGAAAAGATGCGCAGTCTCCAGCACTGTGGCTCGCTGGGGGTCCGTGGGGGGAGGGGGGGTTAGGTGAGTCGCCAGCCCTGTTAGGGTGTCCCTGGAAACAGGCATTGAGGTGAGAACAGGAGGAGAAAGCAGCCGGCTTCTGATCTAATCAGGGCGATCTGAACATCCTCCTGCGGGGGGCAGGTTACCAGGATGCAGGAAGGTTCTCTGTTATTGTGATTAAACTGAACAAACAGCCGAGATAAACAGCAGGTGCAGCTCTGTGTCAGAAGGGGGAGGGGGAAGGCCGGGTGTGACGCCACCGCGCTGACCAACGAGCCCGTCCTGGGCTGCAGGTGATATTCCATGAATCATCCCCAAACAGGATTCATCCGCCATTTACCTACAGGTGGGGAGGAACATTTTCCCTGTGGAAAAAAATAAAAAGCGGCTAAAAGTCGCTTTTTGCATTTCGCAGCTGCAGAGCATCATTGGCGCGCTGTAAAACATACATACGTGTTACATGCGTTGTGCGCACACTGCCATCAAAATCTAACATTTGCTGCAAATAAATCAAAGCAGATGCCAGCAATATATTTCCTTTATAAACAGTGTTGGGGACCGTTTACATTACGGCATGTGTGTCAAACACAAAGCCTGGGCCCAGGCCATTTCATGTGGCCCTCGCACCTCTTCTGCAGCTGCGGTACCCCTCTCATCTCCGCCGCCACCTTGTCTCAGAATTCAGCAGCAGAGAGGAGGCGAGATACCTGAACTTCTTCGTGCAGCCCCAAAGAGGCTTGTCTCTGCCCCCCCCCCCCCCCCCCCCATCACCATCTCAGCAGTCGGCAGCAGAGAGGAGGAAAGAAGTCCTCTTACAGATCCTGTGCTTCTCTGTCCGGCCGCAGAAATCCCTTGTCTCAGCGTTCAGCAGCAGAGATGAGAACAGAACTCTTCTGCCAGATCCCGTGCATCTCTGTGCTGCCCCAAAGAGGCTTGTCACTGCCCCACCCCCCCTATCTCAGCAGTCACCAACAGAAAGGAGGACAGAACTCCTGTGCCAGATCCTGTGCTTCTCTGTGCTGCCCCAAAGAGGTTTGACTCTGCCAAACCCCCCCTCCCCACTGTCTCAGCAGTTGGCAGCAGAGAGGAGGACAGAACTCCTCCTACAGATCCTGCATCTCTCAGTGCAGCCACAGTACCCCCTCATCTCCGGTGCCCCGTTTTCTCATCTGTCAGCAGAAGAGAAGAGGAGTGAACTCCTCTGCCAGATCATTGTGCTTCTCTGGGCAGCCGCAGAAGCCCCTTGTCTCTGCTGCCACCTTGTCTTAGCGGTCGGCTGCAGAGATGAGAACAGAACTCCTCTGCCAGATCCTGTGTGCCTCTCTGTGCCGCCCCAAAGAGGCTTGTCACACCCACCTCCCCCCCCCCCCCCCCTACTGTCTCAGCAGTTGGCAGCAGAGAGGAGGACAGAAAAACTCTTACAGATCCTGCGCCCTTCGTCTCCGCTGCCACCTTGTCTCAATGGTTGGCAGCATAGATGAGGGCAGAACTCCCCCACCAGATCCTGTGCTTCTCCGTGCAGCCCCAAAGAGGTTTCATTCTGCCAAACACCCCCCCCCCCCCCCCCCCCCCCACTGTCTCAGCAGAGAGGCAGCAGAGAGGAGGACAGTGCAGTCACAGCACCCCCTCGTCTCCGCCGCCACATTTTCTCATCTGTCAGCAGCAGAGATGAGGAGTGAACTCCTCTGCCAGATCATGCGCTTCTCCGTGCCACCCCAAAGAGGTTTGACTCTGCCCTCCCCCCCACTGTCTCAGCAGTTGGCAGCAGAGGGGCGGACAGAACTCCTCTTACAGATACTGAACCTCTCTGTCACCATCTTGTCTCTGTCGCCACCTTGTCTCAGCAGCAGAGATGAGGAGAAAAAGAACTCCTCTGCCAGATGCTGAGACAAGTCTCTGTGCTGCCCCAAAGAGGCTTGTCTCTGCCCCCCCCCCCCCCCCCCCCCCCACCGTCTCAGCAGTCAGCAGCAGAGAGGAGGACAGAATTCCTTTTACAGATCCTGCGCCTCTTTGTGCAGCTGCAGCTCACCCTCATCTCTGCCTCCCCTGACTACAGCCCTCCTCTGGTCCTCCTCCAGATCCTACACTTTCTGCTTCCCAGCTCAGCACCAACAGCAACAGAAGGTAAGGGGGGGTGGTACTGTGATGTAAGAGAGGGTGGGGAACTCTTGCCTTCTAATGGTGGGGGACTCTTGACATCTGATGTAAGGGTGGGTGGGGTGCTGTGGACAGATATAATCAGCCCTCATATAATGCTGATGCAGCCCGCAATGAAATCAAGTTTGACTCCCCCCCCCCCCCAGCATTACGGTGTTACCGTAACACACTCATAAACGCACAGCGCATGCTTTGCCGCATTGCGGTGCCGTTTATTTTGAATGACACCCTGGCGCACGAAGGTAACCCGCCTGTGTCGCCTGTAAGGTGATGCCGTGGATTACAAAAAAGGAGGGCATTGAATTTTCAAGAGTTTTACACACACTGTGAGGTGGATTTACTAAAGGCAAATAGGCTGTGCACTCTGCAAGTACACTTGCGCGCATTTTCCCCGGAGCTTAGGAATTGCGGTAAAGCTCTGCTAATTTCCATCATCCAATCACGTGCAAGCAAAAATTCCATATTTGTTTTATTTTTTGTAGACCCCCTGGGGTTTAGTCAGGGAGCTCCTCACAAATATACTTTGCCAAGAGTAGTCATCCTGGTTGATTGATAGAGATCTACTGATTTCTCCCTAAGTTTGGCCTTGTTGCTCTTTTCTCTTCTACCACTAGGTGGCTGGGTACTTGGTGGTACTAGATATGTGAAAGAAAACCCAAGGTCAGATTATGGGTATATGGGGTATTTCAGCCAATGGGCAGGGGTTTTCTTGAGTCCCTTGGCCTGCTGGGAGGACCTATATATTCGGGTGGAGTCAGGTGATCTATGTTCTGTGCCACCTGGACGGCTGTTCGGATTGCGGCTTGCAGTCAAACCAGAAGTGGCGGCCGGAGAACCTGTCGGTGGTTGAAGGTAGAAGGGAAGCTGTCGCCACAAAGGGACCGATCACCTTTACCAGGGACCACAGTGAGTAACTGCAGAAAGCAGTGGCGGCTGGTGAAGTTTTAGGATGGGGGGGCGCCAGACCCCGCCCTTCCTTTTTGACCACTCCCACTTGGGGAAAACAGGCGTGGTTTCAGTGAAATAGTGGGCGTGGCTCTAAGGTGGTGTGGTTAGTGTCTGAGATGAACGAGAGACGGGGGGAGAGGGAGAGAGGGATGGAGGGACAGCAGGCACAACACAACAATAGAAATATGTGTATTCTAGAAAGTTTAACAATCAGCAGATAAAGATATTCCAAACACCTGGTGTTAGCACTTCAATCATCCCGGCACCATGGTTGTTATGGTGTCAGGATGATTGAAGCGCATTATTTCTATTATAACATTGTAATATAAAGTGAAATCATTCAACTCACCATAATGCAGAATCAGTGGGAGCCCTGAGCGTGTCACTGGCCATGTCGCCTGCCACCAGATGCCATCAGGTGTCCCCAGCGGAGTCCTTACTTACATCAGGTGCCCTCAGCAGAGTCCCTCCTTACATGCAGCCTGTGTCTCACCAATGCAGCCTGTGTCCTACCAAATTGCAGCAGCCTGTGTCACCATCAATTACAGCAGCATGTGTCACCACCAAATTGCAGCAGCATGTGTCACCTCCAAATTGCAGCAGCATATGTCACCACCAAATTGCAGCAGCATGTGTCACCACCAAATTGCAGAAGCATGTGTCACCACCAAATTACAGCAGCATGTGTCACCATCAATTGCATCAGCATGTGTCACCATCAAATTGCAGCAGCATGTGTCCCCATCAAATTCATCAGCATGTGTCACCATCAATTGCAGCAGCAAGTGTCACCACCAATTGCAGCAGCATGTGTCACCACCAATTGCAGCAGCATGTGTCATCATCAATTGCAGCAGCATGTGTCCCACCAAATTGCAGCAACATGTGTCCCACCAAACTGCAGCAGCATGTGTCACTATCAATTGCAGCAGCATATGTCAAAACCAAATTGCAGCAGCATGTGTCACCATCAATTGCAGCAGCATGTGTCCCACCAAATTGCAGCAACATGCGTCCCACCAAATTGCAGCAGCATGCGTCCCACCAAGTTGCAGCAGCATGCGTCCCACCAAGTTGCAGCAACCCCCCTCCCCCCGTTACTTACCTTGCTGTGTGTTGTCCTCTCCAGCGGTGTCTGCTGTCTGGTTTGGAGATGTCCGTCCTCTCATACTTTATGTTTCCTCTCTCCTGGGTGCAATTGGGAAGAGAAAACAGGAAGTGACATCAACTCAGATGTCAATCAAACCGCCCGGCCGTAGTAATATATACTACGAACGGGCAGAAACTACTCAGCGCTTCAGAAAGTACCGCAAGGCAGGCTAATCGCCCGCAAATGAAGTGCCACGTCTGCAATCTCGTGATTGCATAAACGTGGCGCTTCTCATAGGTGCACTGTGTCCGGTGTCGGACTGTGTCCAGCGTATAAACACAGTGCACTTAAGGACCTTTTTTTTATTATTTTTTTTTTTTAAGGGCCAGCTTTAAAAAATATATCAAATTTAGCTTCTGCAGGAGATCCTCAGCACTGAGATGCTACAAATGATGAAGGTGAAAATTAACCTTTTTCTTTTTTTTTTAAAGCTGAACTCCAGGAACCACTTGAGCTCTGGAAGGTTTTACCGTCTTCATGACCAGGCCACTTTTTTGCTATTCAGCAATGCACTATTTTAACTGCCAATCGCGCGGTCATGCAACACTGTACCCAAATTACATTTTTATCTTTTTTTTGACAAATAGAGCTTTGTTTTGGTGGCATTTGATCACCAAATTTGGGTTTGATTTGGGTTTGATTTTTTTGTAAAAATAAAAAACAATATTTTCTACTTTCTGTCATAAACCATATCAAATAAAATCAAATGTTGTCATAAATTCAGGCCAAAATGCATTCTTTTACATGTCTTTGGTAAGAAAAAATAAAAATAAAAAATGACAATAAGTGTATATAGGTCTACACTTGACCTCCGGAAGATTTACCGCCCTTTATGACCAAGCCATTTTTTGCGATACGGCACTGCATTACTTACAGAGGTCATGGAGCACTGTACCCAATAATTTGCCATTTTATTCCCACAAATAGAGCTTTCTTTTGGAGGTATTTGATCACCTCTGCGTTTTTTATTTTTTGCGCTGTAAAAAAAAAAGGCAGACAATATTGAAAAAAAAACAACTATATTTTTTACTTTCTGCTATAAAACATATCCAATAAAACATTTTAAAAATCAAATTTCTTCATCAGTTTAAGCCAATATGTATTCTGCTACATATTTGTGGTTAAAAAAAAATCCCAATAAGCGTACGTGGTTTGTTTGGTTTGTACAAAAGTTATAGCATCTACAAACTATTGGATATATACTGGAATTTTTTTTAATTTTTTTATTTATTTTTTTACTAGTAAGGGCGGCGATCAGCAACTTATAGCTGGACTGTGACATTGCGGCGGGCAATCGGACACCTAACTGACACTTTTTGGGAACCAGTGACACTTATACAGTGATCGGTGCTAAAAATATGCACTGTCACTGTACTAATGACACTGCCTGGGAGGGGGTTAAATATTTAGGGCGATCAAAGGGTTAAATGTGTGCCTAGCCTGTGTTTGTGTATGTGCTTCTTTTACTAGGGGAAGTAATGGATTTGCAAAGCAGGGAAAGAAAACCCACTAACAGGACAGACATCTGCCTTGTTTGCATAGGCAAAGCCAGTGGTGTCGCTAGGGGGTGGCTACTGGGGCTACAGCCCTGAATCTGGGGCCCATAGCCCCGAGTCTCTTACCTAGGGTTGGCTCGGGGCTCCATCTCCTCAGCTGATGGCCGAGGGAGGAACATGACTAGTTAATGTTATCCGGCACGAATTCTTATCTATATTCAGCAGTTCAGACAAATTAATCATTGTCCCGATGTCCACTTCTGTACCAGTCTGCCGGGCAATGTAATTGCCGGGAATAGCAGCCCCCCTGATGTAAGGGGGGCTCTCTGGGGACCCTGATGTAATGAGGGGGGCTCTGATGTAAGTGGGGATACTCACTTAGATATGTAGCAATATTTTACATATAATATATATATAAAATGTGTGTGTGTGTATATATATATATATATATATATATATACAGTGCCTTGTGAAAGTATTCGGCCCCCTTGAACTTTTCAACCTTTTGCCACATTTCAGGCTTCAAACATAAAGATATAATATTTTTATTTTTTGTGAAGAATCACCAACAAGTGGGACACAATTGTGAAGTGGAACGAAATCTATTGGATAATTTAAACTTTTTTAGCAAATAAAAAACTGAAAAGTGGTGCGCGCAAAATTATTCGGCCCCTTTACTTTCAGTGCAGCAAACTCACTCCAGAAGTTCAGCGAGGATCTCTGAATGATCCAATGTTGTCCTAAATGACTGATGGTGATAAATAGAATCCACCTGTGTGTAATCAAGTCTCTGTATAAATGCACCTGCTCTGTGATAGTCTCAGGGTTCTGTTGAAAGAGCAGAGAGCATCATGAAGACCAGGGAACACATCAGGCAGGTCCGTAATACTGTTGTGGAGAAGTTTAAAGCCGGATTTGGATACAAAAAGATTTCCCAAGCTTTAAACATCCCAAGGAGCACTGTGCAAGCGATCATTTTGAAATGGAAGGAGTATCAGACCACTGCAAATCTACCAAGACCTGGCAGTCCCTCTAAACTTTCAGCTCAGACAAGGAGAAGACTGATCAGAGATGCAGCCAAGAGGCCCATGATCACTCTGGATGAACTGCAGAGAACTACAGCTGAGGTGGGAGAGTCTGTCCATAGGACAACAATCAGTCGTACACTGCACAAATCTGGCCTTTATGGAAGAGTGGCAAGAAGAAAGCCATTTCTCAAAGATATCCATAAAAAGTCTCGTCTAAAGTTTGCCACAAGCCACCTGGGAGACACACCAAACATGTGGAAGAAGGTGCTCTGGTCAGATGAAACCAAAATCCAACTTTTTGCCCACAATGCAAAACGATATGTTTGGCGTAAAAGCAACACAGCTCATCACCCTCAACACACCATCCCCACTGTCAAACATGGTGGTGGCAGCATCATGGTTTGGGCCTGCTTTTCTTCAGCAGGGACAGGGAAGATGGTTAAAATTGAGGGGAAGATGGATGCAGCCAAATACAGGACCATTCTGGATGAAAACCTGTTGGAGTCTGCAAAAGACCTGAAACTGGGATGGAGATTTATCTTCCAACAAGACAATGATCCCAAACATACAGCAAAATCTACAAAGGAATGGTTCACAAATAAACGTATCCAGGTGTTAGAATGGCCAAGTCAAAGTCCAGACCTGAATCCAATCGAGAATCTGTGGAAAGAGCTGAAAACTGCTGTTCACAAACGCTCTCCATCCAACCTCACTGAGCTCGAGCTGTTTTGCAAGGAAGAATGGGCAAGAATTTCAGTCTCTCGATGTGCAAAACTGATAGAGACATACCCCAAGCGACTTGCAGCTGTAATCGCAGCAAAAGGTGGCTCTACAAAGTATTAACGCAAGGGGGGCGAATAATTTTGCACGCCCCACTTTTCATTTTTTTATTAGTTAAAAAAAGTTTCAAAAATCCAACAGATTTCGTTCCACTTCACAAACCAATTGTTGGTGATTCTTCACAAAAAAAATAAAAATGTTATATCTTTATGTTTGAAGCCTGAAATGTGTCAAAAGGTTGAAAAGTTCAAGGGGGCCGAATACTTTCGCAAGGCACTGTAAGTTACAACTCTGGCCACCGGAGGGGGGGGGGGGGGTGCCAAAGGAAGGTAAGTGTTCCTGGGTAGGTCAGCATTAAAGTGCACCTTTGTCTTGTATGAGCAAAGCACATTGTCCCATGACTGCACCCAGTACTTTGAGGAGCCACCTTCGTGAAAGCATCGGGCCAAAAAGTGTATCCATAACCAAGTAACAACTCTGGCCAATGGAAGGTAGGTGCTTCTGGGTAGGTCTACATTAAAGTCAACCTTTGTCTTACAGCACTGTGCAAATTCAGGAAGTCCATAGCCTATGTAAGCGACTCTGGCCAAAAGGGTGCCAAAGAATGTAGGCACTTCTGGGTAGGTCGGCATTGAAGTTAACCTTTGTCATGCATGGCCAAGACACATGGTCTCAGGACTGTTACCCTCACTTCGAGGAGCCTGTGACTCACTCCAAGTGACAGCACCGGGCCAATCAGGGAGTCCATAGCTCTGTAGTAGTGACAACAAGTGATGGGGGTGCCAAAGGAAGAAGGTAGGTGCTTCTGGGTAGGTCAGCGCTAAAGTGAACCTTTGTCCTGCATGGGCAAAGCACAGATTGGCTTTAAGGATGTTCTTGAACTAATAGCTGCCTCCAGATGTGCCGATGGGTGATCCTCCGGCGTGTTAAACTCCCTAATCCTCTGGTTAAACACAGCGATACCTAACACTAGAGGTGCTCGCCTTGATAATCCCGTGTGTCTTTATGAATATAGATCAGGTAACAGCTGGCTCTTTCTGGGGCCGCGGGCAATTAAATTGGTCAGCCATAAATGACATTTCAATTTTCCAAGAAACGGGCTTTGCATGTAACCAGGCACCTGTCGCCGAGCAGAAAACAGATTCAGTGACAGCGCGGGGGGGTTGGAAGCGATGCCCGCGGCACGACGTCTTCTCTGACAGCAAAGAGGACCAGGTTACGTCTTTTCCTGAGCCTTGCAATGAGGATCAGTTTATCAGCTGTCCAGGTGATTTAAAAAAAAAAAAGGTGCAAAATAAAAATGTTTTTTTATGTACGACAAGAGCCACATGGGAGACTTTTAAAGCGGAGTTCCACCCACTTTTGAGAGGTGGTCTTAAATGAAAGACCACCCCTCCACCCCTCGTTTTTGGATAGTTAAAGCTTTTTTTCCTTCTTCCATAGTACCTTTTTTTGGAAGTACTAAGTGTACGTCCGATTCCAGCCAGGCCACGGCCGAAGACGTCACGTCCTCTTCTGCGGCGAGCCCCCCCCCCCCCCCCCCCATTGTCTTCAGGGACCTGTGTGTGTCCCAGGAGAAAAGCTGGGCATTCACAAAGTGTCACGCGACTCGCGCATGCGCAGTCGGAAGCCGGCAGTGAAGCCGCAAGGCTCCACTGCCGGTTTCCCTTAGTTGGAATGGCGGTGCCTGCACCCGATCTGATGGACGGATCGGCCTCGGGAGGCCCACATCGCAGGCTCCCTGGAAGGTAAGTGTCCTTAATAAAAGTCAGCAGCTACAATGTTTGTAGTTGCTGACTTTTAAATATTTTTTTTTTTTTTACGGCTGGAACACCGCTTTAAGGTCCATTCACACCATTGGTTGCGTGTTACGGAAACACGTGTTGTATGCGTTGATGCATATGGGTATAGAGGCTTTGAGCTGGGGGGAATGGGGGGGGATTTATGCTGGGAGGGGTGATTTCAGCGGAGGGAGGTGGATTTATGCTGGGAGGAGGGGGATTGTTTGCTTAAGGGACAAGCATGCAGATTAGTGCTTGATGATTTTTTTTTTTTTGGGGGCGGGGAATTTTCACTGACACATAATTCTCATACATCTTAGGGGGGCACATTTTGGCATGTTTGCCCTGGGCTCTAGGTGGCCTTGTCCTGGCACTGGTTGCAGAATTGTCTGGTGCGCTGCTGAAAGTGCTGCAATTTTTTGGTCCATGAGTTTCATTTTCATTCATTCTAAATGGCACCCCAATGCATCTTGCTGATGGACATGCATTGCAGCATTGAACGATGGCCTGCCAATAAGACTGGAGAGTATAAAATCTGATGCAGCTGTGTATGGTAACCACTCTGCTTCTAACTTCAGCTTGTTCAATTAACCAGTTGCCAACCGGGACATAGCCAAATGACGGCTACAGTGCGGTCGGATAACCCTGGGAGGGTGTACTATGGTGTCCTCCCAGAATTGCGCCCCCTGGGGAACGCACCTGGGAATGTCTGTGACCATCGGGTCCTCTGGACCTGGAGCGTCATGGAACAGGGTGAAGGGCCAATGACAGTAGCCGTTTACCGTGTGATCGCTCTGTCGAATACTCTGTCTGTCAGTTCCTCCCCTATCCTCACACCGATCGGTACAGTGTGAGAGGAGAGGAAGGAGCCGGGTGCAGCAGCGCTGTGGGCTGGATCTGAAGTGCCCACAGCACTGATCTCTGCCCATCCATGGCTCATCAATGCCCCAGCCATGATCATTTATGATCATTCATGCTCCAGCCATGCCTAGCCATGATCATCCATGCCCAGCCATACTCATCCATGCTTCATCCATGCCCCGCCATACTCATCCATGTGCAGCCTGGCCCATCCATGCCCAGCCATGCTCATACATGCCCAGCCATGCTCATCCATCCCCATCCATGCCCAGCCATGCTCATTCATGCCCATTCATGGCTCATTCATGCCCATCCATGGCTCATCCATGCTCATCCGTGCCTCATCCATGCCACATCAGTGCTCATCCATGCCACATTCATGCCACATCAGTACTCATCCATGCCACATCAGTGCTCATCCGTGCCACATTAGTAGTCATCCATGCCACATCAATTCTCATCCGTGCCACATTCATGCCACATCAGTGCTCATCCGTGCCACATTCATGCCACATCAGTGTTCATCCATGCCACATCAGTACTCATCCATGCCACATTTGTGCACATCAGTACTCTTCCGTGCCACATCCATGCCACATCAGTTCTCACCTGTGCCACATCCATGCCACTACAGTGCTCATTGGTACTCATCTGTGCCACATCAATTCTCATCCATGCCACATTCATGCCACATCAGTACTAATCCATGCCACATCAATGCCATATCAGTGCTCATCCGTGTCACATTAATGCCACATCAGTGTTCATCCATGCCACATCAGTACTTATCCATGCCAAATTCGTGCCACATCAGTACTCATCTGTGCCACATCAATTCTCATCCGTGCCACATTCATGCCACATCAGTACTAATCCATGCTACATCAATGCCACATCAGTGCTCATCCGTGCCACATTAGTACTCATCCGTGCCACATCCATGCCACATCAGTTCTCACCTGTGCCACATCCATGCCACTACAGTGCCCATTGGTGTCTCACAAGAGTGTAATAGGTAGTCAAAATAGATGTGTAGTTTATGCTCCTAGAACATCTGATGGTGCTTCCTGCATGTTGGGCCTCTGTGTGGCCAGGCTGTGGAAAAGTCTCACAGATGTGGTATCGACATACTCAGGACGAGTAGCAGAATATATTTTTGGGTGTAATCTTTGCTATGTACATGCTATGTGTTAGAAATATCTTATAAACAGACAACTTTGTGGAAAAAAAGATGTGTTTTAATTTTTTTTCCACATTTTCCAAAAACTTTTTCAAAAGTTTCAAAAGACTCATTATGCCTCATAGATTATACGTTGAGGTGTTTGCTTTACACAATGGTGTAATTTTTTGGGTGTTTCCATTGTCCTAGTGCTCCAGGGCCTTCAAAAGTGTAAGAAGTAGTCATGAAAGTAAATGTGTAATTTATGTCCCTAGAACGCCTGATGGTGCTCCCCGCATGTTGGGCCTCTGTATGTGGCCAGGCTGTGTAAAAGTCTCACACATGTGGTATCGCCATACTCAGGAAGAGTAGCAGAATGTAATTTGTGGTATGCATGTGCTGTGTGTGATAAATAACTTGTTATTATGACAATTTTGTGAAAAAAAATTTAAATCTTCATCTTGCAAAAAATTGTGGAAAAAAATGACAAAAAACTCATCATGCCTCTTAAATATCTCGGACTGTCTACTTTCTAAAAATAGATCATTTGGGGGGGGGGTATTTTCACTTTCCTGACTTGTTAGTGTCTCAAGAAATGAGATCAGTACATCAGGCGTGATCAATTTTCAGTGATTGGCATCATAGCTTGTAGACTCTATAACTTTCACACAGACTAAAATATCTACACTGATTTTGGTTATTTTTACCAAATAATTCATTGTAGCAGTATAAATTTTGGCCAAAATTTATGAATAAAAATGACAAATTTGCTAAATTTTATAACCGAAACAAAGAAAAATGCATTTTTTTTACAAAATTTTCGGTCTTTTTTCATTTATAGCGCAAAAAAAAACAAAAAAACACAGAGGTGATCAAATACCACCAAAAGAAAGCTCTATTTGTGTGAATAAAAGGACAAAAATGTTAGTTGCTGAGCTCCTCCTGCCTATCTTCTCTCAGCAAGAAAGCTGAACCACGTCATGACGTTTGAAAGGATGAGACCTGTGCCCTCACACCTCACCTCTGATGCCGGTTTCCTATCCGATACTGTCCCTCATCACATAGTGTCCGCCGAGAAGCCGTACATCTCCGAAGAAGAACGGCACCTGCGCACTGTGTCCAGGTTCAAGCCCCACCATCCAAGTGGACATAGAGTTAGAATATAAAAGAGTCGAGTGAAGCGAGGCCGTGCCCGAAGCGTGGCGAGCGGCCCTCTTATTATCTGGAACCATATGTCTACTTGGATGGTGGGGCTTCAACCTGGACTCTTCTTCTGAGATGTTGAGCTTCTCCTTGTCCCCCGTACTGCGCAAGCGCTGCGCCTGCGCAGTATGGCCCGGACACTATCCGATAGGCGGACACTTTGTTTCAGAACACCGGCTCCCCTCTCCGCTGCCTCCAGTCCGGTCTGACTCTCGCTCCGTCCAGGTGGCAGGGCAGGCAATCTGAATGAATAATCCTTCCATCCACTAGGGAGCTGGGCTCCCCATTGCTCAAACTAGGAGCGATTCACTCCTATCTGGGACCGGCCTCCCCCCTGCTCACTTTGCCATTGGTCAGGTGTGCAGGGGGGGTGTCAGTCCCAGACAGGAGCGGAGAGCTCCTAGTTTGAGCTGCGGGGAGCCCAGCCCCCAGGTGGATGGATGGATTATACATTCAAATTTCCCACCCTGCCACCTGGACAGAGCGGGAGTCATCCTGGCACCCTAAGGCAAAGCTGCAGACAGTGTTTCAGAGCTCAATGGAGAGCCGCCTCTGGCGTCCCTCTCAAGTGCCACCTGGGTCCCATGGACCCACCGGGACCCATAGTAGGGCTGGCCCTGTATACAACTTTTGTTGTTTGGTTTCCTTTAGATTTCCCTTCAACTATGAAGTGCAAGGGCCTGCCTGATTGCATACAAATTGAAAGTGTTTAGGTTTGACCTCCTATTATATGGTTTTGGTAAATCTAAAAGAAAAAATCTAAAGAAAATTGTATAGTGTGTATCCAGCTTTACTTTGTGAAGACCCCACACATTTCCTTCCTGGAATTCTGTGATATGTAGTCACATGTAGTCACTATGCCCTGTGAGTATCACTGCTGTGTCACACATTTCACAGATCCTGCCTTCTGATCTACAGAGGTGCTGAGAGGAGGAGTTTCAGGAGGCGGAGTCAGTAGAGGTATCACTGCAGGCAGGCAGCAATGTACCATGGGATATGTAGTCCTTAGAAATTAAGGCAACATTGCAAAGCATGCTGGGAATTCAGGGAGTTGTGGAAAGAGACAGCCAACAGACTGGTGGCATTCACAACATGAAAGGAGATTTTTCTAGTAAGATTATATTGGATTGTCAAATATAACTATTGTCTGTATTGTTATTAGAATGCTGATGTTATAAAAATTAAAGTGTAATCAGTCTGCCTCTGATTGGCTATCACAGTGATCAGTCACTGTACAGTTGGCCCCATGTTGTTTTCTCCTCTTGAATGGAGAAAAAGTTACATTGTATACATGATAATAATAATAATGTTATTATTAATCAATTTAGCCCTGGAAAATTCACCCCCCTTCACGACCAGGCCATTTTTTGCTATTCAGCACTGCGACATTTTATCTTTTCGCGGTCATGAAACACTGTAGGCAAACAAAATTTATGTACCTTTTTTCACATAAATAGAGCTTTCTTTTGGTGGTGTTTGATCCCCATTGGGTTTTTAATTTTTTGCAATATAAACAAAAAAAACTATATTTTTTACTTTCTGCTATAAAACATATAAAATAAAAACAAAAAAAAAAACAACAATTTCTTCATGTCTTTGATAAAAAAAATCCCAATAAATGTATATTGATTGGTTTATGTGAATATTATAGCGCCTACAAACTATGGTATATACAGTACACTGGAATTTTTTTTTTTTTTTATACTAATGGTGGTGATCAGTGAATTATAGTGGGACTGTGATAGTGTGGTGAACAATCTGACACTAACTAATGGTGGAGGGAACTAACTAACTTCCACTGACATCATCGGTGACACTAATACAGTGATCAGTGATAATATTATATATTGTGACTGTACTAATGACACAGGTTGCGAAGGAGTTAAAGTGATACTAAAGGCTCAGTTTTTTACATTTAAAAATAACAAACATGTTATACTTACCTGTGCTATGCAGTGGTTTTGCACAGAGCAGCCCCGATCCTCCTTTTCTCGGGTCCCATGCCGGTTGGCTCCCCCCTCCTGTTGAGTGCCCCCACAGCAAGCAGCTTGCTATGGTGGCACCCGCGCTGCTTCTATGTGTGTCCATTCAGACACTGAGCCATGGCTTGGCCATGACCCCTCTCTCTCCTCATTGGCTCACTGGCTTTAATTGACAGCAGTGGGAGCCAATGGCACCATGCTGCTGTCTCAACAAATGAGGAGGGGAGTCCAGGGCATCTGAGTCTCTCGTGCACATTGCTGGATCGAGATGGGGCCCAGGTAAGTATGAGGGGGGCTGCTACGCACAGAAGGTTTTTTTTATCTTAGTGCATAGAATGCATTAAGATCAAAAAAAAAATTATGACTTTAAAATCACTTTAAATGGGTGTTTAAAGTGGTTGTAAACCCCTCTGGGACGTTTTTACATATAGGTAAGCCTATAATAAGGCTTACCTATTTGCGCTGAAAATAAGATATTTACCTTGTAGTGTGCCAACGATATGCATGCATTTCTTCTCCGACATGTGCTGTTTCTTCCCCAGCGTGTGCCGTGACTGGCGGCTCCCATGCGCATGACGTCACGCAGCTCCGGCCAGTCACAGAGCCGGAGTCCACGTCCCCGGAAGGAAGAGGGGTGAAGATGGATGCTTCCACCAGTGGGGACAACACAGGCTTCATTTGCAGGTAAGTGCCACATAATGGGCTAGTATGCGATGCATTCTATCCCATTATGCTTTTACTTTGCAGGGGAATAAAGAGGAAGTGAAGCCCATCAGGGTTTACTTCCTCTTTAACAATGTGTAATGTGTGTAAAAGTGTGCTGCTTTTACTAACTTTTACTAAGGGATGAAAAACTGACAGATCACTCCCTTCATACAGAGCTCTGTGTTGTTCACCAACACAAGAGCTGTGGGCTGTGATTGGACACGGTCCATGAGCAGTTCCCGGGCCATGAATGATTGGCCGGGAGTTGCTGACAGGCTCCCGGTGCATACAATCACAGTGGGAGCCAGGGGGAGGGCACACATGCATGTGCCCTAAACCCGTAGGCAGCGACGGCTTTGCCTACAGTGGCCACATTCGCGAGAAGTACACTGTGGGTGGACAGGTGGACATCAATAATAATAAAGATAAAGTAGCTAGATCGGGGCTTGATCTAGGTCAGGGTCAAGGTTAGAGTTAAAGGTCATGGTCAGAGTCACAGGTCAGGTTCAGCATAATTTAGGTAGGATTAAAAAATGTACATTTAGTATCAGTGGGTGTCAGTTAGTATCATCGTCAGTTATTATCAGTGGCATACCTCCCCACTGTCCCTGATTTCGAAGGGGACTGTTCCTGATTTGGAGCAATGTCCCTCTGTCCCTCATTCCTCCTCATTTGTCCCTCATTTTTATCCTTCAAAGAGTGTTTCCCAGTGCTAAAAATGTCATCCAGTTTCTAAAGTGCTGCATTTGTACATTTTAAAAGCCAATATAAAGGAATAGTAGTGGTAAAAAAAAAGCAGTTAAAAAAAACGTCTGGGGTGCCAAGATTCGCCATCACTGGCCTAGAACAACAGCGGTCCCACCTGACCGTCATTCTACAATATGGCGGCTGGGAAACAGGTAAGTAGTTGCGATGATAGGTCCAGTTTCACTAACACGTCAAAGTTGCAAAACTGCGCTTGGGCGTCAGGATTTGTTTTACCTTCATCATTAAGGGGTTAATAAAAGAACTGATCATTTCTCTATATCTATTTTGCCATTCAGATTATCAAAAAAGAAGAGCTGGGACCTGAAAGGGTTACACAGGACCTGTCAGATTTTTTTGTGTGATAGAGGAGGGAGTCCCTGGCCAGATCCCTATGCTCCTAGGAATTAGGACAGATCTGTCCCCTTGTATGATGTCCTACTTATCTAGCGGGTCCTGTTGCGCAGTATATGGAGGGCAGTCGGTCGGCGGCGGAGAGCCAGGCGTGTTTTATAATGACATTAAGCCGTGTTATGGCAAATTAAGATTTCATTTGCAGTGCAGATAAGAGGAATGTCACATATGGAAGGTGTTTGGTAATCAGCAGACATAGAACAATGACAAGGACGGGGGCAGAGCTGTGTGTCGGGGAAGCACAGAGGCGCCAGTCCTAGTGAACCGTCTCAGTATGTGTGTTCATAACATCTTATTTATCTAAAATCAGTTGTATCTGCAGGGCACACATACGGACCATTATCTGCTGTTCCTGGCTCTGGCTAGTGACACTTCTTATTGAAGAGGTCCTGGGCCAGAACAGAGCATCGAGCGTAGAAGCCTCATCTGCAGTCCCAATGGCCCCTTTCACACTGGGGCAGTGCAGGCGTCGGCGGTAAAGCAGCGGTATTTTTAGCACCGCTTCACCGTCGTTTTAGCGGCGGTATTCGGCCGCTAGCGGGGCGGTTTTAACCCCCGCTAGCGGCCAAAAAAGGGTTAAAACCGCCCCGTATAGCCGCGTTGCCCCATTGAATACACCGCTCCAAAGATGCTGCTAGCAGGACTTTTTTCACCGTCCTGCTAGCGCACTGCTCCAAAATGAAAGGGGCCGTTTTTTTCAGGCGCTATTTTTAGCACCGTAGTGCCTGAAAAACGCGCCAGTGTGAAAGGGGCCAATGTGAAAGCCCAAGTGCTTTCACATTGAGACCCCTTTCACACTGGGGTATTTTTCTGGTGTTTTTCAGGCACTTTAGCGTTAAAAAACGCACCTGTAAAGCGCCTGAAATAAGCCTCATCTGCAATCCTAATGTAAAAGCCCGAGTGCTTTCACACTGAGGAGCTGCGCTGGCAGGGCGTCAAAAAAAGTCCTGCAAGCAGCTTCTTTGCAGCGCTTTTGGAGCAGTGAATACTCTGCTTCTAAAGCGCCTCTACCCATTGAAATCAATGAGAAGCCCCTGCAAAGCGGCGGAAAAAAACGCTTTTGTCAGTGGTCACTTTTAACCCTTTATTTGGCCACTAGCGGGGGTTAAAAGTGCCCTGCTAGCACTTGAAAAACGCTCGTAATGCGCTGCTAATTTAAGCGTTTTTTGGGAGCGCTGGCATTGTGAAAGGGCTCTTAAAGCACTCGGGCTTTCACATTGGGATTGCAGATGAGGCTTCTTTCAAGCACTTTACAGGCCCTTTTTTTTTTTTAACGCTAAAGCGCCTGAAAACGCCCCAGTGTGAAAGGGGCCTTGGAGAACCTTAGAGCCGGTTCATACTGAGGCAGCGCGACTTGCAGCACGACTGCTTCAGGCGACCTGCACGCGACAGCAGTGGCAACTTGCAAAATGACTTCTATATAGAAGTCAATGCAAGTCGCCTCAAGTCGCCCCCCAAAGTAGTACAGGAACCTTTTTCTAAGTCGGAGTGACTTGAGTCGCTCCTATTAGAGCGGTTCCATTGTTTAGAACGTGACTTGTCAGGCGGCTAAGTCGCCTGACAAGTCGTCCCAGTGTGAACCGCCTCTAAGCCCTTGTACACACGGTCGGAGATTCCGACAAGCAAATCCATTGGAGTAGTTCTGACGGATTAATTTCCGGAAGAGGTCCGGAAGTGATGTTGCATACACACGGTCGGACTAAGTTGTCGGAAAATCGATTGTACATAACGTGATGACGTTATTTCGTTACGACGGGACTACGTTCAGGCTAGTAGCCAATAGCTTTGGTCTAGGAATTTGATCTGAGCATGCGTGGCACTTTGTCCGTCGGAGTAGGCTACACATGATCGGAGTATGTCCGATCGGAGCATTTTGACGGAAAATTTTACCGGCAAGTTGGAAAACTTGGTCCGTCGGATATTCCGACGGAAACAGTCCGATGCATACCACACACAGTCGGAATATCCGACAAAACGGTCCGATAGGAAACATTCCGTCGGAATCTCCGACTGTGTGTACAAGGGCTTTGTGAACAAGCAGCATCATGAAAGCCAAGGAACACACCAGATAGGTCAGGGATAAAGTTGTGGAGATGTTTAAAGCAGGGTTAGGTCATAAAAAAAAAATCCCAAGCTTTGAACATCTCACGGAGCTCTGTTCAATCCATCATCCGAAAATGGAAAGAGTATGGGCACAACTGCAAACCTATAAAGTTGTATATTGAGGGACCCAGGCGCTACCTATAATAAATAAAAATCTAAATGTGTCTATCCTAGAAGACTGGAAGGCTCTAAATTAGTATTGTCTCGCGTTTATAGCAAGGGGGTCAGAAATACCCCTAGATACCACTAATAATAGAAATGATCGAAAAGGAAGTAGGCAGGACAAGATGCAGGAAAGCCTAATGAATATAGACCGATAGTAAGTATCTGTCAAAGAATAACACTTAACAGCAATATCCCAGTATTAATGCAAACCTACCAAGACATGGCCGTCCACCTAAAGGAGAGCATTCATCAGAGAAGCAGCCAAGAGGCCCATGGTAACTCTGGAGGAGCTGCAGATGAGACCAAAATTGAATTTTTTGGGCTTAATAGCAAAACGCTATGTGTGGCGGAAAACTAACACTGCACATCAACCTGAACACACTATCCCCACCGTGAAACATGGTGGTGGCAGCATCATGTTGTGGGGATGCTTTTCTTCAGCAGGGACAGGGAAGTTGGTCAGAGTTGATGGGAAGATGGATGGAGCCAAATACAGGGCAATGTTATGCCGCATACACACGATCGGAATCTTGGTCGGAAAAAGCTCTGATGGTTTTCCCGACAGAATTCCAACAGGATTTTGCTCAAGCTGTCTTGCGTACACACGATCACACCAAATTCCGACCGTCAAGACCGCGGTGACGTACAAAACGTACAACGGGACTAGAATAAGGAGTGAGAATGCGTGAGTTTTCGCGCATCGGAATTGCATACACACGATCAGAATTTCCGACAGAAAGTTTTTCCGTCGGAAAAATTGAGAACCCGCTCTCAAATTTTTGCTGGCGGGAATTCGGCCAGCTAAAATTACGATGGAGCATACACACGGTGGCATTTTCCGATGAAAAGCTCTCATCGGTCTTTTGCTGGTCGAAATTCCGATTGTGTGTACGCGGCATTAGAAGAAAACCTGTAATGCCGTGTACACACGATCGGATTTCTCGTCTGAAAAAAGATATGACGGCTTTTCCGACGGGATTCCGCTCAAGTATGCCTTGCATACACACAGTCATGCAAAAGTTCGCTGAAATTACGACCGCCAAGAACGCAGTGACGTACAACACTACGGCGAGCCAAGAAAATAAAGTTCAATGCTTCCGAGCATGCGTCAAATTGTTTCCGAGCATGCGTAGGAATTTTGCACGTCGGAATTGCCAAAGACGATTGCATTTTCGGATAGGAACTTTTCCTGACCGAAAAATTCAGAGCATGCTCTCAATCTTTGCTGGCTGGAATTCGGCCAGCAAAAGAATGATGGAGCGTACACGCGGTCGCATTTTCCGGCGAAAAACTCTCATCGGTCTTTTGCGGGCCCGAAATTCCGCTCGTGTGTACGTGGCATTAGAGTCTGCGAAAGACTTGAGACTGGGGTGGAGGTTCACCTTCCAGGAGGACAACGACCCGAAACATACAGCCAGAGCTACAATGGAATGGTTTAGATCAAAGCATATTCATGTGTTATGCCCGCACACACGGTCGGAGTTTCAGACGGAAAAAGTCCAATCGGATTATATTGTCGGAAAATCCGATCATGTGTGGGCTCTATCGGACTTTTTCCGTCGTAGAGTAGGATCTCAAATTTTCCGACAAAAAAAAGTTTGTAGAGAATTTCGGATCAGACAAAGTGCCACACATGCTCAGATCAAATTACGAGATCAAAGCTATTGGCTGCTAGCCTCAACGTAGTCCCGTTGTAACGAACAAACGTCATCACGTTCCGAACAATTGGATTTTCTGACAACTTTGTCCCACCGTGTGTATGCAAAACCAGTTTAGGACAAAATGCGTCTGAAAAAATGCGACTGATTTTGTGGTCGGAATGTCCGACCGTGTGTACAAGGCATAAGAATGGCCCAGTCAAGGTCTAGACCTAAATCCAATTGAGAGTCTGTGGCAAGACTTGAAAATTGCTGTTCCCAGACGCTCTCCATCCAATTGGACAAAGCTTGAGATATTTTGCAAAGAAGAATGGGAAAAAATGTCCCTCTCTAGATGTGCAAAGCTGGTAGAGACATCCCCAAAAAGACTTGCAGCTGTAATTGTAGAGAAAGGCGGTTCTACAAAGTATTGAGTCCGGGGGGCGCCATACAAATGTACCCCACACTTTTCACATCTTTATTTGTAAAAGAAAAATTGAAAGCCATTTATCATTTTCCTTCCACTTCACAATTATAAGCCACTTTGTGTTGGTCTATCACATAAAATCCCAATAAAATACATTTACGTTTTTGGTTGTAACATGATAAAATGTGGAAAACTTTCAGGGGTATGAATACTTTTTCAAGGAGCCGTACATCACGGGTTGTGGATAGATTTTTTCCTGACAGCGGGGGGAGTTGGTGGAAGGGGCATAAAACCTACTCACTGCGTACATGGTAACATATGACACAGTCTCTGTACCCACAAATAATCATTATTGTGGCACAAGCAAGGGTATAAAAGGGGTCAGAAGGGTGTAATGCACAGAGCGCAGTGGTCAGGAGTGTGTAATGCACGGAGTGCAGGGGTTAGGAGGAGGAAAAAAAAGGGTGTCAATTTTATTTAGGTACAGTTTTGCATGACCGTGTGATTGTCAGTTAAAGTAACGCTGTGCCATATCACAAAAAATGGCCTGGTCAGGAAGGGGGGTAAATCTTCCGTAGGTCAAGTGGCTAGTACAGGCTACAGTGTATACAGTATACATGAAGTTCACTAACAAGCGTGGTTTGCTATGGCGTGTATGCTTCAGTGTCTGAGCCATGGCTTTTCTAAAATACAAATATGATTCTTTTTACTGTTTTTGGGTAAATCTAATCACTGTCAGCAATTTTAACTGTACCATACAGGAATAAATCAGCCTCTTGTAGTCCCTGTAGAGCAGGGCACAGACTAGGGTTGCCACCTGTCCAGGATTCACCCAGGCAGTCCGGGTTTTGGACCACGTGTCCGGGTTTCAGACTGCATGAAACCCGGACACACTGAACTATGGCTAACTGTCCCGGGGCAGGAGGAATAATCTACTACCCCCCCCCCCCCCCCAGTCAGCGGGATCTCTGCTCCTCCATAGAATTGGGCGATCTGTTGATTCATCACACGGAGCACTAATCAGAAATGGCCAGATCCTCTGGCCCCTCCCCCTAAGGAGGGAGGAAATTCCTCAATCCACCTAATTTGTGTGGATAGAGGAATACATTTTTTGCATTCAGTCCACAAATCATATGTATTGGAAGAGTTTTATTTTTTTTAATTATTGTTCCGAGGTTTATACATGTCTGTGAGAGACTAACTTATGTGGCTCGGCATTGTAAGCATATTTTATGGGTACAAGAATGATTGGCTTGCAGAAAAGGTGGCAACCCTAGCACAGACTGGGAGAGGGAGAAGCAGCACAAGGAGCCTGTCAGATCGTGTGCTGACAAGGGGAAAGCTGATAGGAGGAGAAAGCAGAGTGATAGAGAGATGAGCTCATCAATGTCCAGTCACAGGCTGAGGGCAGACCCAGTCCAGGCTCAGAGATGGTGCGCTGAATGATGCTGGCTGTCATGCAACCCAGGAGACTGAGGACATCTTGTGCTGGAAAAGGAGTACTGCAGGTGCAGCTCTGGACTGAAGGTAAGTATTGCAGAAAAGGCTGTTATTTATTTTCTCTTTTAATGGGTTCTGATTTACGTTATAGACCATGAACCACATGTAGAGGAGCATGCATGGATATTTGTCCATGTGTAGAACTTACAGAATTCCATGCTTTAGTGCTTGTTTTTTTTTTTTTTAAGTATGACCTTTATATTGGTGCTTGTGCAGTTCATTGCATATCAGTCACTTGATTTTTTTTGCATTTGTACTGGAGATGCCTTTTCATACAACAGATTATATTATATGCCTTTCCCTAGAGGAAGCCAGAAGTACAATACCCGTCCTCTGCTCCGGGAAGAGTTATTGGCACCTGCAATTATTGTTGCTTTGCCGAAACAAAGATTCAGTGTTTATTATTGCCGTGTTTTTACATGATCTCTATCAGTTCCGTATTTCAGTTCTCCATAAATAATATATATTATCTATCTATAAACCTGCCCGAGATAACATTATGCTGCATGCAAAGCACACTGCGTCATTTCTTCTCTGCCGGACGCAGCAGATATCGCCAAGTACAAAGGGGATCCCGAACGGGCCAGAACCAACGTATTCTTCCCCAATAGGGCGCAGTGGCAGCCTGTCCATAAGGGCCCCCTAATCCAAGGGCCCGGCCCCTAATCTACATGCAGGGTGCCGGACGCATGGATTTCAATGGGGTTTTTTTTGTTTTTTTTTAAGCACTTATTTAGAACCCGAGGCTTAGGCCCCTTTCACACCGAGGCATTTTGCAGGCGCTACAGCGCCTGAAAAAAACTGGCCCCTTTAACTCCAGTGTGAAAGCCGGCAGGACAGTGAAAAAAGTCCTGCTAGCAGCATCTTTGGAGCGGTGAAGGAGCGGTGTATTCGCTGCTCCTACCCATTGAAATCAATGGGGCAGCGCGGCTATACCAAAACGGCGCTCTGCGGGTGGTTTTAACCCTTTTCGGTGGCTAGCGGGGGTTAAAACTGCTCCGCTAGCGGACGAATACCGCCGGTAAAGCGACGGTAAAGCTGCGCTATTTTTACCCGATGCCGCTCCCGCCCCAGTGTGAAAGGGGCCTAATTGGCTTCAAAAAAAGGGTGGGCTCGGGGTGCAGCCATTGAGGTGACAACAGCGAATTAATATTTGCACTTGTCTTCTTGATTCTCCTCCTGGCCAACAAGTAAGCGGGTCTCAAGACTCGATTGGCCGAGAGGAGAAGCCACCGTATGACGGCCGAGGAAGAGGAAACGCAGGGTGAAGCCGCCGTGAAGCTGGCGAGGAGGAGGAGACACATGAAGGAGCCAGCGCTGCCTGCAACCTAGATGGGGTAAGGGCTGGTGGGCAGAAGAGCGAGCGACACGGGAGGGGGGGGGGGGTTTGACTGATTGACCGACCCGTGGTTTGTTTGCCACCCCCCTCCAAAAAATGGAGCACCAGCTGCCACTGATCGATCGTATCTCTTCAATCGATTCTTCACAGTACTTTGAAATTTCAGGAATAGAGGGGAAAGCGTTCTGGTTCAATAACTTTTATTGCAGAAATACAATTAAAACATAACAATGTAAAGGGGAAATCGTTCAATAGGGACACAACTACCTAAGGGCAGGTTCACACCTATGCATAAAAGTTCACATTGGTGCAAATGGGCCCTAAGATTTCCCTTCACCCGGGAGAGCTTTCCTCTCACTTCCTGTTGAGTCTCTGGAACAGGAAATGAGGATAAATCTCCCTAATGAGACACAGAGCTTGATTTTGGTCTCATCTGACCACAACTCTTTCACCCAGTTCTCCTCTGAATCATTCAGATGTTCATTAGCAAATGTCAGATGGGACTATACATGTGTTTTCTTGAGCGGGGGGGACCTTGCGGGTGCTGCAGGATTTCTATGTACACAAAAGGCCTATTTCTCACAAATATTGTTCATATCTGTCTAAGGCTGGATTCACACCGATGCATTTTTAGTGCTTTTTGCATTTTGCAGATTTGCTCTACACTCCATAGAACATGGTTTCCTATGGAACACGTTCTGTAGTGCAAATCTGCAAAATGCAAAAAGCACTAAAAATGCATAGGTGTGATTCCAGCCTTAGTGAGCACTTCTCCTTTGCCAAGATAATCCATCCACCTCACAGGTGTGGCATATCAAGATGCTGATTAGACAGCATGATTATTGCACAGGTGTGCCTTATGGCCCAAATACACGATCCGGAGATCGGACGAAAAGTACCGCTTTTGACGCGATCGTCCGATAATCGGATCGTTAGTACAGAGCTTTTGAGACAATTCATCCGATATTATTCAATCGGACAAGCGCAGAATTTTTCCTCGTACGATACCAGATTGTAAGATTTTCATTTAGTCAGTACATTTGTTGTCTGAAAATACAATACAAATACATTACAACACATGACATCACTTACAATTTTTTATTTTTTTTCTGTTGTACGAGAATTTTCAGGACTTTAGTAACCTATTTAATTTCTACTTGCGACTATTAAGTGAAAAAAGTCAGACGACCGGTCGTCCGATTTTTGGATCCTGTGTTTGGGCCATTAGGCTGGCCACAATAAAAGGCCACTTTAAAATGTGCAGTTTTTCTGTATTGGGGGGTCTGAAAACCAGTCAGTATCTGGTGTGACCACCATTTGCCTCACGCAGTGCCGCACATCTCCTTGGCATAGAGTTACATAGTTATTCGGGTTGAAAAAAAGACACAAGTCCATCCAGTTCAGCCACAAAAATAAAAATAAATAATATCACAAAAAGAAAAAATCACAAAAAAAATCACAAAAACAAATTTAAAAAAATAAATATCACAAAAATTTTTTAAAAAAATATCAAAAAAATATCCCAAAAAAATAAAAATAAAAAAAAATAATGAAATATCTTCCTATCATTGTGAACCAGAATTCACCAAGCGTTGGATTGTTCACCCAATAATAGGGAACGTGAGCTGGGTTTAGACCGTACTGATGATGTGTTGTCGCAATAGTAATTCTAGTAATTGATCAGGTTGTTGATTGTGGCTGGTGGAATTTTGGTCCATTCCTATTGGCAAGAACTGGAACACGCTGGAAATCGTATACGCCGATTTTTTACTTTAAAAAAGGGTATTTTTCCCCCAAAAAAGTGCGCTTGTAAGACCGCTGCGCAAATACAGTGTGACAAAAAGTATTGCAACAACCGCCATTTTATTTTCTAGGGTGTTAGAAAAAATAAATGTATAATGTTTGGGGGTTCTAAGTAATTTTCTAAAAAAAAAAAAATGTTTTTAATTTGTAAACAACAAATCTCAAAAAGAATCTCGGTCCGTAAGTTCAGCTCATGATAAATAGGGGCAGACACAAAAGTGTTGCGTTTATAATTTTGCTCAGTGCATTTCCTGTTTTATTGTCACTCCGCAACAGGAAGTGCCTGAGCATGGACATTCATGGAAGGATCACCAGATATTATTTTAATGAAAGCTGCAAATCTAAAAAGAATATTTTAAATTACCTTAACCACTTGTCTATGAAGATATGTTTCAATTTTTGCACACATGTAAAATAAAATCTGCATTTGTTTTGTTTTTTGTTTTTGCTGGAAAATGACTTTAAAGCCCCCAAACAAATATATATTTCCTGAAAGCAGAGTCTCTGGAGAATAAAATGGTGGTATTTGTAATTTTTCATATTGCACGATATTTGCGTGTAACGGATGACGTTTTGAACAAAGTGTCATACAGATGTAAATTTAGTTTTTGCCTCAGAACAGTAGTGGGGTTCTGAGGGTTAATTATGTAGGTTGACTTTGACATCAGTCTGGCTGGGCTGTGTTGGAAGTTCTGCTTGGTCATGTATACAGTGAGGTGCACATGACAGGCCAGAACCAGGCCTGGTTGGACGTTTTGGGTATCAGCCTTCTCGGAACCAATCAGTGGGTGTGCCGGGCCCCGCTGAGGAGTCTGGGAAGGGGTACTTAAGATGTACTTAAGATGTATGGGGTCACCTGTTAGAGAGAGGAGTTTGTGAGGCCCGTGTGGTCTGTTCTTGTTCCAGGACCGGGGTAGGCCCACGGGGGGTCCCGGTCACGGGGTGTCTGACATGGTTACCCCCAACAGACCCCTCTGGTCTGGGGTAGGGATCCGTCTGTTCCCGAGTCTCGGAACCGGCTGGTCCGAGGCGCGGTAACTGAGAGAGTTGAGGTGGTAGGCCCACCATCCAAGCGGACATAGGGTTGGGAAAATTAGAGGGCCCCTCGCGGGCGAACTTCGCTCGCCACGCTTTGGGCTCGGCCTCGCTGTGCTTGGCTCTTTTATATTCCTACTCTATGTCCACTTAGATGGTGGGGATAGAACCTGGACTCACGGCGCAGGCGCCGTTCATCCTCGGCTATTTTCGGAATCTGTGTGTGCTGTGTACTGCGCATGCGCAGTTCACAGCGGACACTATCCGATGGGGGACTATATATGATAGGACACCGGCAAGTGGCATCCAGAGAAGTGCCTGGTTACTGAGTTGAGAAGGACGGTGACGAATCCACACTTTTTCCAGCACTATTAAGGAGACAGAGAACGTTCCAGGTACTGAGGAAAAAGGTTCCTGTTCACCCTTAGTTACAACTTGTACACGTTCATAGGATTGCTTCAAGTTTTGAATCAACGTGCTGACTGCCATAATCTCTGGCTAGAGATCTGTTCAGCCTTGAAGCGCCCAGCTGTGAGTGGCTACTCCCTGGGTAGAATTAGAGACTTTGTTATATCTGCAGTTCAAGGTTCTTAACCCATGCCTTATGTTATATATGTGGTATTGGATGTTATCACTGCAAAATAAAACCTTCCAAAAGGACTTTATTGGTGTCAGCGTCCGAGTTGTCGGGTATCAACCCTGGGAACCCCTAGACGTGGAAGAACAAGCCAAGTGGAGGTAACCGGTAAGCCCATTAAGTCAAGGCCGCCCTACAAAGGGTTATGGCTGCTACATGCGCAACTGTCCAATGCATATTTCTAGAGAAAAAATAAAAGGAGTGTTATTAAACCCAAATACATTATACAGTAATATCAAATTTTTTGGTAAATTATAAAAGATGGGTTGAGTCGAGTAAATAGATACCAAACACGTCAAGCCATAATGCGGATCGGTGCAGTGCGTTTTGGGAAAAAAATTCAGGGACTTCTTTTCCATGTTTCTCAGGCATACGGCAGCCCATTGAAATGACTGAGCTGCCCTACATGCAACATTGTACCTTTGGGTATAAAGCATGCTTCAAAGTGATACTAAAGGAAAATTAAAAAACAGACTTGTTATACTTACCTGCTCTGTGCAGTGGTTTTGGAAAGAGCAGCCCAGATCCTCCTCTTCTCGGGTCCCCCCGTTGGCGCTCTGGGCTCCTCCCCCCCTGCTGAGTGCCCCCATAATCTAACCGGAGTATAATACATCTGATGGAGCTGAATCATCCTATCTGTCGTGTGATGCTGCCTTTGACATGCTCTACCAGCTCATTAATATTGATGAGTTTAGCTGCCTGCAATGGGGGCACTCGTGTGTGCTCGCTCCCGAGCCCCGCTTTGTGTGTCCATTAACACACAGAATGGGGCTCAGCCCCACCCCCCACTTCCTCCTCACTGGCTGTGATCGCAAATGGCTCCCGCTTCTGTGTCTGAGTCAATGCATAAGGGTAAAGAAAACCTTCAGCCTTTAGAATCACTTTAAAGTTCTGCACGGCCATGAAATGAGGAATGATGTAATGCCTTTTAGCATACTGCGTTGCGAAAAAAAACTTCAGTGCATCAATATTATTCCCAGAACACCATGCTTTGGGCACATAGACAGCAATAGTATGTTCTATGTCCTTGCGTTGATGAACACGCACGCTCAGCGGACTAGGTGTGAATGGGTCCTCAGTGTTGGTAACCGCACTAAACTCATCAATATTAATGAGCTGGTATTCAGCATCACATGACGGATAGGATGATATGGAACTTTTTTTCACATGGTGTGGGAGTGTACCAAGATATGGCCTCTATGGCCTAAGGGAGCCTTTATCAAACTTTTCAACACAGAGGAACCCTTGAAAAAGTTCTCTGGTCTCAGGGAACCCCTGCTAAAAATTAGAAATCTACAACTCATGATACATTAGTGTGATGGTCATTCGGAAGAATTAACTCCTTACAGATAGCTAAAAAGATCAATGGTGAAAGTGGGACCCTATCAGAGAGGCAGAAATTGCTCCTTGCTCAAGGAACCCCTAGCAACCTTTGGAGGAACACTTAAGCCCCGTACACACGAGAGGACTTATGTCCGACAGACTTCCAAAGGAGTTCCGCCGGAGTTCCGCTGGATTTCCACCGGAGTTCTGACAGACTTTTCGGCCGAACGGACTTGGCCACACACGGTCACACTAAACTCCGACGGATTCGAACGTGATGACGTACGACCCGACTCGAATAAGGAAGTTCATAGCCAGTAGCCAATAGCTGCCCTAGCGTCGGTTTTAGTCCGTCGGAGTAGCATACACACGAGCGGATTTTTCGAAGGGGACCGGGTCCGGCGGAGTTCCGTCGGGAAAATTTGAAGCATGCTTCATTTCTAAAGTCCGTCAGACTTTTGCGAAGCTAAAGTCCGTTGCAGCCCACACACGATCGGATAGTCTGACGGACTCGGTCTGACGGACTTTGGATGTTGAAAAGTCCGCTCGTGTGTACGGGGCTTTAGGGTTCCATGGAACCCTGGTTGAGAAACCCTGGTCTAAGGCGACTGAATTTATAGCTGAAAAATTTGACCTCCCTAATATATGTTCCCCCTTGCGATGCCTCTTTGGAATTTTTGACCAAGAGGAGTTGGACATTTATACCAAATTATTCCTTAGGGTTCTCTATCTTGGGGTTCGGAAACTCATAGTTAGGAGGTGGATCTATGGGGAACAACTGGTCGTTAGGGATGTGGTTGAAAGTTGGTCATACAGTCTTCTATACCGTATGACCTATGAGGCCAGGGGAGCTCCCAAGAAGTTTAGGAAGGTGTGATTTAGGTGGGTTGACTCGAAGGATACATTGGGGGAAGATGGTTAAGGAGTATAGCCGCGTACACACGATCGGATTTTCCTGACGGGAAATGTGTGACGACAGGCTGTTGGTGGAAAATCCGACCGTTTGTATGCTTCATCGGACAATTGTCTGATTTTCCGCAGACAAATGTTGGATGGCAGGTTTTCAAATTTTCCATGGACAGATGTGTGTTGTCAGGTTTTCCGAGCGTGTGTATACAAGTCCATCGGACAAAAGTCCAAACCAGGGGCGGATCCAGAGTCTAATCTCGGGAGGGGCACTGCTATAAAATATGTTTTTTGGGGGGCAATTTATATGGGAAATGGCTGGTATTGGCGCTTCAATCATTACGGCACCATGGTTGTTATGGTGTCAGGATGATTGAAGCGCATTATTTCTATTAATACATTGTAATATAAAATTAAATGGTTCAACTCACCATATTGCAGAATCAGTGGGAGCCCTGAGGATGTCACTTGCCATGTCGCCTGCCACCAAATGTGGATTGTCACTTGTCACCAAATGCGGATTGTTACTTGCCACGTCACCTGCCACACATTGCGGATTGTCACTTGCCACGTAGCCTGCCACACATTGCAGATTGCCACTTGCCATGTCACCTGCCACACATTGCGGATTGTGACTTGCCACGTCACCTGCCACACATTGCGGATTGTCACTTGCCACGTCGCCTGCCACCAGATGTGGATTGCCACGTAGCCTGCCACACATTGCGGATTGCCACTTGCCACGTCACCTGCCACACATTGGGGATTGTCACTTGCCACGTCACCTGCCACACATTGCGGATTGTCACTTGCCACGTTGCCTGCCACACATTGCGGATTGCCACTTGCCACGTCACCTGCCACACATTGCGGATTGTCACTTGCCACGTTGCCTGCCACACATTGCGGATTGCCACTTGCCACGTCACCTGCCACACATTGCGGATTGTCACTTGCCACGTTGCCTGCCACACATTGCGGATTGCCACTTGCCACGTAGCCTGCCACACATTGCGGATTGCCACTTGCCACGTCACCTGCCACACATTGCGGATTGTCACTTGCCACGTTGCCTGCCACACATTGCGGATTGCCACTTGCCACGTCACCTGCCACACATTGGGGATTGTCACTTGCCACGTCACCTGCCACACATTGCGGATTGTCACTTGTCACGTTGCCTGCCACACATTGCGGATTGCCACTTGCCACGTCACCTGCCACACATTGCGGATTGTCACTTGCCACGTTGCCTGCCACACATTGCGGATTGCCACTTGCCACGTAGCCTGCCACACATTGCGGATTGTCACTTGCCACGTCACCTGCCACACATTGCGGATTGTCACTTGCCACGTTGCCTGCCACACATTGCGGATTGCCACTTGCCACGTAGCCTGCCACACATTGTGGATTGTCACTTGCCACGTCACCTGCCACACATTGCGGATTGCCACTTGCCACGTAGTCTGCCACACATTGCGGATTGTCACTTGCCACGTCACCTGCCACACATTGCGGATTGCCACTTGCCACGTAGCCTGCCACACACTGCGGATTGTCACCTACTGGTGGTCTTTTGTTGGGTCCCAGAGTGAAGATAGGCAGCAGAGAGATGATGCAATCTCTCTGCTGCACACAGCTTCCTACACAGTGAGGGTGGAACTGGAGGGATGCAGGGCAGTGAGAGATGATGTCATCTCCCTGCTCCCCTGCCTGCTGGCTTCCTGATTGGCCAGCAGCCCTCCTAAGCCGCCCAGCTGCCCCCCCCTCACCCGTCCACTCAGCGCGGGTACCCGCGGAACCGACCGCGATTGGACCCGCGGAACCGGCCGCGGGTACCCTCGGAACCGGCCGCGATTGGACCCGCGGAACCGGCCCGCGGAACCGGCCGCGATTGGACCCGCGGAACCGGCCCGCGGGTACCCGTGGAACCGGCCGCGATTGGACCCGCGGAACCGGCCGCGGGTACCCGCGGAACCGGCCGCAATTGGACCCACGGAACCGGCCCGCGGGTACCCGCGGAACCGGCCGCGATTGGACCCGCGGAACCGGCCGTGCTGTCATTAGCTGGCGGTATTCTCGGAGGGGGATTGACCCGTTGCCCCCCCCCTGGATCCGCCCCTGGTCCAAACAAGCATGCTCGGAAGCATGGGCGAGCCGGAAGCGGTTGGTCTTGTAAACTAGCGTTCATAATGGAGAATTACCATTCGCGACGCAGCAAATTATGAAATCTCCAAATGCAGCGCACAATTCTCTTCTTCTTTAATGGGATAATAATGAAGCTGCTTTGCTGGTGATACTGATGGAGTTATTGCAAACTAATTTTCAAAGGCTTTTTTTTTTTTTTGTGATATGAAGAATAATATTATTATGTTTTTATTTTTATTTTTTGGGCAAGTTACCACAACACCATTATCCTGTAGTTTTTAAAGATACATCTATGTTGGTGTCCCTTGTCAATTTTACATTGTATTTTTTTTTTTTAAATGTAACTGCCTACTCCCAAAATGTCAAGTATTATTCTCCATAATTTTTTATTATGCATTAAAAAAAAATCTGCCAATAGAACTTAACCAAAAAGTGCATTCTATGCATCCAAAAATATACCAAATCAAATCATTATTATTCAACCAAAAAATAAAATAAAAGCTTCATGCATGTGTCCTGCTTCTTAATATAGGGGTCAACAATGCAAAGAGTTGGTGAAAGCAGGGGTCCGCCATCCGGAGATAATGCGGAAAATCATCCGGATTATTCTCCTGGAGCTCCCGCAGCAAAGGCATATGACATAATAGGTCATAATAAATCAACCAATCTTTGGTCCAAGAACTCCTCCTGTTCCTGGACTGGACTTGGGTCAAAGCAGTAACTCCAGGGCCAATAATAAATAATAATAATAATAAATAACATGTTATCTCCTCCGATTCTGCAACATGGCTGGTTGACGAAGGGCCATTCAGAAACTAACTGAAAAGCACGAAATGAAAAACGCAAAATGAAAAGCGTGAATCGACACCCACCAAACTTCTACTAACACGAAATTAGCAGAAGGAGCCCAAAGGGTGGCGCTAAAGAGTTGAAAAATCACGTAGTACGTCACTACATTCGTGTTTGTTGGCAGACAATTCCTTGCCGCTTGTATGCAAGACAAAATCCAGGCACATGCCTTCGGACAGAAGTCTGAGGTTTTGTCTGCGGAAAATCCGATCGTGTGTACGAGGCATAAGGAGATGCTGTACGATCACTGTGGGGTTTTTTTCACCTGGGGGGGTGGGGGTATAGGTACAACACTCTGATATAAATGATGGGGGTTGTAGAGTACTATACTCTATCTACCATTGCCCATGGTTTCATGTATACAGTTTTCATACCTGAGGGGGAAGGTGGTGGGTGCTCTGGTCTTGTCAGGGCTCAGTACCCTTGTGGGCGGGTCAAGGGCATTCAGCTAATTTCCTCCTGTTGTTATCATGGGGGTACAATTGTTTTGTTGGTTTAAAAAAATAAAATAATGAAAACGAAAAACAGAGTTACTGGATTACAGGTTTGGATTTGGGACTCTGGTTATGACTAGTAGTATGTCCTACTGACCAGTACACTGTGATTTTTATATTGTCATCATTCACGCTGTTTAACTTACCAGTTATTTTGTATGTGCATTATTTGGTGTGCTTATAAAAATTGAAATTGAAAAAAATATCAAAAATAAATAAAGACAGAATCACACACTAAAAAAAAAAAAAAAAATCATGCGTTCATTTCATATACAGGATCTGCGTCCTGAAATCGCGCGATGAACAGCAAACAAATAATAAAACTTAGAGGAGGATGAGCCGGATTGGGGCAGGTGATAGGAGAGCCAGATAAGAGATGTCACCATCTGTTTCCGCTCTCTGTTGTGCAGCCATTACATCCAAATCATTATCTTTTATTTGAGCAGCAATTAGCCCAGAGCGGGCGCAGCGTCCACAGGGTCATGGAAGCGCCATCCCGCCACACCGAGAGGACATATAGGAACCCACGTACTACAGAAGTGGGCAACCAGCGGGCATCCAACCTTCATGACTGCGGCATTGCCCACGTCACTGGAAACGTTACACAATCTTCCTTTATTTTTTGGATGTTGTTACATTTTATATACATTTAGAATACAAAATACAGGGAATTATTATTTTACATGTTGGATAAAAACAACAACAAAAAATTTAGTACATCTAATTTCACCATCTTGATCACCTTAGATCATCGGGACTCCGCAGGCTTTTCAGTACCAGAGCCCCATTGTGTATTTTACAAATATTGGTGGGCTGAACCCCCCCCCCCCCCCCCCCCCACAGTTTTAATTTGCATTCAGCGTGATATGATGGAGAACAACAGAGAAATAACTTCATAAAACAAAGAAAAGAAATTCTACAAAAAAAAACTTGAGTCCACCTTCCATCAGAATCAGCATCGGATCCCCATCAAAATCCTGCCCACATCAGAGCCCCCCCCCCCCCCCCCACCCTGCACATCAGAGTCCTCCTTTTCTCATAGTCCACATCAGAGTGTCCCTTACCCCAGCAGTCCTAACCAGAATCTCCCACTTCAGAGGTCTTCTATCAGAGTCCACATTGAACTCCCGCCTTACCCCAGGGTTCTCATCAGAGTGCCCCTTAAATCAGAGCATCTCCTTACATCAGGATCCCCATCAAAATCCTCCTTACATCAGATGCCCCCCCCCCCCCCCCCCCACACACACACACACACACATATCAGAGTCCTCCTTTTCTCATAGTCCACATCAGAGTGTCCCTTACATCAGCAGTCTTTACCATAGTCCCCCACATGAGACATCTTTTATCAGAGTCCACATTTGCTCCCACCTTACCCCAGGTTCTCTTCAGAGTGCCCCTTACATCAGAGTCCCCATCATAATCCCCCTTACATCATATTCCCTATCAGAGTCACCACACACCCCCCCATATCAGAGTCCTCCTTTTATCAGAGTTCACACCGGATTTCCTCCCTACATCAGAGTCCCTTCTTACATTAGAATCCCCATCAAAATCCCCCTTACATCAGAGTTCACATCGGATTGCTACTTACATCAGAGTCCCTATCAGAGCCCCCTCCCCCACCGATGTCCTCCTTTTATCAGAGTTCATTTTGGATTGCCCCTCCTTACATCAGGGGTCCCTACCAGGGCCCCCACATAAGAGTCCTCCTTTTATCAGAGTCCACATCTCAAATGCCCACCTTACCCCAGGTTCTCTTCAGAGTGCCCCTTACATCAGAGTCTCCATCATAATCCCCCTTACATCATATTCCCTATCAGAGTTACCACCCCCCTCCATATCAGAGTCCTCCTTTTATCATCGTTCACATCGGTTTGCCCCTTACATCAGAGTCCCCCCTTACATTATAATCCCCATCAAAATCCCCCTTACATTAGAGTTCACATCAGATTGCTACTTACAAGAGAGTCCCTCCTTACATCAGAGTCCCTATCAGAGCCCCCTCCCCTACCGATGCCCTCCTTTTATCAGAGTTCACATTGGATTGCCCCTCCTTACATCAGGAGTCCCTACCAGGGCCCCCACATAAGAGTCCTCCTTTTATCAGAGTCCACATCTCAAACTCCCACCTTACACCAGGGTTCTCACCAGATCCCCCTTTAAATCAGAGCCCACATCAGAGTGCTGCTTTCATTAGCATCACATCATCATTTGAGTCGCACCCTATTGCCGGCAATGGAACTGTTTGTATCGATGTGACACCGACTTTGTGGTGCCGCACCAATTTGGAAAATAAGTTCCTGTACTTTTTTGGGTGATTTCAGGTGCGACTTGCTTTGACATCTGTGCACAAAGTCACACAGATGTCAGCCGAGTCACACCTGAAGTCGCACTGACATGCGGTATTTAAAGTCGGATTTGGTGTGAACGGGGGCCTACTGCTGAAATGGTCTTCTTTACGTGGGTAGGCTCCTGATCCCAGATGCAACCTAATAAACCTTGACTTACCTACTGACTCTGAGTCAAACCACACCCCATCCTGGGCTAACCCCACCCCTGCCATTCAGTTATCTATTTGGCAGCTTTAGGCTGAAATCACACCTATGCATTTTTAATGCTTTTTGCATTTTGCAGATTCGCACTACAGTCCATTTAACATGGTTTCCTATGGAACACGTTCTGTAGTGCCAATCTGCAAAATGCAAAAAAAAGCACATAAAATGCATAGGTGTGAATCCAGCCTCAGTGGCCAGAAGATACTCTAACATTGGACAGCTGCATAATAGAGGCCGGTCTTAGCTTTGAAAGGGGAGTGGCTTAGACTCAAGGAAAGCGCTCCACACACGACTGGTTATGTAGCAGCGATGAATGACTGCAAAGTTTTCTCTGTATCATTTTTTTGCCAAGAAAAACCGAATTGGTGTCAGTAAAAAGGCCTGTCCAAAGGTGGGCTAATGGTCCTGGGACCCTGAGGTTTTTTTTTTTTTTTTTGAAAATATTTTTTATTGAGTTTTAGACAGACAAACAAACATTCAACAAAGAACAGTGACATGCCACAGTAATGGTTAGACCCACGCAGGGGCCATCAAGCGATTCCAACAGAATAATCGACACCTGTAGCACATCCACAACAACAACAACTGACTTAGTGCTAGGTTGGCTCCCACTCCATATAACAACTTAGGACCAAATTCTGCAGTCGGGCCGCAAGGGGCACCAGAATAAGTGAACTAGGCTCATAGTATTGGCTACACTAAATAACATAAGACAGTGAAGTGGAGCAATACCAGGGACCCACCCCAACCACACTCCCATCTTCCCTCAGGATGACATCCCGGACATGTTAATCTGTAGTCACTGTGGAGGCATCAGCCAGCCACTTAGACCACACTTTCATGTATTTTTTGGGGCAACCCCTGTTATGATATGTTTCCTTATAATGTGGTAAGACTTTATTGACATGGGATTTCCACAGTTGTAATGACGGCGGGGCCTGCTTTTTCCAGCATAAGGTGATCATTTTCCTGGCATAAAAGAGTAGAAGTCCTATCAGGGTTCTGTCTGCTATCCTGGGGGCCACCCCCTCCACCAATCCCAGAAGGCATATCCGCGGGGTCTGGGCTACATCTATTCCCACCACTTCATGAATTATGGATAGTACCTGTGACCAGTAACGCTGAATTACCGGGCAGGACCAGAAGATGTGTATAAAGTCACCCGGATCCCCAGTGCATCTCCAGCATTCCGAGGACAGGGAGGTTCTCATTTTATGTAATCTATACGGGGTAATATATGCCCGGTGTAGAATTTTGTATTGTATGAGACGGTCTCGAAGAGAGACCAGGATGGTGAAGGGAAAGTCCCACATGTCCTCCCAGTCCTCGGAATCCAGGCCCGGTATGTCTTGAGTCCATCTCTGTCGGAGCTTTGACAGATCTGGAAAAGAGACCCTAATAAGGTGCGCATAGAGGACCGAAGTCGGCTTCCTAGTACATTCAGATCTTGTAACCTTTTCCAGGGCGGATTGCACAATTTGCGTGGTATTGGGTACCACTTGGGCCTTGAAAGCATGGGATAGCTGCATATAGCGGAATAGACGCGAGGGGGGTACATTATTGCGAGATACCAGGTGATTAAAGGGGTGTATAGTCGTACCTGACGTGAGGTCAGATATGAGTTTTATGCCACATCTGGCCCAAATTTTGGGGTCTGGTAGTGAGTAGAGGTGAGGTAAGGTAGGATTATTCCACAGGGGGGTGTGTGGGGAGATTGCAGTCCCCGGAAACCCCTCCAGTCCCGCCCGCCAGGCCCTTAGAGTTGTGTGCATAGAGGGTGTTAGGTCATAGGGGGCTCTGGGACCCCGCAGGGGTAAGTGTGTCACGGCCTCCACTGATCGGACCACCGCAGCCTCCAGAACCGCCGCAGGGTTGGACATGTCTGGTGCCATCCACCAGACTACCGTGACCAACTGTGCTGCCAGAAAATATTTCTGGCAGTCAGGAAACGCCAACCCCCCCCCGCAGCACCGGACGCATCAGCGTGGATAGTTTAAACCTATGGGGGCCGGAGCCCCAGAGGAAGGAAGAGAACAAACGATTCAATTTCGTAAAAAATGAGGAAGGAATCCATTGTGGGGAGTTACGGAATAGATAGGTAAATTTAGGGATTATCTTCATCTTGATTAGGTTAATGCGGCCTAAGAGGGATAGGGGAAGGTTTTCCCAGGCTTTCAACCTGGCCTTGACATTTTGGACCACCGGATCTAGATTGAGGGGGATAAAGCTGGACACGTCTCTCGAGACCCTCACTCCCAGGTACACCATGTCATCTACCCATTGCAGTTGGATATTTGGCGGGGCTAGTCGTTTTGCCTCAGGGTCAATAGCAAGTAACTGGGACTTCGTCCAGTTCACCCGCAGTCCAGTTATCCTAGAAAAGTCAGTCAGTACTCGCAGCGCTCCTCTAAGAGAGGGGTCCGCGTCATTCAGAAAAAGCAGGAGGTCGTCAGCATACAGTGCCACCCTCTCCTCCAGCCAAGCCATTTTCAGTCCTTTTATATGGGGGGAGACCCGCAATGCCTCCGCCACCGGTTCCATAGCAATGGCGAAAAGTGCTGGAGAGAGAGGGCAGCCCTGCCTGGTACCCCTGGACGACGGGAAGGGAGCAGAAACATCCCCCGCCAACCTAATGGCCGCCTTTGGGGATCTATACAGAGTCTGTAGCCACCCAATAAAAACCCCATCCTCCGCAGAACTTCCCAGAGATAAGGCCACTCGATCGAATCTAATGCCTTCTCGATATCAAAGGAGGCAACCGTTCTAGTGCCCACATTATCATGTTTGGTATGTAGATTGGTGAAAAGTCTGCGGAGGTTGATATCCGTAGATTTCTGGGCCATGAACCCAGTCTGGTCAGGGTCTATAACGGAGGGCAGAAGGGGGTTAAGTCTAACCGTGATTAATTTAGATAAAATGTTAAAGTCAGTGTTAAGAAGAGCAATGGGGCTTGAGAATTAGAATGACATGGGCATCTGCCATGGAGGGTGGGAGCGCTCCCCCCTCCAGACACTGGGTATACAGGTCAGCCAGCAGAGGGGCCAGAAGATCCATGTGGGATAGGTAGAACTCGACGGGCAGACCGTCCGGGCCCGGGGCCCTCCCAGCTGCGAGCGAGTTAATAACAGCATGCACTTCCTCCGCAGTAATAGGTCGGACCAGATGGGACCTCTCCTCATCTGAGAGCCACCCCAAGGCCAGGGGGTCCAGGAGAGGCGCCATCCCGCCCGGATCTACAGCAGGAGGGAGCGTGGAAGTGTATAATGTCTGATAGAAGGCCCGAAACTCCCTTAGGATGCCCTCTCGGGATGTAATAGAGTCCCCGGTAGGAGAAACCAATTCGGGAATCAGGGTCATAGGGGTATCATGGTGAGACATCATTGCCAGTAGCCTACCATTCCTATCACCCTGCTCAAAAAACTTTTGTTTAGAGTGAAAAACCTCCAAACGGGTAATCTCAGAGAGGTGGAGGTGGAGACACCGTTTTGTGGAATGAAGCCGATCGAAGTTGGAGACCGAGCGGTAAGACCCATAGTCAGCAGCTGCCTCCTCGATCTCTCCCTCCAACTGGGTTTTTGTGGCCTGTTGAGTTACCTTGACCGCCTTAATTTCTGACATATATTGCCCTCTAGTGTATGCCTTAAAGGCATCCCAAACTGTGGGAGGAGAGGATGACCCCGCATTAAGTTCCCAGTATTCTCGCAGTGCATGTGGGATTCGCCCCGCTATCTCTTCATGGGAGATCCACTGCACCCCGAGGCGCCATAGGGATCTGTTGCGACGCTCCGTCGCCCGCATAGTAATTTTGAGGGGGGAATTTTATCAGACAGCCCACTAGGCAGGTATGTTGCCTCTACCACGTCCGATGACATAAGTTGATTTGCGAACGCATAATCTATTCTAGAGGAGGTTTTGTAGGACGTAGAGAAACACGAGTAAGCCTTAGTACGTGGGTGCAGCCATCTCCACACCTCCGTAACCCCCGCCGCGTCTGTCCACCCCATCAGGTCTCCCCTAGAGGATTGCGAGGGAGTGGGCCTATCAAGATCAGGAGAGAGGGTGTTATTAAAGTCTCCCAGGATTAATAATTTAGCTGGACAATACGGGGTAATCCTCTCCAAAATAGTGTACAACACTTCCGGTCTAAAAGGTGTGAGTACCACAATTACAAATTTGCCATGAGGGTCCGTGTGAACAGCTTCCACTGTACACATAAAGGATTTGTTTATCAGAATGGAGACCCCCCTGGCATATGAGGAATACGTGGCATGAAAAGTCTTCTGAACCCAATGTTTTTTCAGAGTCAACAACTTACTCCCCATCAGGTGGGTCTCCTGTAGGACCAATATGTGTGGGTTGTGCGTCTTGATATACTGGAACATCAGTGCCCTTTTAAACTTAGAGTTGAGGCCCCTAACATTCCAGGATACCACCGACCAAGTACCCAGATCATGTGATGCCATGATTCCAGGGGGGAGAGTTTAGCAATCGGATGATCGAGTCCCACCTGAGACCCACCCGACAAGCAGCGAAAGAGCGCGAGCCAACCGCACATAACATATACAAACCATACAAAACTATACAACTTCCCAAGCACTGGGTGCTTTTCCTACCGGTACCCGGTGCCCCCTAAAAACACTGGGGGTGGACCAGGAACCGGTCTATACCCAAAACTAACCGTAACATTGTGGAGTGTGAACCCAAACTCTAGGCCACACTACAGTCCTCCGCAGAACCGCGGATTCAACCTTTGAGGCGTGTATTCGGTACCAACACACTGATGTTCCCTTGAACCATGGAAGTCCTCCGAAGGGCCTGAACAGCCCCCCTTGGTATACAGAGGCCCCCTAACGTGGGGTGGGGGGGGAGTAATATCCTTCCACGGCAAAAGAGTTCAGTGAGAATGCCTCCAAGTGGGTGGAGAGCAATTGGTTCCCAACTTCGTGTAGATGAACCCAATCGTAGGGGGTTCAGTGGGGGTCACCTATTCAAGTACCTGTGAAGTGGCTCCGGTACTAAGAGGAGATTGTGCCAAGAAGAACAAGCCAGGTCCAGGGTCACTCTGCGCACCAGAGATCGTCACGAGGATAGGCCATCAATGCAAGGTGGTCAGCCAGTCGCCCGCGTCCGCTGGGTTATCAAAGAATCTGAGTGTTCCATCATGTTGGACACGCAGGCGGCTAGGGTAAAGCATACTATACTTTATGTTCTTGTCCCGGAGCCATCTACGAACATCATTGAATGTTTTTCTCTTCCGCTGTAAGTCAGCCGAGAAGTCAGGGAAAAGATTAATGGATGCGTTTCCATATGTGAGAGTAGGATGCTTGCGGGCCTCCGATAGAATTCTGTCTCTGTCTCGATAATTGAGGAAGCGGACCAAGAAAGGCCTGGGGTGGTTCCCAGGGATGGCACGTCCGGAGGGCACCCGATGGGTCCTTTTAACCACATAGGTAGGAGGGACATCGGTGAGATCCAGGAGATTTTTAAAGAACCCTTCCGCGAAGACAGCCGGGTGATCCCCTTCTTCTTTCTCAGGAAGCCCCAGGACTCTAACATTATTCCGTCTGAGCCGGTTTTCGGCGTCATCTGACTTCGCGACAAGGGACTGTACTGTGCGCTGCAGCTCAGCAATGGAGGAGGTATGTGCAGCAGTAAGATCCTCCGTGGCGGAGACTCTGGTCTCAGTTTCAGTCATTCTCCCTCTGATTTTATCAAGGTCATTCCTGATAAAGTTGCACTCCTCTGCCAGGTGGTCAATACGCACAAGCAGTGACGTTCTGCTCTGCTCGATTGCAGCAAGAATGGTGGCCGTGCTGTCCTGCGGCGGGGGGGCCGACCCCGTGGCTGCCGGTGCCTCCGTAGTGCCCATCTCCATCTCAGACAGCAAGGCCCGGAGTCTCCCCACAAGCAAATGGTCCAGTTGGCTAGGATCAGGAGAGAGTGGAGGCAGTCGGGGTGGGGAGTCAGTCTCTACAGCCTTGAAGTGCTTTTTCCCTTTTTTGGAGGGGGGTGACATCTGACGGGACACAAAGAAGGGGGGAGACCCCAACACAGGAGCAAGGGGGACCACCACTCACAGCCCAGGGGAGCACGAGGTACCCAGCCAGGGGGGGGGGGATGTCACAGTCCAGGCGGGCAGATAACAGTCACTTGCAACCCCCCCACAGAAAACACCAGAGCAGAGGCAGATGGAGATATAGCTGGTAGAGTGGTCAGGGAAGGCCGCAGGCAGGGGGGGGCAGAATGGACGTTGGGGAGGGAGACACCAGGCCACAGTGCACACCCTGCAGCCCCCACCGCAGCCCCCTCCGCTCAGCACACTCAGTCACTACAGGAAGGCAAGTGGATGAGAAGGTAGATGCAGGCCGAAGGATCCCCGAGCTCAATTTAGGGCTTGGCCGGCCGTGACACACTTCCGCGGGGCAGCCGTGCAGGAAACAGCGGTGTCCGGCGGGTCTCACTAGGCCGCAGTAGGCCGCGGCCGCCACAAGCGCGTCCAGGAGGTCCGCGATTTCGGCAGACGGGCGGAGGGGCAGGCAGGAGGGGGAAAGGGGCACCGGTAACTGGATGGATGGCAGTCTCTTACCCCAGGCCTGGAGCGATTCGATGCAGGAGATCCGCAAGATGGCGGCGGTTGCAGGCCTGAGTGGTGCACGGTCCCCCTCGACCAAAATTCCTCCCAATTTCACCTCAGGGCTCTGGAGGGGACAGAGAGGAACAGATTGCAGAGTTGGATCGATGTTTTAGGGCCAGTAAAAGCCGAGATGGCAAAGGATGGAGTGCAGGATTCCAGGAGCTCTTCACAAACACGTCTGTCGCCTCTCACATCCGGCCACGCCCCCCTGGGACCCTGAGGTTTAGTTGTAATTGTATTCCAATGGTGTGATGGTGGGGTGACTATGAGAATAGGAATATCAAGCTGGTAGCTTCTGCTCACCGAAGGATTTCCACTATCACCATGTGGTGTGGTGGGGACGGGCAAATCTAGAATTGAAGTGCCACACCGTAATATGTGAGCCCAAAATACGTTTTCTCCAAACACAAACTGTATACAAAATTCAATAAGTTTTACTCTGATGTGATGGGGGGGATATGAAGAGGAGACTCTGATATGATGGACTGGGGGGAGATTTAATATATAAGGGGGGACACTGATATGATGGGGGAGGCTCTATTATGATGGTGGACCTCTGATATGAAGGGGTAACTCTGATGTAATGGGGGGGATATGAAGAGGGGACTCTGATGTGATGGGGGACATTTGATATGATGAGAGGCCTCTAATATAAAGGGGGGCTTTGATATGAAGGGGGACTTTGATGAGATGGGGGACCTCTGATATGAAGGGGTAACTCTGATGCGATGGTGGGATTGGACCTCTGATATAAAGAGGGGACCTCTGATATGATGGGGGGGAACCTCTGATGTGATGGGGGACCTCTGATGTGATGGGGGCCTCTGATATGATGGGGGACCTCTAATATAATGGGGGAACTCTGATATAATGGGGGACCTCTAATATAATGAGGGGACCTTTGATGTGATGGGGGGCCTCTGATATGATGGGGACCTCTAAAATAATGGAGGGACCTCTGATATGATGGTGGGACCACTCTGATATGATGGGGGGACCTCTGATATCATGGGGGGGGGCTCTGATATGATGGAGGACCTCTAATATAATGGGGGCACCTCTGATATGAGGGACCTCTAATATGATGGTGGGACCTCTGTTATGATGGGGGAGGCTCTGATATGATGGTGGGGCCTCTGATATGATGGGGGACCGCTAATATAATGGGGGGACCTCCGATACGATGGGGGGCCCTCTGATATGATGGGGGGACCTCTGATATGATGAAGGACCTCTGATATGATGGTGGGACCTCTGTTATTATGGGAGCGCTTCTGATATGATATGATGGTGGGACCTCTGATATGATGGGGGACTTCTGATATGATGGGGGGATCTCTGATATGATGGAGGACCTCTGATATGATGGGGGGGCCCTAATATAATGGGGGACCTATGATATAATGGGGGGACCTCTGATATGATGAGGGACCTCTGATATGATGGGGAACTCTGATATGATGGGGGGGACCTCTGATATGGTGGGGGGGCCTCTGATATGATGGGGGACCTCTGATATGATGGAGGACCTCTGATATGATGGGGGGGCCTCTGATATGATGAATGACCTCTGATATGATGACGGGACCTCTGTTATTATGGGAGTGCCTCTGATATGATATGATGGGGGGACCTCTGATATGATGGGGACCCCTCCGATATAATGGGGGAATCTCTGATATGATGGGGACCCCTAATATAATGGGGGGACCTCTGATATGATGGGGGGGCTCTGATATGATGGGGGGACCTCTGATATGATGGAGGACCTCTGATATGATGGGGGGGGGCCTCTGATATGATGAAGGACCTCTGATATGATGGTGGGACCTCTGTTATTATGGGAGTGCCTCTGATATGATATGATGGGGGGACCTCTGATATGATGGGGGAACCTCTGATATGATGGGGACCTCTGATATAATGGGGGGACCTCTGATATGATGGGGGGACCTCTGATATGATGGGGACCTCTGATATGATGGGGACCTCTAATATAATGGGGACTTCTGATATGATGGAGGACCTCTGATATGATGGGGGGACCTTTGATATGATGGGGGGACCTCTGATATGATGGAGGGACCTCTGATATGATGGTGGGACCTCTGTTATTATGGGAGTACCTCTGATATGATATGATGGGGGGACCTCTGATATGATGGGGGAACCTCTGATATGATGGAGACCTCTAATATAATGGGGACCTCTGATATGATGGGGACCTCTGATTAGGCAACATTCACACCAGTGATTTAGGGCGGTGTTGTAGTGTCAGGGATCTTCTGAATCCTGCTGTGGCTGCGGTTGGCTGGGTGCAGCCACCGCCCCATTCACTATGATGATAGGTTGCCGCAGCTATATGCAGCTTTCCCCACAGCCAGCAATTACCTGTGGTGATCACTGCTGGATGCATTAGTTACTAACAAAAGGCGAGGCAGCAAATTGTACAAAAAAAATCTGTTTTCAGGCATTTCTCAGGTGCTCTAAGCATCTCCTGTAGTATGACCAGTCTCTAACCATTTACTGTAGTATGACCCTAACCATCTACTGTAGTGGGACCACTCTCTAACCATCTACTGTAGTATGGCCAGTCTCTGACCCTCTACTGTAGTGGGACCCTAACCATCTACTGTAGTGGGACCAGTCTCTGACCCTCTACTGTAGTGGGACCAGTCTCTGACCATCTACTGTATGACCACTCTCTAACCATCTACTGTAGTATGACCACTCTCTAACCATCTACTGTAATATGACCACTCTCTAACCATCTACTGTAGTGGGAAGAGTCTCTGACTATTTCCTGTACTATGACCAGTCTCTGACCATCTACTGTAGTATGACCACTCTCTAACCATCTACTGTAGTATGACCAGTCTCTGACCCTCTACTGTAGTGGGACCCTAACCATCTACTGTAGTGGGACCCTAACCATCTACTGTAGTATGACCAGTCTCTGACCCTCTACTGTAGTGGGATCCTAACCATCTACTGTAGTGGGACCCTAACCATCTACTGTAGTATGACCAGTATCTAACCATCTACTGTAGTTGGACCCTAACCATATACTGGAGTGGGACCAGTGTCTGACCCTCTACTGTAGTATGACCACTCTCTAACCATCTACTGTAGTATGACCACTCTTCTGACCATCTACTGTAGTATGACCAAACTTCTGACCATCTACTGTAGCATGACCACTCTTCTGACCATCTACTGTAGTATGACCAAACTTCTGACCATCTACTGTAGTATGACCACTCTCTAACCATCTACTGTAGTATGACCACTCTCTAACCATCTACTGTAGTGGGAAGAGTCTCTGACTATTTCCTGTAGTATGACCAGTCTCTGACCATCTACTGTAGTATGACCACTCTCTAACCATCTACTGTAGTATGACCAGTCTCTGACCCTCTACTGTAGCGGGACCCTAACCATCTACTGTAGTGGGACCCTAACCATCTACTGTAGTATGACCAGTATCTAACCATCTACTGTAGTGGGACCCTAACCATCTACTGGAGTGGGACCAGTGTCTGACCTCTACTGTAGTATGACCACTCTCTAACCATCTACTGTAGTATGACCACTCTTCTGACCATCTACTGTAGTATGACCAAACTTCTGACCATCTACTGTAGTATGACCACTCTCTAACCATCTACTGTAGTATGACCAGTCTCTGACACTCTACTGTAGTGGGATCCTAACCATCTACTGTAGTGGGACCAGTCTCTGACCCTCTACTGTAGTGGGACCCTAATCATCTACTGTAGTATGACCACTCTCTAACCATCTACTGTAGTGGGACCAGTCTCTGACCTTCTACTGTAGTGGGAAGAGTCTCTGACTATTTCCTGTAGTATGACTAGTCTCTAACCATCTACTGTAGTATGACCACTCTTCTGACCATCTACTGTAGTATGACCACTTGTTGACCGATTTTACCGTTTTGTATAGTATTAAGCCTTACATCACCCTTTGGTGACTACTTACATTACCCTTTGTTGATGTAAGTAGGCGCAACTAGGCCCCCTATACGTATTAAGTTGACCACCACTGCTTTATACCATAGAAGAGCCTACAATATGAAGTGGCTGCTATGAGAGATACAGACCAGGACAGGCAGACATGATCACTAAGGGATGGGAGGATCACTGCTGAACTTCACATGAGATTTTTACTAAATCGGTAAATAGATATCCTGCATAGACAGCACAGCACACTGTACAACACAAACACACACAGCAAACACACAGAGCAAACAGGCAGGGCTGTATAAGCAGGATATGTGAATGAACTCCGCACAGGTCGTCCGTTTATCCCGGACACATTTTATGTCCCTTTTACTTAGATCTGATGTTTGATCATACTTGGGATTCCTTTAATTTTATTGGTGAATTATGAAATCTTAGGCCTTTGTTCAATCGACTAGAATTTTCGATTGTGAAATCTAGGAGAAGTTTCTGTTTGATTACCTTTTGATGAAATTAGGATACGCTGGAAAATGGCAAACAAATATTTCTAATTAATAACATAAAGGAAAAGGAAATTTTATAAATAGTCACGTAACAGGATGAAATAAAAAAAACGTCTCTAACTTTATATGTAATCATATGTCCGACAAAGTCACTGCCCATTCAGAAATACGAATAAAAATCGTTAGATTGTTCGATGCGCCATACACTTAAAGTGGGCATTCACTCTAAAGGTCATGTTGTGCTTCCCTACCCCTTCTTTAACTAATGGGCTTTTTTAAATATTTAACAAAATGATTTACTTCTTGTACCAAGACAGTTCTTCTGGACGTCTTCGCACGCGCCAGGTTTTCCTGGCCATCTGCGCACATGCCAGATTTCCCAGCCATCTGCGAACGCGCCAGGTTTCCCAGCCATCTGCGCACGCGCCAGGTTTCCCAGCCATCTGCGAACGCGCCAGGTTTCCCAGCCATCTGCGAACGCGCCAGGTTTCCCAGCCATCTGCGCACGCGCCAGGTTTCCCAGCCATCTGCACACGCACCAGATTTTCTGGCCGTCTGTACACACGCCAGGTTTCCTGCGCACATGGAGGGTTCCCATCCATGCGCAAAGACTGCTAAAAGGGAAGTCCGAAACCTTCCCTGCCTTTGCACATGCATGTCATATCACACATATGCAGCTGTGCTGATGGCCTCTGCCAGGACCCAAAGGCTGGGCAGAGGCAGAGCCCGTGGTCACATCTGCAGCTGCACCATGGTGACACCCGAGGGGGTGGAGCCACCTAGTAGGTGGAATGAAGTTCCACGTTAACCCCTTGATGCCGGATACACGCATATATGCCGCCCTATTACATTATTATTATTATTATACAGGATTTATATAGCGCCGACAGTTTACGCAGCGCTTTACAACATTGGGGTAGACAGTACAATGCAATACAATTCAAGAGAAGGGGAATCAGAGGGCCCTGCTCATTAGAGCTTACAATCTAGGAGGGAGGGTCAAGTTATACAAAAGGGTAATAGCTGTGGGGGATGAGCTATTGGAGAGAATAGTGAAGTTGTTAGATGGAGGCAGGATAGGCTTCTCTGAAGAGGAAAGTTTTCAGGGATCGCCTAAAAGTGGATAAATTTGGAGACATTCTGACAGATTGGGGTAGTGAATTCCAGAGGATGGGCGAGGCTCGGGAGAAGTCCTGGAGGCGGATATGGGAGGTGGTGATGAGGGAGCTAGAGAGCAGGAGGTCTTGGGAGGAACGAAGTGGGCGATTCGGTGGGTATTTTGAGACTAGGCTAGTGATGTAGCTGGGGGCAGAGTTGTGGATGGCTTTGTAAGTAAGTGTTAGTATTTTGAATTTAATTTGTTGGGCAAGTGGCAGCCAATGGAGGGATTGGCAGAGAGGGATAGCAGACAACATGCGGTTTGTAAGGTGGATGAGTTTGGCAGCAGCATTCATGATGGACTGAAGGAGGGATAGTCTATTTAAAGGTAAGCCAATGAGGAGGGAGTTTCAGTAGTCAAGGCAAAAGATAACCAGTGAGTGAATCAGGAGCTTTGTGGTTTCCTTGGTTAGAAAGGGACGTAGTTTAGAGATGTTGCGGAGGTTGAGGCGGCAAGCTTTGGAAAGTGATTGGCTGTGGGGCCGAAAGGAGAGTTCAGAGTCCAGGATAACACCTAGCACCCTGACATGTGGGGATGGGTGGATGGTTGTGCCATTACTCTTGACAGAGAAGTCAGGGGAAGTGGCGCATGGGGGAGGAAATATTATAAGCTCGGGTTTGGACAAGTTGAGTTTAAGGAGGTGTTGTGACATCCATACAGATATGTCTGTTAGTAAGTTAGTGATGTGTGAGGAGACTGATGGAGTGAGTTGAGGGGTGGAGAGATAGATTTGAGTGTCGTCAGCGTAGAAATGATATTGAAAGCCATGAGAGGCTATCAGCTGACCCAGGGCAGAGGTGTAGACTGAAAATAAAAGAGGTCCAAGAACAGAACCTTGGGGAACCCCGACGGAGAAGGGAAGAGGAGTGGAGGAAGTAGAATTGTAAGTGACACTGAAGGTGCATTGGGATAGATAGGATGAGAGCCACTGAAGAGCACAGTCACAGAGACCAAGGGAGTAACGTTTTTTGAGGAGGAGGGGGTGGTCAACCGTGTCAAAGGCAGCTGAAAGGTCCAGAAGTAGGAGTACAGAATAGTGTCCGTTGGTTTTTGCAGTTAGTAAGTCATTTGTGAGTTTTTAAAGAGCAGTTTCTGTTGAGTGTTGAGGGCGAAATCCAGATTGAAGGGGATCAAGAAGGTTGTTTTTGATGAGGTAGTCACTCAGTTGGTTGTAAACCAGGCGCTCAAGGAGTTTAGAGGAAAAAGGGAGCAAGGAGATAGGGCGTAGGTTGTTAGGATTGGTAGGGTCCAAGGATGGCTTTTTAAGTATGGGGGTGACCAGTGCATGTTTTAGAGCGTTGGGGAAGATGCCATAGGTGAGGAGAGATTGAAGATGTGGGTTAGAGAGTGTAGTATAGAGTCAGATGGCGACCGTAGTGTTTGAGAGGGAATAGGATCCAGGGGGCAGGTGGTTAGGTGGGCGTTAGAAAAGAGTTTAGCAACTTCTTCTGTAGTAGCAGTTTTGAATAAGGGGAGTGTTGAGAGTACCTGTTGTAGTGGGGTCTTAAAGTGGTTGTAAACCCTTACAAACCACTTTGACCTACAGGTAAGCCTAGATTAAGGCTTACCTGTAGGTCCAAGAAATATCTCCCAAACCTATACGGTTTAGGAGATATTTGCCCGAAGACGGGCACCGCTATCTACGGCGCATGCGCCGTAGACAGCGGCGCGCAGGCGCACTGAGCGGGGCATCGTCGATGACGGTAATGCCGCGAGTCTCGGCTCCCGTGCGCATGCGCGGGAGTGACGTCATCGCTGCTCCGGCGAATCACAGCGCCGGAGCAGCGAGACTCACCAAGAAGATGGACGCTCGGAACTACAGGGGACAGCGGTGACATCGCTGGCTCCTGTGTCAGGTAAGTGACACATAATGGGCTACTATGTGATGCATAGTAGTCCATTATGCTTTGCCTTTACAGGGAATGAAAGAGGAAGTAAACTCATCAGGGTTTACTTCCTCTTTAACTGGGGGAGATACCTGTAGAGTGGAGATTTCATCACGGATTGTATCAATCTTGTTTTTGAAGTGATTAGCAATCTCCTGGGCAGTGAGTGAGTCATTGGGTGGAGGCCTCCCAACATTTTGAGATGGGAATGAGGGACACCTAATAGCAAACGTATGTAGGCATGGGACACACCCCGCCACCACACCCCCTTAAAGGAGAATTAACAAAAAAAAAATGTTCATTAAATCCACAAGGGCTTTTTTTTACCACTACTATTCCTTTATATTGGCTCTTAACATTTACAAATGCAGCAATTTAGAAATCGGATGAAAGGTTTAGCACTGGGAAACACTTTTTGAAAGATAAAAAGTGCATTTTATATACAACTATATAGATCAGACCAAAATGAGGGACAAATGAGGGGGAAAGAGGGACAGAGGGACATTGCTCCAAACCAGGGGCAGTCCCTCGAAAATCAGGGACAGTTGGGAGCTATGGGATCAGCATGGCAACCAGGATTTCCAGGTCACTATTGGCAGACTCCGCGTGTCTTGCATGACAAGTTGTGTTTACACAGGCAATTGAGTTCACTCCAACTATCCTATACTGCAGGCGTGTCCCATGTCGGTGACACAGGAAGGGTTACAGGCAGCATACCTCACAACTTTTTGAGATGGGAATGAGAGACACCTACTAGTAAAAGTATGCAGTCATAGGATACATCCCCTGCCACGCCCCCTTAAAGGAGAATTCTACAAAAAAAATTGTTAGTCAAACCCACAAGTGCATTTTTTTACCACTACTTTCCCCTTATATTGGCTTTTTAAATGTACTAATGCAGCAATTTAGAAATTGGATGAAAGGTTTAGCGCTGGGAAACACTTTTTGAAGGATAAAAAGTGCATTTTATATACATCTATATAGATCAGACCAAAATGAGGGACAAATGAGGAGGAAAGAGGGACAGAGGGACATTGCTCCAAATCAGGGACAGTTGGGAGCTATGCAGGCAGTAGAAATGTTTGGGGCATGGTAGACATGAGGCAAAGGTGGAATTATTGTAGAAGTGAATAGTACAGATTATAAGAATTGTAAGAATAAGTGTAAAATGATTGAGAAATAAAAAATGTATTAGATTACTTAGAGCAGATGATAAGCAGATGGTAAGAAGTGTTAAGCCGCGTACACACGGGCGGACTGTATGGCCTACTTAGTCTGTCATACAATCCGACGGACAGTCTATCATACTTTCGAATGAATGGACTTGACCACACACGGATGAACAAACAGTCCGTCGAAAGCTTGCGCGATGACGTGTACAGCACGTACGATGGGACTAGAAATAGGAAGTCCAATACACAGCAATGCAACCTTCCGCCGTGTAAATCCTTTCTGAGCATGCGCCATTCTTAGTCCGTCGAACTAGCCTACTGACGAGCGGATTGTCCGCTGAAACCAAAGTATGACGGACAGAATTTCGAAAATTCCGAAATACTTAGTACGCCAGACTGCACGCTGAAAAAGTCAGCTGAAGCCCACACACGAGCGGACTGTCCGCTGAAATGTGTTTCGACGGACTAAGTAGGCCATACAGTCCGCCCGTGTGTACGCGGCTTTAGAAGTATGGTGAACATATGGAATAATAGAGTGTTAGATGTAGAGAGTGAGGTAGAAATGTGGAGTAAGAGAGTAGTAAAGAATATTATGAGTAACATGGAAGTTCTGAGTAGTTTTATAGAGGTGAATATATATTAGGGAACAGGCAATAAATTATTTGCAAACAGGCAAAAAGTTCTAGCGAACATGGGAACCCTATTAAAGTCTATGGCAAACGAACATAAACAATCGAAAGTACTAATTTTAAAGGTGTATATGTATGTTATTGCCAGAAAAAGTGTATGGGTAGTGTATGGGGGACCAAATATTCCTTTAAAAATCGTGCCTGGGGGTCCCCTTAGTCTGCTTTTAAATTGGCGCATTTGTGCAATGTGTAGAACAGTGCCGCACCAAAATGACATTTCTAAAGGAACAAATGTCATTTAAACTTGCTTGCGACTGTAATCTATTGCCCGCTCCCAGCAACATAGATGAAATATCAAAAATCAAAGTCCCCCCCCCCTCGTTCACACCAGGCATTTTGGGTCTTGTATGGATTTTAAGGGGAACTCCATGCCAAAATGTAAAAAAAAAAATTGGCGTGGGTCCCCCCCCCCCCCAAATCCATATCAGATCCTTATCACAGCATGCAGCCTGGAGGACAGAATAAGTGCCCCCCTCCCTTCCTGAACCATACCAGGCCACATGCCCTCAACACATGCCCTACCCATTCACCCAAAAAAGTGTCAAAAAGTAAAAACCACAATAGACAGTTATTGACAATTCCTTTATTTAAAAAGAAAAGCCGTGATGTACATCCATCATCAATCACGCCACCCAACAGACCCAGAAAATAGAAAAAACAAAACAAAAAACGTCACCACCACGGAAGGCTTCCCGGCAACTGCTGTCTTTTGGCTTTGACCGCTGTTATATAGGCAAGGGCGGGGCCACCCGCTGACGTAATTGAGTGAGTCTGCACCCCTCTGACATCACATGATGTCAGAAGGGGGCGCAGTCATTTGGTTACATCCCCTCATGGCCCTGCCCTTGCCTATAGAACAGCTATCACAGCCAAGAGACAGCAGTTGCTGGGAGGCCTCCCATCGGGGCAAAGCTGGGGTTTGTTTCTTCTATTTTTCGGGTCCCTCGGGCGGTGTGATTGAAGATGGATGGACATCTTGGGACACTTTTTTTAATAAAGGAATTGTCAAAAACTGTCTGTTGTGGTTTTTACTTTTTGACACTTTTTTGGTGAATGGATAGGGGTACAATGTACTCGATACCCATTCACATGGGAGGGAGCTTGTTAAAGTAGGCTTGCAGATTTCGATAAGCCTCCCATCCGCAGACCCCAACAACCAATGACTAGGGTTGTCGGGAAGAGGCTTTTTTCCCATCAACATGGGGACAAAGTGCTTTGGGGGGATCCCAAAGCACCCTCCCCATGTTGAGGTCAAGCGGCCTAGTATGGTTTAGGAGGTAGGGAGGCTCTCGCTCATCACCCCCACTTTCCTGGCCTGCCAAGCTGCTTGCTTGGATAAGAGTCTGGTATGGATTTTGGGGGGGACCTAATGCAAATTTTTAAAACATTTTTTGCGTGGAGTTCCCCTTAAAATCAAAGCCAGACCCAAAGGGATGACTCTTTAAAAGTCCTGTGGGCAAAACTTTGTTTCTGTGCTGTACATACGAATTTGGGGCTGAGACACTACCTCAACCCTTCTCACATTAGCTCTCATACAGAGTATTTTAGGAGTGGGCAGTGACAGAGTAGTACAGAGTATTTGGAATTTGTAGGGATGAAGTAGTACAGAGTATAACGAGTGCAGTGACCGAGTAGTAGAGTTTTAAGATTGTGTGGGGATGGAGTAGTACATTGTATTAGGACGATGCAGTGATAGAGTAGTACAGAGTATTAGGAATGTGTAGGGATGGAATAGTACAGAGTATTTTAGTAGTGGGCAATGACTGAGTAGTACAGAATATTAGGAGTGCGTGCTACTCAGTCGCTATACACTCCCAATACTTTGTACTTTAGCAGTAAGCATGGGGGGAGCTGGGGATAGTGGATAAGTAATGGGGTAGGTAGGAAAAGTAGATTGGTGATTGTGGAGCTGGGGTACAATAGATGGGCGATGGGGGAGCAGGGGTAGAGTAAATAGATGATGGGGGAGCTGGGATACAGTAGATGGGTGGTGGGGAAGCTGGAGTACAATAAATGGGTGATGGGGGAGGTGGGATTCAGTAGATGGGTTATGGGGGAGTTGGGGTACAGTAGATGGGTTATGGGGGATTTCTGGTAGAGTAGATGGGTGATGGGGGAGCTGGGGTAGAGTAGATGGATGATGGGGGAGCTGGGGTACAGTAGATGGGTGATGGGGGAGCTGGAGTATATAGTAGATGGGTAATGGGGGAGCTGGAGTATAGTAGATGGGTAATGGGGGAGCTAGGAACATCACAGGAGTAAATGGAGAGCTAGGGACAGTACATGGATTATGGAAAGTTAGGGACAGTATGTGAGTGCTGGGGGGATAATATATAAGTACTGGTGGATCTGGGGACAGTAGATGAGTGATAGGGGAGCTGGGGACAATATGTAAGTTCTGGAGGTGCTAGGGACAGTGGATGAGTGCTGGGGGAGCTGGGGACAGTATATTAGTTCTGGGGTTGTTGAGGACAGTACATAAATTATGGCTAGTTGGAGATAGTATTAGATGGGGAGCATAAGAATATAGCTAAGTTAAGGGGGAAAAAAAGCAAGATGAAAGTAGATGCTGAGGGAGCAGAGGAATATAGGTGTGTGCATGGTGGCGGGTCATAGGACAATAAATGGGTGCTTGGAAAGTGAGTCCCATACAGTAGAAAAAAACGAAGGGATCAGGGGAATATAGATGAGGGCTGGGGGAGCTGAGATCAGTAGATGATGGGGAGATGGGTACTGAGGGAGCTTGAGTCAGAAGATGATGGGGAGCTGGGATCCATAAATGGGGAGGAGGGTGTAGAAGTGGGCTAGAGAAGATAAGAACTGGGGGGGGGGGGGGGGGGCTGGGATCATTAGATGATGGGGAGGAGGGTACTGGGGCAGCTGGGACCAGTAAACGAGGCAGAGTAGGGTACTGGGGAAGCTGGGATCAGTAGATGATGGGGAGGATAGTGTAGATGTAGAATGGGGCAACTGGGTACTGGGGATACTGGGATCTGTAAATGATGAGGATCCAATGAATGTAGATCTGGGCTGAGGGAGCCGGGTCAGTAGAAGATGGGGAGGGGGTGTAGGTATGGGTTGGGGAATGGATACTTGTAGAGTTGGGATCAGTAGATTATGAGGATTGAGGGAATGTAGATGTGGGCTGGAGAAGATGGGTTTAGAGAAAGCTGGAATCAGTAGATGATGGGGAAGTGGGGTGTAGATGTGGACTGGGGAAAATGGGTACTGGGAGATCTGGGACCAGTAATTGATGGTAAGGGGGGTGTAGATGTGGACTGAGGGATATTAGTACTGGGGTAGGTGGAATCAATAGATGACAGAGAAGGGGTGTAAATGTAGGCTGTAAGAGATACTGGGATATAATATGATATTAGTAGATGATTGGGGGGGGGGGGGGGGGTTGGTCTGAGTAAGATGGGTGATGGGTGAAGGATAAGCATGTGATGGAGAGATGGTGCAAATGTGAGCTGGGAGAGCAGGAATAAGCCATTTAGGGATGTGTGAAATATAGATGTGGGGTGGGGCTGGGATCAGTTTGGGATGGGAAGGAGGGCGTAGATGCGGACTGAGGTAGATGGGTACTAGGGGAGCTAGGATCAGTAGATGATGGGGTGGGGAAGATGGGTACTAGGGGAGCTAGGATGAGTAGATGATGGGGTGGGGAAGATGGGTATTAGGGGAGCTAGGATCAGTAGATGATGGGGTGGGGAAGATGAATACTGGGGGAGCTGGGATCAGTTCAGTATAGGCAGGTGGGAGTAGATGTGGACTGAGGTAGATGGGTACTGGGGGAGCTAGGATCAGTAGATGATGGGATGGTAGAGATGGTTACTGGTATCAGGGAGCTGGGATCAGTTCAAAATTGGGAGGAGGATGTAGATGTAGACTGGGATAGATGGGTACTGGGGGAGCTAGGATCAGTACATTATGGTATGGGGGAGATGGGTACTGGGGAGCTCAGATCAGTTCAGGATTGGGAGGATGTAGATGTGGACTGGGGTAGATGGGTCCAGGCGGAGCTAGGATCATTAGATCTAGGGGTGGGGGAGATGGGTACTGGGGGAGCTTGGATCACTTGGGGAGGAAGATGGGGAGGAAGGTGTAAATGCGGACTGTCATAGATGAGTAATAGGGGAGCTTGGATCAGTAGATGATGAGATGGGTGCTGGGGAAGCTGGGATCAGTTCAGGATGGGGAGGAGGGTGTAGCTGTGGACTATGGTAGACAGGTACTGGGAGCTAGGATCAGTAGATGATGGGGTGGGGGGGTACTGGGGGAGCTGGGAACAGTTCAGGATGGGGAGGAGGGTCATAGATGTGGACTGGGGTAGATGGGATCTGGGGGAACTAGGATCATGGGGTGGGAGAGATGGGTACTGGGGGAGCTGGGATCAGTTCAGGATGGGGAGGAAGGTGTAAATGCCAACTGTCATAGATGGGTACTAGGGGAGCTAGGATCAGTAGATGATGAGGTGGGGTAGATGGGTGCTGGGGGAACTGGGATCAGTTCAGGATGGGGAGGAGGGTGTAGATGTGGACTGGGGTAGTTAGGTACTGGGGGAGCTAGGATCAGTAGATGATGGGGTGGGGGAGCTGGGACCAATTCAGGATGGGGTGGAGGGTCTGTGGACTGGGGTAGATGGGTACTGGGGGGGGGGCTAGGATCAGTAGATGATGGGGTAGTGGTGTAGATGTGGACTGGGTGAGATGGGACCAGTAGATGATGGGGACCAAGGGAATGTAGTTGCGAACTGGGGGAGGTCAGTAGATGATGGGGTGTAATACAGGGACTGCTAGAGGAGTGCACAGGGACTGGCATAAAGAAGAGGGAATGATAGGGAGTGATAAGGATTGTAAGAAAGAATGAGAGCAGGAAATAACATTTGCTGTAGGAGAGGGGAGAGTTGGGTGTAGGGTGTTCCCCTAATGGATTACAAATTAAAATAATTTCCATGGAAAGGTGAGCTGTGATCCTAACCCTTCACTCAGCATGCTGCCCCTTCTAGTTCCACCACTCCAGCATATCCTATAGATATTAACAATCTACATACTCCATTGTCAATGTAAAAAGTGAATATATGAGATTTGAATGGAAGACTGTAGAAAAAAAAATCAGGCTTGCGGAATGAAGCGGATCGGAGTTCACAATGTAGGGACTCCCGTGCTCCTGGAGGGACTGGCGTACCGGCTCCTCGGCTCCTCTCCCCGTTGTCGGCACTCCGCGGTCTGGCCGCACCTGCATAACGCGAGCCGAACGAACAAAACGTCGTATCAAGCATTGCGCGTCTGGCTCGACGTCAGGCAAGTGCAGAAATCCGAGCGATGTATGGGGGAATCGGGCGATTGCTCATCAGTGCCTGCAAGCAGAATAAGTGGAGAAAAGTAGTGAAATCGCCCTGCATGGTGAGAATCATGCATACACACAACACAGACACTTTACAGGACAATCAGCACACAGACACACAATGGAAAACTTCCCTAGTCTGTAGGACTACAAGTGCCAGAGGTTTGTAACACTTGTAGAGCCACAGATCGAAGTTGCCGATTCCAGTCTGCAGAGGAAGGAAATGGCAAAGCTTCTGCAAATCAGACAGTGACAGAGAAGTGTGTCACTTATATAGAAGCTGATAAGTCAGCAGAGATCAGGAAGAGATAAGGCAACATAGAACACGAAGTGATGGGGGAGGGCAGAGCATTTATATCAGTGCTTAATTAATGTCGTGTAGCTATGATTAAATGCTTAGATTACCGGTGCTTTTGTTGCAAAAATGCACACATTTTCTGTGTCAGGAAAGTGCCCCTTCTATGCCCAGCTAAATTATATTTACATCAATGTGCCCCAAGAAGATTACCTTTCTTTTGTAAATTTTTGCCCATGTAAGTGCTATCTACATAGGTGTACCCAGTTATATTGTCATGCTTATGCCCTTATACCCAGATCAGTACTGCCTTTTAGTTGGCATCATTGTACCTCAGTAAGACTGACTTTCTTTTGTACCCAAGTGGGTGCCACTTGTTTGCCCAGCTATGTCTAGATATCTGTGCTCCAATTACCTGTCTTTGTGCCCAGATAGGTGGCATCAACATCAATGTATCCCGGTGAGGTTACCTTGCCTATATGCCCAGATCGGTGCACTTTTTTGCTCAGGTAAGTGACATCTAAATCGGCGTGCCCCATTAATAGTTACATGTCTGTGTGCCCAGATCAGAGAGCCCTTTTCACTCAGGTAAGTGCCATCTACATCAGAGTGCCCCCGTTTAACGTGTCCATGCACCTTTGTTTGCCCAGGTAAGTCCACTCCACATCAGAGTGCCCCAGGAACAATTACTGTGCCCACTGCCCAGATAGTTGTGCCCTGTTTGCCCAGGTATGTGACATCTACATCCTTGTGCCCAGTAAAGATTAGCTTGTTCATGTACTCAAGATCAGCGCACCTTTCTTGTCCAGGTAAGCAACAGTGTGCCCCAGTAAGATTAGCTTGCCTGGATGCTCAGATCAGTTCACTTGTTTTCCCAGGTAAGTGGCATTACCATTGATGTATCCCAGGAAGATTAGCTTGCTTATGTGCCCAGATCAGTGTGCCCCATTTGACCAGGTAGATGGTATCAACATGAGCATATAACAGTAAAATTACCTTGCCTATGTGCCCAGATCAGTGCACCTGTTTGCCCAGGTTAATGGCAGTACCATTGATGTATCCCAGTAAGATTAGCTTGCTTATGTATCCAGTTCAGTGTACCCCATTCACCCAGGTAGGTGGCCTTAACATGAGCAGATAACAGTAACATTACTGTGCCTATGTGCCCAGATCAGTGAACCCTGTTTTCTCAGGTAAGTGGCAACAATATCAGTGTATCCCTGTTAGGTTATTTTGCCTATGTGCCCAGATCAGTGCACTTTTTAGCCCAGGTAAGTGACATCTAAATCAGTGTGCCCCAGTAACACCTATATGTCTGTTTGCCCAGAACATTGAGCCCTGTTTTCCCAGGTAAGTACCATCTACATCAATGTGCCCCTGTAACACTTACTTTTCTGTGTGCCCAGATCACTGAGCCCTGTTTTCCCAGGTAAGTACTATCTACATCAGCGTGCCTCTGTAACACTTACCTTTCTGTGTGCCCAGATCATTGAGCCCTGTGTTTCCAGGTAAGTACCATATACATCAATTTGCCCCGTAACACTTACTTTTCTGTGTGCCCAGATCACTGAGCCCCCCGTTTTCCCAGGTAAGTACTATCTATATCAGAGTGCCCCTGTAACACTTACCTTTCTGTGTGCCCAGATCACTGAGCCCCGTTTTTCCAGGTAAGTACCATCTACATCAGTGTGCCCCTGTAACACTTACCTTTCTGTGTGCCCAGATCATTGAGCTCTGTTTTGCCAAGTAAGTACCATCTACATCAGTGTGCCTATGTAACACTTACCTTTCTGTTTTCCCAGGCAAGTACCATCTACATCAATGTGCCCCTGTAACACTTACTTTTCTGTGTGCCCAGATCACTGAGCCCTGTTTTCCCAGGTAAGTACCAGCTACATCAGTGTTCCCCTGTAACACTTACCTTTCTGTGTGCCCAGATCATTGAGCCCTGTTTTCCCAACTAAGTACCATCTACATCAATGTGCCCCTGTAACACTTACCTTTCTGTGTGCCCAGATCATTGAGCCCTGTTTGCCCAGGTAAGTATCATCTACATCAGAGTGGCCCCAGTACAATTAACTTTTTCATGTACCCAGATCAGTGTTCCCTCTACATCAGAGCGCCCCATTAAAAATTACTTACCTATGTTCCTGGATAGGTGCACCCTGTTTGCCCAGGTAAGTGACATCTACACCATTATGCCCCAGTAAGAAATCAATTTCTCACCTGCCCAAAAAAAAAAAAAAAAATTCTCAGCTGCCCAGATAAGTAAAAGACTAGAACACTTGTGTCTCTACTGCGAAAGACACTTGTAATTACGCAGCCAGCCCCCACCACCTTCATGAGTTTTCTGCGTCTACGCCAGAAAAGTGCGCCCTGTTTGCTCTACATCAGCATGCCCATGTAAAAATGACTTGCTTATGTGCCCAAATGAATGCCCCTTGAGTTGACATAAAAAAAATAAAAATAATCTGTGACCACCTGTATCCGAGGCAGGTGAGGACCACCCCAAACTCAAATAAAATAAGTGGGTCTGTCAAGTAAGGGGCATTTAAACCTTCTGGGCATCAGGAGCCTCTGGTTTGTCGGACGCTGGTTTTAGGGTCACCTGTACCTGGGTGGCAGGTGCCGGATAAGTACCACCTGTATGGTTGCGTGCCAGGTATGAATCACCTGCGTCTTCAGGAGGCAGGGAAGTTTCAGCTCAGGTCGAGTAGCTGTTGCAGGCTTGCGATTCTTCTTTGCATGTGATCACAGGTGAGAAGATCCTTTCTGCTCCCTCTGTGTTTGCTCAGGTAGGACGGTACCTGCCTCTCTCTCTCTCTCTCTTAAGTGTCTTCGACCCAGCGTCGGCTGCCGTGACACGTTGGCAGGAGCCCATCCGGTGCAACCAGCTGTCTGGCAGTCTCTGGAAAGTTGTGGAGTGAAGCCAGGCACCCGGGGCTTTATATAGCCCTCCCCCTACTAGCCAGAGCTTCCTAATTTATCAGCGGACAAGAAAATATCCATATGGACGCGCAGGTATATACATACATGCATACATCCCAAAGACGCATGTCCGCAAGAGGATATTGAATTTTTTTTTTTTTTCTCCTTGGTGTAAATGGAGAAGCTCTTCTTAGCACACCTGTCACTTAGGTGCGTTTGTTTCAGAGCAAATATTGACACAACAGGAAAGGGAGGGGGGGGTGGGAGGCAGGCAAAGGTGGAGCCCATCGGGCGAGCTTTCCTATCTAGCGAGCTTACTTTTTTTTATGCAAAGTAGGTCTGGCTCTTTGTTAATGTAAGCCTGGTGGGTCGGAATGAAAAAAAAAAAAAAGGTAATGGGGGAGGAAAATCATGGATTTATTAACCTGTATTGAAACAACACCAGCTGCTACTTTCCACCCACCTGAAATTGCTCATTTGCACACATCTCTATACGGGGGGGGGGCAGAGGTGATCGGAAAAGATGGAGGTTGCTAGGCAAGGCTGAGGCTGATGGGGTATTTTAAGGGAATTACACCAGCACCAGGCTGCCCTGCAACATCATAAACAGACATCGCCAATTTGCTAACAGCCGCCTTTTTTTTTTTTTTTTTTGCATTATTACTTGTCACCATCTGCACAGCGACTGAATCACCTGGCTTAACCGGTTCGTTACTAGACGCGACTGGAGCAGGAGCAGATTGTACCTGCCTTTTTTTTTTTTTTTTTTTTTTTATATAGTGCGCTTATATAAACTTTTATTTGCATGTGCCGCTTTGTATTGATTTTTTTTTATTATTATTAGTCTTTATTATATAGCGCCACCAGGTACCGGAGCCATGTACGCTTGAGAACACATTGAAGGTACAGAACTGAACTGGAAAAAAAAGAATGAGGTTCTGCTTGCCACCTTGCATTGACATTTTAATTTGCTAAAAAAAAAATAAAGAAATCGGGAAAAGTAAACAAATGCTACAGTACAAAAGTAACAAATAAGTAGATCTTTTTTTTTTTCTTTTTCGTTTTTTCTTTTTCTAGTTTTTTTTTTATTTTTAAATATGGTTTTTACCCTGTTTTTTTTTTAACCTTTATTTTATCTCAGTGCTGGATAAAAGAACGTATAGTAAAAAATATACAACATAGTTACCTGACAAAGAAGAATATTTTTAAACTTGACCATAATAAATATTATAAATATTATTATAAATAATATTTATAAAATAATATTTGTATAATCATTATATCTTCCCTTTAACGTTCATATAAAATCTGAACTGATGCTCAGAAACAATTCGACACATGCTTAGAAGCATTGAACTTCATTTTCTCGGCTCGTCGCAGTGTTGTACGTCACCGCGTTCTTGGCAGTCGCGAGTTCAGAGAACTTTTGTGTGATCGTGTGTATGCAAGCCAAACTTGAGTGGAATCTGAACTGATGCCCCGTACACACGAGCGGATTTTCCGTCTGAAAAACCATCCAAGTTTTTTCCGACGGAAAATCCGCTCGTGTGTATGGGGCATCAGTTCAGATTCCGCTCAAGCTTGGCTTACATACACACGGTCACACAAAAGTTCTCTGAACTCGCGACTGCCAAGAACGCGGTGATGTACGACGCTATGACGAGCCGAGAAAATTAAGTTCAATGCTTCCGAGCATGCGTGGAATTGTTTCCGAGCATGCGTAGGAATTTTGCGTGTCGGAATTGGTACAGACGATCGGAATTTACGATCGGAAATTTTTCTGACATGAACAATTGAGAATCTGCTCTCAATCTTTTGCTGGCGAGAATTCTGCCAGCAAAAGTCCGATGGAGCGTACACACGGTCGGAATTTCCGACAAAAAGCTCTCATCGGAACTTTTGCTGGCGGAATTTCTGATCATGTGTACGGGGCTTTACACTTCTTACCATTCATCTACTCTAAGTAATCTAATACATTTTATACTTCTCAATCATTTTACGCTTATTCTTACAATTCTTATAATCCATACTACTCACTTCTACAATAATTCTACCATTACCTCATGTCTACCATGCCCCAAACATTTGTACTGTCTGCACAGCTCCCAACTGTCCCTGATTTGGAGCAAAGTCCCTCTGTCCCTCTTTCCGACCAAAAGCTCACATCGGACTTTTGCTTTGGGAATTTCTGATCGTGTGTACGGGGCATGAATGGCATTTCGTTTGCTAGAGTACTATGTATTATTGCTTTCACTTTTCTTTTTTTTTTTTTATCTTTTTTTCCCCCATCTTAGTTGGTCTCTCTTAGTTGATCTCCTTCAGCCTCTTTCAGCCACTTCCTGTCTACATGCACTGGGTCCAGCATCGGCTGCACATCATTGTTCTGGACCGGCTACCTGATATTGACAACTTTGCCCACGTCTGCACAATGGGATTTGGCATGGCAGGAGGAGGAAAATTAGGGTTGCCACCTTTTCTTCAAGCCAAACCCGAACACTTTAGCGACACGGGGCACATTTTTATTCGTAGTATACACTATAGGATTATAAAAGACCTGGGACACCTTTGGGTGCCCCAAGGAGAGTGGTAATGCAGCATGCTGCGGCAAACAGTGGGTGTGGCCAAACTGCTTTTGCTGACATCATGCCCCCCCCCCCCCCCCCCGAGTGATGCCAAACCTGTCTCCAGACAGCGTCCCGCAGCTCACGAATGGCAACAGATTTTTGTGTGACTATCTCAGTTAGTTGAGGAGCCACAGCTCAGTCTAAATAATGTGTCCAGGTTTCAGGCAGACTGAAACCTGGACACAAGATTCCAAACCTGAACTGTCCGGGTGAATCCTGGACAGGTGGCAACCTTAGGGCAAATGCCAAGGGTGGCAACACAGGAGAGCTATAAGGAGATAGTTGTCGCCGCAAAACAGGAAGCATCTGAAGAAGGATCTTCATGGGAGGATCACCAGGGCTATTATTCTAAAAATTAGGTGCAGATCTGAAAAGATAAAAAAAAAGTAGTTAAAAGCTTACATGAGCTTTTAGCGTCTGGGTTATGGCTCATTTACATCTGCATTGGCTTCTGAGGAGCGATCCGCTGACAGGTGGCTGGGAGGTGGTATATCGCTTTCTCGCTCTCTTGTTTAACCCTGTAAATCCTATACCACTGCACCACGTGCGGTTACAGGGCGGTGGTGGCGTGGCCCCATTTATTTGACTGGATCATGTTTAGCTAAGTTATTGCCAGGCCAAGCACAACAGGGGATATTATTTTTGCCACAGTGTGTGTATAACCACCTCCGGCTGCCATGTTGGGTTAAGGGGGGGGGGGGGGGGGTGGGGGGGGGGGCAGTCGGTGGTAAGACCAGGGGGCCTTTTCTGGCACTTTGTGTTTTTTTTTATGTAACAATCAGCATTTTCTTGATAGAAAATGACTCATAACCAACAAACATGATATATATTTTTTTTAAAGCAGAGGTCCTAGAAAATAAAATGGCATTTCTGAAATTGAGGGGTCTATGGGACTTTATATGAGGAGATGACGTTGTCATCAGCCTCCATCCCTATTATTTTATACAAAAGAGAACAGAGAGGAGGGACTTTAAATGAAGTACATGGAGGGTCAAGTGTTGTGTGGCATTATAATTGACATCATATCTATAATATATGTATAAAGGTGTAGGACATTTGTCTCATAATTCATATTCGATAGAAAATTTCTATACTACACATATAATTAAATACCTCCATGGAGTAGGATATTACAATAAAAAGCTTTATTTCATACAGCAATACATAATACATAAATAATCCCAAAAAATTGATGGCACATGATACATATGGAAAAGCCCAAAATAGGATAGCACATGATTAGGATATAGTCAAATACATAATGCATGAACAGAATCCTCAATGACGTGGCAGTCGTTGTAATTTTTTATGTCACACTGCATTTAAAAAAAATACACTTTTTTTGAATTTTAATGCAACAAAACTCAATACATAACACAATTATTTTATAAAGTATAAAAGGTGATGTCACAGCGAGTAAATAGATACCAAACATGTCACCGCATACGCACACACGTACATTTTACTATGCATAGGTGATGCTTTAAAAGTTTTTACAGGTCACCACTTTAGATGTACAGAGGAGGTCTTGTGCTACTTTCCATGATCTGACGTTTGTGGTGATACCTCAAATGTGGGTTGATCGCTGTTTGCGTGCGTGCAGGACCAACTTTTTGCGATCGACCTTTGTGCACGAGCAAGCAGGGCGAGGGTACTTTAATTTTTACACTTACTTTACATTTTTTTCTATCACTTTTATTGCTATCATAAGGAATGTAAATATCATTGTGACAGCCATAGGCAGTGACAGGTACTCTTTATGGAGAGATTAGGGGTCTATAAGACCCCAAATCCCTCCTCTGCCCTTAAAGTGGTGTTGCCATTAAAAAAAAATAATAATAAAAGTCAGCAGCTACAAATACTACAGCTGCTGACTTTTAATAATCGGACACTTACCTGTCCCAGGGTCCAGCGATGCGGGGGATCGAAGCCCCGCTCATCTCCCCCTCCATTCGGCAGCACCAGCACTGTAACTGTGGGCGCCTGGCTGTGGTTTCACAGCCGGGCACCCACTGCGCATGCGCGAGCACCCCTGATTGGCCGCAAAATCATCTGGGACCTGTCACGTGTCCCAGATGATTGACAAGAGGGAGGGGGCAGAGCTGAGCCCTTCCTGCTCCAAGGGGAAGTGATGTCACAAGCCCAGGCACTGAAGGAGGCAGACAACAAGGGACTCCCTAGCAACAGTCATTTAGAGGTGAGTAAAAAAAAAAAAAAAATTCCAAATGTTTTATTTTTTTTATTTTTTTAGAAACATTCATGATTTTTTTTTTGGGGTGCAACTCCACTTTAAGTGTTGTAAACCATTTTTGTTGACTTTTACCTATAGGTAAGCCTAGAATAAGGCTTACCTATAGGTAGTGGAAATATCTCCTAAATGTGCTTACTACTTTGTCGGGGCTGCTTTTGCATGAATTACGGCATCAATGCGGAGTGGCATGGAGGCGATCAGCCTGTGGCACTGCTGAGGTGTTATGGAAGCCCAGGTTGCTTTGTTAGCGTCCTTCGGCTCATCTGCATTGTTGGGTCTGGTGTCTCTCATCTTCCTCTTGACAATACCCCACAGATTCTCTATGGGGTTTAGGTCAGGCGAGTTTGCTGACCAATTAGGCACAGTGATACCATTAAACCAAGTGCCAAGTCCTGCTGGAAAATGAAATCATCATCTCCATAAAGCCTCTTCAAAAGAGGGGAGCATGAAGTGCTCTAGAATTTCCTGGTAGAGGGCTGCACTGACTTTGGACTTGATAAGACACAGTGGACCAAAACCAGCACATGGCTCCCCAAATCATCACTGACTGTGGAAACTTCACACTGGACCTCATGCAACTTGGATTCTGTGCCTCTCTACTATTCCTCCAGACTCTGGGACCTTCATTTCCGAATGAAATGCAAAATTTACTTTCATCCGAAAAGGGGACTTTGGACCACTGAGCAACAGTCCCGTCCTTTTCTCCTTGGCCCAGGAAAGACACTTCTGACGTTGTCTCTGGTTCAGGAGTGGCCTGACACAGGAAATGTGACAGTTGTAGCCCATGTCCTTGATATGTCTGTGTGTGGTGGTTCTTGAAGCACTGACACCAGTTTTAGTCCACACCTTGTGAATCTTCCCAAAATGTTCAAATGGCCTTTACTTCACAATCCTCTCAGGGCTGCGGTTTTCCCTGTTGCTTGTGCACCTTTTTCTACCACACTTTTTCCTTCAACTGAACTCTCTATTAATATGCTTGGATACAGCACTCTGTGAACAGCCAGCTTTTTTTAGCAATAACCTTTTGTGATTTACTCTCCTTGTGGAGGGTGTCAATGACTGTCTTCTGGACAACTGTCAAAGTCAGCAGTTTTCCCCATGATTATATAACCTACCGAACCAGACTGAAAGACCATTAGGCCTCTTTCACATGGGCTGTCCGATCAGGTCCGCCTGTCGGTTTTTCAGCCGAACCTGATTGGACTATCCATTCACCCCTATGGAGCAGCGAATGTCAGCGGTGACATGTCCGATCCGATCCTGTCCACCAAATCCATACGGATGGTGGTCCTATTTTCCATCCATCTGGTGGATCGGATGGGATTGAATTCAATGAAAACGGACAGGTGGTCTGTTTTCATCCGATCTCCCCATAGAGGAGAGGGGGACTTGTCATCCTCCTGCGCAGTGGGGATCAGCAGAGCAATCCTCCCTGTGCAGCAAGTGGAGTCCGTCAACCGGATCAGTGCCGTGTGATAGGGGCATTTAAAGGCTCAGAAAACCTTTTACAGGTGTTTTGTGTTAATTAGCTGATTAGAGTGTGACACCATGAGTCTGCAATATTGAACCTTTTTCACAGTATTCTAATTTTCTGAGATACTGAATTTTGGGTTTTCATGAGCTGTAAGCCATAATCATCAAAATTAAAAGAAAGAAATGCTTGAAATGTATCACTCTGTGTGTAATGAATCTATATAATATGCAGTACATCCGGAAAGTATTCACAGCGCTTCACTTTTTCCACATTTTGTTATGTTACAGCCTTATTCCAAAATGGATTAAATTCATTATTTTCCTCAAAATGCTACAAACAATACTCCATAATGACAACGTAAAAGAAGTTGCATCTTTGCAAATTTATTAAAAATAAAAAGAGAAAAAAATCCCATGTACATAAGTATTCACATCCTTTGCCATGACACTCAAAATTGAGCTCAAGTGCCTCCTGTTTCCACTGATCATGAATGAATGAATGAATGAAATACTTATATAGCGCACAATGCGAACTGAATCGCCTCTAGGCGATTCATCCTGGAGATGTTTCTACAACTTGATTGGAGTCCACTTGTGGTAAATTCAGTTGATTGGACATGATTTGGAAAGGCACACACCTGTCTATATAAGCTCCTACAGTTAACAGTGTATGCCAGAGCACAAACCAAGCCATGAAGTCCAAGCAATTTCTGCTTTCCCCAGACGATGTAATTTTTTTGACGAAACGTGCATCGGGAGGAATTTGTTAGTGGATAGGCGTCCACATACAGCCGGCCGGCTAACCCATGCTTGTTTTTCCCTGGAATTTGTAAGTGTGTTACCTTTTATATTTTAAGAAAATGTAAATGTTATTACACTATGGATGGCTTCTCTTTTCTGGGTTATATGCTATTTACTTGAGAATCATCCGATTCATGAGAACCTGCTGAGGTATCCTCCGTGTTTGGTGGAGTGCGGATCCTTAGAAGTTTTTATTTGGTTCTGGGACTGAGTCTCTGTGATTGGCATCCATTGGCTACTTTTTTCGCTTAAAGAGGAGGGCCAGCTTTAAAAAAAATGTTTAAAGTCAGCAGCTGCAAACACTGTAGCTGCTGACTTTTAATAAGCACACTTACCTGTCCAGGGCGCCCGCGATGTCAATCGCCCGAGGCTGACCCGTCCCTCGGCTCTCGGGTCCCGGCGCTGCCATTTTGGCTAAGGGAAACAGGCAGTGGAGCCTTGCGGCTTCACTGCCTGTTTCCTACTGCGCATGCGCGAGTCGCACAGCGCTTTGTGAATAGGGCGCGCTATGTTCTGGGACAAACAGTTCCCAAAACACAGCGCGACCCATTACCCAGAAGATGCCGCACGGAGGAGAGAAGACAGAAGATCACCGCGGAGGAGGAAGAGGCAGATTAGGACAATGTGTCTAGCAACAGGCATTTCTGGTTAGTTAAAAAAAAAAAAATCATTTTTTTTTTCTGATTTGTTTCTAAATTTTAATGTTTTTTTTTTTTTTTTCAGGGTGGCCCTCCACTTTAAATCCCTGATATGGGTAAGCCTCCAATTCTTAAAGTGGTCGCATGCGGTGGTGGATCTTACTTGGAATCACAGTTTTTTTGTGTGTGATTATCACGAAGGGAAGAATCTGCAATTGATTCCACTTCAGAGTTTTTATTCACCAAAGACTATTTTCTTCATTTATTTGTAATCACTATTTTTTATGTATGTAATTCACTCCTATATGTGTTTTTTATTTTAATGATATTTTTGTCACTACGATCTATTATAATTATTTTTTACATGGTGTAATTAATTGGTACTCAAGTAACTGCCACTCAATATTTTCTAGCGCTGCTACATATATTTTCTTTGTTTTTCGCTGTATGTATCGTACTTCTAGCAGCTGCTTTTTTATTTATTTTTTGTATTTAAAGTTTAGCGTGGTATTTATACACCTTTTTTTACACTAAGTCCAAGGAATTGTCTGTAGACCTCCAAGACAGGATTGTATGGAGACACAGATCTGGGGAAGCAAACAGAAAAATTTCTGCAGCATTGAAGGTTCCATTGAGCACAGTGGCCTCCATCATCTGTAAATAGAAGAAGTTTGGAACCACCAGGACTCTTTCTAGAGCAGGCCGCCCGGCGATCAGGAAGAAGAGCCTTAGTCAGAGAAGTGACCAAGAACCCGATGGTCACTAACAGAGCTCCAGCATTTCTCTGTGGAGAGAGGAGAACCTTCCATAAGAACAACCATCTCTGCAGCACTCCACCAATCAGGCCTGTATGGTAGAGTGGCCAGACAGAAGCCTCTCCTCAGTAAAAGACACATGACAGCCCGCCTGGTGTTTGCCAAAAGGCACCTGAAGGACTATCAGACCACGAGAAGCAAAATTCTCTGGTCTGATGAAACAAAGATTGAACTCTTTGGCCTGAATGGCAAGCATCATGTCTGGAGGAAACCAGGCACCGCTCATCACCTGGCCAATACCATCCCTACAGTGAAGCATGGTGGTGGCAGCATCATGCTGTGGGGATGTTTTTCAACGACAGGAACTGGGAGACTAGTCAGGATCGAGGGAAAGATGAATGCAGCAATGTACAGAGACATCCTTGATGAAAACCTGCTCCAGAGCGCTCTGGACCTCAGACTGGGGCGAAGGTTCAACTTCCAACAGGACAACAACCCTAAACACACAGCCAAGATAACAAAGGAGTGGCTACGGGACAACTCTGTGAATGTCCTTGAGTGGCCCAGCCAGAGCCCGGACTTGAACCCGATTGAACATCGCTGGAGAGATCTGAAAATGGCTGTGCACCGACGCTCCCCATCCAATCTGATGGAGCTTGAGAGGTCCTGTGAATACTTATGTACATGGGATTTTTTTTTGTTTTTTGATTGTAATACATTTGCAAATATTTCAAACAAACTTCTTTCACATTGTCATTATGGGCTATTTTGTTTGTAGAATTTTGAGGACAATAATGAATTGAATTCATTTTGGAACAAGGTTGTAACATAACAAAATGTGGAATAAGTGAAGCGTTGTGAATACTTTCCAGATGCACTGTATGAGTTTTACTTTTTGAATTGAATTACTGAAAAAAAAATTACTTTTTTATGATATTCACATTTTTTGAGATGCACCTGTATATATATATAAAGGGGCAAACACCCGCTGGTCCTTCCATTGGCTAAGAGGGAAGCAGAACTCCAAAAATGGACAAAGAGTGCACTCAGATCCATGACCCCTGACAGGACCCTGCGTGAGTGCATTCAATTAAAAGGTGCATTAAAGTTTTATTCTGTGCAAAATATAAACCTTCCTTTAATAAAGTTTAATCTTTCCTTTGCATACTTCTCAATTTGCTATTTTTATCTTCTTCCATTCTAATTATTTACCCGTTCATCCTGCCAATGGTGCCAATGTGGCCTTATTTCCTGCGATGGGTCGATAACGCCACGATGCTGGTGATGTCATCATGGGCGTCCGCAGGTAGGGGCAAGGGGGGTCAAGTGCTCCCCCCCCCTGGAATCAGGGATCTGATCTTAAATTCAGCACAGTTCCATCACTATTGGGGTAACACAATCAAGGCTCTGTCAAGCCCCCCCATCAGTGTAGTGTGACTTTGTCTCTTTTCCCTGCTCAGTCCAGCAGAGAACTCGGCGGCGCTGTGACAGGAGAAAGGCGAGCTGCAGGCTGTCAGGTTTCTCCCGGTCACCCCCCCCCCCCCCTTTCTCTCGTCAGGAAGAAGAGAGGGTGGCTCTCACCAGGTTCCCCTGCCCAGCTTCCTGCCCGCTCTGTTCCTTCCCTATTGGCCACAACTGAGCGCCAAGAAAAGGAGACTAAGAGAGGAGAGCATCATGGGACATGTAGTCCCAAAGATTGGCGGCCCCATTTTCCACAGGGAGGAGGAAGCTCCTCGATCAAGAGAGAGATTGAGAGACTGCAGCCCGGAAAAAAGCTGAGGGAGAGAGAGTGCTACAGGACAAAGAACGAGGAGTGTGCTGGGCAGAAGCCAGAGAGAGCCACGCTGCCCAGCGCCACCAGAAAGAGAGCTACACTGCCCTGCGCCACCAGAGAGCCATGCTGTCCAGCGCCACCAGAGAGAGCTACACTGCCCCGCGCCACCAGAGAGTCATGCTGTCCAGCGCCACCCGAGAGAGAGCTACACTGCCCCGCGCCACCAGAGAGCCATGCTGTCCAGCGCCACCAGAGAGAGCTACACTGCCCCGCGCCACCAGAGAGCCATGCTGTCCAGCGCCACCAGAGAGAGCGCTACACTACCCCGCGCCACCAGAGAGCCATGTTGTCCAGCGCCACCAGAGAGAGCTACACTGCCCCGCGCCACCAGAGAGCCATGCTGTCCAATGCCACCAGAGAGAGCTACACTGCCCCACGCCACCAAAGAGCCATGCTGTCCAACGCCACCAGAGAGAGCTACACTGCCCCGCGCCACCAAAGAGCCATGCTGTCCAGCGCCACCAGAGAGAGCTACACTGCCCCGCGCCATCAAAGAGCCATGCTGTCCAAAGCCACCAGAGAGAGCTACACTGCCCCACGCCACCAGAGAGCCATGCTGTCCAACGCCACTAGAGAGAGAGCTACACTGCCCCGCGCCACCAGAGAGCCATGCTGTCCAGCGCCACCAGAGAGAGCTACACTGCCCCACGCCACCAGAGAGCCATGCTGTCCAGCGCCACCAGAGAGAGAGATACACTGCCCCGTGCCACCAGAGAGCCATGTTGTCCAACGCCACCAGAGAGAGAGCTACACTGCCCTGCGCCACCAGAGAGCCATGCTGTCCAGCACCACCAGAGAGAGGCACGCTGCCCCGCACCACCAGAGAGAGAAAGACGGAGCCACTGGCAGGGTACAGACATGCTACACTACTGACCAGAGTCGTCCCCAGGGGACCCAGAGTGATCGATCGTCCAGCCGGAGGGATCACTGCTGTAGTTTCGCTGGGTCTGGTAAGAGAGCCCATTGGCCATTATCCATTACTTATCCTAGGGACTGTACTATGTCTGCAATCTCTGACCATGATAATGTGATCATGACATTGTCGAAAAGTTCTGCGGACGCCCATGGATGTCATAACGTTGCTGTATCCACCAATACAGAGGATTCTTTCACTGTTTCTTAGCTCCCATCTCACATCCACTTCTCCGCCCACTGCCCCGACAGGAAGAAGACCGTGGAAGGTATTGGTGGTCACGTGACCATGACTAATACACGAGGTACTGGTGGTCACATGACCATGACTAATACACAAGGTACTGGTGGTCACGTGACCATGACTAATACACTAAAATACATCAATTTAAAAGATTTTTTTTTTTTAAACAAAGTCATGTTGAATGTGATCAAAAAAGTAAGGATGACCTTTATGGTAAACCGTTTGTGGCGATGAGGCTATGAGCAGCTTGTAGACTATTTCTAAAATTGTATCGCATTGACTTAAAATACATTTATTACATTTTTTTTAAGCATATTTGCTCTTTTATGACGGAAATGTCGCGGCCCTATACGGCACATAAAGCCGGTTATGTCTTATTGATTTTTAGGATAGAAAATTAAACAGCACAGGCCTGTGCTTATCTTAATGGAACACGTCTCATAATACTCCTTTGTATGAATGAATGGCCACAGGTTTTTTTTTTTTTTATGTCACAACTGGTCTTCCCTGATGTAACGCTGTCCAATGTTACATGACAGACTGCTGTTAGTGTAAAATACGGCATCCTGGCCTGCTTCTCCTAGGGACAAATTAAATTAGCTGGGAATAATCTGTGCTGGGCACCGGCAGCTGCATGTCTCCTGATTGCTGTGGAAGTCGTCCTGAGCATTATACTTCACTATACTTTATTATATAGATCAGTGGTCTGCAAACTTCGGCCCTTTGCTTGCTTTTATCTGGCCCTTGGGGGCACTATTTCATCCACTGATACCAACAATGGGGCATAATCCCCCCCCTCCACTGTCGACAATGAAGGGGGCACAATTCCTTCCAATAACACCAATGATGGGGCCCAATGACATCAATGATGAGGCACAATTCCTCCCATTGACACCAAAAATGGGGCCCAATGACATCAACGATGGGGCCCAATGACATCAATGATGGGGCACAATTCCTCCCATTGACACCATAAATGGGGCCCAATGACATCAGCGATGGGGCCCAATGACATCAATGATGGGGCACAATTCATCCCACTGACACCATCAATGGGGCCCAATTACATCAATGATGGGGCACAATACCTGTCAATGACACCATCGATGGGGCCCAATGACATCACCATGGTGCCCAATGACATCAACAATGGGCAGGCCCAATGACACCAATGATGGGCCACAATTCCTCCCATTGACACCATAAATGGGGCCCAATGACATCAGCGATGGGGCCCAATGACATCAATGATGGGGCACAATTCCTCCCATTGACACCATAAATGGGGCCCAATGACATCAGCGATGGGGCCCAATGACATCAATGATGGGGCACAATTCATCCCACTGACACCAAAAATGGGGCCCAATGGCATAAACAATGGGGCCCAATGACATCAATGATGGGGCACAATTCCTCCCATTGACACCATAAATGGGGCCCAATGACATCAGCGATGGGGCCCAATGACATCAATGATGGGGCACAATTTATCCCACTGACACCAAAAATGGGGCCCAATGGCATAAACGATGGGGCCCAATGACATCAATGATGGGGCACAATTCCTCCCATTAACACCAAAAATGGGGCCCAATTACATCAATGATGGGGCACAATACCTGTCAATGACACCATCGATGGGGCCCAATGACATCACCATGGTGCCCAATGACATCAACAATGGGCGGGCCCAATGACACCAACGAGAGGGCCCAATGACATCAACAATGGGGCCAATGGTATCAACGATGGGGCCAATGACATCAACAATGTCATTGACAGTGATCGCCTCTCTCTACTATTATCCGTGGTATGTTTAAATTGCGCTCAGCCGTGCAGATATATTTAATGCATTGTTCAGTGCCTTGTCATGTTTTTATATACAATATATTGTATCTATATTAGAACTCTGTTAGCAATATTATCTGCTATGGGACATCACGCCAAAACAGTGAACCAGTTCTATTCTGACTTTACTAAGTATATATTAATACTGGGGGTTATTTACTAAAGGAAAATCCACTTTAAAATGAAAGTGCACTTGGAAGTGCAGTCACTGTAGATCCGAGGGGGACATGCAGGGAAAATAAAAAACAGCATTTTAGCTTGCACGTGATTGGATGATAAAATCAGCAGAGCTTCCACTCATTTCAGATCTACCCCTTAGATTTAGAGCGACTTCCAAGTCCACTTGCAGTGCAAAGTGGATTTGCCTTTCGTAAATAATCCCCACTGTGTCATTCTTTCAGAGGTCTTAATCCTTTTGGCTCTCTGTTTTTTCATGCTGCTCATTTTCCTGGGCACGTTTGGTTTCCACTTTAGTCTGATTAGATATGGGAGGAGTTTCTGGGGGTTGTCTATCCCCTAATTGGTTTTATTTTACTATAAATATTTTCAGTCTGAGTATGGTCACCAGCTATGATCAAGCATCTATATTGATGTGAAACGCGTTAACCTGTCTGTCTGAGAGTTTGGATCTTCTACACTGTTTTGCCACGAATAAAAGGTGTTATTCGGTGTACGGCCATTCAGCTGTTTTCTTCAATCTTCGACATCAACGATGGGGCCCAATTCCTCCCACTGACACCAACAATGGCGCTCAATGACATCAGTGATGTCAGGGGGGCGGCAAACAATCCATCCACCTGCCGCCAGGGCCGGGACAAGGGGTGGGCAGGAGGGACGGCTGCCCTGGGCACTGTGGTATCATGTGAGGTGGGGGGGCACCACAAGTTAATAGGGGAGATTGAATTTATGTTGGAAAGGGGGATTTGGGGGGGCAGCAAAGAGTAAGTATTGTTCTAGGAGGGGAAATTTGGGGGGTTTGCTAAAATTTAGGGGGAGAAGGAATGGGGGAAGAAGATTTGTTCTAGGAGGGATGATTGAGGTGCTTTGTGCTGGAAGGGGGGATTTCCAGTGGGTTTATTGGGAGGGGTAATCTTAGGGGTAGATTTTTTTTTGGGGAGGGGGCACTTGAATTGGGGGGATGGGGGTTAAGATTTCTGCTGATAGGGGAGGATTTCAGCAGGGGATCAGATTTGCACTGGGAGGAGGGGGAATTTATGCTTGGGGGGGTGAAAAAGATTAGTGCTCGGTTTTTTTTGTTGGGGGGGGGGGTTTTGATGACGTATAATGCTTATACACCTTGGGGGTGGGGGGTGCAGTTTGGCATGTTTGCCCTGGGCTCTGGATGACCTTGTCCCGGCACTGCCTGCCGCCACACACCCCCCCCCCCCAAACGGTCGGGTCACAGGCATCCCCCCGGTCAGTCGGTCACCAGCCCTGCACTTACCCCATCTAGGTCGTGGGCAGCACTTTTTCCATGCGGCTTCACCCTGCATATCCTCCTCCTTACCGGCTTCCCTCCCTCCTCCTCTTTGGGCAGCCAATAGGATCGCTTCTCCACTTGGCTAATCGGGTGATGAGTCTCAGGACCTTTCTGATTGGCAGGGAGTGTGCATGGACTAAGGGGGTGGCGCCCTGCGCTCCATATGATCAACACAACCTGTACAAATGACCAGGCTGTACGCCTATAACTTCACATCTGAATGGTATCAGCTGTCAGCATCCAGGGATGCTCATCAGTCCCCATATGTAACTCCTCAGTCATGCGTTTACTGGTGTACAGCATAGCCGTGTCCAAGAAAATAACAGGGAATCTGCTCCGGAACAAATACAATCGCTGTCATTGCTGGCCTCTCCTGGAAATTCCTGGCCGTCAAGCTGATGCAATAGCTTCAGTATTTTTTGAGCCAGTCACCCAGAACCAGCATGCTGATCAGGTGTTCTGAAGGTCAGCAATGGCAGCCCAGTACGGGATTCCTTTAAACATTAAAACTTCTGTTACCCCCAACACTTCATATTCCAGATATGTGGCTGCTGTACCGTGTACTTGTATAAGAAAGTCTCCTGTTCTCTTTGAATTGCTTCCTTTATGTAAAATTCCTGGTGTTCCTGCCAGTCCTTCTACTTTCATAGTATAAACTGACCACACTAAGCAGGAGAGAACAGTGTGGTCAATTCTATGCTGGGAACTCAGTGTACTCTCCTCCATTGATCAGACTTGTCCTGACACGCCCCAGCTGCATAGCCATTCAATGGGGAACTCAGTGTGCTGTTGCTTCTCCTCCCCCAGCTCTTGTGCAGCTGAGAACAGAGGGAATGTGATCACTTAAAAAAAAAAGGGAAAAAATGTATTTATGTTTTTTTTTTTGTTTTTTTTATCTATACAAAAATGTTTTGCCTTTTATTTCTATTTTAAACTGAACGGCTTGTTTTACAAGGTGATGGTTTACAATCACATTGTCAGGGAAAAGCTTTATCCAGGGCTGGTACATAAAGTTCTGCTGGGAGCCTTTCCACTCTGGTCATTAGGTAAATCAGAGGACAGCAGGTACTCTGCAATCCTGGGGGTGTCAACAGCCATAACCATCAATCCACGTATCTGCCTGCGTTACTTTCCATGTATTTGTTATAGGGATGTACCGAATGGGTTTTTTGGTGCCGAAACCGATACCGAAAATGAAAAATACACTAGGCCGAAAACCGAAACCGATACTGAAACAGCACCTATACCGAAAATGACTGTTTTTAAAAAATATTTTTATATAGGAGGTGGTCAGAGACTGGGGACATGGTACAGGAGGTGGTCAGAGACTGGGGACATGGTACAGGAGGTGGTCAGAGACTGCATGCATGGTTCAGGAGGTGGTCAGAGACTGCATGCATGGTTCAGGAGGTGGTCAGAGACTGCATGCATGGTTCAGGAGGTGGTCAGAGACTGCATGCATGGTACAGGAGGTGGTCAGAGACTGGGGACACGGTACAGGAGACGGTCAGAGACTGGGGACACGGTACAGGAGATGGTCAGAGACTGGGGACACGGTACAGGAGATGGTCAGAGACTGGGGACACGGTACAGGAGATGGTCAGAGACTGGGGACACGGTACAGGAGATGGTGAGATACAGGGGACATGGTACAGGAGATGGTCAGAGACAGGGGACATGGTACAGGAGATGGTCAGAGACTGGCAACATGGTACAGGAGATGGTCAGAGACTGGGGACACGGTACAGGAGATGGTCAGAGACTGGGGACATGGTACAGGAGATGGTCAGAGACTGGGGACACGGTACAGGAGATGGTCAAAGACTGGGGACGTGGTACAGGAGATGGTCAGAGACTGGGGACGTGGTACAAGAGATGGTCAGAGACTGGGGACGTGGTACAGGAGATGGTCAGACTGGGGACATGGTACAGAAGATGGTCAGAGAACGTGGTACAGGAGGCATCCCCCATTGCAGGCCAGTGTCCCCCATTGCAGCCAGTGTGCCTGTGCCCCATTGCAGCCAGTGTGCCTGTGCCCCATTTTGAAGCCAGTGTGCCCCATTTTGCAGCCAGTGTGTCCCATTTTGCAGCCAGTGTGCCCCATTTTGCAGCCAGTGTGTCCCATTTTGCAGCCAGTGTGTCACATTTTGCAGCCAGTGTGTCCCCCTTTGCAGCCAGTGTGTCCCTTTGCAGCCAGTGTGTCCCATTGCAGCCAGCCTGTGCAGGGAAGAGAGCCGCCTCCGTCGCCTGTTTGATCACAGCGCCGGGAACATCACAGCTTTCATTTCAATAGCTGTGTGTTCCCGGCTGCGCGCCATCACACACAGCCCCTCCCCCTTGTCCGGGCACTTTGATAGACAGATCCGCCCCCACCCAGGCCACGCCCCATTTTCGGCTCTATTATCGGCCCTTTTTCTCTTTCGGCAAATTGCTGAAAAGGGCATTTTCGGTCGATATGTTTCGGCGGCCAAAATTTCGGTGCATTACTAATTTGTTATGTTATCTATTGATCATTTTTACATCAAATAGTTTAATTCACAGCAATAAATATGCATTGGTGTGGAAGTGTTATTTTGAAATTAAAGCTGACATTTATTACATTGTAAGCTCTTTGAGGACAAGGACTGATATGAATGTATAAAATATATGTAAAGTGCTGTGTAAATTGACAGCGCTATATAAGTATCTGTAATAAATAAATAATTAATAAGTTTACTCTGATTACATTTCCTTGGCTCCTCCTTCCCCCTCCTCATCAAAATGCTAATGACAATTATTTTTTAAATCTTTCTGTTTTTATTCATTTATCTTATCTTAGATCCAGTGACATTATCAACCCTAAGAAGGGCAGAGACACAAGGGTCGACTTACTAAAACTGGAGAGTGTAAAATCTGTTACAGCTGTGCATGGTAGCCAATCAGCTTCTAACTTCAGCTTGTTCAATTAAGCTTTGACCAAAAAAAATGGAAGCTGATTGGCTACCATGCAGAGCTGCACCAGATGTTGTACTCTCCAGTTTTACTAAATCAACCCCACAGTCTAAGCCCCTGGTGCCCCAGACCCTACATGCACTAGTCTGTGCTTCCCTATTGCCCTGTTATAGCAGTGATTTATAGAGGTCTCTTGTAATATGTCTGCAGTCTATGACTGTCTTCTGAAGCATGTCACCAGTCTCTAACAACCCCTATAGCATGTTCACAGTCTGACACTTTCCTGCAGCATGGCTGCAGTCTCTGATCATCTCCTGTATCATGTCTGCAGTCTCTGACCATCTCCTGTATCATGTCTGCAGTCTCTGACCATCTCTTGTATCATTTCCGACAGTCTCCGACTATCTCTTGTATCATGTCTGCAGTCTCTGACCATCTCTTTTATCATGTCTGCAGTCTCTGACCATGTCTTGTATCATGTCTGCAGTCTCTGACCATCTCTTTTATCATATCTGCAGTCTCTGACCATGTCTTGTATCATGTCTGCAGTCTCTGACCATCTCTTGGATCATGTCTGCAGTCTCTGACCATCTCCTGTTGTCAGAAACCATGAAATCAGGCCGAGACAGAAGTACAGTTAAATCACACTTGTTTAATAATAAAAGTAAAAAGAACAAATGTAGTCAAAACATAGCCAAAAGTTCAGTAACCAGAACGGAAAGTCGGCCAAGCCAGAAGTCAGAGATCAATGTAGTGGAACAGCAAGCAGGATCTGGAGCCAGAAGGGATATCAGCAAAGCAGATCCTGAACAGGAACTCAGGAGATAGTTTCTGTGATGTTGACCATGGTGAAGGCACTGGGCTGAACGGCTTAAGTAGGCAGGACTGATGAGTAGGATATCATCAACAGCTGAGTAACTGTGGAGAGAATGGAGCTGACAATTAGCCGACAGCTGAGCGGCCAGCTCTGAGAAGGAAGGGCTTAGCCCAGCCCTGACACGTGTGTCATGTCCGCAGTCTCTGACCCTCTCATATACCATTTCCCCAGTCTCTGACCATCTCTTGTATCGTGTCTGTAGTCTCTGACCATCTCTTGTATTATATCCACAGCCTCAGACCATCTCTTGCATCATGTCTGCAATCTCTGACCATCTCTTGTATCATGTATGCTGTCTCTAACCATCTCTTGTATCATGTCTGCAGTCTTTGACCATCTCATATACCATGTCCCCTGTCTCAGACCATCTCTTGGATCATGTCCACAGTCTCTGACCATCTCATATACCATGTCCCCAGTCTCTGACCATCTCATATACCATGTCCCCAGTCTCTGACCATCTCTTGTACCATGCCTATAGTCTTTGACAATGTCCTGTTGTGTGTCTACTGTTTCTTGGCAATGAATGTTCACTGAATTTTATCAAGAAAGTTGACCACCACTGGCCTAAGGAGATGTCTGGTTCTTACCAGAGCTCCCTGTTTTGCTGGTCCTTGCTACAGGATGTCTCACAGGTTGTGGCCCTTCGACTCACCTGAACAGGCAACTACAGAACTCGAAGCATTAATAATATTAAGGAGAGGATCATTAGGAGAACCAGGTTTCTGAATCATAGGAAAACAAATAAGGGAGCACCAGGGTGTTGGGATCACAGAAAACACAGTTGAATTTCAGGGAACACGGGGGTGCTGGGCTCACAGGAGAGTCTTTGGGAACAGGGGGGTGCTGGGATTACAAGAACACAGGAGAATCTCTGGTGTGTTGGGATCACAGGAGAGTCTCTAGAACAGTGGTCTCAAACTGGTGGCCCTCCAGCTGTTGAAAAACTACAAGTCCCATGAGGCATTGCAAGGCTGACAGTTAAGAGCAAGACTCCCAAGGGCAATGGCATGATGGGACTTGTAGTTTCGCAACATCTGGAGGGCCACCAGTTTGAGACCCCTCTTCTAGAAGCACTAGGGCGATGGGATCATGGGAAAGCCAGTGGGAGTACAGGAGTGCACAGGGAACACAGGTGCTGAAACTCTAGAAGCTCTAGGAGAACATGGGGTGCACAGATGCAGAAATACTGAAGCCACAGGGGGATCCATAAGGAAACCAAAAAACTAGAGATGATCTTTGGAAACACATGGGCTCAGCAGCTAGCATACTGAATTGTTGCTTGAACAATGAGCAATGCATGCGCTGGCCCTTAAAGGAAGCATTCAGGTTCTGATTGGTGCAGTGCTGGTGGCCACCTGATGGAACAAAGACCTGTTACCGGATCAAGAAGCAGATGCATGAGACGCAAAGACAATAATTTCTACATCCATAGAGGTGTCCACACATAGTGTGGTCTCTACCAACAGGTTGGCCCACGCTTTGTTAATAAAAGTAAATTCAGTGGGGGGAGGCGTGGGTTTGGGGTGCTAGCATGGGACCCCTCAGCCACCCATTCTAAATTCCTTGTGTGAGCTTCACCTTCGTTGGTAGTTCAGTCTTTCAAGATGCATTATCAAGTTTGCTTTTCCACCAAGTGTTGTTATGAGGGGAGGTGGGAAGTCAACCCATCCTGAAATAGTTTTCCCAGTCAAATACAGAGCTCTAGTAAATAGTCAATTATAAAACTGAATCCACATCTGGTAACTCTATGGTCAATAAAATGCCCAATAGCAGGTCTGAAATTGATGGCATTAAACATTTCCTACCAAGATCTAACTAAATTTGGACACTTTCAAAATGTGTGTATGAGATTTTTCTGTCTGGTGACATAGTGAGGATATTCTATGAGAAAATGTATAAGCTTACGGTATTTCTAGGCGAAAAACCAAGTGTGATAATCTTTGTAATTTGTCTTTTAGCTGCTGAATACCACAAAAATCTATAAGCCCTTGTACACACGGTCAGAGATTCCGACAACCAAATCCGTCGTAGTAATTCCGACGGATTAATTCCGGAAGAGGTCCGGAAGTGATGTTGCATACACACGGTCGGACTAAGTTGTCTGAAAATCAGATTGTACATAACGTGATGACGTTATTTCGTTACGACGGGACTACGTTCAGGCTAGTAGCCAATAGCTTTGGTCTAGGAATTTGATCTGAGCATGCGTGGCACTTTGTCCGATCGGAGTAGGCTACACATGATCGGAGTATGTCCGATAGGAGCATTTTGTCGGAAAATTTTACCGGCAAGTTGGAAAACTTGGTCCGTCGGATATTCCGACGGAAAAAGTCCGATGCAGACCACACACAGTCGGAATATCCGACAAAACGGTCCGATAGGAAACATTCCGACGGAATCTCCGACCGTGTGTACAAGGGCTAAGACTGAACACATGGTAATCAGGTCATCAGGTCCCTGCAATAAACCTTTTTAAAAAATTTCAACGGGTTAAATTTGGAAATATTTTACAGTATTACCATCTGCGTAATGAATCCCATGCTGGCTTTCTATGACTCTGACATGTTAGCTTTTTAGGACTCTTTGGGGCCCCTGAAATGAGATACTTCCTCCAGAATTACCAGTTTCACCCAACTGCAGCAGCTATTTGAAATCCAAATGATGGTGCTGAGCTTTACAGGACTCTTCATTATTTACCTTGCTCATTATATGGAGCAGACACATGACTCACTTTACCCATCACATAGAACCATTTGCATAAGTCCTTACTTCCAAAGGTGCTTACACTCCCCACTACCAAAGCCAATTTTGACTAAAGTTAACTAAAGTGAACCATTCATTTGTCTCTGATAAGGAAAAGTGAAGGGTTCTTTTTGTGTAGCCACCCCCCTCCCTTTCTTCCCCCAACATGGCCCTTGTATAGTCCAACATAGATTGAGAACATAACTGGAGGCCCATATACCTGTTATGGGCAGAGTAGGTCTAAAATGTTTTTTCTCTGTAGATAATCCTTCTCACCCAGGGCAGTTGAATGTGTCAATCTTGCCAAAGAGGTAGATATGCCTTTGAAAAACATACACTATATAGCCTGAAGTATGTGGACATCCCTCTAAAGACATTTTAGACAATTGTGTACTTGCAACTTTGTAGCAACACGCAGGAGAAGGCCCTTTTCTGTTTCAAAAAGCCAGCTCTATACGTGGTTTGATGAGTTTGGTGTGGAGAAATGACTTGCCCAGTGCCCTGACCTCGACCCTACTGAACATCTTTGGGATGAATTAGGATGAATTGTCTCATACAACATCAGTACCTGACCTCCCAAATGTTATTTTATATAAATGGCCTCAAATTTCCACCAACATACCCCCTTGAGGAAAGTCTTACGCAATATTAATGCCCACATGTGAGCCGGCCAACTCACCCTGCACATGCACAGGGATACTTCTCCTCTCCCTTCGTATACACGCTTATCAATGCCGGGTCCAGGTGGGACCGTGTTCATGTGAAAGTTAACATTATGACGGTACTCCAGCTTAGAGATGACCCATACACCATGTGCAGTAGTTAAATGTACAGAGTTCCTCTGTAAAACGTGTTGACCCATGTTACTACACGCCTTGCTTGATGTATTTTGAGTTTAGGAGGGAAGCTGCTGATGATCCTGTGCCCTCTCCACCACCAGTGTAACTCTGCCACCGCGCTCCCAGTGACAGAATGGGGTCCCGCTGAGCACCTAGCATGGACCCCATGTATGCACTCCTTCTGCTCCCCCCGTACCATGCGGCTTGGTATATGGGGTCTCTGTACCATGGGTTCGGTCCCGGTTCGTCTGGGGAACTAAGCTCTAGGGAGGGAGCCAGGACACCAACCCTTTTGTTACCGAAGGACCTGTCACCTACGCCAAGTACCTTACTTGTCGACCGGCTGCTTTACAGTCCCACTAGTTCTTGGCAACACTGTATCTTGGCATAGGCCGACAAGGCCCAGGCCTAGGGCAGCACGAAAAGAGTCCCCGCTGGCTTGTACTACACTGTTAATGTAGCACCAGTCTTATGGGGTGGACTGGACTGAGAGGCAAATTAGCCTAGCGCCCACATAAAGCGGCCGCACTGCTTCAGGTATGCGGACAGCCAGCATTTTGCAACTGTGGGGGGGGGGGGGACACTTCTAATTTTGACTGTCCTCTCATCCTGGACCACAAACTGTGCTATGTGTTTTCTGCTGCACCACTGGCATGGTTATATCTTCTTAGTCCTCGTCATAAAATTATCAGAAATTTGTGCTTAAAGTCGAACTATGGGCAACCCTTTTTTTTTTCATTTTGGAAAGAGTAAGGGAGGGTTATAGCCCCTGTCAGTTTATTTTTTACCATCCCTGTCCCACTGCAGAGATTTCCCTTCACTTCCTGCCCCACAGCCAAACAGGAGGTGAGAGGAAATCTATGCAAATTAAGGGAATCCATTCAACCCCCTCCCTCCCAGGCCCTCAGAACTAGTGTCCCCACTCGAAAAAAAATTGGGGCGGGTCTTAAACAACAAGGGGTGTGGCCTAGACAGGAAGGGGTGGGTCATATTTAAATTAAGGGGTGCACGAGTTTAGTCAGGCCTAGGGCAGCTCAAAACCTAAATAGACTACTGGTTCTTGGTTACTGGCGGCAAATACTCTCTTGCTCTGACTTTTCTGCGAGTTAACCCTTCATAGTGGCTTTCGTCCTGTACCCCATATGTGTACTTTATATGCCCTGTCCGTCTGATATGCCATTTACCACCATGAACCCCTTTTCAATTACTTCAGACCATTTCCATGGTGCAGATGGGCCAAGCAAAGACTCTGATCTGGAAGGGGGGTAGGGGCTGAGGATTCTGATGTGAAAGTGAAGAGGAAAGTGAGGGCTCTGGTTTAAAAGGCTGAGGTCTTTAATTTGGATGGGGGAACTGAGGACTCTACTGTGAAGGGGGGGGGGGGGTGAGGGCCCTGTTTTAAAAGAGGAAACCGAGGTCTCTGAACTGGAAGGGGGAACTGAAGGGGGGGGGGTTCTGTTGTAAAAAATATGGGGGGGGGGCTGGAAACTTTCATGTAGAAGGGGGGTCTGAGGACTCTGGTGTGAATGAGGGGCTGTGATGTGAAAAGGGGGACTTCTGATGTGACAAATGGACTCCATTGTAGACTAGGGTGCCCCAAGATTTTGCATACTTTTAAGGGGTCCAAAAATATAAAAAAGGCTGAGAAACGCTGCTCCAATTTATGAGAGCCTCCATGTTGGAGAATATATAGCAGTGGATAAATAAAGGGTAGGTATGTCTGGCGGCAGCTCATTCCTCCTTAAAGGCACGGGGGCACACCAAAAGCCCAGCAGAGCACAATGGCAGCTTCAGGCGTCCATTGATATTTACACTCACTGTCCACTATATTATGTACACCTTGCTAGTACCGGGTTGGACCCCGTTTTGCCTTAAGTCTTCATGGCATAGACACAACAAGGTGTTGGAAACATTCCTCAGAGATTTTGCTCCATAGTGACATGATAACATCACACAGCTGCTTCAGATTTGTCGGCTGCACATCCATGATGGGAATCTTCCACCACATCCCAAAGGTGCTCTATTGGATGAGATGTGGTGAGTGTGGCGGCCATTGGAGGACAGTGACCTCATTGTCCAGTGGTGAGATGATTGGAGCTTTGTGACATGGTGCATTATCCTGCTGGAAGGAGCCATCAGAAGATGGGGACACTGTATTCATAAAGGGATGAACATGGTCAGCAACAATACTCAGGTAGGCCGTGGGGTTTAAACCATGCTCAATTGGTACTAAGGGGCCCAAAGTGTGCCAAAAAAATGTCCTCCACACCATTACACCACCAGCCTGAACCGGTGATACAAGGCAGGATGGATCCATGCTTTCATTTTGTTTACACCAAATTATGACCCGACCATCTGAATGTCTCAGCTGAAATCAAGACTCATCAGACCAGCCAACATTTTTCCAATCGTCTATTGTACAATTCTGGTGATCCTGTGCCAATTGTAGCCACAGTTTCCTGTTCTTAGCTGACAGGAGTGGCACCCGGTGTGGTCTTCTGCTGTAGCCCATCTGCTTCCAGGTTCAATGTGTTGTACATTCGGAGATGATATTCTGCATACCCTGGATGTAACGAGTGGTTATTTGAGTTACTGATGTCTTTCTATCATCTGGAACCAGTCTGCCCATTCTCTTCTGACCTCTGACATCAACAAGGCATTTTCCTCCACAAAACTGCCGCTCACTGGATATTTTCTATTTTTTATTTTTTTTGGACCATTCTCTGTAAACCCAAGAGATGGTTGTGTGTGAAAATCCCAGTAGATCAGCAGTTTTTAAAATACTCAGACCAGCCCGCCTGGCACCAACAACCATGCCACGTTCAAAGTCACCTAAATGCCCTTTCTGCCCCATTCTGATGCTCGGTTTAAACTTCAGCAAGTCCTCTTCACCATGTCTAGATGCCTAAAAGCATTGAGTTCCTGCCCTGTGATTGGCTGATGAGCAATTTGTGTTACCAAGCGATTGAACAGGTGTACCTAACAAAGCGGCCGGTGAGTGTAGCTGTCACACATAAATTGGAAGAGGCAACAAAGGGTGAAAATAAAAACATTTTATTAAAACAATGGCGACTGTTTATGATGCGCAATTCTTTATTAAACTAAATGCATTCAGTTAGGGGTTACATCTACTATAAAGCTGATGTTTGTGCCATGTGCCGCCCCGACCTGTCACCGTTCTCTGGCAGGTGTAACGTATGTGTCTGCCCAGCACAAAGGAGCCGGGGCGTCAGTTGCTTTCAAGTGATTGCTCTGTGAGCGCCTCTCCCTCTCCCTCTGCCATCTGCTCCAGCCCCATGTTTATTCTCTTCCTCTTTCCTATCAACAGCTTCCTTTTCTGTTGGTTTTGAATAATAAGGAACCATCCCGTCTCATTCAAATCTAGGAGAAGGTGATTATGACTCCCGTATGAAAATTCTCCCCGGTCATTTCTCTCCATGCAGCTGCTGCCATCAGAAAAAAATAAAACAGGTTTTGCATAGGATGCGATCGCTCCAGCGACCGGTACGATCGCCATGCATATAGCCCCGGATCAGATGACGCAGAACAAAGCAGTAAAAAAGGATTTCAAATTTTATCTCAAAATCTAATAAATTATTGTGATTAATAGAATAATATTAAAAAAAAAAAAAAAAAAATGATATCTAAAGACACAAACTTTTTTTTTTTTTTTTTTTCCGTTTTGAATTAACCACTTCAATACCGGGCCTATTCTGGCACTCCTCTCCTACACCTAAAAATCATAATTTGTTTGCTAGAAAATTACTCAGAACCCCCAAACATTACATATATATATTTTTTTAGCAGACACCCTAAGGAATAAAATGGCAGTCATTGCAACTTTTTATCTCGCACAATATTTGCGCAACAATTTTTCAAACGCATTTTTTTGGGAAAAAAAAAAACGTTTCATGATTTAAAAAATAACAAAACAGTAAAGTTAGCCCATTTTTTTGTATAATGTGAAAGATGATGATACGCCGAGTAAATAGATACCTAACATGTCATGCTTTAAAATTGCGCACACTCATGGAATGACGCCAAACTTCAGTACTTAAAAATCTCCATAGGCGACGCTTTAAATTTTTTTTACAGGTTACATATTGAGAGTTACAGAGGAGGTCTAGAGCTAGAATTGTTACTTGCGCTCTAACACACGTGGCGATACCTCACATGTGTAGTTTGAATGGCGTTTACATATGTGGGCGGGACTAACGTGTGCGTTCGCTTCTGAGCTCGAGCTACTGGGGACAGGGGCGTTTTAAAAAACAAATTTTTTTATTTTACTTTATTTATTTATTTTTTTACAACTTTTTTTTTTTTTTATCACTTTTATTCCTATTACAAGGAATGTAAGCATCCCTTGTAATGGGAATCATTCATGACAGGTCCTCCTTATGGAGAGATATGGGGTCAATAAGACCCCACATCTCTCCTCCAGGCTGGAAAGCATGAGATTGTGTAAAAAAAAATTTCACCGATCCCATGCTGGCGGCCGCGATCGCGGCTTTGTTTACTTCTGGGAACCCGGTTGTGATGTCATAACGTCGCGCCCGGGCTTCCGACGGTCATAGAGATGACTGGTGGTGACCACATGGTCACCGGAAATCTCTATCGTCATCAATGTCGATTCTTTCTCCGGGTCCCCGATGGCACGGGAGAGCCCGGAGAAGCACCGGATGGCGGTGGGAGGGGGGGTGTCCCCTCCCGTCCCCTGTAAGCCCCCGACGGGACTACGTTCAGGCTAGTAGCCAATAGCTTTGGTGTAGGAATTTGATCCGAGCATGCGTGGCACTTTGTCCGATCGGAATTCTCTACACATGATCGGAGTATGTCCGATCGGACTAGTTTGTCGGAAAATATTTCCAACAAGTTGGAAAATTGGGTCCGACGGATATTCCGAAGGAATCAGTCCGATGCATACCACACACAGTCGGATTATCCGACGACACGGTCCGATAGGACACATTCCGATGGATTCTCCGACCGTGTGTACAAGGGCTAAGAACGATCAAGCAAGGCGGAACTGCCGCTATGATCGTTCTTATGGTGCACAGAATCGCCGGCTGAAAACAAAGATATCTGAATGATGCCTGTGGCTGCTGGCATCATTCAGATATTCCCACTGAAAGTCCAAGACGTCGTCATATGACGGCCGTGGGCAGGAAGTGGTTAAGGAAGAATTCACACCCATGCGTTTTCTCCCTGATATGTTTTCCGTTTAAATCACCAAAACTAGGGATGCACCGATAATTTTTTACGACGAGTATGAGTACCGATACTTTTTTTTAGTACTCGCCGATACCAATTACCGATACCTACCGCAACTGTTTTGTTTTCACTTCAGCTGTCAGCAATGGTACAAAGCATTGAAAAGTTATTTACAAATGAAATCAATTTTTTTTTATATTTTGCGTTTTTTCAATGTGAAATGTTTTATTGGGATTTTTTTGTGATAGACCAATAATTGTGATATATAAATTATAAATGTTTTTCAATTTTTCTTACAAATAAATATGTAAAAATTGTGGGGGGTGGTGGGGTGGTGGCAAATGTATAGCACCCCCCTGAGTCAATACTTTATAGAACCGCCTTTCCCTGCAATTACAGCTGTAAGGCTACTTTCACACTGGGGCGTTTTGGGCGCTGGCGGTAAAGCGGCGCTATATTTAGCGGCGCTTTACCGTAGTTTTAACGCCGCTAGCGGGGCAGTTTTAACCCCCACTAGCGGCCCGAAAAAAGGTTTGCAGCGCTTCCCCATTGTTTTCAATGGGAAGGGGTGCTTTAGGAGCTGTAAATACACGGCTCCTACAGCGCTCCAAAGATGCGGCTTGCAGGACATTTTTGACCGCCCTGCAAGTGCGCCACTCCAGTGTGAAAGCCCTCGGGGCTGTCACACTGGAGACACAGCAGTGGCTGTTTCAGGGCGCTTTGCAGGCGCTACTTTTAGCACTTTAGCGCCTGCAAAACACCTCAGTGTGAAAGCAGCCATATGCCCTGTACACATTTTTTCAGGTGGATTTTGGCCCAAACTTGTCTTGCATACATACAATCGCACAAAGTTGTCAGAAAATCCGATCGTTCAGAACGCGGTGACGTACAACACGTACAACGGGACTATAAGGAGGGCAGTAGCCAATAGCTTTTGTCTCATAATTTATTCTGAGCATGCGTGGCACTTTGTCCATCGGAATTGTCCACACACTCTCGGACTTTAAACGATCGGATTTTGTTGTTGAAAAATTTTAGATCCAGCTCTCAAACTTTGTGTGTCGGAAATTAGGATGGAAAAAGTCAGATGGAGCCCACACACGATCGGATTTTCCGACAACAAGATCCGATCGCACACTTTCTGTCGGAAAGTCCGACCGTGTGTACAGGGCATGAGTCTATTTGGGGATGTATCTACCAGCTTTGCACATCTAGAGAGGGACATTTTTGCCCATTCTTCTTTGTAAAATATCTCAAGCTCTGTCAGATTGGATGGAGAGCGTCTGTGAACAGCAATTTTCAAGTCTTGCCACAGATTCTCAATTGGATTTAGGTCTGGACTCTGACTGGGCCATTCTAACACATGAATATGCTTTGATCTAAACCATTCCATTGTAGCTCTGGCTGTATGTTTCGGGTCTTTGTCCTGCTGGAAGGTGAACCTCCGCCCCAGTCTCAAGTCTTTTGCAGACTCTAACATTTTTTCTTCTAATGCCGCGTACGCACGACCAGACTTTCTGGCAGAAAAGGTCCGACAGTCTTCCTGACAGACTTTCGGCGGAGTTCCGTCGGACTTCCGAATGAACATACTTGCCCACACATGAACAGACTAAGTCTGTTCGAAAGTCCGTTCCTTTTGAACGTGGTGACGTACGACGGGACTAAAAAAAGAAGTTTAATAGCCAGTAGCCAATAGCTTCCCTTGCGTTGTATTTGGTCCGTCGGACCAGCATACAGACGAACGTTTTTTCTGATAGGAATTGAGTCCATCAGACAGATTTTAAACATGTTCTATTTCTAGGTCCGACGGACTGATTCCATCAGACCTAGTCTGTTGGAAAGTCCGGTCGTGTGTACGCAGCATAAGGTCGACCTGTATTTGGCTCCATCCATCTTCCCATCAACTCTGACCAACTTCCCTGTCCCTGCTGAAAAAAAGCATTCCCACAACATGATGTTACCACCACCATGTTTCACGGTGGGGATGGTGTGTTCAGGGTGATGTGCAGTGTTAGTTTTCCGCCACACATAGCGTTTTGTTTTTAGGCCAAAAGTTCCATTTTGACTTCATCTATCCAGAGCACCTTCTTCCACATGTTTGCTGTGTCCCCCACATGGCTTCTCACAAACTGCAAACAGGACTTCTTATGGCTTTCTTTTAACAATGACTTTCTTCTTGTCACTCTTCCATAAAGGTCAGATTTGTGGAGAGCACGACCAATAGTTGTCCTGTGGACAGATTCTCCCACCTGAGCTGTGGATCTCTGCAGCTCCTCCAGAGTCACCATGGACCTCTTGGCTGCTTCTCTGATGAATGTTCTCCTTGCCCGGTCCAGTCAGTTTAGGTGGACGGCCATGTCTTGGTAGGTTTGCAGTTGTGCCATACTCTTTCCATTTTCGGATGATGGATTGAACAGAGCTCCGTGAGATGTTCAAAGCTTGGGATATTTTTTTACAACCTAACCCTGTTTTAAACTTCTCCACAACTTTATCCCGGACCTGTCTGGTGTGTTCCTTGGCCTTCATGATGCTGTTTGTTCACTAAGGTTCTCTAACAAACCTCTGAGGGCTTCACGGGACAGCTGTATTTATACTGAGATTAAATTACACACAGGTGGACTTTATTTACTAATTCTGAAGGCAATTATTTCCACTATATTTTAGTTAGGGGTATTAGAGTAAAAGGGGTTGAATACAAATCACTCCACATTTTATTTGTAAAAATAATTGAAAACCAATAATCCTTTTCCTAACACTTCACAATTATGTGGCACTTTGTGTTGGTCTTCTATCACATCAAATACATTTACGTTTTAAGTTGTAACATGCCAAAATGTGGAAAATGTCAATGGGGTATGAATACTTTTTCAAGGCACTGTATATCCCATAGTTTGTAGACACAATAACTTTTGTGCAAACCAATCAATATACGCTTATTGGGATTTTCTTTTCTTTTGCCAAAAATATGTAGCAGAATACATATTGGCCAAAATTGATGAAGAAATTTGATTTTTTTGTAATTTTTTGGAGGGATTTGCTTTATAGCAGGAAGTAAAATATACAGTTTTTAAAAAAAATATATTGTCTTTTTTTTTTTGGTTTATAGCGCAAAAAATAAAAACCGCAAAGGTGATCAAATACCACCAAAAGAAAGCTCTATTTGTGGGAAAAAGGACAGAAATCATCTTTTATATTTTACCAAATAATTGGGTATTATATTGTGTTTTTGTGCATTAATATTCATTAAAGTGTAATTTGTCCGAAGAAAAATGCTACTCAAATATCATGTGACAAAAAAAATGTAACAGCCACCAGTTTATTCTCTAGGGCCTCTGCTTAAAAAATAAATAAATATATATATATATATATATATATATATATATATATATATATATATATATATATATATATATATATATATATATATATATATATATATATATATGTGTATATATATGTATATATATATATATATATATATATATAACGTTTGAGGGTTCTAAGACTCGATTCACATCTATGCATGTTGCTTTTGAGCATTTTTGCAGTGCTTTTTGCGGTGCTTGTCACGTTTTTGGACACGCGTTTTTACCGTGATTTTGCCGCGTTTTGCGTTTTTTTTTCTTGCTTAGCAACCAGCTATATACAGTGAAAAAAAAAGGAAAAAAAAAAACGCAAAACAAAAATCACGACAGATCGCGGCAAAAACACTGTACTTGCGTCTTTGATGCGGGTCCATTGACTTCTATTACATGCAAACCGCTGCATTGTGCATGAACAAAAAGTCCCCGACCCTTTCCAAAAACGCAGAGGCACAAAAATGCATTGATGTGAACATGTTCCATAGGAACCCAGGTTAAAAAATTTCCCTGCATATCTGCAAAATGCAAAATGCATCAAAAAACACGTTAGTGTGAATGAAGCCTTCGTGATTTTCTAGCAAAAAAAACAAAAAACTGATTTTTACATGTAGGAGAGGAATGTCAGAATGGGCCCAGACTAGAACTGGTTAAAATGTAAGCATTAGCAAATTCTATAGAAAATCATTCTGCATTTGCTAGCAAAAATAACAAAAAGAGGGGAGTAAGGGGGGAGGGGAGGAATAATCATTGCAAATAAAAACCGTCCATCTGATATTAGTAATAGAGTGACTTAAAATTTACAAGGTACCCCCCCCCCCCCCCCCCCCCACATGTGAAAATGAGAACAAATGTTTTGCAGAGCAGTAAGCTGGAAGACGCTGAATCTGAAGAGAAGGAACGCGGGAGGTCATGTGTTTGCCTAAGTTCCTTATTTGAACAGTTTGGTGTCACATAACAATGAAATAAAAAAAAAAAGTTGCAGGTCAGGGTGTGCTCTGATTGGCTGTTCCGGCTTTCTTCCAATTTCTCTGAATGAAGGAGGACAGACCGGTCATTGTGGGTTTTGGGGAAGTGATGCATAAATAACTGAAGCAGATTTGAATGAAATTCCCCAGCAGGTGATATGAGGAGAGGACATTTGAGTACACGTTGCGGCCAATGGATCAGGACAGCCATAGATTAGCCAGCAACAAAATGCGACTCGTTATAAAATTGGGGGCTGGTCACCACCATGAGTGTAGCTCCGGCTTACAGTGACACCATGCATGGAGAGGGGATATGGACTTCAGCTGTAGATCCTACAGTTGGGGATCAGTCACACCATGTCCCATTCATTTATTAGGAGATTGGTAAAAAAAAAAAAAGCAATTCCCTCATTTGCAGCAATGGTGTGTGGCCTCCTGAAACACGCAGAGTGATCAAGCTATGGAGATTCAGATATTCACATGTCCCTATAATGCCCCATACACACGGCCGGACATTCCAACGACAAAATAGATCTGATTTTTTCCAACTGATTTTGCCCCAAACTTTTCTAGCATACACACGGTCGCACAAAGTTGTCAGAAAATCCGATCGTTTTGAGCGCGGTGACGTAGAACGCAGACGACGGGACTATAAACAGGACAATAGCTTTCGTCTCGTCATTTTTTTTCTGAGCATGCGTGGCACTTTGTCTGTCGGAATTGTCTACACGCCATCGAAATTTAAACGATTGGATTTTGTTGTCGGAAAATTTTAGATCCAGCTCTCAAACTTTTTTGGGTCGGAAATTCTGAAGGAAAAAAAGTCAGATGGAGCCCACACACGATCGGATTTTCCGACAACAAGATCCGATCACCCATTTTCCTTCAGAAAAGTCGGACCGTGTGTACAGGGCATAAGAAGCAGTAAATGAGCTTTAGAACAAGGCCTCCATTACCTCTGTAGCTGCAGGCATTGTGGAGCAATTTATTCTCAGATTTTACTCTTTCATTTTCAAAAGCTCAACTCCTTCTGCTCCCCCTTCCAGCAGTGACTTGGCAGCCTTCTAATCTCTAATTAATATATTACAAAAACAAAGTGCAGCGCTTATTGAAAATGTATTTGACACACAGATACAAAATAGAATATGAAAAATATAAATAAACTAATTTAAAAAGTTTGATAAAAAACAGTCCTCAAAGGCAACCCCTAAGTGAAATAATTGTATAAACAATTAAGCTAAAAAACTGTGAGTAAAAAAAGTCCAAAGCTGTATGACAAAAAAAAAAGATGATGCTTCCCAAAATGGTTCCAATAGTGAAGACATGGAGACCCAAAGCAGTGGTGGTCCGTCCGTAAGGGCTGCCCCTTAATCCATGCGCCCGGCCCCTAATCTACATGCAGGGTGTCGGACACATGGATTCCAGTGTTTGTTTTTTTTAAGCACATGATTAGAGCCAGAGGGTCTTGGGCTGCAAAGCACTGCGCCTTGAGCCCACCCAGTTATTTATGTGACATTGGCTAATTCATATTTGCTATTGTCTTTCTGACTCTCCTCCTGGCCAATCAGAAAGCAGGTCCTGAGACCTGCTTTCTGATTAGGGGGGCGGCCCGTCCTTAAGGGCCGCTCCCTAATCCATGCGCCCGGCACCTAATCTACATGCAGGGCACCGGACACATGGATTCCAATGTTTTTTTTTTTTTTTTTTTTTTAAGCACATGATTAGATCCAGGGGCTCTAATTGGCTTAAAAAAAGGGTGGGATCGGGGTGCAAAGCACTGCGCCTTGAGCCCACCCAGTTATGTGACATTGGCTAATTAATATTTTCTATTGTCTTCCTGATTATCCTCCGGGCCAATCAGGAAGCAGGTACTGAGACCTGCTTTCTGATTAGTTCCCAATGCAGTAAAACCTTGGATTGTGAGCATATGTCATTCCGTAAACATGCTTGTAATCCAAAGCACTTGTATATCAAAGCGAATTTCCCCATAAGAAATAATGGAAACTCAGATGATTTGTTCCACAACCATTTATTCATCGGTCCTTCAAATTATTAAAAGAAAGCAGCTATAAATACTACAGCTGCTGACTTTTAATAAATGGACACTCACCTGTCCCGGGGTCCAGCGATGTCGGCAGCCGAGGCTGATCGATCGCTCGGCTCTCGGCTGCTACCGCCGCCATTCTCGGTGGGGAAATCGGGAAGTGAAGCGTTGCTGCTTCACTTCCCGGTTCCCTACTGCGCATGCGCGAGTCGCGCAGCACAATGAGAATGGTCCGTGCTGTCTCTGGGACCCGTGTGTGTCCCAGCAGACAGCGCGCCGGGATAGGAAATGGCATAGACTCCTGTGGGAGTCTATGCCCGGAAGTGGGTGTAAATACCTGTCTTTGACAGGTATCTGCACCCCTCCCCCCTGAAAGGTGCCAACTGTGACACCGGAGGGGGGGAGGGTTCTGATGAGCAGAAGTTCCACTTTAGGGTGGAACACCACTTTCAGTTTATAGTCCACATAAAAAGATTATAGCAATGTGACCAGGTTGTGTAACCATAAAATGTCCATCCATAAATGGAAGCCTCCACAAGGGGATTAAAAGGAAAATCCAACAGGAGCTCCAGAGTATAAAAGAGAAGAGAGGCACCTCTAAGTGCAGCAATATGGTTACATTGAATGAAGGTACAACATTTAGCAACTCACATGGTTGATGATTAAAATAGGCACATCAAAGTATGCAGGCATCCGGGGTAAAGCTGTCCACATAGACCACCCTCCGCACCGCCATCGACGTCATCCCTTCCACACTGCACTTTACAAGCGCTTCAAGCCTCACTTTCAATTCGCTCTACTGCAGGATAGTCTTCCCTGTCCTGATTGCAGACCGACATCGGTAAGAGCCAGCGGTGCAGAGGACGGTCTATGTCAGGGATCTGCAATTAGCGGACCTCCAGCTGTTGCAAAACTACAAGTCCCATCATGCCTCTGCCTCTGGGTGTCATGCTTATTGCTGTCAGAGTCTTACTATGCCTCATGGGACTTGAGGTTCTGCAACAGCTGGAGGTCCACTAATTGCATATCCCTGGTCTATGTGGACAGCTGTACCCCGGATGCCTGCATAGTTATATGTGCATGTTGTAATCATCAACCATTGAGTTGCTATATGTTGTACCTTCATTAAATGTAACCATATTGCTACACTTAGAGGCGCCTCTCTTCTCTTTTTTACTCAGGTGTGACATGACGCTACTTGTATATTAAGTCATCGCTTGTATATCAAGTCAAAGTTTATTAAGAAATTTTGCTTGTCTTGCAAAACGCTCTCAAACCAAGTTTACTCTCAAACCAAGGTTTTTCTGTACTGGGCTCCTGGTGCTAAAAAAAACCGGCATGCTGCCCAATGACCATCAGCCAATGCTGTTCATCAACGTCTCTAGATTTTCAGGAATATCATGTAAGAGTGTTGGCAGGGCGGGGAAAGGGATCTGTGGACTAAATGCTGACTATTTGGTTTCATCGGGATTTAAACCAGAAAATGTCAAAGATAATCTGCTAGCCGCCTAGAATATCCAAACCTGGCCGCCCCTCCCCAACACAAGAGGAGCTGTGACTGAGGCCAGGATAGAGGAAAGCCTAGGGCCATGACAGCTGATAAGCCGGGATGGGAACATTAACCCCTAATTTGTTACACATCAGTACCTGAGAGCTTTACAATGACTTAGTGCTGGCTTATCCTCCGAAACAACAGCACCTGACCCATCCAACATGGTCAAGCCGCTGCAACCAATCAATCATCTGCACCTGTTCTCACTTCCATGTGAAGTGTATGTGAACCTAGAAATTAAAATGTATTATATTGTATGGTAGATTGCCCTTTTTTTAGTTGTAGCTTTGTTCTCCCGTAGGCTTGTTTTTCCTTTAAATTTACCTGTCTATCCTGTGACTTTAGGGTAATTTCCTGTCCCAGGGTGCCCATGGTGACAACACTGAATTGATTTCTATGCAGGAGCGGTGTTGTCACCCAATACCACAGGGTGACTTGCCAAGGCAGAGCATACCTGAACATTCAGCCTGAGTCCATTCACTAAAGTTGGCCAAACATGTAGAAGATTCCTCTATCCACACACCAACCACATAGAAAAATCAATCTCCCACTGCAGGCTATTGTAGCACCGGCTATTTCTCTATCCCGTCTGATCAATGTTTATAAACAGTGTTGTCCTGTATCTTTCTATGATGTTCTGTCTCAATGTTTATAAATAATATTACTTTGTATCTCTAATGCCGCGTACACACAATCAGATTGTCCGGTGTACTTAGTCCGCCGAAGCGCATTTCAGCGCACAATTCGATCGTGTGTGGGCTTCAGCGGACTTTTCCAGCGTGAAGTCCGACGGACTAAGAAAGTATTTTTGAACTCCAATCTTCCCGTCGGACTTGGGTTTCAGCGGACGATACGTTCGTCAGTATGCTAGTACGGCGGACTAAGAATGACGCATGCTCAGAAGCAAGTACGAAAAAGGAAGCTATTGGCTACTGGCTATTGAACTTCCTTTTTCTAGTCCCGTCGTACGTGCTGTACGTCATCGCGCAAGCGAACGTCGGACTTTCTGTGTGTCCGTGTGTGGCCAAGTCCGTTCGGTAGAAAATCCGCCGGATTATCCACCGGATTGGATGTTGGACTAAGTACGCCAGACAATTCGATCGTGTGTACGCGGCATAAGGCTCCATGCACACTGAAGCTCAAAAAAGCTTTTTCTGGACGCTAGATTGCTGGCAGAAAACGCCGGTTGAAAAATGCGCTTTTAACAGCGTTTTGAACTAGCGTTTATGAGTGTTTATTAGCGTTAGCGTTTATGGGCGTTTTCAATAAAAATACACAGAGGACACTCCAAAAATCCCACAGTGCATTCCAAACTCCCACAATGCATTGAAAAAATAGAATGCCGAACACTAATTAATGTGTGTTTATGAGCGTTTAATGCCGTTTGCTGTTTTTTGGCAGGGAAAAACGGCACTTTGAATGCGAATTTCTGGCGTTCAGAAAAAAGCCCATAAACTCCACTGCTCATTAAAGCTTAAAAACGTCCATGTGTGCATGGACACATAGGCTAACATAGAATGGAGTTTATGGGCTTTTAAAAAAAAAAAAACGCCCAAACTCCAATAAACTGCAGTTTATGAGCTCCAGTGTGCATGGAGCCTCAATCTCCTGTCTGATCAATGTTTATAAACAATGTTGTGTTGTAGCTTTCTATGATGTTCCGTCTCAATGTTTATAAACAATATTACTTTGTATCTCTCAATCTCCTGTCTGATCAATGTTTATAAACAATGTTACTTTGTATCTCTCAATCTCCTGTCTGATCAATGTTTATAAACAATGTTACTTTGTATATATCTATCTCTCTATCTGAAGTCTGATTAATGTTTATAAACAATGTTACTTTAAACCCTCTTTCTCCTGTCTAAACCAGGGGTCTCCAAACTTTCTAAACAAATGGCCAGTTTATTGACCATCGGGCTTTAAGGGGGCCAGACTGTGGCCAGTAGAAGTAGAAAATGCCCCATCATTGGTGTCTGTGGGAGGAATAGTACCCCACCGTTGGGTCAGTGAGAGGGATAGTGCCCCATCATTAGTTTTAATGGGAGGAATAGTGCCCCATTGTTAATACCAATAAGAAGAATAGTGCCCCATTGATGGTGTCTGTAGAGGGAATGGTGCTCCATAATTAATGTCAGTTGGTGGAATAATGCCTCGAGGGCCAGATTAAGGCAAGCAAAGGGCCACATCCGGCCCCCAGCCCGCAGTTTGGAGACCACTGGTCTAAACAATAGTCTAATATGAAGAATACCTGAATTTGATTGGATGAAAGAGCACTTCAGCCTTCAATTTTCAACTCAGCTCCGTAAAAAAAAAAAAAGAAAAAAAAGTAACTTGCAAAATGGACTCTCGATGATCTGGATGTTGTCGACAAGTCCACCCACTAAGTGAATTTTGGCCAATTCAGTTGAAATTTGATGCGTGTATGTATGGTCCTAAGCTATACAGGTTGAGAGCTGGTTCACACTAGAACGTGGTATGCCGCGTACACACGACCGGACTTTCCGGCAGAAAAGGTCCAACGGAATCATTTCATCTGATATTCCGATCGTGTGTGGGGCTTCATCAGACTTTTTTTTTCAAAAATTCTGACGGACCTAGAAATAGAACACGTTTTAAATCTTTCCAACGGAATCAATTCCTATCGGGAAAACCGTTCGTCTGTATGCTGTTCCAATGGACCAAATACGACGCAAGGGCAGCTATTGGCTACTGGCTATTGAACTTCCTTTATCTGATCCTATTGTATGTCTTGTATGTCACCACATTCTAAACGAACGGACTTTGGTGTGATCATGTGTAGGCAAGTCCGTTTCAGCGGAACTCCGTTGGAAAGACTGTCAGAGTTTATTCTGATGGAAAAACCGGTTGTGTGTGCGCGGCAGTACAGAAAGGGCATGGTCAGTGCGTGTTTTCCACACTACAAGTGAACGCTTGTACCTGTGCAGGTGCCATTGTTTTTAAAGGTACCCCAAACGCATCTTGCAAACGCAGTGGTTTGCGGCCAACTAACTGTTGTTTATACAGTACCATGTGGTTTGGTGCAGCATGATTTGTAAAAGTAGTGCTTGCACCACTTCATGCATGTTCCCCTGCGTTTGGCAGCCCAATGAGATGCACGGGCTACCAAAACCAGAATGTGTGGGAATGTGTACGTTCCAATGTGAACTAGACATGGGCGCCGTCAATAAATTTGTTTCCTTCTGTTCCGTTACGGTTCGTATTAAAATTAATTCGTACTATATATTTCGTGTCCGAAATTCAATTTCAATTCGTACGAAATATGAATTGTCGCTAGGTTCGTTAACTTGTACGAATGTTCGTTACGATGAATTTAAAGGCAAAAATATACCTCAATATGACAGTCGATGCTGATGGAAGTTTTTATCCAAAATACGAAATTCCGTTGAAGAATTTCCTATCCGAAATACGAATTTTAGTTAGATGAGGGGCTCCCACCATCCCTGTGCTGTGCTGACTTCCTCCTGGGGATTCGTAAACAAAAATTTGTATTTTGTACAAAATTCGGACGCATGGCAGTTCGTATTTTGGATCCTCCCGAACGTACGAATTTAGGGAAATTCATACGAATTTGAGATTCGTACAAAACGAATCGCACATGTCTAATGTGAACTAACCCTGAAAGGGCAAAGCAATATAGGACATGCAGTACAGCCGTAGCTGGCCTTGTTAATACTAAGGGATGTTCTATAGTGTACATAGACAAAGAAGAAGTACGTGGAGAATAGTGCCAGATTTTTGGCAAAAGAAAGTTTGCAGGTCACTTTTACCAAAAACTTGAATTCCTTACTTATTTTCTGCTAGGTATGTGGTAGCATTGGAGCCATACAAATGAGAATTGTTTAAGCTGTGGTTTCCACGTAATCCGTAGGGTTCAATATTGGGTTGGCCCACCCTTTGCAGCTATAACAGCTTCAACTCTTCTGGGAAGGTCGTCCACAAGGTTTAGGAGGGTGTCTATGGGAATGTTTGACCACTCTTCCAGAAGAGCATTTGTGAGGTCAGGCACTGATGTTGGACAAGAAGGCCTCTCTCGTAGTCTTCACTCAAAAAAATAAAAATTCCAAAGTGCTATAATGGTGTGAACCTCCCAACTAAAAAGTTGTTGCACTTGAAGTTAATTTGTATTGCAATTATCTGTAGAGGGGTTTCCACCATCCCTGCTAAGATGGTGGAAATGTTTATGTCTTATTATCATTTTGATGTGTGTTACATGTGAAATCAGATATCACTGGAATTACTGCCCTTGAAATTAATCTGTATGGCCAATATCTATAAGCGGGGTTACCACCATCCCTGCTAAGTTTAATTTTGTATGTCTTTTAAATTTTGGTAATATAGTATATATATATATATATATATATATATATATATATATATACTAATAATAAATAAAAATAAATAACTACTGACACCGTCCAATGTCCTACAGTACTACATTTTAAAATGTTTTTTACATTTATTTTTAAGTGTGTGTGTGTGTGTGTGTGTATGTATATATACATACATACACACACACACACACACACACACACACACACACACAATCTTATAAATAAATGTAAAAAAACATTTTAAAATGTAGTACTGTAGGACATTGGACGGTGTCAGTTATTTTTTTATTTTTGTTTTTTTATTATTAGTTTTTACAATTTAATTGTTTTTATTATTATTTTACAAAAATTTAGGAGCCCCGTGGGGGGGGGGGGGGGGGCTTTGGTGGAATATTGTCAGGTGTAATCTGCAACACACGGGGTGATTAGGGTGTGCCGAAGCACATCCAGCACACCCTTTGTGCACACTTATGCTAGTAGGTGCATATAGGAAAGGACTGGTTGTGGCTCTAGGCGGCTGCCACTCTGGACACAATAAAAGAATCACACTTCAGAGGATTGAATCTCAGGTAAGTAGTTAGCGGTGCTCAGTAAGAAATGGTCATCTTGCTTGCGAATTTGTTTAAAAATATTTATTTAACATGAATTTCAGATACACCCAACGCGTTTCAGATGAATAGACTCTCCTTCTTCAGGGGTTCAACAATAAATAAAAAATAAATAAAAAAGATAAGTAGCAGGATTAGGGCTGAGTGGCAGTGTGATCTGACTGTAGTGAAGGCGGACTACTAGATCTAGTGCAGACAGATCACTAGACTAAAAAGACATATTATTGTTAAAGCCCCAAACAAGGAGCATCCAATTCCCCTGAAATGCGTTGGCTGGATCTGACACTGTTTAACCACTTAAGAACCAGCCACCGCATATATACTGTGGCAGGGTGGCCCCATTGCATGCAGCGCCCTACCCATGTGTCATTTTGTGCACAAGACACTGCATGCACGCGCGCCCGATACACGGTGGGGGAGCCGATGCGCAGGTCTGGCGAATGTCCACTGGCCACCTGCAATAGCTCCTCAGAGAGGCAGAACATGGACAGGGGAGTACAGAGAGATCATCTGTTTCTAGTGATCAGGAACAGCGATCTCTCTCTTAACCCTTTGATCGCTCCCTAGTGTTAACCCCTTCCCTGGCAGTGCCATTTATACAGTAATCAGTCCATATTTTTAGCTCTGATCCCTGTATAAATATCACTGGTCCCAAAAAAGGGACCAAAAAAGTGTCCGATCTGTCCGCTGCAATGTCGCAGTCCCATTAAAAATCGCTGATCACCGCCATTACTAGTAAAAAAATAAAAATAACAATAAAAATGCCTTAAATATATCCCCTGTTTTGTAGACGCTATAACTTTGGCGCAAACCAATCAATATACGCTTACTGCGATTTTTGGTTTTTTGTTTTTTTACCAAAAATATGTAGAAGAATACATATTGGCCTAAACTTATGAATAAATTCATTTTGTTAAATTGTTTTTATTAGATATGTATTATAACAAAAAATGTAAATATTGTGTTTTTTTTTTTTTTCAAAATTGTTGATCTTTTTTCTGATCTTTATAGCACAAAAAAATAAAAACCGCAGAGGTGATCAAATACCTCTATTTGTGGGGGAAAAAAGGACGTCAATTTTATTTATGTACAGCTTCACACGCGCAATTGTCAGTTAAATGAATGCAGTGCCGTATCGCAAAAAATGGCCTGGTCATTAAGGGGGTAAATCCTTCCGGGGCCGAAGTGGATCGTAAACAATTTAAACCAACTCGCAAGTGAGACAACCACTTCTTACCCAGGATTTTTTTTTTTTTTTTTTTACACCAAGACTTTAGTTCCACTTTAAATAATAATTGTAATCATTTGTTTAGTGAAATGAGGTGACATGGGTCGATTTAATTGCAATTACTCTACAAAGACAAACTCTAGCCAAACCTTTTTTTATAGTTTTTTTTTTTTTTTTTAAAAAGGAGCAAGGGTCAGATATTATTTGCTGTCTAGGTTATCTGTTGTTGAGATTTACCCTTGCAGACAGAAACGGCAACGCATTTCTTCAGTAATTGCCCTATGTACACAGGGCTGTCAAGCTGCAGTGTGCCCCTCTGGGCATCCTAGTGCACCCAGGAGGGACACGTAAAGCACCCAACCCCACTGCAGGCAGCTTGTTAGAGTCTATGGCAGTCTGCGGCTGGACAGGGCTGAACGCTGTACTGAGTATAAGGCCCCTTTCACACTGGGGCGGTGCGACCGCCGGCGGTAAAGCGCCGCTATTTTTAGCGGCGCTTTAACGTCGTTTTAGCGGCGGTCTGCGGGCGCTAGCGGGGTGGTTCTAACCCCTGCTAGCGGCCAAAAAAGGGTTAAAACCGCCCACAAAGCGCTGCTGCAGCAGCGCTTTGCCGGCAGTATAGCCGCGCTGTCCCATTGATTTCAATGGGTAGGAGCGGTTTAGGAGCGGTGAATACACCGCTCCAAGGATGCGGCTAGCAGGACTTTTTTTTACCATCCTGCTAGCGCACCGCTCCAATGTGAAAGACCTCGGGCCCTAAAAGGTGGGGTATACAAGGGCAGGGAAAAGAGGGTGGAGTCAGGGGTGAAGCCAAGGGGGCGGCAAAATTAGGTTTCGCCTAGGGTGTCAGAAATCCTTGTACCAGCCCTGCAGGTACCCGATCGCCTAAGCCGCTCCCGATCGCCTTAGGCAATCAGAAGCGGAAGTTCACATTCCCCCTACCCTCTGAAATCTTCTGGGACACATGACAGGTCCCAGAAGATTTTAAGACTAGTCACAGAATGCAGGGCCGCTTGCGCATGCGCAGTGAGCACCCGGCGGTGAAGCTGCAAGCTGTCACAGCTGAGTGCCCATGGTGAAGACCAGAGGGAGGACACAGGGAGAACACGACTGGGGTAAGCACACCACTGGATCCCGGGACAGGTGACTGGCTGTTTATTAACAGTCAGCAGGTACAGTTTATGTAGCTGCTGACCTTTAATTGTCACTTCAGAGACTGGAGGTCCGCTTTAAGTGTACGCCCGTGTGGGGAGCTGTGTTTGGCCCCTTTCACACCAGCGGACCAATTAGGTCTGCCTGTCTGTTTTTCAGGTAGACCCGATCGGACCACCCAATGTTTTCTATGGGGCAGCAGATGTCAGCGGACTCGTGTCTGCTGTCACCCATCAGCATCCAATCGGATTGGCTAAAAACAGACGGATGGGGGTCCTGTGGCTGATTAAGGTGGTATATAAACTCACTTGGTGCCTTATCTGCATTGTTTTAGCCTCAGAACTTGTGTAATTCACATGTTTTCAGATTTAAAGGGATGAGGTGACAACCCTAATGGGGATACCTTCGCCATCTGTCCGGCAGATCGGATAACAATTGGATGGATACAGACATGCAGTCCATTTTCATCCGACCACCCCATAGAGAAAAGCGGGCTCTGTCCATGTCTGCTCTACACAGCGGAGCGGACACTGACCTGACACCCACCTGCTCAGCGGGGATCATCGGAGCAGGCGGATCCACTTGGACAGATTAACCCCATGTGCTCAGGCCCTTTATCTGCATGCACAGGTGTTTCGTGTATCTGCGTGCAGGCAGTCCCACTCATATCAAATGGGGCGAAGCGGCTGCAATGGGCACAGCCTCTGCTACCAATCTGAAATCCTTGCGGGTTCAGGAGCATGTCCCCGAACTCACATTGTCTGCAATTAGGGACCTGCACCACCACGGATGTCAAATTGAGGGTAGTGGCTGTGTCCGGGCAGCCGCTGCATCCCATTGGGTGTATGGTTAAGTACGCATGCATGAATGTGGCCTTAGTGGTTGGATTACACAAGTTGTTTTCTTGCTGTTTGTGTCCTAATTGGAGATTTTTACTTGATGCCCCAACCAAGGTAACACTGATCTGCAGAACTAAGAAAAATATTAACCACTTGCCGCCCGCCATTTAGAAAAATGACGGCGGCAAAGTGGTTTCAATATCCTGACCGGACGTCATATGACGTCCAGCAGGATATCAAGCTTCTGCGCTCCCCCGGGAGTGAGTGTGCATCGCTGCGATTGTTGTTGCGGTGTGTCAGTCTGACACACCGCAATGCCGATCTAGGTAAAGAGTCTCCGACAGAGACTCTTTACCACGTGATCAGCCGTGTCTGTCAGATGTGAGTAGAGGAAAGCCGATCGGCTGCTCCTCTGACAGGGGGGGGTGTCTGTGCTGATTGATTATCAGCGCAGCCCCCTCCAGGATGCCCACTCAGGACAACCAGGGATGTCACCACCAGGTATACCACCCTAAACCACCAGTGCCCACAATGGATGCTAATCAGTGCCCACAATGGGCATCACTGATTGGCAGGCATTAATGTTTCACACTGATTGGCATCCATCCGTACAATCAATTAGTGTACATCAGTGCCACCTATTAGTGCCCATTTGTGCCGCCTATCAGTGCCCATCCGTGCCGCCTATCAGTGCCTATCCGCGCTGCCTATGTGTACCCATCAGTGCTGCATATCAGTGCCCCATCAGTGCCGTATATTAGTGCCCATCATCAGTACCTCATCAGTGCCACCTCATCGGTGTCCATCAGTGCCGCCTTATCAGTGCCCGTCAGTGCAGCCCCATCAGTGCCCATCAGTGAAGGAGAAAATAAAAATCCCAGAGGTAATCAAATACCACCAAAAGAAAGCTCTATTTGTGGGAACAAAATGATAAAAATGTAGTTTGGGTACAGTGTAGCATGAACACGTAATTGTCATTCAAAGTGCGACAACGCTGAAAGCTGAAAATTGGTCTGGGCAGGAAGTGCCTTGTATTGAAATGGTTAAATACTGCACAAAAACCTGCCACCCCTCCTCCCCCCAAATAAAAAGAGCTGGGAGTTCCTTTTTTTTTTTTCTAATAGCAACTGCTCTAAGGTAATCTCTGGTCTAGAGGAAGCAGAGGAGGGTCCCTTTAAACAGGCTGTTAATATATTAGTGTGGTGTAGGGACTAAGCAGCAGCACATGTCCAGATAAGAGACTCTCTTCCTGTTCAGCAGCCTTAATACTCCTGAACCGTGCTTAGGGCTCAATTACATGTGATTGACGTGAATGACACTCAGTCACACCTGAGATTTTAATCACTTACAAGCATGAGAATTAACCTTTTTTTTTTTTTTTGCCTATGGCCTCGAATGAGTCACCGCATAGGCCAATTAGGCCTCCAGCAGTAAAGGGTGAAACCTTGTAAGTGATTAGAAGGTAGCTGAGCCCTTTAATTCGGGAACAGGAAGGCAGCTGCAGAAAGGTCGGCCTTGTTGTATTCCGAATAAATCACTTTTCTCGTAATAATTATCCTGTTTGTGTAAGCGTGGCGCTGTTGCATTACGGATCGCTGACACTCTTTTTTTTTTTTTGAAAAAGGACAATTTCAGGTCGGGTTCACATTAGTGGTCGGTGACGCACGGCTGTGATGCTGTTACCTATTGGTGGGAGCCGATCACAGACGTCCCCATTCGCAAGTATGAATGGGGCATAAGTGTTCCCTACTCCACCCAAAACTAAAAATAAAAGTAGGGCTGTTACTGATTAAAATTTTCGTGTTCGATTAATCGATTCTTTTTTTTTTTAATCTATTAATTTTGATTAATTATAATGCAAATACAGATCCAACTACTTTTAGCTGATCTCCTTGCATTGCAACTCTGCATTAGTCAGTGGTAAATGTGGTATACACTATATACAATCACCCAATACTAGTTAGTTTCCACAATCCATGACTTAACTTCACAGTTCACACAAATACGTTTTAAATTCAAACTGTAGCACTGACGTAAGTAATTTTTTAAATTAAACTTTAAGAAAAACATAGAAAGTTAGTTTAACTTTAATTATAAAACTTATCTAGCATATTGACTGTCAGTCACTTTATAGTAGGCATCACTCTACAGTCTAGTTAAATAGCACCGTTGTTATGGCAACGGCAGAAACCGGACATAGCTAGGACGTCACACGTCAATCAAAAGCAAGTGCCGCCGTTATGGCAACAGCAGAAGCCGATCCACAGGGCAAAAATATCACAGCTTATCAGCCTCTAAGGACAACAATGTTAAAAACGTTATCAAAATATTTGCCTACATTTAGCTCACTGAATGATCCCCGTTAACCACATCCATATTTGCCATCACTGTCCAGGCTGTCCGGTGACGTCACCGGACTCCTCCCCCTTCCCTTTGTTAGCAGATGGAGACACTTGGGGAAGGGGGGAGGAGTCCGGTGACGTTGATGTCCGTGAGGTCACCGGATCTCCGACGGAACTCTCTGAAGACCTGGAAGCCGGCGGAGAGGTGAGTACCGATCAAAAGCATTTTGATCGATCAAAAAAATGAACGATTAATCGAGGAATTAATCGTTAACCACTTAAGGACCACCCCACGCCAATGTACGTCGGCAGAATGGCATGGCTGGGCACAAGCACGTACCTGTACGTTGCTTTTTAAGTGCCCAGCCGTGGGTCGGGAGCGTGTCCCGTGCTCCGTGACCGCGGGACCAGCGGACCCGATCGCAGCTAGTGTCCCGCGATCGGTTCACAGAGCTGAAGAATGAGGAGAGGTCTGTGTAAACAAACCTCTCCCCGTGCTTCCTAGTGTGGCTGTCACTGATCGTCTATTCTCCTTTAACCACTTGCTTACTGGGCACTTAAACCCCCCTCAGTCCCAGACCAATTTTCAGCTTTCAGTGCTCTCACATTTTGAATGACAATTACTCAGTCATGCAACACTGTAACCAAATGATTTTTTTGTCCTTTTCTTCATACCAATAGAGCTTTCTTTTGGTGGTATTTGATCACCTCTCGGTTTTTTATTTTCTGCGCTATAAATGAAAAAAGACCGAAAATTTTGAAAAAAAATGAATTTTTCTTAGTTTCTGTGACAAAATTTAGCAAATTAGCAATTTTTCTTCATAAATTTTGGCCACAATTTATACTACTACACATCTTTGGTAAAAATAACCCAAATTTTTGCATATTATATGATCTGTGTGAAATTTATAGAGTCTACAAGCTATGGTGCAAATCATAAAGATTTGCAAAAAAAGATCACATCTGATGTACTAAGGCCTATCTCCATTCTTGAGACCCTAACAAGCCAGGAAAGTACAAATGCCCCCCAAATGACCCCTTTTTGGAAAGTAGACATTCCAATGTATTTAGTAAGAGGCATGGTTAGTTATTTTAAGTTGTCATTTTTTCCCATAATTCTTTGCAAAATTACGATTTTTTTTTTTTTTTTTTTTTTCACAAAATTTTCATTGTAATAGCTTATTTCTCCCACACGGAATGTGCATACCACAAATAACACCCCAAAATACGTTCTACTACTCCTCCTGAGTATAACGATACCAAATGTGTGAGACTTTTACACAGCCTGACCACATACAGAGGCCTAATTTTGAAGTAGCACCTTCAGGCATTCTAGGAGCATAAATTACACATTTCATTTCTCAACCACCTATTACTGCTGCTGAGGCGGCACAGATGGGCACTGCTGAGGCGGCAGATGGGCACTGATGGGTCGGCACAGATGTGCACTGATTTATTGCACGGATGTGCACTGATTTATTGCACGGATGTGCACTGCTGAGGTGGCAGATGGGCACTGCTGAGGCGGCAGATGGGCACTGCTGAGGCGGCAGATGGGCACTGCTGAGGCGGCAGAGATGGGCACTGCTGAATCGGCACAGATGGGCACTGCTGAGTCGGCAGATGGGCACTGATAGGTCGGCACAGATGTGCACTGATCTATTGCACGGATGTGCACTGATAAGGCAGCAGATGGGCACAGATGGGCACTGCTTAGGCGGCACAGATGGGCACTGCTTAGGCGGCACAGATGGGCACTGCTTAGGCGGCACAGATGGGCACTGCTGAGGCGGCACAGATGGGCACTGCTGAGGCGGCACAGATGGGCACTGCTTAGGCGGCACAGATGGGCACTGCTGAGGCACAGATGGGCACAGATGGGCACCGATGGGTACAGATGGGCACTGGCGGGCACTGGCGGGCACTGGCGGGCACTGGCGGGCACTGGTGGTGCACAGATGGAGTACTGGCGGTGCACAGGTGGGCACTGGCGGTGCACAGGTGGGCACAGGTGGGCACAGGTGGGCACAGGTGGGCACTGGCGGTGCACAGGTGGGCACAGGTGGGCACAGGTGGCCACAGGTGGGCACAGGTGGGCACAGGTGGGCACTGGCAGGGTAGATCTGAGCACTGGCAGGGCACTGGCAGGGTAGATATGGGCACTGGCAGGGTAGATCTGGGCACAGGTGGGTTTTTTTATCACTTTACTGTCTTTTTTAACTCACAAGCACCTTCGGTCTCCTCACACGCTATCGCTGTGTGAGGAGACACGTTCGGCAATGGGTGATGATCTCATTTGTTTACATTTGAGATCATCACCCATTGGAGGAGGCGATCGCGCTGTAAACGGCCGCTGTGATTGGCCGTTTACAGCGATCTGTGATTGGCTGTGTCCAGCGGACACGGCCAACACAGATTTTCCCCGATGCGCGCTCCCGGGAGCGCGCGGGGAACTCTTAAAGGGGACTACGTCAATAGACGTAGTCCCGGAAATTGAGATCCGCGCTATACACGTCATTTTACTATAGCGCGGATCTCAAGTGGTTAATAGGGAAGAACGATCAGTGACATCATGCACCATTACAATAAAAAAAAAACACAAATAAATCGTTCCAAAATGTGTCAAAAATGTCCGATGTGTCCGCCATAATATAAAATTTAAAAAATATTGCAATTCTTTCAAAATTGTCGCTCTATTTTTGTTTATAGCTCAAAAAATAAAAACCGCAGAGGTGATCAAATACCACCAAAAGAAAGCTCTATTTGTGGGGAAAAAAGGACGCCAATTTTGTTTGGGAGCCACGTCGCACGACCGCGCAATTGTCAGTTAAAGCGACGCAGTGCCGAATCGCAAAAAGGGGCTTGGTCCTTTGGCTGCAAATTGGTCCGGGGCTTAAGTGGTTAATTTCCGCAGCCCTAAAAAAATATGGTATGGGTTTACATATACTTTATTCAGGCTGTCTCAAGGTTAGATAAATTTTTACAATAGTTTTTATTCGTTTTTTTCACCCCCTTATTTCCAATGAGATACAACATTGCCAAAACGGTTATGGAAAATGTTTTATATGAAGATGTTGAAAAGCAGTGGCGGTCCAATGAAATTGCATTTAAAAAATGTCATCCTGCAAAGGCGATGGATAGAGAAGGGCAAGGGGTGAAGGGGTTGGGAAGGTCGTGGTTCAGGGAAGTTACCAGGATTGCACATGGGCTGGCACTTTTTGTAAATACAGTAAAACCTTGGATTGCAAGCATAATTCATTCTGGAAACATACTTGTAATCCAAAGCACTTGTAAATCAAAGCAAATTTCCCCATAAGAAATAATGGAAACTCAGATGATTCGTTCCACAACCATTTATTCATAAGTCCTTCAGTTTAAAGTCCATATAAAAAGATTATAGCAATGTGACCAGGTTGTGTAACCATAAAATGTCCCTCCACAATCGGCAACTTTCACAAGGGGATTAGAAGCAAAATCCAGCAGGCGCTACAGAGGATAAAAGAAAAGAGAGACGCCTCTAAAACTTTTTTGCGGAAGGGAGTTTAGACAAGTGGCCACTCATTAAAATTAGAAGAAAAGAGGTTTAACCTTAAACTACATAGAGGGTTCTTTACTGTAAGATCGGCATGGGTGTTGAAATCCCTTCCACAGGCGGTGGTCTCAGGGGCGGGCATTCATAGTTTCAAAAATCTATTAGATAAGCACCTGAATGACCGCAACGTACAGGGATATACGATGTAATACTGACATATAATCACACGCATAGGTTGGACTTGATAGACTTGTCTTTTTTCAACCTCACCTACTATGTTACTAAGTGTAGCAATATGTTACTAAATGTTGTACCTTCATTAAATGTAACCACATTGCTTCACTTAGAGGCACCCTTCTTCTCTTTTATACTCAGTTGTGATGTGACGCTACTCTTATATCAAGACATCGCTTGTATATCAAGTCAAAATGTATTCAAAAATTTTGCTTGTCTTGCAAAACGCTCTCAATCCAAGTTAAGTTACTCTCAAACTAAGGTTTTACTGTATTGGATATGAAGAAAAAAATGCTCTTGTGGTCTTTTGGCATGTCCTTCATTTGGGATGGAATAGAAAACGACTACAAAATGATAATGCAGTAGTAAGGAAACAAGAAAGCTAAATGGGGTCTGGAGAAGCCCCAAGCCAAACTGGAAGTATGGATTAATCTGACCATACATTAGTAGACATTTATTCGAAAATTACATTTTTGAAAGGGTTTATGACTTTCTAATGGTTATTGTGGTCAAATCAGTGATTTTTTTTGTGCACCTTGATGAGAAAATTCAAAGAAGCAGGATGGAAGAATTTTCTTGCTTCATTTGAATGGGCCGCCATGCCTGTGTTTCAGGCAGGAAAGAGGTTCCTGCACCATATTAAAAACGCAGAGGCCGGGCAAATGCACCGGCAGCTTCCGCAAACGTGCTGCATTTTGTGGTGGGCACTAGACTCATCAATACCTTCATATCTACACAGATCTCACCTGGAGCGGTGCTCTTTGTGTATATTTGCAGAAGGCTTATTTAACCTCAGCAAGAAATCTCAGGTTTAATAATTGGGTATCCATTTATGGGGGACCATCATAGGAGACCAGACTTTGTAGAAGGCTTACTGGGTGTCGTGAGGGTTGATAAATTCAGAGAAGAGTGTTGATTCCTTCACAGTTTGGGGCTTGTAGTTGACCAGCAGCTAAAAAAGCTGCAAATTATTCTAGCTAAGCACACAAGGAATGGCTCTAAAGCCGCGTACACACGTAGCCGTCTGTCCGACATACTTAGAGCCGTCTATCCGACGTACTTAGTCTGGCGGACTTCCCGCCAGACTGTCCATCGGACTTTCCGAACGGGCTACTTGCCCACACATGGCACTTTTTCAGCGGCCTAATACGGCGTACTAAGTCCGCCGTACTATCCGCCCTACTGAACGGACTCACTCACGCACGCGGAGTAGTTTTGCACTCCAATCTTCCCGCCGGACTCGCATTTCGGCGGACAATCCGGCCGTGTGTATGCCAGTCCGCCGTACTTTTGAAATGAACGGACTTTTCCAGCCCGGAGAACAGTCCGCTCATTTCGAGTGCGTCTCCAGGTAGGCGGGGCCCACGAAGGAGACGTCGCTGGCCCCACCACCTGGTATGGACTTAAAGGGGAACCCCAACGCCGAAAAAAATCGGCGTGGGGTCCCCCCAAGTCCACAACAGACCCTTGTCCAAGCACGCTACCCGGCCGCCCAGGAAAGGAGGGGCGAGCGAGCGCCCCCCCCTCCTGAGCCGCACCAGGCCGCGTGCCCTCAACATGGGGGGTGCCTTGTGGAAGGGGAGGCCACGCGGCCCCCCACCCCAAAGCACCTTGTCCCCATGTTGATGAGGACAAGGGCCTCTTCCCGACAACCCTGGCCGTTGGTTGTCGGGGTCTGCGGGAGAGGGGCTTATCGGAATCCGGGAGCCCCCTTTAATAAGGGGGCCCCCGGATACCGGCCCCCCACCCTATGTGAATGAGTATGGGGTACAATGTACCCCTACCCATTCACCTGTAAAATAAAGTACAAAAAAAACACAACACACAAGATAAAATAGTTTATTGCACCGCTCCGGGGGTCTTCCGTCTTCGGGGGTCTTCTCGCCGGACTCCTCCGCTATCTTCTTGTAGCTCTTTTACTAGCGGAGGAGTCCGGCTTTCTTCCTCGCCGCCGCCCTCTTCTTCGGGGGTCTTGTCCCCCCCTCTTCGGTTCTTCTGCCGGGCCACCGCGCCTTCTTATAGCTCTTTTACAGGCGGTGGCCCGGTCTTCTGTCGCCGCTGCCTTCCGTTCTTCTTCTTCTCCTGGAGATATTGACTCGACGTTCTCTCCGGCCGCAATGCCAGGGACGTGCTGCGCTGCGACTTATATAGGGACAAGGGGCGGTGTCACATGGGTTGATGTCACATGGGTTGGTGTCACATGGTGACCCCGCCCCCTTACGATGTCACAGTCCCGGAGGATGCTGGGACTGTCGCCATGTGACATCAACCCATGTGACCAACCCATGTGACACCGCCCCTTGTCCCTATATAAGTCGCAGCGCAGCGTGTTCCTGGCATTGCAGCCGGAGAGAGCGTCGAGTCAACATCTCCAGGAGAAGAAGAAGAAGAAGAACGGAAGGCGGCGGCGGCGGTGACAGAAGACCGGGCCACCGCCTGTAAAAGAGCTATAAGAAGGCGCGGTGGCCCGGCAGAAGAACCAAAAAGGGTGGACTAGACCCCCGAAGTCGGAAGAAGAGGGCGGCGGCGAGGAAGAAAGCCGGACTCCTCCGCTAGTAAAAGACCTACAAGAACATAACGGAGGAGTCCGGCGAGAAGACCCCCGAAGACGGAAGACCCCCGGAGCTGTGCAATAAATTATTTTATCTTGTGTGTTGTGTTTTTTTTGTACTTTATTTTACAGGTGAATGGGTCGGGGTACATTGTACCCCATACTCATTCACATAGGGTGGGGGGCTGGTATCCGGGGGCCCCCTTATTGAAGGGGGCTCCCGGATTCCGATAAGCCCCCCGCCCGCAGACACCGACAACCAACGGCCAGGGTTGTCGGGAAGAGGCCCTTGTCCTCATCAACATGGGGACAAGGTGCTTTGGGGTGGGGGGGCTGCGCGGCCCCCCCTTCCCCAAGGCACCCCCCATGTTGAGGGCACACGGCCTGGTACGGCTCAGGAGGGGGGGGCGCTCGCCCCTCCTTTCCTGGCCGGCTGGGTAGCGTGCTTGGACAAGGGTCTGTTGTGGACTTTGGGGGGACCCCCACGCCGATTTTTTTCGGTGTTGGGGTTCCCCTTTAAGTCCATACCAGGTGGCGGGGCCAGCGACGTCTCCTTCGCGGGCCCCGCCTACCTGGAGACCCGCTCGAAATGAGCGGACTGTTCTCCGGGCTGGAAAAGTCCGTTCATTTCAAAAGTACGGCGGACTGGCATACACACGGCCGGATTGTCCGCCGAAATGCGAGTCCGGCGGGAAGATTGGAGTGCAAAACTACATTCTAAGTCCGCCGTACTTTCGGGTCAAAAAAGTATGCCGGAGGCTACACACGGGGGGATTGTTTGGCGGACTTGAGTTTGCCGGACTTTTCCACCCGCTTGTTTGATCGTGTATACGCGGCATTACTTGCACTAAAAGGTTGCAACATTTTGAAGGATCTTTCACGAGACAATGCCTGGGCTCTGTGCCAAGATCTGGGTAAATGGTGAAGTGCCAACAGGACAGTTGTATATGGGCCGGGAAGTAAAATAACATTAACACCAGGATCTGAGCAGTATAAAATAAAACTTGACTTTATTGCCTCTCCAGATTCACAAATTGATGCTCCTTCTTAAAGCGATCTTTGCGGGCATGTCCCTTGAAGTGCGGCGCTTGGAGAAGGCACTGATCCTTGCCCGTCTTGGAGGTCACAGCGTTACAGGCAAAGTCAGCTGGGTCACATATTAATTTATTAACTTTTAAACAAATACAACACAATACTGGCATGACATAGAATCTCCTGGACAGCACAATACAATGCTGGTATCATCAATGGTCGCTATGCGCCATCTGAAAATTATCAAGAGGACCTGTCATCTGCTCATATTATCTACAGAGATTTACTATGCCAAAGCAGTAGTCATAAAACTGTAGCCTGTTGGCAAATAATATAAAATAGACTACCCAACTCAGCAGGGGTGGCCGTCTAATGTTAACGCATTTCTCCTGGAGGTTCTCTAGGATCTCATGACATTTTAGAGGTAAAAGGCAATTGGTGTATGATGTCATTGTGATATCACAAGTTCCCGGTGAACTGATTGGTGTTAGTTTACCAAAACATTGTTACTGGTGACCTCATGGTCCTTAATGGATATTTTTCTGTTATAGTGTGTATATATATATATATATATATATATATATATATATATATATATATATATATAAAGCCCAAACAATTTTTAGCATTTTGGAACAAATGTTTGGAATTTTGCATCTGTTTTCAATTTTTTAGATTTTCTATTTACTTTCTATCCTGTATCCACACAAAAAAAATTGTGGTCCCCGGGGGTTTTGTGGTGGATATAATCTGCCCAGTGTTGTTTCCAGTGTTGTTCTCAATGTGCGCTCACAGTCAAAACTGTCAGGGTCCATTGATACCTGATGCCTCCTCTGTAGTTCCTGCTCCTGTGAACTCAGAGGGAGTCGCCGGGAGTAGTGCAGAGAGCGGGAGGTAAAGAAGGAGGAAACTTCCAAGGGCAGCGCTATTCAGACTGTGGAAGGGAGCATGAAGCTTGAGAACATGGCTGCATAGGGAGGTGAGATCCAATGATGAGTCTGTGTTAGGCAGCAGTGTGATGCAAGATGGGGGGGGGGGCAGAGAGCCAGAGCATTGTGTGTATAAGGCAGCACTGTGATGCAAGGTGGGGGGGCAGAGAGCCAGAGCATTGTGTGTATAAGGCAGCATTGTGATGCAGAGTGTGGGGGCAGAGAGCTGGAGCAATGTGTGTGTAGGGGGCAGAGATTCAAAGCATTATGTGTATAAGGCAGCAGTGTGATCGGGGGAGGAGAGGGGCAGAGAGCCGGATCATTGTGTGTATAAGGCAGCAGTGTGATTTAGGGACAAGGGGGCAGAGAGATTAGAGGTTAGATGAGGCTATTTCCAGGGCCATCTTTAACTCGGGGCGAACAGGGCATCTGCCCAGGGCCCAGCCATTGTAGGGGGGCCCCAAAGCAGCTGAGCTGCCCCTGGAGCCCACACTGCCTGCCGGGTTTTTTTTCAGCCAGAGTTCCGCTCCGGCGCTTGTCAATTTGCTACCTCAGCAGCTCGGTACTGTCACTTGTTAATACAGAAGCGCTGCTTCTCTATTTACAAGTGTAGCACTGACCCCCTGAAGGAGCTGCTGATTTAGTTTGGGCCTGTACTCTGCTAGTGAACCCCCACTAACTTGGCTCAGTCCCCTTGACACAGGCTGTGGTGCAATGTTGGTGTGGAGCTAATGGTGAAGGATAACCCCACAATATGCAATATAATAACAGTATACTTTTGTTATTACCTAGGTATCCAATGGTTCCACCTGCTGAGAAAGGAACAATACTCCACACCAAAGTACTTAACCAAAAACGTATCTTTACTATGGTTATGTTTAAAGTAATAATTACAGCAGTTGCACTGTCACATCAACATAACATGAAAGTACAGGAGGTTCAGACAATAGATAGATATGCCACAACACAACTACAAGGGAGCTCCCCCTACTTTAATAAAGGTGCAAGGCCTTGCAATACTAGGTGCAGTCTTTGATCTTCTTTCTTCTGCTAGCTATTAATGTTTGTATCAATTTGTAATCCAACAGTAGAGTAGTAAGGGTTAACTTAAAGGAAATGCTGAAACTGTTCTTGCAAGGTAATCCACTTGTTATTGCCTTTAGCACACAACAGTGTTAAGGTGATGTAAGGTGTAGGCTTTAGGCCTGCCTAAGCTCAGTCTTTATTATATCTCCCTCTGTGGGACTAGAGGTCCCAGCAACACCATGTAGAAGTCTAAGTGTGTGCAAGTGCGTAATAAACTGTGGGCAACAGCTCTCTCACCAACTGGATCCGAGGAATGTAACAGCTCTGCTCCGGGTCACTGTGTCTTACTTCTAGCCGGTCGGCTCCGTCACACCGCTCCACTGTGCAAGATGAACCGGGTCCCTCTGATGGCTCCGGGTGTCTCTGGATCCTTCCCGATCCGGTCACTCAGTCTCTCCAGCAATCAGATCAATAGTAGAGTCTGTAATTGCTGCGCTCCACAGTGGCTGTAGGCCGCGCTCTCTGGAGACCTCCTCGCAGGTCCTTACAGGCAGGCCATGCATCCACAAGAGAAAGAAAATGGCCACGCTGGCTCTTTTATAGCCTACCCAGCATGCAGTTCAGTACAGGGTTATCATAGGAAGGTCCCCTGGCATTCTGGGTAGATATGTCACACCAAAAATTTAAACAATAGTCACTTCCTGTTATCTTTCCAACACTATTGAAAAGGAAAATGATTCAAGTCCATTTCCTTGTATTGGCCACTAGATGGAGCATACTAAGTTATAACATTGTCCATATGTTTACATATTAAAGCATTAGTAGGCAAAAATATCAGAGCTACACAAGTGACAGCGCAACTCTTCCGGCTGTCGTTCACATCCATCTCTGCTCTACACACATTGAGCTGTATATGAGAGCAGAGGAAGGGGGCGGGGGATAAGATGCTCCTCCACGGACATGCATATTGCAGATTCCCTTGTGCAGCACAGCCCCGCTCTGATGGTTTTTAGGTAATGGAGTCTGAAAGAATGGGCGCGTGGTATTGGTGCTGAGGAATGCTGTGTTTTGAGAGAAGGGATAGGTGGAATGATGCAGGAGAACTGCTATGTATTGAAGGGGGGGGGGGGGGGTTTAAACTGGAATCAGGGGGAGGAAAGCTCTGTACTTGGGGGGAGGGGACTTGGATGTACACAACACACCCCAAAACCCTGCAATCTGTATATAGTGCACCCCTCAATCTTGAACTCTGTACATAGTGCACCCCTCAACCCTGCACTCTGTATATAATGCATCCCTCAATCCTGCACTCTGTACGTAGCACACCCCTCAATCATGCACTCAGTATGTAGCGCGCTCCTCAACCCTGCACTCTGTATGTAACACACCCCTCAACCCTGCGCTCTGTATGTAATGCACCTCTCAACCCTGCACTCTGTATGTAACACAGCCCTCAACCCTGCATCTGTATGTAACGCACCCCTCAACCCTGCGCTCTGTATGTAATGCACCTCTCAACCCTGCACTCTGTACATAGCTCACCCCTCAGCCCTGCATTCTGTACATAGCATACCACTCAACCTTGCACTCCATACTATGCGCACTCCTCAATCCTGTACTCTGTATGTAGCTCACCCCTCAACATTGCTCTAGTAGGTGGCATGACTAGTCATTTATTTATGGGAGCCTGTCCTTAGGGATACTGCTAGGGATACTGCTTAGGGATACTGCTCTCATTGGACTCTGTGTCTACCTGCACTCAGTTAACCTTCATAGTTGTGTTCTCTGCTCATTGCTAATAGCAAGTTCTAGGAATTTTCTGTCTTTTGTTGGGCCCCCACACCTCCCCAGTTCCTGGTGTACAGGCAGTGGGGAGATGGTGTGCTGTAACCTTTAGCAACCAATCAATGAGCTGAATGGATGATCTGTAACCTCTAGCAACCAATAATTGGTAATGATGCACAGTAACCTCTAGCAACCAATGAGTGAGCAGGAATAATGTGCAGTAACCTCTAGCAACCAATGAGTGAGCAGGAATAATGTGCAGTAACCTCTAGCAACCAATGAGTGAGCAGGAATAATGTGCAGTAACCTCTAGAAACCAATGAGTGAGCAGTAAGCATGTAACCTCTAGCAACCAATCGGTTAGCAGTAATGATGCCCAGTACCTTCTAGCAACCAATCAGCAAGCAGAAATTATGTGCTGTAACCTAGCAAAGCAACTAATTAGTGAGTCGTAATGTGTGCTGTAACCTCTAGCATCCAGTCAGTGAGCGGTAATGATATTCTGTAGCCTCTGGCAACCAATTACAATCACTGTCTGATCTGCTATAGTAAACTGATTTTGAGTCGGGGGAAGCTGGGGGGCCCAAAGAATATGTTTGCCCAAGGTCCAATCAATATTAAAGAGGGCCCTGGCTATTTCCAGCACTAAAGCGCCTGAAAACTGCCCCAGAGTGAAGCTAGTCTAAAATAAATTATTTTTAAAAAGTGCATTACTTGACAACACAATCATAAACTTATACACTGTAGGTATATCTGAATACGAGCCTTTTTTATTATCGTTTGTTATATTTTGTGACCCTGATGAGGGGGAGTGTTTTGGCCCCCAAAATGCGTTGGTGTTTCATATAATCAAATTACAAACAATTAAATGCATCTTTTATTTTTTGGTTTGGTTTTCTTTTTGTATTGCTATAGTTCCAGTTACTGCTGATGTTTTTGTTGCAGGTGATGCCTGAATTTTGATTTGTATCTTAGTGCAGACTTCTGGGAAAATTGGTGAGCCAATCACACAAGCAGGAAATTATGTTTCTGGGGGGAGAGCTCTGGCCTCCCGTGATCGCTCCGGAGAATGACAGAACGGTAAACAAAGCAGATGGTCCTTTTGTCAGACAGGAACAGAGAGATCTGTGCTTCCAGCTAATCGGGAACACAGATCTCTCTGTTCCTGCAGTGAGTACATCACCCCCACACGCTAAAAAACACTCATAGGGAACACAGTTAACCCTTTGATCGTCCCTGATGTTAACCCCTTCCCTGCCAGTGTCATTTATATAGTGTCAGTGCACATCTTTTAGCACTGATCCACTGTATTGGTGTCACCGGTCTCGAAAAATTGGTCACTTAGTGTCCAACTTGGCCGCCACAATGTCGCAGTCCTGCTAAAATTCGCTGATTGCCACCATTACTAGTAAAAAAAAAAAAAAAGTCCCTAAATCTATTCCATAGTTTGTAGACGCTATAACTTTTGCGAAAACCAATCAATACACACTTATTGGGATTTTTTTTACCAAAAATATGTAGCAGAATACATTTTATTGGATATGTTTTATAGCAGAAACCAAAAAATATTGTTTGCTTTTTTTTCAAAATTGTTGCTCTTATTTTTGTTTATAGCGCAAAAAATAAAAACCGCAGAGGTGATCAAATACCCCCAAAAGAAAGCTCTATTTGAGGGGAAAAAAGGGCATGAATTTTATTTGGGTACAGCGTCGCACAACTGCGCAATTGTCAGTTAAAGTAACGCAGTGCCGTATCCCAAAAAATGGCCTGGTCCTTAAGGGGCTAAATCCTTCCGGGGCGGAAGTGGTTAAACCTCTTGGCCAACTCAATAAAAAGCTAAAAGACTAATGGCCCGTACATACGATGCGAATATCGTACGAAAACTGATGTCCGAGGAAGCATCGTACAATTTTCTTTTACAAAGGTTTTTATTGCAAATGAAGTATGACAAAAGTGTACAAAAAAAAAATTACTGGTTACAGTAGACATCAGACAGCATCATTGATATAAAAAAATAACAAAACAACAAAAAAGACCCGACATCAAAACGTTGGCTATAGTAAGCTGTGTACATAACGCTCATGAAGAGGAAATGAAAATCCTAAACGATTCTGAAGGACTTAATCATCGACAAAAAATAGTCAATGTGGACAAAGCGTATGAAAACAAAAAGAAACAAAAAAAAAGAAAAAAGAAGTACATATCGTAAAATAAGATAATTAAAGCGGGAGTCCACCGGGACTCCGCGTTTTTTTTTTTTTTTTTAAAAGCCAGCAGCTACAAATACTGCAGCTGCTGACTTTTAAATAGTGACACTTACCTGTCCAGCGCGCCCGCGATGTCGGCACCCGAAGCCGATCGCTCGCTCGGCTGCCGGGTCCCGCCGCCATCTTGGGTATGGGAATCAGGAAATGGAGCCTTTCGGCTTCATTTCCCGGTTCCCTACTGCGCATGCGCGAGCCGCGCGGCGCAATCCGGACGGTCCCCGCTGCCTCTGGGAGCTGTGTGTTTCCCAGCAGGCAGCGGGGCACTTGCTGAAGGGGGCGGGCGCTTGCGGAACGGAGGCGTAACCTACGCTCGTTCCGCAGAGCGCTAGCCCGGAAGTGGGTGCAGTTACCTGGATTATCCAGGTAACTGCACCCCCCTCCCCCCTGAAAGGTGCCGATTGTGGCGCCGGAGGGGGGGGGGATTCCGATGAGCGGAGGTCCATTTTAGGGTGGACCTCCGCTTTAAGAAGTGCAATATAGCCCGTCGGGTTCGGATATTTCAGTCTACCATAACCATCAGAATTAACTTGGCTCCGTCTCGGCCAAAGTCTTCTAGAGAAAAAAAAAAGACTAAGGCAGAAAAGAAGAGGTAAATGAAAGTAGGAAACAGAAAGAGAGCAGAAAGAGTAAAAAGAAAAGAACAGAGGAGGGGAGGAGGAGTCCATTCCACTAAAGGGAGCGGGGGGTGCACACGGAGACCCTAGATAGACAAAAGTTGGTTGTTGAATCTGGAAGGTTGGACAGAGGATATCCAGGGCCCCCAGGTTCTGAGAAACTGGTCATGGGTATCGAAAGCCAAGGAGGTAAGTTTTTCATTTATCATGATGTCGCTCATACGGTTTTTAACTGCCTCGAAGCTGAGTGTAGGCGTTTTCCAAGACTTAGCAATGATCAATTTTGTTGCATTAAAAAGGTGTTGGGCTAGTTGACGCTCTGGGCGGAGAAGTTCCGGGATAGGTTTACATAACAGAGCTGCATAAGGGTCTCTTCTCAGGTTGGTATGGAACATATTTCGTAACAGGGCGTATACCCGAACCCACAATCTGCAGGCTCTAGGGCAGGTCCACCAAATGTGGGCCATGGACCCTGGTACCGGGCAGCCCCTAAAACAATTAGGGGAATGTGAAGGAATGAATCTTGCCACCCTCTCAGGCGTGTAGTACCACCTATAAAAGACCTTATATGCATTTTCTAATATGAGAACATTCCTGGAACTTTTCATGAGATTTGTGGTCATAATCTGCCAATCTGCCGGGTCCAACCGCGTCCCTAATTCTTTTTCCCATTGGAGATGATATTTGGTTGTTGGGGGTTTGTTGGTAGAAATAATAGAGGAATATATCAATGATATTGTCCCCGGGGAATGAGGAGTAGCCCTACAGACCTTTTCGAAGGGAGTTAGAGAATACGGGGTTGGCTGAGCCCGAAGGAGCTGTTGTATGAAATGTTTGAATTGTAGGTAACTGTAATGTTCCCGTAGGGGAATGTCGTGAGAAGAGCGAAGCATAGCAAACGTAACTACTCTCATGGGAGTGAGCAAAGAATGGACATCCGTGAATCCATTAGTAGCCCACCAAGAAAACTGACCAGGATTGTCTCTACTAGGGGGGAATAATGGGCAAAAGGAGAGGCGTAGCAAAGGCAGGTGAGGGGATATGAGACCAGCCGAATATTTTATCGAGTCCCAGATGCGAAGCAAGTGGGCCATACACGGCCCTGCGCCTTTCGGCCGCTGCGAGGGAGGGAGCCATGGCACTGAGGAAATGGGAATAGGGTGCGCATCCACCAAATCAATAGTGGCCCAGAGCGGCATTTGATAGTTGTCATGAAAACGAGTGATTTGGGCAAGATTGGCCGCCATATAGTACGCTCGGAGATTGGGGACCGAGAGACCCCCTTCAGACCGCCTCGCGTACATTATCTGCTTATTAATTCGGGGGCGAGAAGCAGCCCAAATAAATTTCAAAAGTTTACGCTGATGGATTTGCAATATATGGGGGGGAACTGGAACGGGCAAAACTCTAAAAAAATATAACAACTTTGGGAGATAAGTCATACGGATTGCAGTGATTCTACCGAACCAGGAGATCGGGTAATGAGACCAAGAAGATAACAGGGTGTCTAGCTTACGAAAGAGGGGGGGGAAATTAGCCTGGTACAAACCATCATATTTGGGGGTGATACGAATTCCCAGGTAGGGTAGTGAAGGAGGCCATTGAAAGGGGAAACTTTCTTTTATGGTTGACAATTCCGATGGGGAAAGGTTTACTGACATAGCTTTAGACTTTGAGGGGTTAACACGTAAACCGGACAGGGACGCAAATGTCTCCAGGAGAGAAAACAAATTGGGAAGCGAAATTCTAGGTGACGTCATGGTCAATAATATATCATCCGCAAAAAGCGAAATTTTATGCAGAAAACCTGCCACTTCCACGCCTTTGATATCTGGATGTGAACGGATCGACTCCGCCAGCGGTTCCATGGCCAATACAAATAAAAGAGGCGAAAGTGGCCAGCCCTGACGGGTGCCCCGTCGTATAGGAAACACATGGGATTCAAACCCATAGTATCTAACTTTAGCTTGGGGGACATCGTACAGGGCCGCCAACCAACGCAGGAATGAGGCTCCGAAACCGTAACGGCGGAGAATGGTCATAAGATATGGCCAAGACAACGTATCGAAAGCCTTGTTCACATCCAGCGACAAAAGCATGGTTTCGAGGGATCGACTATGGGCAATATGCTGTAATTGGATAATTCTACGAATGGCATCTCCAGCCTGCCTCATCAGAACGAATCCTACTTGGTCCTTTTTAATGAGCCGAGGGAGAAACGAATTTAAACGGTTGGCCAAAATTTTCGTAAGGATTTTCATATCAATATTAATTAAAGATATAGGACGGAAATTCGCCCAGGAAGTATGGTCGCGGTCAGGCTTCGGCAGCATCACTATATTAGCTGTCAGGAGGTCAGATGAAAGGCTCTGCCCTTGCTTGACGGAGTTATACATGGCCGCCAAGGGAGCTGCAACTACATCCACCATTTTTCGATAATATAGTGCCGTGAAGCCATCCGGGCCTGGCCGCTTCCCGACCTTGAGGTCCTTAATACTTTCTCTGACCTCAGTCTCCTGGATATCACGGTCCATAAGAGTCATCTGGGCCTCTGTTAAAGTGGGCAGGGCTATTCGCTGGAGAAATTCCGTCCTATCCTGTTCTGTCTTAGAATCTTGGGCCGAGTATAGGGAGGAGAGTCTATACCGAAATTCGTCCAGTATGTGTGCCGGGTTACTGGTGAGCTTATTATGTCTGGTACGCAGAGTTATAGGGGACAGTTTAGGGTTAAACGTTCGCAACCTCCTAGCCAGGGCCGCAGTGGGTTTATTCGACCTAATATACCAGCGTTGGCGAGACCAGCGCAAAGTGCGTTCTGCTTGTTCGGTAAGACTTAAGTCTAGTTCCATGCGGGCCTGGTCTAGGAGCTTACGATTAGCAAGAGAAGGAGTTTGCTTAAAAAGCGCAGAAATGGAGTCCAAACGGGACTCCAACTTTCGCTGCACCTCCTGCCTCTCCCTCTTGCGTTTAGACGCTATTTGAATGATACGACCCCTGAGTACCGCTTTATATGCCTCCCATAGCGTCACTGGGGAGGAAACTGAAGTTAAATTAAAACGGAAATATTCAGATGACGCCTCTAATAAGGTATCGTGGATGTCTCGTATAGATAACAATGAGTCATTCATAACCCAAGGGGAGGGTTGAGAATTACGCATTAAGGACCGACAAACCACTAGAATGGGATCATGGTCTGTCCAGGGAGCTGCCAAAATAGAAACAGATTCCACTAGGGGGAGGTGTTTTCTATGCATGATAACATGGTCTATTCGGGAATGCAAATGATGCGGGTGGGAATAATGTGTGTAATCTTTGGTTGTCGGGTGTAACTCACGCCAGAGGTCGACCAAATCATGGGTGCGTAACGAACAGGAAAACATTTTAGCTGCGGGGGAAATGGCCTTCTTATCGGATGGATACTTGTCTAATATGGGATTAAGGGCCACATTGGAGTCCCCCGCCAGCAATAGGGTCCCCTTCTGATGCGACGCTAAGAGGGAGCAGATATGTGACAAGAAGGGACCTGGATTAGAATTGGGAGCATAGTAGGTCAAGATAGTAACTTCCGTATCTTGAATGCTGCCCAAAAGCAAAAGATATCTGCCTGCAGGATCCGCTATCTGTTTGTCGCACCGAAAGGGGACCGTCTTGCGAAAGGCAATTAAAACTCCCCTCTGTTTGGTCGGACCATTGGCCTGAAACACCTGTGGATATTGGGAGTCGAAATAGTTAGGGTGTGAAGCAGAGGAAAAATGGGTTTCTTGGAGACACGCGATATCAACGCGTTGCTTTCTGAGATATTTAAACGCTTTTACTCTCTTGGGTGGTGAATTCATACCTTGGACGTTCAGTGACAGCCAACGCAGGGTCATAACGAGTAAGCAGAGAACCGCTTATCAGAGGCTCCGCGTGCATCCCCTATGGACTCAGGAATAAGAAGAAGAAGGGTTAGAGTAGAATAGGAAGTATTAGCATAAGAAGAGATATTAAGAGAGCCAGAAAAAGTAAGCACAGAAGAATCAAAAAAAGCTTGGAAGAGAAATAATAAGAACCACAACTGTGCATGTAAGCGTAGGCCTAGTGGTCTACCAAAAAGTCGGAAGTTGAGAGGGACCATAATCCCACGCAAATACCGACTCTAGGGGGGCGCAGTAGTCCACCTGGCCCACTCGGTCTATCTTTAAAAAAAAAAAAAAAAATTATAATAAGACAAACATTGAACTTGAGCACTAACTTGCATAACTATGGACTGTAAGTAGAACAGAATACTTATGGTAATGTCAGACACGGAGTGCTGGTACTAAAACAACACCAGCGGGTCGAGACAAGCTCGATAACTAGTAGGTCACACAAAGTAAAACCCCCTAAACTGCAGGGGCACATGAGCTTAAAATTAACAAAACAGTACAATTGACTGACGGACCCCCCCCGGCCCCCCCCCCAGAAATCACGGAGGGGAGCCGGGGGAGGCCCGCCACAGACATCTAGAAAAGTCCAAAAATAAAAAATAAAAAAGGAAAAAAATCACACACGTACGCATATATATATGCACATGTCGATACCGATATCAGGTCCCCTCAGAACAGCTACTAGAGCTCGGGACAGGACCGGTACCTCACCCACTCCAGGTAAAGTGGGGCAAAACAAAAAAAAAAAAAACTAGAAAAAACCCCGTGCAGACCGTTCACAAAGATAATAACCCGCACTCGGACGGGGGGAATGTCAGCCTGTGGGGACATCTTGGTAGCGCTGGGCTTGCAGCGATCGCAGGGCCTGAGAGCCATGCAGGGAGGCTTGAGATGACTTTCGGGAAGGCTGTGTTTGCTGGACATGGGCGGATGGAGCAGCTGGGTCCCCTTGAGATGGTGGAAGGTCTAGCTGTAACTCTTGAAAGTGACGTCTCAGGTCAGAGGCAGAGGAGGCGTGGACTTGATGTCCCCTATAGGTGAAGGACAATCTAAAGGGGAACCCCCACCTGTATTTTATGCCCAGGTTCTGCAAGATCAATAGGTAGGGTTTTAAAAGTCGTCTTTTAGCAATCGTTACAGGAGATAGATCCGTGAACAGCTGTAGGGGATAATTTTGGAAAGTGAGGTCTTGGTGATCCCTCGCTGCCTGTAGGAGTCTTTCCTTAGTGTGATAATAATGCAGCTTTATAATAACATCTCTGGAGGGGCCTTCCGAGGGCTTTGGAGCCAGGGATCTGTGTATACGATCAAACTCTAATCGCTCCAGGGGAATTTCAGGGGCAAGTTCTTGAAAAAAGGCCGTAGCTGTACCCTGGATATCTGTAACAGCCTCAGGGATACCGCGGATTCTCAGATTGTCCCTGCGGGCCCTGTTCTCAGAATCCTCTAACTTGTCCTTCAATCCCTCCAGCTCCATGTGCAACTTTTCAAGTTCATCCTCATGGCCCTCTAGCACTGTGGTGGATAAGTCCATCCTTTGCTCTAGTTGGTTTGTGCGGTGGCCTAGCTCCTTAAGGCCTCGCATGAGATCAGAGGAAAGCTTGCGTGAGGCTGCTGAGATCTCATCCCTGACTATAGAACGGAATCTGGCTAGCATATCCTCAGAAGCAGGTTGTGCAGGGCTTACCAGATCCGAGGGAAACTGCTGCAGACTGTCAGGGGGAGAGGCTGCCCCCATCCCGGAGAGCCTCGTGGTGTCATCTGGCTCCGGAGGCTCAGGCGCCATCTTGCCTGTCCCTGCTGCTTGCTGCATCTTGCGCTGTTTGGGAGACCTCCGCTTTCCCCTGTGCGACCGATGCATTCCCGCGGGTCCCCGCCGGCGTCCGCAATCTGGGGCTGCCGGTCCGGCGTGTCTGAGTAGCCTGTGTGCTCTGAGGACCGAGTATTTAGCGGCCGGTGGCGCGGAGCGCGGAGACTAAGCGGCCATCTTCCGCGATCGCGCGCATGCGCCCCCCGCATCGTACAATTTTCAGATCGTGTGTACACTACTTTCGAGAGCCAATCACGACAGTTCATCCGATATTATTCGATCGGACAAGCAGGAACATTTTCCTCGTACGGTACCAGATCGTACCATTTCCGTTTAGTCAGTACAGTTGTCGTCACATGACATCACTTCCAATTTTTTTTTTTCCTGTCTTAAGGCCCATAAAACGATCAGACTTTTTGACAACAAACATGCAAATTAGCTGCATCGGACAAACCTTTTCGGTTTTCATCGGACTTTTGTTGGCTGTGGGAACGGACAAACTTTCCGGAAGCAAAAGTCCGATGGAGCAAAGTCCGATCGTGTGTACAGAAAACCATAGGACTTTTGTACAAAGTACAAACACGCATGCTCAGAACCAGGACCGTTTTTTAAGGCAGGGCAAAAGGGGCAGCTGCCCTGGGCCCCATCATTGTAGTGGGGCACAAAGCAGCTGAAGTTTTAGTCCCGTGCTGTGTCCCGATATCTCAGTGTAAACTTCTGTTGCTGCTGCTCCGCTCTGCCCTATTCAGATGACTCACATGCAGACCCTGTGTTTACATGTAAATAACATGAATTTAAATGTAAATAGTGGTGGCAATAATATGTAAATAGTCATGGACCATGGCATTTATATGTAAATAGAGGCAGCATTCATATGTATATTATGCCTGTCTGAGGTCACATCCATCATCGCTTCTGCTGAATGCTATCCACAGGGGAGGTAAAGGAGCACGCTTGTAAGTCCTGCCTACAACTGTGGTCATTAAGCCGAACATCAGCCTGTTCTGAAAAAGTAAGCAAACTGGAGGTGGAACCTGTCTTCAAAGATGATGTGCTGTAACCTTTAGCAAACAATCAGTGAGCAGTAATAATGTGCAGTAACCTCTAACAACCAATTAGTGAGTGGTATAGATGTTCAGTAACCTCTAGCAATCAATCAGTGAGCAGTAATGACGTACAGTAATCTCTAGCAACCAATCAACAAGCAGAAGTCATGTGCTGTGACCTCTAGAAAATAACAGTGAGCCATAATATGTGCTGTAACCTATAGCAGCCAGTCAATGAGCGGTGATGATACACTGTAACCTCTGGCAACCAAACGCAATTGCTACCTAAACTGATTCAGTAAACAGATTTTGAGTCTAGCTGCTATTTATTGTATGTCTCAAAGCATGTGGAGAGCGAAAATTGCATGAAAGGTGGAGAGGGGGGGGGGGGGGGCAAGAAAATGTTTGCCCAGGGTCCAGTCAATATTAAAGATGGCCCCTGCTCAGAACCAATGCAAAAGATCAGACAACAATACAGAAGTTGACCAAAGGTGGCGGTAAAGAGCAGAAAAACCACCTGCTTTGGTGAAAGTTGGCTGAAAAAGTCCTGCCGTGTGTATGCAATACAAGTTCACGGTCGACGCCCTTTGTACAAAAATCCACGGAAAAGTTTATAAAGTCCAATCGCGTGTATGAGGCTTTACAACAATTTGTGTGACTTTAGGTACCTATTCAAGTTCTACTTGCGACTATTAAGCCGGAAAAAAAAAGGATATTCGGATCGTGTGTAGACAACCCCAGCCAGCGATCCCCGTGTGTGTGGACACCATCGATCACAAAGGTTTGAAAAAATTGCCCTGAATTGCTATTGAACATGAGCGGCCTGCCTTGTTCTCCCTCCCATAACCTCCGTATGCATAAATCATGCGCAGCATATGTGTTTATGGAGCAGCCTATAAATAGTTTTGCCCAAAGGAGATTGGATTGTGCAGGTCCTGCCATCATTAAAGTGATCATCATCATCATTAAAGTTTTTTTTTGTTTTCTTTAGACTAGGGAAAGATTAGAACATCTGTTAGGTTTTTATTTCTGTCCCCACAGGTGAAGATCACCACCTCTGTTTGTTCTGGTGAGCATTGTTACCGGGACTGAAAAATAGGAGAAAATACAACATTTTTTAACCACTTCAGCCCCGGAAGATTTCACCCCCTTCCCTGACCAGAGCATTTTTTTGCGATTCGGCACTGCATCACTTTAGCTGACAATTGCGTGGTCGTGCCATGTTGTAACCAAACAAAATTGATGCCCCTTTTTTGCCACAAATAGAGCGTTCTTTTGGTGGTATTTGATCACTTCTGTGGATTTATTTTTTGTGCTATAAACAAAAAAAAGAGCACCAATTTTGAAAAAAAAAAAAAAAAATTTACTTTTTGCTATAATAAATATCCCCCAAAAATATATAACAAAACAATTTTTTTTCCTCAGTTTAGACCGATATGTATTTTATTCTACATATTTTTGGTAAAAAAAAAAAAAACACAATAAGTGTATATTGATTGGTTTGCGCAAAAGTTATAGTATCTACAAAAATAGGGGATAGTTTTATGGCATTTTTAGTATAATTACTTTTTTTTACCCTTGTAGGCAGGTGCAGTCTAGTTTCTCCACTGCAGGTGATGCTCATTCGCAGCAGCAATGGTGGAGGGCGAAGTCGAGAGGAACCTGGTACCACTATGGTTTCTTTGGGCACAGAGAGGCAGCATCTGATTGGAAGCCGGAACCCCATGTGACTTCTGCGGCCATCTTGGGTCAGGCAGACCTATTTAAGACCATGGCTCCTGAGTTTGGTTCCAGACGAGTAGGGAAAGTTTAGGGGTACACCACCCTTCCTGGAAGTCTCCTCATTTGGACACAGATTGGCCAGGCTGCAGTTCGATCCTCGAGACAGATGCTGTCAGCATACCCGAGACCTTCTGCTACTTCTCATCGCTGTTACATCCTATGAGTGTTCCCTTCCCACCAGGATTGTTGTGTATTGCCGAACTTCAACAGTTAATTTTTCTGCAACTGGACTCTGAGTGTTTGTCTACCGCCGTACTAATATTGGTGGGCATGCAGGTTACTTCTAGCTTTCATTGCACCTTTAAAATCCAAATCCAAATTTTCTGTTTTGAACAGAGGGGGAAAGGATTAAAACCTTTGTCAGGTTTCTAACACAGTCTGTGTCTCCACTGGGGAGATTTACCCTCACTTCCTGTGCCAATAACAGGGTGTCTCAAGGAGAGGAATTGATGTGATTAGATTGATAAGAACAGAGAAAGCACTTTTTATTAAGCAGAGTGGAAAGTCAGGTTTTGATTTCTCTCCGTGCCTTTCTGTCCTGGTGACAAACAAATCCTCTCAATGCTTGTTCTGAGGTCACTGAGACAGGAAATTAAGAAAAATCTCATCACTTAGGACCCTTTACCCACTCCATCCAAAACTAAAAACAAATTTTTGTCTGAAGTTAGACTTTAAGGGGTCTATTCATAAAACATTTTCATAGCAATTCGCCCAGTGAAAGTGCATGTACATTCATTCTCTGCAAATGAGGAAAAAAGTGAATAGAGAGATTTACTAAAATTGGCGCACTCAAAATCTGGTGCAGACTTGCATAGTAAGCTTCTAACTTCACCTTGTTCAATTAAAGTGGTTGTAAAGGCACAAGGATTTTTATGTTCATACCTTCTATACATGATGGTAAAAATCCTTTTGTGGGCAACCCCCCCCCCCCCCCCCAGCCCCACTAATACATACCTAAACCCCCTTCTTGATTCAGCAATGTTCACAAGAGCCTTAGCTCTCTCGGGACTCACACTCCTGATTGGCTTTTGCCAGCAGCGGGAGCAATTGGCTCCAGCTTCTCTCAATCACAGCCAGTGAGCCAATCAGGGGACGAAGGTGGCAGGGCCAAGCCACGGCTCTGTGTGTGTGAATGGACACACAGAACCGTGGCTTGGGAGCATGCCTGCTTGGGTGCCCCCACAGCAAGCTGCTTGCTGTAGGGGCACCCGGCAGGAGGGAGGGGCCAGGGGCACCAGCAGGGACCCAAGAAGAGGAGGGTCAGGGCTGCTCTGTGCAAAATCAGTGCAGGTAAGTATAACATGTTTGTTATATTTTATTTTTTTTAAAACAAGAATTTAAAACCGCTTTAAAACGTAATTCCACTTTTGTTGAGAAAAAAAAACATTCCCCTCTGGGTGATCTGTGATGTACATTACAAGGATTTTAACAAACTTTGTTGCATATTCTTACCTTCATTTTTAACATCAAGATTAAATTACAATATGACTTGTGTCGCAATTGTATGCGCTATAATATTTTACCTTTATTTACTATTTTTTTTCCCCATGAAAGTGGAGTTACCCTTTAAGCTTTGACAATAAAACCTGGAAGCTGTTTGGTTTCTATGCAGAGCTGCACTCTCCAGTTTTAGTAAATAACCCCCAATGTTTCCTGAGCTGTTTAATTTTTTTTTTTTGTGATTTAAAATAAAATAATACAACATTTGGCCATGAATGGTGCTTAGTATTATAGGAATTTCCTACGACACTTTGCATCATCTAGAATCCAAATGTGGTATTTTCCATTTGAAATCAATGAAAAATATTTAACCACGCCAAGAAATAGCCTAATATCATTTTTTTTATTTATTTTTTTATTTTTTTTATGCCCTATTCACACAGAACATATTTAGAGGCATAATCGTTGGGCAAACTGCTATGCAAATTTTTATGAAAAAAAATAAATAAAAAAAGATGTTGCAGATACGGGTACACAAGCAGAACGTTTTTATTAATAAAATAATTTGTAGTGATTTTGTTGAACGATGGAGAACCTTGCCAGGTAACCTTGTCATATGACACCGCGTGCCGGACGCAGAGTTCCCTATTTAATATCTGTGGGTGGAGCAGGTCCTGGATCTTCTGGAGTCATTGAATTGGCCGGTACATTGTGTGCCACAGATGGTGTTCTGAACGAGGTCGGTGTGATCCCCCTGGTGAAGAAAGGGCAAATTTGTTATATTTGTTCACAGAAAACCACAGAGCTCCAGTGTTGACACAGCTGTAAATGGTGCTAAGCCTTTCCCACCTGGGACAGGTAGATTGCCTGCCGCTGGTGCTGTGTCTGCTGTATAAAGGAACAAGTGCAGAGCCGTCTCTGCTGCCCTCAGGACTACCCAGAGGGTCATACATCATGAGCTCCCCTGACTTTACACATGAATGTAGATCGTATTTATTGAGCATTTAAATGAAATCTAAACACATTCACTAACATCTCTTAAAGCTTTTTTACATGTTAAAGTGAAATTAAAGGGGTTGTAAACCCTCAAGGTTTTTCACCTTAATGGATTCTATGCATTAACCCCCCTGGCGGTCTTCCCGAGTCTGGCTCGGGGTGAAAATTCAGTACCATTAGCGGTAGCCCCGAGCCAGACTCGGGACTGCATCGCTGAATCCAGGAAGAGGTTACTTACCTTGTCCCCTGGATCCAGCGATGTCCCCCCCGCTGTACGAGCGAGCCGTCCTCCGCTCGATCTATCACGAAGCCGAGCTCCGTTCCCTGAGAGCGTTGGGACGCACGGGGACGAAGAACTGCGCCAAATTCAAAAAGTGAAACACACACATTACATACAGTATAATGTAATCTTACAGATTACATTGCTGTATGTAATTATTTCACATCCCCTTTGTCCCTAATGTTCTGCCCAGTGCCCTGCATGCAGTTTTATAATATAAAAACTGTTCTTTATGCCTGGAAACTGGAGATTGTCCATAGCAACCAAAACTGTCCCCTTACATCAAAAATGGTTTTAGAGCAGCTAGAAAACAGCGATAATAAATTAGAATCACATGCAGAATTGAGGGATAGCGATTTGTGGGGAGATCCGTCATCAAATATTGAAAAGTAATGACAGTCACAATTCTGCAACTGAGCAAATTTCAGTGTTTTTGATTTGATTATTTATACTTATTTATTATATTATAATTTATGATTTCATTTTTCAAACTTTATCATACCCAGGATGTCTACTAGACTCTGGTTTGGACAGATTTAAGAATTCTAGGACTACAATATAAAACGCCAAATTTCCATGCAAAATAATGGTACCGATTTCAGCACCTAAAATCTGAAATAATCATACCGCCAGGGAGGTTAAGATAAAAAACCTTCTGTAGTGCTGCAGCTGCCCCCCAGACCCCCCCCCCCTCCTCTTTTTTCTTACCCGATCCTGATCAATCCAGCGATGTGCACGAGCCCAGCGACTCCAGCCGCTGTCTCGGGTCCTCATTGGATAGATTCCTAACAGCGGGAGCCATTGGCTTCCGCTGCTGTCAATCAAATCCAGTGTCATGGGAGCCTGGCTGAGTCCTGCTGTCTGTGTCAACAAACGCAGCAGCGCGATTCACGAGCGCACCTGCATGGGTGCCCCCAGGGAAAGTGGCTCTCAGTGGGGGCACCTGATGAAGAGGAGGAGCCAGGAGCACCGCCGGGGCAATGCAGAAGAGGAGGATCCTCTTTGCACAGAGCAGGTAAGTATGAATTGTTTGTTATTTAAAAAAAAAAAAAAAACTACAATCACTTTAAAACCTAAAATGCGATGGAAAAAATAAAGCAGCTGACCTCAGCACTCACTTTGGCTGCTGCGTCTTATTCTTTGTAAGGTTGCCTCCTAATTCATCCTGTCCAGTTTTGTCGGAATTTCCAACGGCAAATTTTGAGAGCAAGTTCTCAGAAATTCCGATCGTGTGTACACAAATCCGACGCACAAACGTCCACGCATGCTCGGAATCAAGCAGAAGAGCCGCACTGGCTATTGAACTTCATTTTTCTCAGCTCGCCGTACGTGTTGTACATCACCGCGTTCTTGACGTTCGGAATTTACGACAACATTTGTATGACCGTGTGTATGCAAGACAAGTTTGAGCCAAAATCCGTCGGAAAAAAAAATCCACGGTTTTGTTGTCGGATGGGATGCCATTAAAGTTTATGTGCATGTAAAGGCAGGCGACCCAATACTTTTGACAATATAGTGTACATACTGTATATATACACACACACAAGACTAAGTGCCCGTTCACACAGGGGCGACGCGACTTGCAGCGCGTCTCACAGACGCGACCTGCACACGACTTCAGCGGCGACTTGCAAAATGACTTCTGTATAGAAGTCAATGCAAGTCGCCTGAAGTCGCCCCGAAAATACTACAGGAACCTTTTTCTAAGTCGGAGCGACTTGAGTCGCTCCTATTAGAACGGTTCCATAGTACAGAACGGAGCGCGACTTGTCAGGCGGCTAAGTCGCCTGACAAGTCGCGGTAGTGTGAACGGGCACTTAAGATTGATTGTTCCTCTTTATTGTATGTTTAGTTGTATGTTTTCATTGAGCTCCTGAACATCATTGGTTATTCAGTGTTGGGGTCCTTACCAAACCTCCTGCTGCATCTTCAATATAAAGCAAATAAAAAATGCAACATGCAGCATGGTACGCCCTTGTTATGGCTTCAGCGGCGTAACAATCTGAGAACTCAAGTTCTGAGACCTCACAATTAAAACTCAAGAGCAAGATAAGGAACCATCTCATGGTTTACCTCGCCAGCATCCATCAAAACTGAAATACAAGTTTTTAGGTAGTCTGACCTTTTAAATGTCAAAACTATTGTTCTGCCGCGTACACACGATTGGAATTCTCATCGGAAAAAGCTCTGATGGTTTTCCCGACGGAATTCCGCTCAAGCTGTCTTGCCTACACACGGTCACATCAAATTCCGATCATTTATAATGCGGTGACGTACAACACGTACGATGTGACTAGAAAAAGGAAGTTCAATCACCAGTAGCCAATAGCTTCTGTCTCGTAGTTGAATCTGAGCATGCGTGATTTTTGGCGTGTCGGAATTGCATACACACGATCGGAATTACCGATAGAAAGTTTTTCCGTCTGGAAAATTGAGAACATGCTATCAATTTTTGGCTGCCGGAAATTCGGACAGCTAAATTCCGATGGAGCACACACACGGTCGCATTTTCTGATGAAAAGCTCTCATCTGTCTTTTTCTGGCCGGAATTCCGATCGTGTGTACGTGGCATTAAGAGAACTCCCTTTCTGGTTGTTGTCCATCACTGTTATCTGCCATGCTTGAATGTGGCTCTTCAATTGACAGAAGCTTGGGATTTTTCGGGCTGGTTGGTGGAAGGAAGGGATCCAGATCCTGAAAACTCCCATTAGCCATTCTGCTTCTACACGGTGTCATGTGACATACCTTGGGGTGGCAGGCGGCAGAGCGATGACACGCGGACGAGTTGTAAGCACCACTTCCCCTCTATTGGCTTCAGTTATGATGTTCTGTAGAGTGTTCTCCAGAATAGACTCTACGAGCTGGCTGAAGAGTGGAGCCCTGAAAGACACAATGAGAACCCAGGAACCGATATAACAGACCTTCTGTATGATTGAGGACAGCTTGTGGGAAAATGCAAATCTGACAGGTGTTGCTTTTTGCAATGCAGTGGTACTATGGTGGCTCAGTGGTCAGAAATGTGGCCCTACAACGCCAGGCCTTTAGTTAATTTCCCCCGTAAGTCTTTTTTAATGCTCTCCATGAGATACACACAGTCGAATATTCCGATGGACAATGTCTGATAGGACCGTTTTGTCGGATAATCCGACAGTGTGTGGGCTCCATCGGACTGTTTCCGTCGGAGTATCCGACTGACCAAGTTTTCCAGCTGGGCTATAAAATTTTCCGACAACATGATCCGATCGGACTTTGTCCGATTGTGTGTAGAGAATTCCGATCGGACAAAGTGCCACGCATGCTCAGATCAAATTCCTAGAGCAAAGCTATTGACTACTAGCCTGAACGTAGTCCCATTGTAACGAAATTACGTGATCACCTTCTGAACGATCGGATTTTCTGACAACTTTGTCCGACCGTGTGTATGCAACAGTTTCGGACAAAATCCATCGGACAAAATCCAATAAATTTGGTTGTCAGAATGTCCGACCGTGTGTACAAGGGCTTAGGGTTGTGCTATCCAAAACCATAGCCACAAGTTGACTGGACTGAAAGCTGCAAAATAACTGGATTTTGACTAATGGAGTGTCTCTAATGCCGCGTACACAAGACCGGACTTTTCGAAGGACTTGGACTTTCAAACGAATGGACTTGGCCACACACGATCACTCCAAAAGTCCAACGGATTCGAACGTGATGACGTAGAATAAGGAAGTTCATAGCCAGTAGCCAATAGCTGCCCTAGCATCGGTTTTAGTCCGTCAGACTAGCATACAGACGAATGGATTTTTCGACCGGACTCGAGTCCGTCGGAAAGATTTGAAGCAAGTTTTATTTCTAGGTCCGCTGGACTTTTGGGAAGAGAGAGTCCACTGGAGCCCACACACAGGGCTGGTGCAAGGATTTTTTACACCCTAGGCGAAACCTAATTTTTCCGGCCCCATGGGCTCCACCCCCTGACTCCACCCCCTTTGCCCTGCCCATGTGGCAGAAGGGACTGCTATACAGGAAGCATCGGTTCTGCTTCCTCCCACACTGGCTCCAGTGCTGTGCTGCACCTCTAATTACACTGCCTGTCAGACTGAGTTAGTTACATGCTTCAGCCTGCAGAGTATGCAAACGCAAAGGGAAACCAGCGGCCCGGGCGCTCCCAGGGAGCAGTGCGCCCTAGGCGGCTGCCTAGTTTGCCTAGTGGTAGCACTGGCCCTGCCCACACAAAACATAAGCCTTGTAAAAGTGCAATGAATCATAATTGCAGGTACAACAACGGGTTTGCTCACCTGGGCAAGATGCTGGGTTGCACATACAGTATTGTGTTTGAAGTATCTCCAGCAGACGTCATCCCATCAGCTTGTCTGCTTAGTCCGAAAGCAGAAAAACTGGATGAAGTTATTGTAAACCCACCCAGATGGATCCCACAGTTTATTACTCTGTGTATCCAGGTCATGGTATAATTAGTGGTAATTAGTCACATTCAGCTGGACTTGTCCTGTGATGCTGAAGACAATTCATAGCCTATTCAAGCCACTGCTTCAGTTCTAACTAGTAATCCATACTAACTCATAGAGAGCATAAAAAAAAAAGACATGGTAGGAACTGAACCTCCCATCATGTTGTTGGACAATCAGCATCTGCCTTGACACGTTCCATGGTGATTGGACTAATGTGACTGATTTACCTGTGTGCCTGTAATGCTGGGGTATGTACCATTTATTCAAACAGAAGAAGTGGCCTGTATAAGCTATGTATGTTTTTTTTTCCTGATCACAAGTATTCGCCCCACTGTGCACCTTTATCTTCCCACCAGCCAACATGGAGGCAAGGCCATAAACACAGTGTATGGACATGCACAGAACATGGGGTACATCTAATGTGTTTCGTACACCATGGGCAAGCGCTTTTATAGGGAATCGTAGAATAGCGCTTGCCCATGGTGTACAAGACTAGCCTAGCTCTGCGGAAGGGGGTGCACCCCGAAACGCGTTAGAGGTGCCTTGTGTTCTGTGCATGTCCATGCACTGTGTTTATGGCCTTTTGTCAGTTGCATTTTGTGAGTACCCCCTTTTATACAAAAAATTCTTATTATTAAATTATCTCTGGTAATGCACTAGATGTGCGTGCCTTCCATTTCTGTTTTTCTGTAGTTCCTTTCGGATTACCCGATCCGAGGAAGGCAGCATCCACCTAGTTCTGGTATACCATGTACACCTTTCACACCACCATTTTATCTGTTACTCCTCATCTTGGAAGACCTATTAGCGCTGGAAGTGACTGTGTTTTAACATGGAAGCAAGGCCTCAGCCAAGGTACCTTTGGGAGGAACCACACACACACACATATTCACACACACATTCACACAGGGCCTTCAGCACCATAGTAATTTAACCACATGCCGACCAGCGCACGCTGATATACGTCGGCACAATGGCACAGCTGGGCAAATGGGTGTACAGGTACGTCCCCTTTAAATCGCGGCATTGCGGGCTCGCCTGCCGCATACTCGGTGACCGTGCCTGCGGGTCCTGTGGACATGATGCCGCCATCATGTCAGGGAGTGGCAGAATGAGGACATGCCTTTTGTAAACAAGGAATTTCCCTGTTCTGACTAGCAACATGACAGGGATCTACTGCTCCTGTCATCAGAAGCAGCGATCTCTGTCATGTTCTAGTGAGGCAATCCCCCCCCCCCCACAGTTAGAATCACTCCTTAGGAAACACTTAACCCCTTGATCGCCCCCCTAGTGTTTAACTTCTTCCCTGCCAGTGTCATTTACACAGTAATCTGTGCATTTTTATAGCACTGATCACTGTATAAATGACAATGGTCCCAAAATAGTTTCAAAAGTGTCCTATGGGTCCGCCATACTGTCGCAGTCACGTCAAAAATCGCAGATCACCGACATTACTAATTTAAAAAAAATTTTTACCAAAAATATGTAGGAGAATACATATCGGCCTAAACTGAGAAAGAAATCTGTTTGTTTTTTTATATATTTTTTGGGGATATTTATTATAGCAAAAAGTAAAAAATAATGCGTTTTTTTCAAAATTGTCGCTTTTTTTGTTTATAGCGCAAAAAATAAAAACCGCAGGGGTGATCAAATACCACCAAAAGAAAGCTCTATTTCGGGGGAAAAAAGGACGTCAATTTTGTTTGGGTGCAACGCAATTGGCTGCCGCTGCTGTCAATCAAATTCAGTGACATGGGAGCTGGAGGTGGGACTGAGTCCTGCTGTCTGTGTCAATGGACGCAGCAGCAGGACTCGGGAGTGTGCCCGCACCAGTGCCCCCTTGGAAAGCAGCTCTCTCAGTGGGCACTCGAGAAGAGGAGGAGTCAGAAGCGCCAGGGGGGACCCCAGAAGTGGAGGATCCAGGCTGATCTGTGCAAAACCCCAGAGGAAGTAAGTATGACATGTTTGTTATTTAAAAAAACGAAAACCTTTACAATCACTTTAAAGGGCCCTTTCACAAAGATCAGTTTTTGATGCGCTTTTGGTGTTTAAAAAGCAGACCCAAAAATGCATGAAAAATGTATCTCTTGAAATCCTATGAAACTCTTCACACCACTGCTCTGCGGCGTGATTTCCCGGTTGCCTGGCATTAGAAAGTACCTGTGAAACATGGAAAGGTGGTTCAAGAAAAACGCAGCAAAAACGCAAATGCTGGTGCTTTTTTTATGTGTTTTTAATGCATTTCAATGTGTGTTTTAGGTGCAGTTTTAAACGCACACCAAACAAGCATCAAAAAGGCAGCGTGCAACACAATTTTTATACTTTGTTTCACATAGAGATTTCTTTTGGTGGTATTTAATAATTGCTGGGGTTCTTTTTTCTTTTGCTAAAAAAAAAAAAAAAAAAAAAAAGAAGAATGAAAAAATAAATAATGGTTTTCTGTCAGAAAGTTTTGTAAATAAGTAATTTTTCTCCTTCACTGATGTGCGCTGATGAGGCGGCACTGATGGGCACTGATGAGTTAGCACTGATGGGCACTGAAGCAGCACTGATGAGGCGCCACTGATGGGCACTGATGAGGCAGCACTAATGGGCACTGATTAGGTGGCACTAACATGCCTCACCGATGGGCACTGATGAGCACTAAAGGCAGCACTTTCTGGGCACTGTTGAGGCTGCAGTGTAATCAGGGATCTGATGATCAGTCCCCGATTACCTGTACATCTCTCCCAAGCGAGGAGATGTCACTGATCGGCTCTCCTCGCCTCACACTATGTCAGTGTGAGACTAGGAGAGCCAATAAATGGCCCTTCCGTGTTTACATGTGATCGGCTGTGATTGGACACATCTGATCACATGGGTAGAGCTACATCATCATCTCTTTACCGAGATCGGGGTTGTGCCCAGTCCTAATGACAGGACACACCCACGATCACCGCGCTGCGTGCCCCCCGCTGGCCCATGAGAGTGTTAACACAGGGGAGACATCATATGACGTCGCAGAACGAGAGGAGGTCCCGCCCGCTGTCATTTTACTATACAGCGGGTGGGAGGAGGTTAAAAATGCAACTGACCCACAAATGACTGGTGTGAAGAGTTAAACAGGATTTACTGGTCATGAATTTTTCTTCCGGTTTTTTGTAACGCAGAAAACGTAAGAAAAATTGAACAGTGTGAAAGTAGCCTGGAAAGGGCCCACATGCTCAGATTCAGAAAATTTTGATAATCCCAAAGGGAAATTATTGGGTGGCTGCATGTTTAAAAAGCACATCAAAAACACACCTCCCCATCAAAATCAATGGAAAATGCAGCAAAAAAGCACCATAGTTGCATTTTTAGTGCACTTTTTGAGTCACATGTCCATGTTTCACAGGTGCATGCTGGGAGTCAAGCAGTCAGAAAATGCATTAAAAACACTTACACCTTTTTACTGCGTTTTTTTTCAGTGAAGCAGTGTGAAAGGGCCCCAATAATAAAAAAGCAAAATAAAGATCCACACAATGGGGTTGGTTTACTAAAGACAAATAGACTGTGCACTTTGCAGTTGATCCAGAGATTAGTAAATTAGCAGAAGCTCTGCTGACTTCCATCATCCAATCATGTGCAAGCAAAAATGCATTTTTTTTCCTTGCACGTGATTGGGTATTCTTTACAAAGTGAAGCTTTATCTAATTTCCTAAGCTCTGGAGCAACTGCACTTTGCAAAGTGCACAGTGTATTTGCCTTTAGTAAATCGACCCCATGGCATGTCTCTGCATTAAAAAGCTTGTCCGTCCACATTTTTTAATTAAAGAGGAAGTAAACCCTGATGAGTTTACTTCCTCTTTCATTCCCTGCAAAGGTAAAGCATAATGGACTACTATGCATCGCATAGTAGCTCATTATGTGTCACTTACCTGACACAGGAGCCAGCGAAGTCACCGCTGTCCCCTGTAGTCCGGAGCATCCATCTTCTCGGTGGGTCTCGCTGCTCCGCTGCTGTCATTCGGCGAAGCCGTCACTCTCGCGCATGCGCACGGGAGCCGCCACTCGCGGCATATCACCGTTGACCGCGGCGCGCTCGGTGCGCCTGCGCGCCGCTGTCTACGGCGCATGCCTGCCTGTCTTTCAGCAAATATCTCCTAAACCGTGTATTTCTTGGACCTGCAGGTAAGCCTTAATCTAGGCTTACCTGTAGGTCAAAGTGTGTTGTAAGAGTTTACAACCACTTTAAAGTTCCACTTTAACGAAAGACTTTATATGGCAGCGCATGCAGTCAAGTATTAACACTGCACTTTGCAAAGTGCACAGTCTATTTGCCTTTAGAAAAACCACCCCAATGTGAACAGACAGAAATACAGGCATACCCCACTTTTAAGTACACAATGGGGTTTATTTACTAAAGCTGGAAAGTGCAAAATCATGCTCCCTTCTGTATAGAAACCAATAAGCTTCCAGGTTTTATTACCAAAGCTTAACTGAACAAGCTGCACTTTCCAGCTTTAGTAAATAAACCCCATTGTGTACTTAAAAGTGGGGGTATGCCTGTAACCAGTTTGAGGTGTGATGTATAAGCGCCCTCTAGTGGGCAATGAACAGAATTGGTGATTACTGGAACCTCAACTACTACTCCCACCCTAATCTCAAGTGTGACTTACCTTTTGATTGTTTCTTTCAGTTCCTCTTGTCCTAAACCAGTTTGTTCTGCGTCACTCTCTCTGTGTTCTGGGACCGTTATGAACTGAGACATGGATGACTTGTCCTCTTCCTCCTCTGCTTCTGCCGTCATGGCATTGGATGGCGTATGTTCTGAACTTAGTTCTTCAGCCAATGGGATGCTGGAAGTTTCAGGGGAGATTTCTTGGCTGCGAAATTGGCTGAAGTAGGGCAGAGGATCGTTCTGTATCTCCTCCAGCGCTTCATGAAACTGCTTATCATCCAGGAGATTCCTGCCAGAACAATGGAAATCTTGTTGATGAAAAAAAATCCCATCATAGAGAAGCGGGTGTCAATGTATGAGACAGGGGCGGACTGACAACTCATGGGGTTCCCGAGCAATAGGAGAAGATTATGGGGCCCCTGGGCAATAGGAGATTATGGGGCCCCTGGGCAATAGGAGATTATGGGGCCACATAATATACACACACACACACACACACACACATACAGTACACACACAAACACACAGTATACACATACAGAATACACATACAGTATACACACAATATATAGTATACAGTATACACACAATATATAGTATACAGTATACACACACAGAATACACATACACACACTGAAAAGGTACTGGAGAGGCGAGGCAGCTATAATCTTGAATTTTTTTAAAAACACAGATTTTTACACACTGTCCCTGGTTTTATTAAGGCTGGCACCCCCGATGGGGCCCCTCAGTGGCATGGGGCCCTCGGGCAGTGCCCGAGTGCCTGAATGGTCAGTCCGCCCCTGGTATGAGATAAAGGGATCCTCAAACACGGCCCCCGACATCACCAAAGGGCCGCACATAATGTATATATAATGCTTCAGAGGACTGTCAGAGACTGCGGATCTAATAGAGGAAATGAGGATAAGGTGATAGTATGTGTATGTGTGAATGTGAATTATGGGCCTTAGATTGTAAGCTCCTCGAGGGCAGGGACTGATGTGAATGTACAATATACCGTATTTATCGGCGTATAACACGCACTTTTTTCCCCTTAAAAGCAGGGGAAAATCGCGGCTGCGTGTTATACGCCGATCCCCTGCAGTTCTGAGCCTCTGAGCGGCTTTCGGCCATTATCGGCGGCTTTCGGCCGCCTTCGTCTCTTCTCGGCGGCTTCAGGCCACCTTCGGCCACTGCCGGTGGCCAAAAGCTGCCGAGAGCGGCCGAAAGCTGCCGAGAAGAGCCAAAAGCGGCACGAGGCCGCCGAGAACGGCCGAAGGCGGCAGAAAGCTGCCAAAAAGAGCCGAAGGCGGCCCGAGGCTGCCGAGAACGTCCGAAAGCTGCCGAGAAGAGCCGAAGGCGGCCTGTTTAAAAAATGAAAAAGAGAACATTTGAATAGACAAGGCTGCAATGGTGGACAAGGCTGCATAAGGCTGCAATGGTGGACAAGGCTGCATGACAAGGCTGCAGATGACACTGATGGGCATTTAAATGTAAGTTTTTTTTTTTCCTTTAAACTTCCCTCCTAAAAGTTTTTTTCCTTAAAATTCCCTCCTAAACTTGGGGTGCCTGTTATACGCGGCGCGTGTTATACGCCGATAAATACGGTATGTAAATCGCTGCATAAATTGACAGCGCTATAGAAGTACCTGTAATAAATAAATAAATAAATTACACTTCAGCTTTAGGGCTCATTCACTCAGCATGAAGAGATGTTGGTTTTTCTTTTTATACTATCATGTAGCTGCATGCAGGCAGCCTATATAAGTGAATAGAAAATGCATCAACCGTACGGACTCAACTTCACAGCTGTATATGTATAGAAGGATGGATCCGTGGACGCCCAGAGCCTATGCATGCTGTACACCCATCCCTGTGTAACTGTCAATCTTAGTTGTGCATATGAATCCTTGTAGCCAATGAGTATCCATTCACTTACATGGGCTGCCTGCACACAGTCATCCACTGGTACAAAAAGATAAACAAATGGCCCTTCATTCTCTACAGGGCTGCGTCCATGTAAATGAGCCTTTAGGCTGGAGTCACACCTATTGCATTTTTAGTGCTTTTTGCATTTTGCAGATTTGCTCTACAGAACGTGTTCCATAGGAAACCATGATAAATGGACTGCAGTGCAAATCTGCAAAATGCAAAAAGCACTAAAAATGCACAGGTGTGAATCCAGCCTTAGGCCTGGATCACAACTAGGCATTTTTTATCGTGTTTTCGGTTTTGTAGAAACACACTACAGTCTATTTAACATAGTTTCCTATGGATGTAGTTCACATCTGTGCATTTTATGGAAAGGGCCAGGGACTTTTTTCAGTTTTTTGGTCCCATAGACTTTAAGGCTGGAGTCACACCTATGCAGTTTTAGTGCTTTTTGCATTTTGCAGATTTGCATTACAAAAAGTGTTCCATAGGAAACCATGTTAAATTGACTGTAGTGCAAATCTGCAAAATGCACTAAAACTGCATAGGTGTGAATCCAGCCTAAAGGATGAAAAGCATGTATTGAAAAATGCAAAATGCACCTACAATATGCAAACTGTAACCTGCATAAAAGTGTGAATCAGGCCTTAAAGTGGTTGTAAATCCTTCCATATATCATATAATGATGTGACTGGCCTCAGGTGATACACAGAGAGGAACCTCCCTGGCGGTATGATTTTGTTAGATTTTTAAATCTCCAAACAGTACAATTGTTTTGCATAGAAATTTGACGTTTTATATTGTAGGCCTGTAATTCTTAGCAATAACACACTTAAAGAGTCTAGTAGACATCCCGGGTATGATAAAGTTTGAAACACTAAATCATAAATTATAATATAATAAATAACTATAAATAATTATAAAAAAATAATAATATAATAACAATAAAATAAATTTCCCTGCGATTCACTATCGCTCAATTCTGCAAGTGTTCTAATTTACTATCGCTGTTTTCTAGCTGGTCTAAAACCGCTTTTGATATAAAGGGACACCTTTTGGTTGCCATGGACAATCTCAAGTTTCCAGGCAGAAAGAAGAATATATATATATATATATATATATATATATATATATATATATATATATATATATATATATATATATATATATATATAATATAAAACTGCATGCAGGGCATTGGACAAAGCATTAGGACAAAAGGGTTGTGGAATGATTTGATACAGTAATGTAATCGGTAAGATTACAGTGTACTGTATGTGTTATGTATTTTGTACTTTTTGGATTTGCCGCTGGGCTCCGCCCCATGCGTTGCGACACTCGCTAGGAACAGAGCCCGGCACACAGAGGCATCGGGCGAAGGACACAGGGGGGGTGTGGGGACATCACAGGATCATAGGGTACAAGGTAAGTAACCTAGACCAGGATCCTGAAATGCAATCCTGAGCCTCGGAGTTACCACTAATGGTACTGAAATTGAACCGCGAGCCACACTCGGGAATTACCGCCAGGGAGGTTAAACAAATCCTCCTTCTTTTTTTGAACCTGTTTATCTGCAGTTTTCTCTTTTCTATATCTGTTCAAAGTGCTGATTTTATAAAGCTTGCTTGAGTGTTCATAAAAAAAAGAGGGGTGTCAAACTGAAATTACACTCTGCAGAGCTCAGCGAGGAGAGTTCTGAGAGCCGATTGGAGGGAAGGGACACACACACCTTCACACAGCACACAGCTTTAACTGCAAAACATTGCTGACTCTACTGTCCGGCAGAGCTGTGTAAATCTCACTATGTATGGACAGAACTAATTTTTTTTTTTTTGCAGGTAAAACAGCTCCCATATTTGCATTGCAATAGCTTATTCAGCTGTTTTCCGGAAACGTAACCTTGCCATTTTATAAACATGTAATTTCAAGGCTGAAAGATGATATTCCGACTTTTGTCTCCGATTCCACCAATAACCAAATTGCAGCTTTCTCCTGTAATACAGAACGGGGACAATAGCTTTGTCATATCACCTGATCACTGCCGCCATGATGTCTGTAGCCATTTCTTGCATTGCTTTGGTGGGTTTTTCAGGGTGTCTGTCTGGTTCTCCTGTCTCTGGCTGAAGGGCCACAGGAACAGCCTTTTCCATCTTCTTCTTGGGTAACCTGTACAGAAATAATAAAACGCAGCATTCCAAATTACAAACGCAGAATCCCTTGTCGGAGTACTATCTGTGGCTGGATTATTACACTAATTGAGTAGATTCACCCCTTTATAATGTTGCTAAATTGATGGATTATGTTCTATGATTTGCAACCAGAGCTCATATTTTTTTTTTTTGTGTATTTTAATATTTGTACAATAAAATTATTTTCTATATACAAATTGATTGTGATTTACAATAATTTTGCAGCTAAAAAAAAAAAAACCTAGGGGAATTATCATTTCTTTGCTTCATTGCCATTTCTTGGGGTGTGCAGCCTTCCTACTCCACTGTTTTTCCATATGGATACTTTAGTTTTCCTTTCAAAAGCGGCTCTGCATTGCCACCTTGTGGTCAACTAACAGTATTAAGTTTTGCCTTCATGTAGTCATTTTTCACAGATGTTCTTTACCTACCCAAGTTTACATTTTTGGGGAAATTTATTCAAACGGGAGCACACAGAATCTGGTGAAGCTGTGCATTTTAGCCAATCAGCTTCTAACCTTAGCTTGTTCAATTAAGCTTTGACAAAAAAAAAAATATCAGATTGTGCACGCTCCAGTTTTAGTAAATCCCCCCCTTTGCATGATGTTTACTATATAGCAGCCTGTAGTTGAAGAAAAGGTAGATATCTTACCAAAACCTGTACCAAGAAGGTTATCAGGCAACTAGCAATGGGGTTTATACACCTTTCTGCAGGCCTATTTGTGTGTCTGGAAACTGGTGCAACTTGTTCTTTAAAGCAAGATCTATACTCACCTTCTCTCAAGTGCTGCAGTGTCCCGGAGCTCCCTGCCAGCCGCTGATATCTTCGATCAGTTGGCTTTTGGGTACTGATATTTGTCCGTTTTCATTGGCTGGGCCATTCCCACGCATGCACAAGAGTTCATCCATCCCGACATTGAGATAATTGTAAACTGAGCTGTGCATGCACAGTTCAGTGTACAGGGTGTACAGGCCAGTAAGAAACTTTAATGCAAAAGGAGACATAGCATGGAAGAGGTACTAAAACTGGTGCTTAAAGAATCTAGTGAAGCTGCACATTGCAACCAATCAGATTCTAGGTTTAAGCCCTTGTTCACATTGAATGCAGCTTTGAAAATGTGCAACTTCAACTGAAATCACACGATTTTAAAGCTGCATGTCAGTGCAAATTTAAGTACCACTTGGAAGACATCTGTGCAGTTTCATGCACAGATGTCTATGCAAGTCGCACCCGAAATCACCAAAAGTAGCGCAGGAACTACTTTTTCAAATAGATGCAGCACCACAAAGTCGGTGTTGCACCGATTTGAACGGTGCCATTGCCGACAATAGGGTGCGACTTGTCAAACTGCATGAGAAGTCACTCCAACGTGAATGAGGTTTCATTGTCAAAGCTTAGTTGAACAAGCTGAAGTCAGGAGCTGAGTGGTTGTTACGCTGCACCAGATTGTGATTGCTCCAGTTTTAGTAAATCCCCTCCAATGGGCCATACCTGTAGTCTTTATTGGATGAACATGCAGCGGTGGCTGGTGCTCCACCCAAACCCCCCCCCCCCCCCGTTCGGTCAGATGGTCAGTTGGTCAATCACTCAAACCCCCCACCCCTGTCACTCAGTAAACCAAATCCCCCCCCCCCCCGTTGCTTGCTCATCTGCCCACTAGTCCCGCATTTACCCCATCTAGGTCACAAGCAGCTTTGGCTTCCCCCTGTGTCTCCTCCTCCTCGGTGGCCAATATGGTTGCTTCTCCTCCCGGCCAATCGGGTACTGATTTGCCCGGGAGGAGAAGCAGGAAAACAATAACGAATATTGATTTGCTATTGTCACACAACTAGGTGGGCTCAGGGCACAGTGCTCTGAACCCTGAACCCACCCTTTTTTGAAGCCAGTTAGAGCCTCAGGCTCTAATCATGTGCTTTAAGAAAAAAATTATGGATAATTATGGAAAGGCCGCCACTGGTAACATGGTGACAACACGGGCATAAGTGAAAGACAGGGACAGAGCGTTGTCACCCTATAGCAGCATCTGGCTGAACAAAGACCTTGAGAGCAGGATCACCGGGGATTATTGTAAGGAAAGCTTCAGATTTAAAATGTTAAAAATGACTTTCAAAATGAAATGAACATGTTCGAGCTTCTATGAGATTTTGGTGGGTATGCTGCACTGGGATGCATTTGTCCATGCTTTAATATCCTGGGAGAAATGTTTGCTCTGCTTTTTGGGTGCAGTGATGTGTGATAAATAGCATTTGAAAAGCACTGATTTTATGTACAACCTTTTTATCTCCAGAGAAGATTTGCTTACAAGAAAACACAACTATACAGCAGCCAGCAAAAGAAAAAAAAAAGAAAGTGCAAAAAAGAAAAAAATTGCTGATAACAGAACTGTGTTCATTCTTGGGGATGTGAAGATTCTTTGGTATCTGACAGAGGCAGCATTAAAATTCATGGGCACTAATCCTTCCACCTTGCTACACAACTTTAGGCCTCCATATTTTACCCCAGCCTCCGACCTTTTTATGGTTGAACTGCTTCAATATGTGCGAAGAGTGGCGCCTGTGATCCTGTCAAGAAAGATATCCCTGGAGCTACTGCATGCTGATGGGTGGGCATTCCCCCAGTGTGATGTGTTGCGCTCCCCAGTGCGATGTGTTACGCTCCCCCAGTGCGATGTGTTACGCTCCCCCAGTGCGATGTGTTGCGCTCCCCCAGTGCGATGTGTTGCGCTCCCCCAGTGCGATGTGTTGCGCTCCCCCAGTGCGATCCCCCAGTGCGATGTGTTGCGCTCCCCCAGTGCGATCCCCCAGTGCGATGTGTTGCGCTCCCCCAGTGCGATCCCCCAGTGCGATGTGTTGCGTTCCCCTAGTGCGATGTGTTGCATTCGCCTAGTGCGATGTGTTGCGCTCCCCCAGTGCGATGTGTTGCGCTCCCCCAGTGCGATGTGTTGCGCTCCCCCAGTGCGATGTGTTGCGCTCCCCCAGTGCGATGTGTTGCGCTCCCCCAGTGCGATGTGTTGCGCTCCCCCAGTGCGATGTGTTGCGTTCTCCAGTGCGATCCCCCAGTGCGATGTGTTGCCTTCCCCCAGTGCGATGTGTTGTGTTGCCTTCCCCCAGTGCGATGTGTTGCGCTCCCCCAGTGCGATGTGTTGCGCTCCCCCAGTGCGATGTGTTGCGCTCCTCCAGTGCGATGTGTTGCGCTCCTCCAGTGCGATGTGTTGCACTCCTCCAGTGCGATGTGCTGGGCTCCCCCAGTGCGATGTGCTGGGCTCCCCCAGTGCGATGTGCTGGGCTCCCCCAGTGCGATGTGCTGGGCTCCCCCAGTGCGATGTGCTGGGCTCCCCCAGTGCGATGTGTTGCCTTCCCCCAGTGCGATGTGTTGCCTTCCCCCAGTGCGATGTGTTGCCTTCCCCCAGTGCGATGTGTTGCCTTCCCCCAGTGCGATGTGTTGAGTTCCCTTCCCCTAGTGCGATGTGTTGCCTTCCCCCAGTGCGATGTGTTGCCTTCCCCCAGTGCGATGTGTTGAGTTCCCTTCCCCTAGTGCGATGTGCAATTCTATCATCAATATTCAGTGATCCCTTGGGTTCCTCTTTACCTTCTTTGTATCCTTTAAGAAGAGAGTGTCTTTAAACATGTATAAAAATATGAGAATACTATACCCAAGCTGTTGCTATGGTCATTTATCAGTGATGTGTTATAATATGTGACAATAAAAATTTTATTTTTATGAGTGAAAAGTCTGAATGCCTGTTACATCCCATTGTTATACCAATGAAGTAAAATTTTAAAAAATATATAATAATAAAAAAATGTTTTTAATAAAATAAATTAAAATCATTTAAAAAATGTAAAAGCACCCCCGCCCCCTTACACATACATGCAAATGCAAATGAAGTTTACCTGTACGTACTTCTAAAGAAAAAGTTATTTAGAACTTTGCAGAATAATGGAGGTGTGTGCATGTCACCTGTAATTATGGCTCACCGACAGCTATCCAGCAAAATAGAAAGCCCATAATATCATCAGCTCTTCCACATTACAATACATTACAATACACTGATATCCATCAGGAGGTGATCAGAGAATGTAAACTGGCTGACATAGGAGAAATGAGATATTAGTATTTCTGGTCGGACCGTAGTCAATTCCTTGTGAAAAACCCATTTCCCGTAGGCACCACTATTACCAAACACTACAATTACTGGTATAAAAGCATTTATTAAAGTATTGTCCTGTTCAGGTTTAACAATGGAGTTGCAACAGCTATTTTAATTACTGATATTATTTTGCATAAGGCAGACTGCAGAGCTGAATGTTATCAGCAATCGGAAAACAGAACAATAAGCGGTCATTCACACGGGGCAGCCAGGGAGTGGTAAAAGTAGGCAGTTGAGCCTACCGTGTAGCATTCACTGGTTGGAGTGGATTACGCAAATTCCCAGAGTTACAGCAGAGCTAACGGCAGATATAAAAAGCACACATGAATGCTTAAAGAAGTGTTTGTCAACCTTTTTTACCTTGGAGGAACCTCTGGCAAAAAGTTTGAGATCTCGAAGGAACCCCTGAAATAATGTTCACATCTACAGCTCACGGAACATTGGTATGATCAGCGAGCTGTTGATAACAAAAATTATTTGTAGAAATAGTATTATATAAAAGAATAAATATTAAAACGTACCTATTAAATGTGAAACTTGTGCTTTCTTTTCCTGCAGAGGTGATCCAATCAGGGGACATTACATGGGACAGAGCAAATTACATGGGACAGGGGACATTATAGGGGACATTACAAGGGACAGGGGACATTACATGGGGCAGGGCAAATTACATGGGACAGGGGACATTACATGGGGCAGAGCACATTATAGGGGACATTACATGGGGCAGGGGACATTATAGGGGACATTACATGGGACATTACATGGGGCAGGGCAAATTACATGGGACAGGGGACATTACATGGGGCAGGGGACATTATAGCGGACATTACATGGGGCAAGGAACATTATAGGGGACATTACATGGGGCAGGCCACATGACAGGGCACATTACATGGGGCAGAGCACATTATAGGGGACATTACATGGGGCAGGCCACATGACAGGGCACATTACATGGGGCAGAGCACATTATAGGGGACATTACATGGGACAGGTTACCATACATGGGGCAGAGACATTATAGGGGACATAACAGGGGATATTACATGGGGCAGGGCACATGACAGGGAATATTACATGGGGCAGAGCACATTATAGGGGACATTACATGGGCAGGGGACATTATAGGGGACATTACATGGGACATTACATGGGGCAGGGCAAATTACATGGGACAGGGGACATTGCATGGGGCAGGGGACATTATAGTGGACATTACATGGGGCAGGGAAAATTACATGGGACAGGGGACATTACATGGGGCAGGGGACATTATAGGGGACATTACATGGGGCAGGGGACATTATAGGGGACATTACATGGGGCAGGCCACATGACAGGGCACATTACATGGGGCAGAGCACATTATAGGGGACATTACATGGGACAGGGGACCATACATGGGGCAGAGACATTATAGGGGACATGACAGGGGATATTACATGGGGCAGGGCACATGACATCACATGGGGCAGGGCACATTACATATGGTAGGGGACATTACATGGGACAGACTGTTGGGCACATTATGGGGGGACACCGCTGGGCACACTTCAGTACCGGCTTTCTTCTTCTGGCATCAGAACTTATTTCATATCTCCTCCAGTGGCGCGCTGTTCCCCCTTTGCCCCTCCTCCTATCCTGTCCACCCCAGATGATGTCACATACAACCACTCGGGAAGGACAAGAGGGGTGGAGGGGCCTGCGTGCTACAGCCAATAGGATGCCAGCCACTTCCCTGCCTATCTCTGCCTGTGTCTGTGCGATCCTCCGGTCAGCTGCCTGTGACTGACAGTCAGATCGCCTGGGGACCTTTTGCGAAACCCCGGTTGAGAACCACTGGCTTAAAGGGTAACTCCAAGTTCGTGGGGAACAAAATTAGCAAAAAAAAAAAAATCATGCGTATGCAATTGCGACACAAGTCATATTGTAACAGAATGTTATTAAAAATTACCTTTCCTTTTCAATTTGCAGCGCTGTCATTTTCTGTACAATGCAATAAAGGCAACCTGGAGGTATTCTGCACACATATGGTATACAGAATGTTCCCAGAAATGTAATTTCCTGTTTGTGTGATTGGCTCACTGATTTTCCAAGTCTGCGCTAAGATTCAAGTCAGATTGTGGGCATCCCCTGCAAAAAATTTTTGGTGAGATACTCCCAAAGGGAAATTACTAGTCCAAAGGGATGCAGACCCTGCCACTTTCCTCATTAGAGCCCTACAGGTACATCAGCTGATTGGTCATTATAAAACTACTCCCATACAGATTTACTGTGCACATGGACACAGACAAACAGCAATTTCTTCAGAATGATAAAAGGTAGGAATCTGCAACAAAGTTTGTTAACCGCTTAAACGTCGTTTGATGGTGGCATAATGGCTCTCCTGTGTGAATCGCCATAGGTGTATGGGCTCAGTTGTGGGCGGGGTCAGGAGGACTTGATGTCCTCCGGCACCCCGTGATTGCCTTGTACACAGACAGAATAGGGAGATGCCTATGTAAACAAGGCATTTCCTCGTTCTGACAGGTGACATGACAGAGATCTACTGCTCCCAGTGATCGGGAACAGTGATCTCTGTCATGACCCAGTAAGCCCACCCCACAGTTAGAACACTCATAGGGTTAACCCCTTGATCGCCCCCTAGTGTTAACCTTTTCCCTGCCAGTGACATTTACACAGTAATCAGTTGCTATTTTGAGCAGTGATCGCTGTATAAATGTCAACGGTCCCAAAAAAGTGTCAAAATTGTCCGATCTGTCTGCCGCAATGTCGAAGTCCTGATAAAAAACATAGATCATCGCCATTACTAGTAAAAAAAAAATAATAATAAAAATGCCATAAATCTATTCCCTATTGCTATAATTTTTGCTCAAACCAATCAATATACGCCTATTGCGATTTTTTTTTTACCAAAAATATGTAGAAGAATACATATCGGCCTAAACTGATGAAGAAATTTGTTTTTAAAAAAAAACAAATGTGGGATATTTATTTTAGCAAAAAGTAAAAAATAGTGTTTTGTTTTGTTTTTCAAAATTGTTGCTCTTTTTTTGTTTATAGCGCAAAAAATAAAAACAGCAGAGGTGATCAAATACCACCAAAAGCTCTGTTTGTGGAGAAAAAAAAAAGACGTCAATTTTGTTTGGGTGCAGCGTCACACGACTGCGCAATTGTCAGTTAAAGTGACGCAGTGCTGAATCGCAAAAAAAATGCTCTGGTCATTAAGGGGGTAAAACCTTCCGGGACTGAAGTGGTTAACCACTTCAGCTCCGGACCAATAAACACCTTAAGGACCAGAGGTCTTTTTTTTGCAATTTCGCACTGCGCTGCTTTAACTGGTAATTGCGCGGTCATGCAATATTGCACCAAAACGAAATTTGCGTCCTTTTCTTCCCACAAATAGAGCTTTCTTTTGATGGTATTTGATTGCCTCTGCGATTTTTATTTTTTGCGATATAAATGGAAAAAGAGCGAAAATTTTGAAAAAAAAAGATATTTTCTTCTTTTTGTTATAAGAAAAATCGAATAAACAAAATTTTAGTCATACATTGAGGGCAAAATTTATTCAGCCACATGTCTTTAGTAAAAAAAATGTCAATAAGCGTATATTTTTTGGTTTGCGCAAAAGTTATAGCGTCTACAAACTAGAGTACATTTTCTGGAATTTACACAGTTTTTAATTTATGACTGCCGATCTCATTTCTTGAGGTGCTAAAATGGCAGGGCAGTACAAATCCCCCCCAAATGACCCCATTTTGGAAAGTAGACACCCCAAGGAAATTGCTGATGGGTATGTTGAGCCCATTGAATATTTATTTTTTTTGTCCTAAGGGATTGAATAATGACAAAAAAAAAAAAAAAAAATTTTTTTTACAAAAAGTTGTCACTAAATGATATATTGCTCACACATGCCATGGTTATATGTGGAATTGCACCCCAAAATATATTCCGCTACTTCTCCCGAGTATGGGGATACCACATGTGTGGGACTTTTTGGGAGTCTAGTCGCGCACGGCACCCCGAAAACCAATCACCACCTTCAGGATTTCTAAGGGTGCAAATTTTTGATTTAACTCCTCACTACCTATCACAGTTTCGAAGGCCATAAAATGCCAAAATAGCACAAAACCCCCCAAAATGACCCCATTTTGGAAAGTAGACACCCCAAGCTATTTACTGAGAGGCATGTTGAGTCCATGGAATATTTTATATTTTGCCAAAAGTTGCGGGAATATTACAAACTTTTTTTTTTTTTGCACAAAGTTGTCACTAAATGATATATTGCTCACACATGCTATGGGCAGAAGTCAAATTACACCCCAAAATAAATTCTGCTGCTTCTCCCGAGTACGGGGATACCACATGTGGGGGACTTTTTGGGAGCCTAGCCACGTACGGGACCCCGAAAACCAAGCACTGCCTTCCGGATTTAAATATAAAATGCTACCAAAAAACCTGTTAGCGATGGCAGGGATCAGGCCTGACTCTGCGATCGCTGTAGTTATGTGTTTAGTGTTTTGTAAGTGACAGTGATCGATCTATACTGCACTTGGGTGGGCTGGGCAGAGGGGCAAAACGCAGGTGCTAGCAGGTATCTGGGCTGATCCCGCTAACAATGCGTTTTTTTGGAACCCTAAACTGCTGGGGACGCTAGTATAGATCTGATCAGATCAGATATTGATCTGTTCAGATTCTATAGCACTACGGGAGGTGTATGCTTTGCGTGTGGGTGTTAGCGGTACTGGCACTAACCTAGCGCTGCCTGGGGCGACGCAGACCCTGACCCTAAAACCTAATTGATATCACCCGCCGGGTGATCAGGGGGTTAAACCTTTATTGGGTAATAAATGGTGGGTGCCATGATGCTATAAAAAACAAACTAACCAGAGTCACCCGTAACACTTATACGGTGATCAGTGGTGAAAGGGTTAACTAGGGGCAATCAGGGGGTTCAAATTTTTATTAGGTAGTATATGGGGGTCCCTGGCGCTATATAAAAACCTGACGGGGAACCTAAATAACTAACTGGCTAACCAGCGTCACCAGTGACACTTATACTGTGATCGCTGGTGAAAGGGGGTGAAAGGGTTAACTAGCAGCAATCAGGGGGTTAAAACCATTATTGGGTAGTATATCGGGGTACCTAGCGCTATAAAAACCTGGCGGTGAACCTAAAAAAATAACTAGCTACCTAGCGACACTAGCGACACTGATGCAGCGATCAGAAAAATTATCGCTTAGTGACAATGGCAAAAGGGGGTGAAAGGGTTAACTAGCGGCAATCAGGGGGTTAAAACCATTATTGGGTAGTATATCGGGGTACCTAGCGCTATAAAAACCTGGCGGTGAACCTAAAAAAATAACTAGCTACCTAGCGACACTAGCGACACTGATGCAGCGATCAGAAAAATTATCGCTTAGTGACACTGGCAAAAGGGGGTGAAAGGGTTAACTAGCGGAAATCAGGGGGTTAAAACCATTATTGGGTAGTATATCGGGGTACCTAGCGCTATAAAAACCTGGCGGTGAACCTAAAAAAATAACTAGCTACCTAGCGACACTAGCGACACAGATGCAGCGATCAGAAAAATTATCGCTTAGTGACACTGGCAAAAGGGGGTGAAAGGGTTAACTAGCGGAAATCAGGGGGTTAAAACCATTATTGGGTAGTATATCGGGGTACCTAGCGCTATAAAAACCTGGCGGTGAACCTAAAAAAATAACTAGCTACCTAGCGACTGTAGCGACACTAATGCAGCGATCAGAAAAACGATCGCTTAGTGACACTGGCAAAAGGGGGTGAAAGGGTTAACTAGCGGCAATCAGGGGGTTAAAACCATTATTGGGTAGTATATCGGGGTACCTAGCGATATAAAAACCTGGCGGTGAACCTAAAAAAATAACTAGCTACCTAGCGACACATGCAGCGATCAGAAAAATGATCGCTTAGTGACACTGGCAAAAGGGGGTGAAAGGGTTAACTCTAGGGGCAATCAGGGGGTTAAATCTTTATTGGGGGGTGATAGGGGGCTACCCTGGACCTAACACTAACTGTCCTGACAGTTTTTACTGTCACAACTGACACTGAATGCATTGATCAGTAAAGAAATGATCAATGCAATCAGGGACACTGTGACTGGGGGGGGAGGGGGGGCGGGGGGGGGGATCGGGGGGGCGATCGGGGGGGGATCGGGGGGGGATCGGGGGGGGGTTTGTGTGCCTGTGTGTACCTACATGTCAGTGTAGTGTTGGTGCACACTTACTATTAGTCTTCTCCTCGTAGTCCGGTCAAAAAGACCGCCCCGAGGAGAATGACATCACTTCCTCCTTCCTGTGTAAACAATACACAGTGGGAGGAAGCTTCTCATTGGCCAGGAGCGATCCAGAGGGGGTGGCCGAAAACCAACGGCCATCCCCTCATCACGGAGCGCTCCTGGAGCGAACCGGACCGTCGTATCCAACGGGAGGGGGTCCGATCGGACCCCCCACCCGCTGGAAGGCAGGCACGTACATCTACGTGATTGTGCCTGCCTGTGCCATTGTGTTCACGTACATTGGCAATACGGCGGTCCTGAAGTGGTTAAAATCCCTGAAATGTACATAGATCACCCAGAGAGGAGTGCTTTCTTCTCAACAAAATTGGAGTTACTCTTTAGGTGCACACTATTTTTTAAATGGGGCAATGCAAATACCTGCTTTTTTCTTGGCATCAGCTTCTTGCGATCCCCTGTACATTAGTAATAAAAAATACAACTGGCAATTCAATTGACTTTTAAAAAAAAATAAAAAAAGTTGATGCAATCCCGATGTGTATCTGGATAACATTAGACAGAGAATAAGCTGTAATGCACTAAAAAGTAATAACAAAAATAACAGTCATGGCCGGATCCACTCACCTCTGCTGGAAGTGACGCTGGAAGTCGTTCTGGAATTGGTTGAGAAAATCTGGTGTGTGGTGGGATCTGCCCGTCACTGACAGGTGAAGCTGGATGGGCAAAGGTGGTTCGGGCCGAGCTCGGAATTTCTGACTTTCTTTTTGCGCCCGGCGGCTCTCCCTGTCTCGGCTGACCGGAGGTCGGGCATAGTCACCGTTCTTGATAGGTGGTAAAGTCTGCATGGCAGAATACAATGGTTATAGAATTCAGCAAACAATCTTTGAGCCTTTTTCAAGGGTAAATTTACTTTTAAAAAAGTGCATTTATCCTTTTTCCCCCCTTTCCCTAACCTAACCCATCCTCCCCCTTCACAGATAATAATTATCTTATGCCACATACACACGGTCGGACATTCAGACCACAAAATCCGTCTGATTTTTTCCGACGGATTTTGGCCGAAACTTGTCTTGCATACACACGGTCGCACAAAGTTGTCTTAAAATCCGATCGTTCGGAATGAGGTGACGTAGAAAACGTACGAGGGGGACTACGTAGAGTCCAGTAGTCAACAGCTTTCGTCTCCAAATTTTTTCTGAGCATGCGTGGCACTTTGTGCGTCGGAATTCTCTACACACGATCAGAAAAAAGTCTGATCGGATTTTGTTGTTGGAAAATTTTAGATCCTGCTCTCAAACTTTTTCTGTCGGAAAAAGTCTGATAGAGCCCACACACGATCGGATTTTCTGACAACATAAACCGATCGGACTTTAGGACCGTGTGTATGGGGCATAAGTCCGATGGCAAACCAGAAGCTGTTTACATTCAGTGGCGCAAGTCTTCACTGTCCTGGCCGCATCTGTGAATTACAGCCTCATAGACATCTATGGGATCCTATACGGCCTTGGAAAAAACGCCATGGAAGTCTCGGGGCCAATGATGCCCAGACTCAGCCAGGACAGTGAAGATTTGCAGACTGGATGAAATTGCAACTGTCAGATATTCTTCTGTGGAGGGGAGGGTGGATTAGGGTAGAGGAAGGGGGCTAAAAGGATAAACACACTTGATCCTTTAAGAAAAACATCCTAATTCTTATACTGATGACTTTGCTGAAGCCAGACCAGAATAAGAGTTCTTATTGGATACTTTAGGTTACTTAAAGAATGTGTAAACCTAACATTTAATTTTCCTGATATGTGCTTGCTGTACCATTTACTTGTATGAAAAAGTATCCTGCTCTCTATGATTAAGCCCTGTGGCTGGGGCGAAACACGTAGGGAGGCGAGACTTGGGAGGAGACAGGCTGAAGCCGCTTCTCATTCATTGATTGATGCAGCTGTCCTCCTACTTCTTATTATTATGCCTTAAAGCAAGCTGGAATGAGCTTCTGAGGATGCCGCCATGCCGGCACCTGCTAGCGGCACGAGTCACTGTTAATGTTTCTATGAGTGCTTTGAACATCGTTCTATAAGTTTTAGTTTGGCCGCTATGATCATACGTGTTTGTTAGCTCCTTGGTCCTATCACAGATACAGTGCCTTAAAAAAGTATTCATACCCCTTGAAATGTTCCACATTTTGTCATGTTACAACCAAAATAGTAAATATATTTTATTGGGATTTTATGTGACAGACGAACACAAAGTGGCACATAATTGTGAAGTGGAAGGAAAATGATAAATGGTTTTCCAAATGTTTTACAAATAAATATGTGAAAAGTGTGGCGTGCATTTGTATTAAGCCTTTATACTTTGTAGAACCGCCTTTCACTGCAATTACAGCTGCAAGTCTTGTCTCTACCAGCTTTGCACATCTAGAGAGGGACATTTTTGCCCATTCTTCTTTGAAAAATATCTCAAGCTCTGTCAGATTGGATAGAGAGCGTCTGTGAACAGCAATTTTCAAGTCTTGCCACAGATTCTCAATTGGATTTAGGTCTGGACTTTCACTGGGCCATTCTAACACATGAATATGCTTTGATCTAAACCATTCCATTGTAGCTCTGGCTGTATGTTTAGGGTCGTTGTCCTGCTGGAAGGTGAACCTCCGCCCCAGTCTCAAGTCTTTTGCAGACTCTAATGGCGCACGACACACGACCGGACTTTTTGACAGCAAAGGTCCGACGGAACGAGTTCGTCTGACAATTCGATCGTGTGTGGGCTCCTTCGGACCTTTGCTTGTCAAAAATCCGGCGGACTTTAGAAATAGAACATGTTTTAAATTTTTCCACCGGAACTCCGCCAGACCGAGAAATCCGTTCGTGTGTATGCTACTCCGACGGACAAAAACCGACGCTAGGGCAGCTATTGGCTACTGGCTATGAACTTCCTTATTCTAGTCTGGTCGTACGTCATCACGTTTGAATCCGTCGGACTTTGGTGTGATTGTGCGTGGCCAAGTCCGTTCATGCGGAAAGTCCGTCGGAACTGTGCCAAAAGTCAGTCGGAAAGACCGTCTGACCTAGTCCCTCGAAAAGTCTGGTCGTGTGTACGCGGCATAAGAGGTTTTCTTCTAAGATTGCCCTGTATTTGGCTCCATCCATCTTCCCATCAACTCTGACCAGCTTCCCTGTCCCTTCTGAAGAAAAGCATCCCCACAACACGGTGCTGCCACCACCATGGTGTGTTCAAGTTGATGTGCAGTGTTAATTTTTCACCACACATAGCGTTTTGCTTTTAGGCCAGAAAGTAACATTTTGGTCTCATCTGACCAGAGCACCTTCTTCCACATGTTTGCTGTGTCCCCCACATGGCTTCTGGCAAACAAGACTTCTTATGGCTTTCTTTCAATAATGTCTTTCTTTCTCTTTCTGAGATGTTCAAAGCTTGGGATATTTTTTTTATAACCTAACCCTGCTTTATACTTCTCCCCAACTTTATCCCTGACCTGTCTGGTGTGTTCTTTGGCCTTCATAATGCTGTTTGTTCACTAAGGTTCTCTAGCAAACCTCTGAGGGCTTCACAAAACAGATGTATTTATACAGCGATTAAATTACACACAGGTGGACTCTATTTACTAATTAGGTAACTTCTGAAGGCAATTGGTTCCACTAGATTTTAGTTAGGGGTATCAGAGTAAAGGGGGCTGAATACAAATGCAACCCAACTCTTTTCACATATTTATTTGTAAAGAATTTGCAAAACCATTTATCATTTTCCTTCCACTTCACAATTATGTGCCACTTTGTGTTGCTCTATCACATAAAATCCCAATAAATGTTTTTGGTTGTAACATGAAAAAATTTGGAAAATGTCAAGGGGTATGAATACTTTTTCAAGGCACTGTATATATGCACTTTGAACAGTGGCATCACTATGGGGGAGCAGACCCCCAGAGGGGTGACACCTTTAAGTAGGAAGTGATATCCAACCGCGATGGTGTCACCCCCCCATCCATGACAGCGCACAGATCGGCACGCTGGCACGGACTTCATCATTTACAGGGCAATTGTGGCAGGCTAGATCGCACCAAACCTAGTAGTGCCACTGACTTATAGTCTGGGCAGTAGGTCCGGTAGTTTTTTCTTTGTAATGACACATCTGTCAAGTTACATTTGTTGTGCAGATCACTGGCTCACCTTGTATCTTCTGATCTCGGTCAGCTGGTTTTTATTTTGGCTTCTTCCAGAGCCACTGGACTTCAGGCCGCTCTAGGAGCATAAAAAAATGTTGGTAGGTATTCTATGGTTTTAAAGAAACTATTGAGAAAAATGTTTAAAAAACAACTGTATGCATATTGTTGTTGGACACTTAAATCAAAACTAAAGTCACATTACTTGCTTCCTCTCCGACAGTCCGACTTCTGTGAGGGGTCCCTCTCTGGCGTTGGTATTTTTTCCCTGGCTTCTTCTCAGTGGCGGTCCTTAACCGCCTTGATTGGCATATGCAGGAATCAGTCATCCCAGCACACAGGGACTGTCCAATTTTATGTCACGCAAGCAGGATTTTAGGTTTATTTTATTGCAGAAGAGACTTTACATGTCTTGGGCTAATATAATTATGCATATTCCATCCCTGGCTGATCCCCTTGGAAGCCAGAAATCACTGTAGTAGGCAGGGCCGGTGCTACCACTAGGCAAACTAGGCTAGGGCGCCCTGCTACCTAGGGCTCCCAGCCCCTGGTGTTCCTATTCTTTGCAGAAAGCAACTAAGTCTCAGCATCAGCAGGCAGCTACTGCTCCATTCGCACATAGTGTCAGAGGCGCAGCGGCTACGGCGGCGGACTGTGTCTGTGTCCCGACTCCCGAATGAATGGAAGCAAGAAAACATTCACTGGTGGGTGCTGGTGAGGCTGCAGTTGATGGGCGCTGGTGAGGCTGCATTTGATGGGTGCTGGTGAGGCTGCATTTGATGGGCGCTGGTGAGGCTGCATTTGATGGGCGCTGGTGAGGCTGCATTTGATGGGTGCTTCATTAAAAAGGTGGAGTTTACATGGACAGGGGAAAAGGGGTGGAGCCAGGGGGTGGCAAAATGAGGTTTCGCCTAGGGTGTCAAAAATCCTTGGATCAGCCCTGGTAGTAGGCACTGCTACCAAAGTGATCTCCACTAACTTATGGGTCTTGTGCCAACCAGCTCCCCTACTGCTTACTGAGCAAAGGAGCTCATCTGCTCAGCAAGAGCACCGTTGAGAGAAGGCTTTGCATTTTCTCAGTGAATGCAAAGTGTTCTCTGATTGGATGAGGTGGGGTGGTGACATCATGATCTCCACTGCGATGTACCTGTGGCCAGAGAATGATCTGTAAGACCAACTGGAGTGGTAATATATTTATATCTGTTACCAGTTCTATCTGTAGTTACTAAGGATGAGCCGAACACCCCCTGGTTCGGTTCGCACCAGAACCTGCGAACAGACCTAAACTTCATGTGAACTTTAGAACCCTATTAAAGTCTATGGGACTCGAACATTCAAAATCTAAAGTGCTAATTTTAAAAGCTAATATGCAAGTTATTGTCCTAAAAAGTGATTGGGGACCTGGGTTCTGCCCCAGGGGACATGTATCAATGCAACAAAAAAGTTTTAAAATCTGCCATTTTTTCGGGAGCACTGATTCTAATAATGCTTAAAGTGAAACAATAAAAGTGTAATATTCCTTTAAATTTCGTACCTGGAGGGTGTGTATAGTATGCCTGTAAAGGGGTGCATGTTTCCCCTGCTAAGAACTGTCCCTGCACAAAGTGTCATTTCTGCAGGAAAAAAAGTCATCCCCCTAAAAATCCATACCAGACCCTTTATCTGAGCACGCAACCCGGGAGGCCGCAGGAAAAGAGGGGGGGACGAGAGAGCGCCCCCCCCTGAACCGTACCAGACCACATGCCCTCAATTTGGCGTGGAGTTCCCCTTAAAATCCATACCAGACCTGAAGGGACTGGTATGGATATTTAGGGGGAACCCCACAATTTTTTTTTTTATTTTACGTGGGGTTCCCCTTAGTATCCATACTAGAATTGAAGGGCCTGGTAATTGAATTTGGGGGAACCCCACGCTTTTTTTTTTTTATCAATGACTTTCAATGACTTCTCTGTATTATGGGGAGCCGACAATTCATTATAGCCGCGAGTGATTTTAAATGACTTTTTTTCCTGCAGAAATGACACTTTGTGCAGGGACAGTTCTAAGCACAGGAAACATGTGCCCCTTCACAGGCATACTATAGACACCCCCCAGGTACGAAATTTAAAGGAATATTACACTTACAGTGGTGTGAAAAAGTGTTTGCCCCCTTTCTCATTTCCTGTTCCTTTGCATGTTTGTCACACTTAAGTGTTTCGGAACATCAAACCAATTTAAACAATAGTCAAGGACAACACAAGTAAACACAAAATGCAATTTGTAAATGAAGGTGTTTATTATTAAAGGTGAAAAAAAATCCAAACCATCATGGCCCTGTGTGAAAAAGTGATTGCCCCCCTTGTTAAAACATACTATAACTGTGGTTGTCCACACCTGAGTTCAATTTCTCTAGCCACACCCAGGCCTGATTATTGCCACACCTGTTCACAATCAAGGCATCACTTAAATAGGAGCTGCTTGACACAGTAAGGTCCACCAGAAGATCCTTAAAAGCTACACATCATGCCGAGACCCAAAGAAATTCAGGAACAATTGAGAAAGAAAGTAATTGAGATCTATCAGTCTGGAAAGGGTTATAAAGCCATTTCCAAAGCTTTGGGAATTCAGCGAACCACAGTGAGAGCCATTATCCACAAATGGCGAAGACATGGAACAGTGGAGAACCTTCCCAGGAAGTGGCCGGCCGCCCAAAATTACCCCAAGAGCGCAGCGACGACTCATCCAAGAGGTCACAAAAGACCCCACAACAATGTCCAAGGAACTGCAGGCCTCACTTGCCTCAGTTAAGGTCAGCGTTCATGCCTCCACCATCAGGAAAAGACTGGGCAAAAATGGCCTGCATGGCAGAGTTCCAAGGAGAAAACCACTGCTGAGCAAAAAGAACATCAAAGCTCGTCTCAATTTCTCCACAACACATCTTGATGATCCCCAAGACTTTTGGGACAACATTCTGTGGACCGATGAGACAAAAGTGGAACTCTTTGGAAGGTGAGTGTCCAAGTATATCTGGCGTAGAAGGAACACTGCATTTCAGAAAAAGAACATTATACCAACAGTAAAATATGGTGGTGGTAGTGTGATGGTCTGGGGCTGTTTTGCTGCTTCAGGACCTGGAAGACTTGCCGTGATAAAAGGAACTATGAATTCTGCTGTCTACCAAGAGAATGTCCGACCATCTGTTCGTGTACTCAAGCTGAAACGAACTTGGGTTCTGCAGCAGGACAATGATCCTAAACACACCAGCAAGTCCACCACCGAATGGCTGAAGAAAAACAAAATGAAGACTTTGGAGTGGCCTAGCCAAAGTCCTGACCTGAATCCTATTGAGATGTTGTGGTATGACCTTAAAAAGGCCGTTCATGCTCGAAAACCCTCTAATGTAACTGAATTAGGACAATTCTGCAAAGATGAGTGGGCCAAAATTCCTCCAGGACGCTGTAAAAGCCTCATTGCACGTTATCGCAAACGCTTGGTTGCAGTTGTTGCTGCTAAGGGTGGCCCAACCAGTTATTAGGTTTAGGGGGCAATCACTTTTTCACACAGGGCCATGATGGTTTGGATTTTTTTTCACCTTTAATAATAAACACCTTCATTTACAAATTGCATTTTGTGTTTACTTGTGCTGTCCTTGACTATTGTTTAAATTGCTTTGATGTTCCGAAACACTTAAGTGTGACAAACATGCAAAGGAACAGGAAATGAGGAAGGGGGCAAACACTTTTTCACACCACTGTATATTGTTTCACTTTAAGCATTATTAAAATCACTGCTCCCAAAAAAAAACGTCCGTTTTTAAAACTTCTTTTTGCATTGATCCATGTCCCCTGGGGCAGGACCCGGGTCCCCAAACACTTTTTAGGACAATAAACGTGCATATTAGCCTTTAAAGTTAGCACTTTCGATTTCTCCCATAGACTTGTACAGGGTGTTCCGGCTTTTAGAATTTGCTGCGAACACCCCAAGTTGTTCACTGTTTGCCGAACAGGCGAACAGGCAATGTTCGCGTCGAGCATGAGCTCGACTTGAACTCAAAGCTGATCCCTAGTAGTTACACAAGATTTCAGCAGCAATACCGAAGTTCTGAGGACATCTTGTGGTAAAGAAGAGGTACTGCGGTGGATGGTGCTGAAGAAGAGCTGTGTATTAAAACCTTTTATTATGATCTGGTTTGAGTTCCACCCAAAAAATGGAACTTCCGCTTTAAGTGCAGATGACCCCCTGACATGCCACATTTGGCATGTCATTTTTGGGGGGAGGAGCGGGTACCCAGCTCCTACTTCCTCCAATGGCTCTGTAGCAATGGAAGAAAGTTCAAATCTCCCCCTCCCTGTCTGCAAGATTGCCCGGCCATTCACAGTGCGGCTCATGCATGCGCAGTGCACGCACAGTCGGGCGCCCACAGTTAGAATGTCTTTGGGGCCTTGGAGAGCAGTGAGGTTTCGTATGCCCGCATCGTTGGGCCGTGGGGCAGATGAGTGTCTGATTATAAAAAGTCAGCAGCTATACTTTTTGTATCTGCTGACTTTTAAATGGGTGGAACTCCGCTTTAACTTCCAGAGGGACATTTGTTTCATGTTAGCATGAAGTTGAGCTTTAAAAATTTTGTTTTTTGTTGATGTTTAGTGCTACTGCTGCTTCTCTCCTTTCCTCTGTTGTTGGTAGTTTATTATTAGTGTTGTGGGTTTGATACTTCAATGTCATTCAACCAGGAAGCCTGGTGGAATGCAATGAGTGCAGGGCATCATGGCCCCACCCCTGAGAGGGTATTACCATAGTGCCCTACACTCACAGCATACTGATGCAGAGTGTAGCAATGATGTGAGGACGCTCTTAGCATCATTGAGGACTGCCCAATGTTGCAAGAAGATACGAAGAGGACCCTTTGTATCACATGACCAGACATCTAGACATCTAGAAAATAAGCAAAACAATAAAATACATGGGGGGGGGTTATGGGGCTAGGACCCTGAATTGGGCATTAAGGTGCCTTATTTCTGACAGCAATTTTGTTGTTCTGTTTATTTGTTGTTCCTCTTATTTACTATTAAAGCTGAAATGATCAGCAAACATTCAATAGCATGTTGCCACATACCGTGTTACCCCTGAAATAAGACCGGGTCTTATATACATTTTTGCTACAAAAAAACAAAACAAAAAAAAACACTACGGCTTATTTTCTGGTTTTTTTTCTCAGAAAAAGGCTTATTTTCAGGGGATGTCTTCTCTCCCCCTCTCAGCTCAAGAGTCATCATTATGACATCTTTAATCCCAAAAATAAACAAAAATACATAATCCATTCTGTAAAAAGATTTTATAATGTCCAGTGAATCTTTTTTTTGTAACTTTATTTTCAAAAAGACCTTATTTACAGTGCTGCTGGGCTCTCACGTGATCTGGCAAAGCTCTTCTTCCCCGCTCCGAGCACTGCCGCAGGAAGGGCCGAGATGCCTGCTGATGTCAGCCCTGCTCCGAGCTCTGCCGCAGGAAGGGCCGAGATGCCTGCTGTTGTCAGCCCTGCTCCGAGCTCTGCTGAGGTAAGGGCCAAGATGCCTGCTGACATCAGCCCCGCTCCAAGCTCTGTCAGTGTCGTGGGAAGGGCAGAGATGCCTGCTGACATCAGCCCTGCTCCGAGCACTGCCGCGGGAAGGGCCGAGATGCCTGCTGACTTCAGCCCCGCTCCATCATCATCGAGGGAAGGGCCAAGATGCCTGCTGACATCAGCCCCACTCCGAGCTCTGACGCGGGAAGGGCCAAGATGCCTGGTGACATCAATCCCCCGCTATGAGCACTGCCGAGGGAAGGGCCAAGATGCCTGCTGACGTCAGCCCCACTCTGAGCACTGCCGAGGGAAAGGTCCGAGATGCCTGCTGTCATCAGCCCTGCTCCGAGCTCTGGCGAGAGAAGGGCCAAGATGCCTGTTGACATCAGCCCCACTCCAAGCCCTGTCGAGGGAAAGGGCCGAAATGCCTGCTGACATCAGCACTGCTCCGAGCTCTGCTGAGGGAAGGGTCGAGATGCCTGCTGACATCAGCCCCGCTCTGCGCTATGCTGAGGGAAGGGCCAAGATGCCTGCTGACATCAGCCCCACTCTGAGCTATGCCGAGGGAAGGGCCGAGATGCCTGCTGATGTCAGCCTTGCTCTGAGCACTGCCGAGGGAAGGGCTGAGATGCCTGCTGACATCAGCCCCAATCCAAGCTCTGCCGAGGGAAGGGCCGAGATGCCTGCTGGTGTCAGCCCCACTCCGAGCTCTGCCAAGGGAAGGGCTGAGATGCCTGCTGACGTCAGCCCCAATCCAAGCTCTGCCGAGGGAAGGGCTGAGATGCCTGCTGACGTCAGCCCCAATCCAAGCTCTGCCGAGGGAAGGGCCGAGATGCCTGCTGGTGTCAGCCCCGCTCCTAGCTCTGCCGAGGGAAGGGCCAAGATGCCTGCCGATGTCAGCCCTGCTCCGAGTACTGCCGAGATACACGCTGACATCAGCCTCGATCCAAGCTCTGTGGAGGGAAGGGCCAAGATGCCTGCTGGTGTCAGCCCCGCTCCGAGCTCGGCCGAGGGAAGGGCCAAGATGCCTGCTGGTGTCAGCCCCGCTCCAAACTCTGCTGAGGGAAGGGCCAAGATGTCTGCTGACATCAGCCCTGCTCCGAGCTCTGCCGAGGGAAGGGCCGAGATGTCTGCTGACATCAGCCCCGCTCCGAGCTCTGTCGAGGGAATGGCCGAGATGTCTGCTGATGTCAGCGCCGCTCCAAGCTCTGCGAGGGAAGGGCAGATGCCTGCTGAAGTATTAGGGGGGAACTTGGTGGGGTGTGGCTGCATACTGGAGAATTTTTAAGGTAAAATACCTTTAGAACCACCTTATTTCTGCCTTCCTGCTACCTTCAGCTTATTTCACAGAAATCTCTCTACTATCTCAGATACTTTCGGAATATTAAAACTCTCCATTTCCCTCATTCCTAATAAGTAAACCTACCATCTGAAACCTCTTCTCAGAAGCTGGCTCATGAATTGTGAATTCTACCGTCTGCCTCTCCTCTTGTTCCTCCCAGTCTCTGACAGCCTGTTCATACTCAGCGAGGGCCTTCTCCATGAAGATCTGGTACAAAACAAAGCTTTTCAATCAAATGGGACATGACAATAACCCAATGATACAGGCTTACAAACTGCAGTGACCCTGAGCAACCAATCAGAACTGACATGTTTAGTTATCTTGATGCAGTAATCTGACTGCTTGCTTTGGCTTTGATGCAGTGTTTTTATTGCACCTTGATACTGAATAGGCATATTTGCTTTAACCCTCACCTCACACACCAGCTCCAGAGTGTAGAATGACGCCTGTTCTCCAGAATGAAGGGTAACCACCACATTAACACTCTCACCTGGCTTCACAGTACCCGAAAGTGGTAAGACCTGAAGAACCTGCAAGAAAAGGCTATTATTTTAAGTCACAATGTGTCTGGTGTACAGCGCCGGGACAAGGCCTTTTTGCACCCAAGGCAAAAAGAACAATAGTAAACTACAATGAATTCTACTTCTGAGTCTTCTTCGTGAGTCGACACTGGCTGTGGACCTGGTCAAGTCAGCAAGTCTTAATGCCCATACAAACTGGGTCTAACGAGGTATGAATTTTGCATAAAAAGAAATCTGAAGTATAACAATGAGCACCACAGACAGTCAGGGCCAGATTAAGAACATTATGGGCCTGGTGCTGAGGATTTTGGTGGGGCCTTTTATAAACAATAACTAAATAAAAAATGCAAACTATTTTTTGTTATAACAAATTAAATTAAAGCGAGAGAGGGAGGATGAGAGAGAGAGGAAGAGAGAGAGAGAAAGGGGATGAAAGAGGTGTGAGGGGTAAGGGAGGGAGGATGAGAGAGAAAGGGCGGATGAGAGAAAGAGGATGCACATGAGCATGTGTGGGAATGACATCAACGCAGCCTGGCCAAGGCAAGTGACCGAAGGCACAAAACCCAGAAGGAAGACCGGGTGAAGATGGAAGTGCCCGGGCCCCGTCGGATTGATCACAGCACAGCACTGGAGGGCTCAGTCTGACAATTTAAGTGTGCCCTAATGTGCTAATATGCTGGGCATACTTGTACATTATGGCATAACCTACCCAAGGGCCTCTAAAAAGTAGTAATGTTAGAAAAGTTTACTACCGCTTTAATATCACAGGAGCCTCTCATGGGGCCCCTACTGACCCTGTGGCCCTTGGGCAGTGCCTAAGTGCATAGTTGTCAACATTTCAAAAATAATTTCAGGAACGCTTTTTTTACAAGTGCTATATTTAGAGTAGCTGACATCCCCTATATTCCTCTATAAATCAAAATTACAAAATTAAATAAGTACTAATAATGGGGCAGAACAAATATGAGGACTTTCCTTTAGTCGAACTGACAAAAGTGTGCCCATTCTAGAGCTGGTAACATTGAGGATATTCAGTATAATTTTAAAGAACAGTTTTTGTGGGTAAGAGGCATAGGGGAGGAGTATGGATGGTATAAAAGTGGGAAGTATGTGCAGGTGAGGGAGAGGAATGTGGAGGGTCTAACAGTGGACACTATGTACATGAGAGGAGTGTGAAGGGTATGACAGTGGGCAGTATGCACAGCAGAGGAGTGTAGAGGGTATGACATTGGGCACTATGTATAAGAGAAGAGTGTGGAGGGTATGACTGAGCAATATGTACAGGAGTGTGGAGGGTATGACAGTGGGCATTATGTACAGGAGAGAAGTGTGGAGAGTAGGACAGTAAGCAGTAATTACAGGAGAGGAGTGTGGAGGGAGGGTATGACGGTGGGCACTATGTATAGGAGAGGAGTATGGAGGGTATGACAGTGAACAGTATGTACAGGAGAGGAGTGTGGAGGGTATGACGGTGGGCACTATGTATAGGAGAGGAGTGTGGAGGGTACGACAGTGGGCACTATGTACAGGAGAGAAGTGTATGACAGTGGGCACTATGTAGAAGAGAGGAGTATGTAGGATATGACAGCGGGCGTTATGTATAGGAGAGAAGTGTTGGAGGTATGATAGTGGGCACTATGTATAGGAGAGGAGTGTGGAGGGTATGACAGTGAGTAGTATGTACAGGAGAGGAGTGTGGAGGGTATGACGGTGGGCACTATGTATAGGAGAGGAGTGTGGAGGGTACGACAGTGGGCACTATGTACAGGAGAGAAGTGTATGACAGTGGGCACTATGTAGAAGAGAGGAGTATGTAGGATATGACAGCGGGCGTTATGTATAGGAGAGAAGTGTGGAGGGTATGACAGTGAGCAGTATGTACAGGAGAGAAGTGTGGAGAGTATGACAGTGGGCACTATGTATAGGAGAGGAGGATGAAGTAATCTGGGAAGGAAAAATGGAAAGGTTTGTGGAAGGATGTTTAGGGACTGCGTAGTGGTTAAGCGGGCCAGACATGGATTGAAATTACGCAAATTAAGCAGAAACCAGCCATAGTCAATCTATGTATGGGCTAGCTGGTTTTACACAAGTCAACCTATTAACCGACTAGATTACAACCAGCCTGTCAGGTTTTCCCCAAAACAATCAGTGCTGTCAGCTATAGTTAGCAACACTAATCATTGTATTCACTGGCAGAACACAATAACACTGCGGGAGTGATTCCCCCATCCACAGGTTAGCAGGTGAGAGGGTGTGTGGAGACAGGCTGGAGAGAGATACTAGTCAGTCCCTGGGAAGGCACTGGTTAGTATCAGAGCCAGATACACACAGGTTACATATGCCATGATCGTTAGAACGAAAGCAATAATTCTAGCACTAGACCTCCTATGTAACTCTAAACATGTAACCTGTAAAAAAAATGTAAAACATCGCTTAGTACACAACAAAAAATTGTGCTACCTTTAGTGTTCAGTTTATTTCCAAAAAAAAGTGTGAAAAATTGCTGCGCAAATATCGCATAACATAAAAAGTTGCAAAGTCCACCATTTTATTCCATAGGGTGTTTGCTAAAACAATATATAATGCTTGAGGGTTCTGAGTAATTTTCTAGCATAAAAAAAATGATGATTTTTACATGTAGGAGAGAAGTCTCAGAATGGGCAAATAATTATTATAAGCTCTGTGAGTTCATCCTCTCCGTCTGCTGCAGAGTGTTCCAGCTTGTATTTATACTGCCGCTCTGTATGTAGCTTCTGACAGGCTGCGCAAGGAGCCCCGTATCTTCGGAACCATAGATGATAGCAGTCCCATATTTTAACCAGTGCTGTAGTGCGTCTTTAGCTACCTACCCCCCTAAATATGACTCCTGATCACCGAGCTATAATCCTCGAAGTCGATCTTTTTTATTTTATTTTTATTTTTTGGCAAATGGGCCTATCTTGAGAAAGGGGCCTGGAGCTGCAGCTCCAATAGCCCCTATGTTAATCCGGCCCTGCAGACAGTTCTTTATTTGCTCTGTCTGCTGCAGCCAGCAAGCTTTATGTCCCATAGACCAACGAGCCTTACTGTAAATCCCGTAGATGTAGATCAATCTTTTGTACCACGGAGGAACCCTTGAAATCGTTTTCAGCTCTCAGGGAACCCCTGCTTAAATTATTATTGTTTTTAAAGAACTATCGTAATAACAAATGGGGTTTATTTAATCGTCATAAAATGAAATCAATAATCATAATGGCCAGCAAAGAAACACGGTGAAAACTGTATTGGCTCCTTACATTGGTGGTCAGTGTAGACAGGAGATCTGTGATTGTTCTCTTCTCAAAGAATCCAGAGCAACCTCTGGAGGAACTCCGATCTGCCCCAATACACATTTTACAGAGAATAACGTTCACATTTCTCCACTCTTAATCCCCAAACATTCTTTGCTCCATCAGACTTTTTTTTATAGTGATCCTGTTGCCAGATCTAAAAGTTAATATGAAGTTTTTCCCTGTAAAAAAGAAAGTGAACATACACTGATCAGCCATAATATTATGACCGCCCCACCATAACCAGGTGAGGTATGGACTCCGAAAGGAAAGGATAATATGGCGCACTCTGGAATTTAGCAAAAAATAAAAAAATATATATATAAAATGTGTGTGTGTATCTCTTTATGTGGGTTATATATGTCCACACATACCTACAAATAAAACAAAATCAATGCTCACAATAAGAAGTTCGCAGTATATGTAGTCCATCAAGATAGTCCATAATAAGAACTGTGCACTAGTGGGCTGCCAGTCTCAGCCCTTGTACACACGGTCAGAGATTCCTACAAACAAATCCGTCGGAATTAGCTTAATGTTCGGAGAGTCTGTGTCTTCAGGAAACGGGCTGGAGTAGGCGGCGCTTCGGAGCTTCGGACCATCAATTCCATGGTAGTTTCAGGATGGTCGGAGCGGTGCTCCGAAGCGCCGCCTACTCCAGCCCGTTCCCAGAAGACACAGACTCTCCGAACATTAAGCTAAGGGCGCTACAGTGACCAGCACCGCTCCGACCATCCTGAAACTGCCATGGAATTGATCGAGCCACCAACCACCGGCTAAAGGAGAGATGCTGGGATCTCTGCACTACAGCCCCCATGAGTTGTGCCCCAAGGGATATACGGATGAAACTTTGCATGTCAGATGTGCTTTTACACCACTATCTTAATGTGAGTGTTTTTAAACCTTTTTAATCAATTTTCGCCTATTTATCGCTGCACTTAGAGGGCGCCATCTCTCTCTCTTTATTTGAGGTATGGACTCCGCTAGAACTCTGAAGGTACGCTGTGGTATCTGGCACCAAGCCATCAGTAGCAGATCCTTCAAGTCCTGTAAATTGCAGGGTGGGGCCTCCATGGATTGGACTTGTTTTTCCAACACATTCCACAGATGCACAATTGGATTGAGATCTGAAGAATTTGGAGGCCAAGTCAACATCCATGAAATTAATGAAGGCTGTGCGTCCAACTTACATCTGCATCAGCGAAGTAACATCAAGGATCGCCAAAAAAAACGCAAGGCGAAGCCTCCGGGCACCAAGGTAGCCTGCAGAGATAATTGCAACCGCAGCAAACACCTTCAGAGTAGGTAAGTGCAATGGATGTGAGGTGAAACTATTGTTATTCTTCTTTTTTAGATCCATTCCATGGTTCTTGCTCCTGATGAGCGGTTACAGCGCCGCGAAACGCGTAGAGCCTTGAATTTAAATCCCTTTTTTTATTGTAATCATGGAATATCAAGATTTTACATTATTTTATTTATATTTAGAAATTTTCATTATGGCAATTCTGGTATTTTACCTATCCATGAAGGTCCCTTGATTATCTCATTGTTAATTATATCACATCACTGTATATATATATATATATATATATGTATGTGTGTACTAATTGCTATTAATATTTTTTTCTATAAACGTTTATCTACTGGATTGTGGTTTATTGTGCACTTTATATATGTTTGATCTGCGATTCATTGCATAGAGGCTTGATGCCCCAAGTGTTTTTTTAGAGGCTTGATGCCCAAAATACTTGTTAATGATGTATGAACTGCAAAACATTAATAAACTCAACTTTTCCCAGTCACTTGACTTATCCATTTACTGCTGTGCGCTTCATTTAAAGCCCCATCTCTCTCCCCTCCCCTTATATCTCAAACTCTTTGTTGTGTTCCTCAAACCATTCTTAAATTCATCAGACCAGGCCACCCCCTTCCACTGCTCTGTGGTCCAGTTCTGATGCTCACTTGCCCATTGTAGGTGCTTTGGGCACGGGGCAGTATGGGCACCCTGACTGGTCTGCAGCTGTGAAGCCCTATATGTAACAAACTGCAATGCACTGTGTGTTCTGACACCTTTCTATCAGATCCAGCATTCACTTTTTCAGCAATTTGAGCTCCAGTAGCTCTTCTAGCAGATTAGCTACACAGGCCCACCGTCACTCCCCATGGTCATCAATGAGCCTTGGCAGATCCTGTCGCTAATTTGCCAGTTTTCCTTCCTTGGACCACATTTAGTCAGTCCTGATCACTGCAGACCAGGAACATCTCACAAGAGCTGCGTTTTTTTTAGTTGCTCTGACCCAGCCAGGGTCTCCAAACTTTCTAAAAAAAGGGCCAGTTTACTGTCCTTCAGAGTTTAGGAGGGCCAGTGGGAGTAGAAAATGCCCTAGCCTCAGATGCCCCATCATTAGTTTTGAGTGGGAGCAATAGTGCCCCATTATTGGTATCACTGGAAGGAATAGTGTTCCATCATTGGTGTCAGTGGGAGGAATGGTGCTCCATCATTAGTGTCAGTTGTGGATGGAAAGGTCCCCAAGGGCCAGATAGAGGCACGCAAAGGGTCACATTTGGCCCCAGGGCCGAAGCTTGGAGACCACTGGTCTAGATATTACAATTTGACTCTTGTAAAAGTTGCCCAAATCCTTACACTTGCCCATTTTTCTGCTTTCAACACATCAACTTTGGGGAAAACATGTTCACTTGCTGCCTAATATATCCCACTCACTTTCAATTGACTTTACCTGTCAGTGGTCATAATGTTATTGCTGATCAGTGTATTCCTCTCTTGCTGCCGGCAGCACAGGGTGCTGCTCCATTCCCACCCAGTTAGTTGGGAAAGCAAGACAGTGACCCCCACAACATTCAGCATTTCCTCCTGCCAATCTTCAGATCACTGCAAGACACAGTAGTAGCATGAAGGTCAACTGGAGGAACCACTGATCGCAAAAGGGGGGACCTCAGGTTTTCATGCGGACTTCTGCGAAGATTTATGATTAACGGAGCAGCACGCAATAGTGCAGGCAGCAGGAGAAACGAGTACAGCGGAACCTTGGTTTACAAGTAACGCGGTTAACGAGCGTTTTGAAAGACGAGCAACTTTTTTTTTTTTTTTTTAATCTGACTCGGTTTGCGAGTGTTGCAGAATTCAAGCTAATGGGGTGTGCAGTACTGCATTTGGCCAGAGGTGGGTGCCGGTGACACTCGGAACGGTTTGGAGCCATTCAGAAATACTCGGAATCACTCGGAAATACTCGGAAACACTTGGAAATACTCGAAAACACTCAGAAATACTCAGTTCCAGAGTGTTTCCGAGCATGTCTAAGGGTTTCCGAGTTCAGCCAAGCTGTCCCCGAGTATTTCCGAGGCTCTCCGGCGCCCCCCCCCCAACCCCTGGCCACATGCGGTATTGCATGCAATAGAAGTCAATGCGCAACAAATTATCTTAGTTTCCATTGACTTCTATGGGGAAACTCGCTTTGGTATGCGAGTGCTTTGGATTACAAACTTTCTCCTGGAACGGATTATGCTCCTAATCCAAGGTTCCACTGTATTTACATAATTTTTTTTACAGGAAGAAGCTTCAAGTGGTTGTAAACCTCAGACATGAAATATGAACAAAGCATATCTCTCTATAGTGTGTACTTGTCTCAATTAAGAGTACCCATGCCCTGTACACACGACCGGTTTTCCCGTCGGAATAAACTCTGAAGGTTTTTCCGACGGAATTCCGCTCAAGCTGTCTTGCATACACACGGTCACACCAAATTCCAACCGTCAAGAACACGGTGACATACAATGCGTACGACGGCACTATAAAAAGGAAGTTCAATAGCCAGTGCGTCGGAACAGCATACAGACGAGCGTTTTTTCCGCTAGAAATTTTTTCTGTCAGAAAAATTTGGAACATGTTCTCTATCTAAGCCCTTGTACACACGGTTGGACATTCCGACAACAAAATCCGTCTGATTTTTTTCTGGTGGATTGTGTCCAAAACTGGTGTTGCATACACACGGTCGGACAAAGTTGTCAGAAAATCCGATCGTTCAGAACATGATGACGTTCATTGCGGCTAGTAGCCAATAGCTTTGGTCTCGTAATTTGATCTGAGCATGCGGAATTCTCTACAAACATCGGATCATGTTGTCGGAAAATTTTACATCCATTTACATTTTACATCCGTTGTTGGTCAGACATTGCGACGGAAAAAGTGTGATGTAGCCCACACGTGGTCGGATTATCCGACAACACAGTCCAATCGGACCTTTTCAGTCTGAATTTCCGACCGTCTGAATTTTCGATGAAAAAAGTCGGGGCGTACACACGGTCGGAATATACAATGAAAAGCTCCCATCTGACTTTTTCTGTCTGAATGTCTGACTGCGTATACACGGCATAAGTGTTATTTTTGTCTGCTGCTTGTTCCTCTGCTATTAGCATGAATCACTTCTGAGAAGTTTTCCTGACACCAAGAGAAAAATGGTAACGGGGGGGGGGGGGGGGGGTAGCTCCAGCACCCAGCCTGTGATTGACCACCTCAGCTCTGTTCCTGTGTTCTGTGTGAAAGGGGGGGGGGTTGTCCCTTTCCTCCAATCAGCTCTCAGACCTCGCCTCTCCTTTACATTTCAGCACTTTAAATTGCTGTGGAGAAGAAAGAGCTGCAGATAAACAAGTATAACTTAGGCAGGGTCACTTGCTTCATCTCTGTGTATCACCTGATGCCAGTCACTTCACTGGGTATATGTGAAGGTTTACAACCACTTTAATTCAGGTTATAGATCGGCTTCAGAGTCGCTTTAACAATTAACATCTATACCGTTAATAAACAAATGCTCACCTCACTGGCGTTTGGGGAACCGGCATACCATGTGAAGAGCAGGGCCTCGCTCTCAGAGGTGTTATTGAGAAACAGCAACTGGCTGGACTTAGAGAAGACGGGAATATCTCCGAACGCCAACTTCTGTTGAGTCAAGCGAGGGACCTGTAGGAGATTCCAGTAACCGTACAAGATGATTAATAAAAAGATGGAAGGAATGTACCTGGGTTGCCTATAGCAACCAATACAAAGTGCAGCTGAAACTGGGTATAAACATGGGATCAGAGAAAATGAATACTGGGCACCAAGTTCTTTAGACTTCCTATAAACCCCGATGCTGCCAGTCAATAACCGCCCTATACTGACCCTCCCAAAACCAGTTCAATCACAAAAATAAAAAAAATAAAAAAGTTTTATCACAAAAATGTCTGGAAATACCTGCTTTCAGAAGCATTATTAGCAGTAATATGAATGCTAGACACGTGCACTGACAAAAAATGTGTTTGTTTTCCTTTTCGTTTCATTCGTTTTCTTTGCTTTTTTTCGAAAATTCCGAAATTTGGAAATCAGAAAATCCGGATTTGCAAATTTCCGAATTTTTGAATTTTCGGAATTCAAAAATTCAGAAATTCAGAATTCGAAAATTCAAAATCTGAAAAAAAAAGAAATAAAATCAGTAAAATTCGAAATAATAACTAACTATTAAATTATAGGTATTGGAATTTCCTTTCAAATTTGGCTGTTAGTGAACGTAATGAATACAAATTTATCTGAAGTTACGAATTATCTGAAATAACGAATGCCGCATCTAAACAAATGGAATGAAATTAATTAATAATAAATAATAATTAAAAGGTTTTATTATTATTATTTATTATTATTAAATCATTACCTTCCATTCCTTTAGATACGGCATTCGTTAGTTCACATAATTCGTTCAAATACGTTCACTAACAGCCGAAATTCCAATACATATAATTTAATATTTATTATTAGTTAGTTATTAATTCAGATTTTTGGGTTTTCGAATTTTCAGATTTTCATTCTTATTTTTGGATTTTAAAATTTTAACATTTTTGCATTTTGGAATTTCCTAATTTCCAATTTTGTCATTTCCTAATTGTGGTCATTTCCCGTAATTCCGAATTTCTGAATTTTCCAATTTATGAATATTCCAATTTCTGAATTTTTAATTTCTGAATTTTCGAATGTCTGAATTTCCGAATTTAGAATTTCTGAATTTTCAAATGTAAGAATTTCCGAATGTAAGAATTTCCAAATTTAGAATTTCTGAATTTTCGAATGTCTGAATCTCCGAATTTTGAATTTCCGAAATTTCAAATGTCTGAATTTCCAAAGTTTGAATTTCTGAATTTCTGAATTTTGAATTTCCGAAATTCAGAATTTTCACATTTTCGAAAATTTGAAATTCACAAATTTTTTAAAATGTGTTAAAAAAACAAATTTGTAACTAAACGAATTGCACGTGTCTAATGAATGCTATCCGTTCCCAGTTTCTAACCAGGGTGGGTCATGTAAAGACGCTTGATAAAGAGTATTGTGTACAGTGCAGCAACTGAACACCATCACTGGTGTCTACATTGTCTTTATTAGAATCCACTTTAAACAATCGTTCTACCAGTAGTGCACACTCCTGGTTATGTTGATAGGTAAGTCGTTTTTGGCTCCATGGTAATGAATGGAGCAGTGATTGATTGTGTAAGTCTGTTCAGGGTTTCCTGAACTGACAGTTTAATTACTCTCACCTGCCTCTGAAAGAAGTTTCCAGAGCACAGGGCTGGGAGATTTTAAAATAATCAAAAAGACCGAATTTTTTTAAACAAAATACAAAACCATTTTATATTTTGTTAAAATTTTTTTCAAACAGGTCATTTTCCCCCTTCATTGATGTACGCTGATGAGGCTACACAGATGGGCACTGATAGGCTGCATTGTTGGGCACTGATAAGGGCACAGTGATGGGCACTAATAGGCGCCACTGGTGGGCACTGATGAGGTGGCACTGAGAAGTGGTACTGATGGGTGGCACTGATGGGCGGCACTGAAGGGCATCGATAGGTGGAACTGAAGGGCACTCATTGACTCGGGTGATCACAGTGCGCGCCGCGCATGCCCTTCAGGTGGGGGGTGGCAAGCATGCAAAGGGGAGGACATCTATTGACAGCCTCCCGGCAAAGCAGATCCGCGCTGTAGCCGTCATTCAGCTATAGCGCAGATCTGAAGGGGTTAAGATGTGGTTTGATGAGTTTGGTGTGGAGGAACTTCAGCCACCCTACTGAAAACTTTTTAGATGTATCAGAATGCTGATTGCGTGCCAGGTCTTCTCTTTTACAATATCAATACCTGTCCTCCCAAATGTTCTTTTGGCACAAATTCAGGCACAAATTTCCCCAGGCACGCTGTAAAATCTTATAGAAAGCCTTTTTTAAAGGAATGGAGGCTGCTATAACTCGAAAGGTGGGAGGAGAAGGGAAGCAACTCCATATTAATACCCATGGTTTTGGAATGGGATGTCCAGCAAGCTCATATAAGCATGATGATGAGATGTCTACAAATTTTTGGCCATATAGTGTATATCTTTCGAATGTTATTGGTGCTATTTCTGTGCAGCCTTAAGATGAACAGATTTCCTGACATATTTAAACATAATAAATATTAGATCCTCTTCAATATACGCTCAAAATTCTCACCTGTCTGGGGAGTAAGAGCCTCGAAGTGGCAGCTATGGGGGAAAAATCCCCAAACACAGCCGTATCCCCCAGTACACTACGTTCATAGCCAATCCCTTCGAAGGTAATGAGAGCAGAGTCTCCTCCTAAGATATGCACAGGAACAGTAACCTGTATGTAGGAATAAAGTACAGTGCTTAGTTAGAGGAGCTGATCTGACCAGCAGGGAGCAGAGTAAGACAGAAAACTGAGCATGCTCACTGAATAGCTTTTGGCCTCCATCGGTGAGAAGATCCATTCCACATAGGCAGTTGCACCTGGTAATATCTCCCCTCTGGGATTCAAGCACTGGAAGATGGGGTGATGATAATTCTGTTCCTGAACTGCTCTCAGTGGTTCCAGCTGGATCTCATAGATAACTGCCACAGAGCCCCCATTATACAGTTCATAGACCTGCAATATTAAATCCAAAGTAAATTTGCAAAAAATGTATACATAGAGTTAAATGTACATACCGTATGTGTTAGCCCTTGTACACACGGTCGGACATTCCGACAACAAAATCCGTCAGATTTTTTTCTGACGGATTTTGTCCAAAAGTGGTGTTGCATACACACGATCGCTCTGAGATACATGGTCACTCTGGGATACATGGCAGCGGTGAAGCTAAAGGAGGAGGACCGCTTCGGGGGCTTCTTTCTCAGGTAAGTTATTTATAATGAGCTAGTATGCTATGCATACTAGCTCATTATGCCTTTGCCTTGCAGGTTGCATTTAAAAAAAAAAAAGTGCCTTTACTTCCTCTTTAAGATCAAATTCCCACTATTGCGAATTGGAAGAGGGTTTCCCCACATCCAATTTGCATAGCAGGAAATTGTGACTGGCTCTCTATGGAGGCGGCTCATACATCTCTGCAGCGGCTCCGGTGAGAATTGCACAGAAGCCCTGTGCCTCTTTTGGTCAATTTCAGGTCCGAATTCAGCCAAAAATTCAGGCTAAAATCAGACCTGAAACGGTGAATGGAGAAGCACCGAACGCCTGCTGTGAGCCGCTGTGTTCTCCAATGTGAACCCAGCCTAACAGTAATAGGATTAATGCAGTGCGATTCAGAGTCAACTCCTTTCAAGTGTACATCACCAAAAAACTTGTATATTACCTGTTTAGGTGGACTAGAGCTGCCAATAGCCACTGGCGTAAATTGATGCTTCGTAGATGTGAAGTGCACATAACGCTGTTCCTTTTCTACAGTCACTCCAATGAAATTTAACTATAGTGAGAGAAACTGCCATATGAGAATTGTATTGTGAACACTTAAATAATTGTATCATTTATTCAGAGTTTTGCAATAAAAAGGGCCATGTAACAAAAAACACTTTAATGTACTCACCAGAATCTCCCGCCCATGTGATACCTTCAGCAGGACAGGAAAGCGATCAGTTCCAACAAAGTCATGTCTATTAAATGTAAAAAATAAATTGCTTTCATTACAAAAGGGTAAAAACAAAAATGAAATACCAACCAATAGTCTGCACCACGCGCAAAAAAATGAGATTATGTATAAACAAATATCTGGAAAAAGGAAAGCTGCTGTCACTAAAAAACTACAAAGCACTAAAAATATAACCTATAAATGGTGACTGCGCTGTTCCCTTTTAGCAACACCCAACAATATAATACACAGTGTAATTTCCGAAAATTTATGTAAAATACAAAAAAAAAATAGTCCAATTTGTAAAATGTTCCAAAAAAACTGAAAAATCATGTCTAAATATTACAAATACCATGCTAAAAATAAAAGTATTGCATGAAAAAAATTCATAAAGTGTCCAGTTTCATGTGGGGGAAAAGCACCCGCTGAATGGCATCTGCTGTGTATAATCACAGCACAGCCGGGTCAGCAGTGCCACACACACCCCCTACCCAGATCAATGGGACTTCTCGGATCACCTACCTAGGACATGATCCGGCGCAGCAGAGCCGCCGTATATGTAAATGATACAGTCGATTGGCAAGTGGTTAAAATGTTCTGTTCAATCGAATTGCTAAATTCAATATTCAAGATTTCTTTTGGGACACAAGCACTTTTTCCTGGATGAACTTTGTTTGCACGTGGATTTTGTTGCGCCTGAGCTCATTTAACTATATGGGACACTTTATTCATTGGAACAGACTGGACAATTTGCTGAATATATGAAGTGTATGAATTTGATTGCACGGGACGCTTAAATATATAAATATTATAGCACTGGATACTTTACTAATTACAGCACTGGACTGAATTTTTTCAAGCTTTTATTTTTTGCACAGTATCTGTAAAATTTGCACATTGTTTTTCAGGTTTTTTTTTGCACACTTTACGAATTGTAATTTATTTATGTTATTGATAGTTTGCACACATTTCAAGAAATGATACTGTGCATAATATTATTGGGTGTTGCTAAAAGGAGACAGCGCAGTCTCCATTTATAGGTTAGAAATAAAAATGACCCTAGACAAACTTATAAAAAAATAACTTTTTGAATTGATTGATGTCTGGATAAATAGGGCTAAATTTAGCAGCGACAGGATGCAGCAGTTAACATGATCATATTTTAAGGCCGCGTACACACGCGGGGACTGTTCGCCCAACTTTGTCCGTCAAACAGTTTCAGCAAACAGTCCGCTCAAAATTAGCATGGACGGACATGGCCACACACGACGAACGAACAGTTTGCTGAAACCGTGCGCAATGACGTGAACGGCACGTACGACGGGACGAAAAATACGACGTCCTATACACTGCATTATAACTTTCGGCGTGTAAATCCTTTCTGAGCATGCGCGGAACTTAGTTTGACGAACAAGCCTACACACGAGGGGACTGTTCGCTGAAACAAAGTTTCAGCGGACAGTTTTTCGGAATTTCCGAAAAACCTTGTTCAGCGGACTGTTCGCTGAAACTGTCCGCTGAAAGCCCACACACGGGCGGACTGTCCGCCGAAACACTGTTCAGCGGACAAAGTTGGCCGAACAGTCCCCGCGTGTGTACGCGGCCTAAGGGCTTTATTTGATGCAGTAATAACTTTGTTATTTATTTTATTATTATAGACCAGCCTTTCTCAACCTTTTCAACACAGAAAAGGTTCTTCAGTCATGGGGAACACAGAAAAGGTTCTTCAGTCATGGGGAACCCCTGCTAAAAATTTGAAATCTACAACTCATGATACATTAGTGTGATGGTCAGTGGGAAGAATGGTCCTTACACTTGTGGTCATTGGGAAGAATTACCTCCTTACAGATAGCTAAAAAGATCAATGGTTTCGGTGGGAACTTATCCGAGAGGCAGAAATGGCCCAATGCTGAAGGAACCCCTAGCAAACTCTGGAGGAACCCTAGGGATCCATGGAAAACCCTGGTTGAGAATCACTGTTATAGACTGTCAAATACCGGAAGAAAATTAGTTACCTGTAGGACAGTTGAACTGTCTGTTGCTGGCCAGATCTAAGCAACCCTGATTTGGGGTTGACTGTAAACAGTTTGTTGTCCTGTATTCTCATCTGGTGGATCTCGCTAGGGTCAAACTCCCAAGTCTCAGCCCAGAACTCCAGCTCGATCTGCTGGTCCGCCGGGTATAAAAAGTCCCTTGAAAACAACAAAAACATTAGCTACCTATATGCTTAACTAAGTATATGTATGTCACATTTTATGGGAAGTCTAATATTTTGTTTGCTGCTATGCTGTATCTATTAAAGGAGAAGTATAGTCAAAGCTCATTTGGCTGTACTTCTCCTATGGATCACAGGAGTGCATCTCGTTGTGCACTCCTGTGACCCATTTTCAGCAGAGAGCGGGCCAAAGTCCGCTCTCTGCTGATGTCACTGATATCAGTCCAGGCCCCACGTCATCCCAACAATAAAGTCTGGATCCACCAGGTGCCTGGACTGACATCTGGCTCAGCCTCTCAGCGAGCTGCTGAAAGACTGAGCCGGCCAACCCCACCACAGCCCAGCAGCCTAGTTGGCTCCAACTTGTCTCGCATACACATGGTCATACAAATGTTGGCCAACAATTACGAACGTAGTGATGTACAAGGTGTATGCGATATCTCCATTACGAATGCTAGGTTTACAAGATCAAGTGCTACTGGCTCATCCTTGATTCCGAGCATGCATGTTTGTACTTTGGACTTTTGTCCGACAGGCTTGTGTACACAGGATCGGAAAGTCCGACAGCACACATATGTTGGTGGAAAATTTGAGAACATGCTAGCCAACATTTGTTGGCGGAAAATCCGACAACAAACGCCTGATGGAGCGTACACACGGGCAGACTTTCCGCCAACAGCCTGACATCCAATATTTCAGAAAATCCAATCCTGTGCACGGGGCTTTAGAGGTGACTGGGGACAGATGCAGCATCGGACTGATGCTGCATCCACCGAGGGGAGTATGATTCAGGAAAAACCCCAAACCCATACTTTTCTCTTAAACAATCACTAGGTCAATATCCTGAAAACACAAAAGGTGATGGTACTAGACTCCCTCACCTAGAGAATGTGTCCTTGGTCTCATACCTGGGTACATGCTCACAGGCCCAAAAAAAAAAAAAAATATGTAAACCCAACATTTCATATTCCTGATTTGTGGCTGCTGTACCGTCCGAAAAAGTATCCTGATCTCTTCGTATCGCTTCCTTTGTGTAAAATCCCTGGTGATCCTGCCAGTCCCTCTGCTTTCCTATCAACCACTTCCCCCAGGTTGACATCATATGACGTTGGGGACTTGACGTGGTGATATCTGAATGATGAGTGCAGCTGTAGGCATCATCCAGTTATCTTTTTTTCAGCAGACAATTCCCTGCAATGTAAAAGCAATCATAGCAGCTGTTTAGCCACTTGATTGCTTCTACAGGCAGCATGAGGGGACGCCCAATACCGATTTAAAGCGTGACATGTTAGGTATCTATTTACGTAACATTATCTTTCACATTACACAAAAGATTTGGGGTAAATACTGCGTTTGTTTTTTAATTCATGAAAGTGTTATTTTTTTTTTTTTTTTTTAATTGCATTTGAAAAATTGGTAAAATAGTGAAAACAGGCCTTCGCGCTACTACTCAAAAATGCAAAAAATAAACAGGGTAAAAGTACCTCTTCAAAAAAACAGTGTATAAAATGGTAAAAATAGAAAAAATAAATATAAATATTCAACAACAAAAGTGCACGTGCAAATATAAGGTGCAAGAAATGCAGCTGAACCTGATAGTATACACAAACTACCCAGCAAAAATGAAAGTGAACAAAAAGTCCTGCGCAAATCAATCAAAAAAAGTCCTTTTAAAGTGCTAAGTGCTGATGAAGTATAAGAAAACATATAAATATATGAAACGTATAGAAAAATGTATGCAACACAAAAAAAGTCTATAAACTGTGATTCACAGGCACCACTGGTGAAAAATTGCAGATGAAAGCAGTAATATAAATCCACGGACTAAAGGCTCTCAGAACTCTCACCTCCAAATAGAAAAATCAGGCACATCAGAAAGAACTGGCCAACTCCACTCCTCGTCTCCAGCCACCAGGGGGGTCCTCCACTGTAGCAGACTATGCAGCGATATTCTCCACAACGGGCCACAAGGGGGCCATATAATGCATATATAATATATATATATAATGCCCTTGTGGCCCGTTGTGGAGAATATCGCTGCATAGTCTGCTACAGTGGAGGACCCCCCTGGTGGCTGGAAACGAGGAGTGGAGTTGGCCAGTTCTTTCTGATGTGCCTGATTTTTCTATTTGGAGGTGAGAGTTCTGAGAGCCTTTAGTCCGTGGATTTATATTACTGCTTTCATCTGCAATTTTTCACCAGTGGTGCCTGTGAATCACAGTTTATAGACTTTTTTTGTGTTGCATAAATTTTTCTATACGTTTCATATATTTATATGTTTTCTTATACTTTATCAGCACTTAGCACTTTAAAAGGACTTTTTTTGATTGATTTGCGCAGGACTTTTTGTTCACTTTCATTTGAAAAATTGCTGCACAAATACCATGTGACAATTTCCCCCCACAAAAAGAGTTGTTTTATCTCAAAAATTATATTGCAGTTATTTTATATGCGCAATTTAGATACAAATAGTGCTTATTAAAATTCAGATTGCATCCTGCTAACAACAGAGTGGGCAATCTTTCAGTGAACTCACCAATTCACAGGTAATACGCCATTATTCTCCAGCAAAAGAACGGCCACAAATGGCTCCGAGCCCACAGGGGCAGCTCCGAAGTTGAAGTCCAGCAAGACTGGGGTGTTTACAGGGGGACATGTGCGAGTGCTGGATGGAAGAAAGACACAAATTCTAAAATGCATCATACTTACTCCTTTATATAGAGACAGAGAGTGCAAGAGAGCGAGAGAGAGAGAGAGAGCGAGAGAATGAGAGAGCGAGCGAGAGAGAGCGCAAGAGAGAGAGCGGGAGAGCAAGAGAGAGCGAGAGAGCAAGAGAGAGAGCGGGAGAGCAAGATGGAGAGCGAGATGGAGAGCGAGAGAGAGTGGGAGAGCGAGATAGAGAGAGCAAGAGAGAGCGGGAGAGCGAGATAGAGAGAGCAAGAGAGAGCAGGAGAGCGAGAGAGAGCAAGAGCGAGCGAGAGGGAGCAGAGAAAGAGAGAGAGGGAGAGCGAGAGAGCGGGATAGCGAGAGAAAGAGAGAGAGAGCGAGAGAGAAAGGGAGAGAGCGTGAGAGAGAGCGCGGGCGAAAGAGAGAGAGCGAGAGAGAAAGAGAGAGAGTGAGAGAGAAAGAGAGAGCAAAAGAGAGAGAGAGTGAGATAGAGAGCGAGAAATAGCGAGAGAGAGCAAGACAGAGAGCGAGAGAGGGAGAGCAAGAGAGAGAGCGAGGACTACTCTCTGTAGCAGACCAACAGCCATACCTGTGTCGAGTGGGAACTCTGTATATTAGCTCTGGAGGTGTGGGGTCACTTTGTAGACAGGAGTTAAGTCTCTCCAGTGAAAAAAGCCTCCATAGCTGAGTCTTGGTGAGGGCGCTGGCACTGCCCACTGAACATGCATCAACCACAGTGAATGTCGGGTAGATTCCCTGTGCTGTCACACTGCACAGAAACTGCTCCCCTGTGACTCTATTTGCAGGATCCAGAGCTAGAAGAAGCAGAAGCAGATATTGTATTTGATTTTGCTGAGTATCTTCACACATTCATGTCTTTGTAGCTATCTGCTATAGAATATCTCCCATATCTATAACTATTATACAATCCCAATTCCAAAAAAGTTGGGACGCTGTGTAAAATCTACAGATAAATAAATGCAATAATTTGCAAAAACATCAAAGGAAACAGATGTGTGGTCCTAGACTGGAATGTTGACCTGGGTCAAGGCAGTTGTACACAGAGTAATACTGCCCCCTTGTGGAAGACAGCAACATGCATCTTGGAGGATGTTTGGGGTAATAACATACCTCCTGGTGATTAGGAAGGTCAGCCCGTATAGCTACAGGTTGTAGCTCTTTGGACAGAGGACTACATGGGTGGGTAGAGGGTGTTTTTGCAGGTTGTGTCTGAGTGTGCTTTAAAATGTAAAGGCCAGCAATGAAAGCTCTTTTTTCTCTTTCTCAATGAGCCAAGCTAAAAGAACAATTAGGAAGTACTTACATAACCCATCATCTCTCCTCTTTTATTTTATATGCTCTGTATTATTCTTTTAGTTTTCTATGTTAGTGTTCTACTTTCTTTGTAAATAAATAAGACCTTTACTTCTTTGAGAATTGTGTTTATTTTTATAGCTAATATTGTTATTATATCATCACCATTAATATTATTAGAGCTTTGATAGACTAGCTAACTATAGAAACAGACAAGATAGTACAGATCCATAATTTAGGTAGGGGGAATCCAAAAATCATCCTCTATATTTAAGAGCATCTTTAGAAAGTCAGAATATCTCAGAAGAAAAGATGGGCAGAGGTTCGCCAATCTGTGAAAAGCTGCGTCTAAAGATTTTCATGTAACAATAATGTTTCTCATCGATAAATTGCAAAGACTTTAAAGTGGTTGTAAACCCTTACAAACCACTTTGACCTACAGGTAAGCCTAGATTAAGGCTTACCTGTAGGTCCAAGAAATATCTCCTAAACCTATATAGTTTAGGAGATATTTGCCCGAGAAAACAGGCACTGCTGTCTACGGCGCATGCGCCGTAGACAGCAGCGTGCAGGCGCACTGAGTGCGGCATTCTCAACGACGGAGCTGCCGCGCGTGTCGGCTCCCGTGCGCATGCGTGGGAGTGACGTCATCGCGGCTTCGCCGAATGACAGCGGTGGAGCTGTCAGACCCCACCAAGAAGATGGATGCGGCGGACTACAGGGGACAGCGGCGACTTCGCTGGCTCCTATGTCAGGTAAGTGACACATAATGGACTACTATGCGATGCATAGTAGTCCATTATGCTTTACCTTTGCAGGGAATGAAAGAGGAAGTAAACTCATCAGGGTTTACTTCCTCTTTAAATCACTGCAGTACTTAATATCATCAAAAGAATCTGGGGAAATCTCTGTGCACAAAGATCAAGGCCGAAACACAATATTGGATGCCCGTGATCTACGGGTCCTCAGACAGCCCTGTATTAACCCATTCCTACCCAGTGTACGCAGATGTGCATACTCGGCTTTCGGGCGTTATACCAGGATGATGCCCGCAGCTGCAGGCATCATCCTGGTACCGTTGTTTAGAGCGGGCGATCGGCTTTCCAAGGATAACAATCGATGCGGGTAAAAGCCATCCGGTTGTTATCACCACCCGGACGTCCCCCCTCCCGCCGCTCTTCCCGGGCCTCCCGGTGGCACAGGAGAGCCGATCGACGATCTGGCTCTTCCGGCGGCTAGTGACAGACTGGAATGACGCCAGAAATGGCTTTGTTCTAGTCTCCTTGATGTAAACACGGAAGCGATGTCACAACGTCACTTCCCGTTTACTCGTCTGCCAATGGAGCCGGATTTTAATAAATATACAGTATTAAGATACACCGTTTTCGGTGATCTGAATACTTTGAAGTGCAAAGGAGGGATTTGGAGTCTTTTAGACCCCGGATCCCTCCATAAAGAGTACCTGTCACCACCTATTACTATTTAAAACACAATTTAATAATATAAATAAAAAAATAAGAAAAAAAAATTTCAAACCACCCACGTCACCGCAAGCTCGTGCAGCAAAGAAAACGCATACGGAAGTCGCACCCGCATATTTAAACGGTGTTCAAATCACACATGTGAGGTATCGCCACGATCGTCAGAGCGAGAGCAATAATTCTAACATTAGACCTCCTCTGTAACTCTAACCTGGTAACCATAAAAAAAAAAATTAACGCATCACCTATGGAGATTTTTAGGTACCATAGTTTGTCACCATTCCACTAGTGCGTGCAATTATAAAGCGTGACATGTTTGGTATCTATTTACTCGGCATAACATCATCTTTCACATTATACAAAAAAATTGGGATAACTATACTGTTTTGTTTTTTTTAATTCACAAAAGTGTCCCCTTTCCCAAAAAAATGCGTTTAAAACACCGCTGCTCAAATACTGTGTGACATAAAATATTGCAACAATCGCCATTTTATTCTCTAGATTCTCTGCTAAAATATATATATATATATATATATATATATATATATATATATATATATATATATATATATATATATAATGTTTGGGGGTTCTAAGTAATTTTCTAGCAAAAAATAGGGATTTTAGCTTTACCAGAAATAGGCTTAGTCATGAAAGGGTTAAACACAGGCATGATTCTGTGATGGGCAAAACTACATTGGCTCAGGAATGCTTCCAGAAATGACTGCCTGTGAACACAGTTCGCCGTGCATGGCAAAGCTAGCTCTATTCATGTTCAGAAGAAGCCATAGCTGTATGTGATCCAGAAATGCCACCGTCATCTCCGGGCCAAATCTCTTTTAAAATGGTCTGTTGCAAAGTGGAAAACTGTTCTGTGGTCAGACAAATCAAAATTTGACATTCTTTTTGGCAACCATAAGCGCCGCATCCTCCAGACTAAAGAGGATATTTGGTTTATTAGTATGAGAAATATGTATACAGCAACGGCTGACAGCAAAAACAGTTCTGGGTCATAACTTGTTCGGTGGCTACGTGCCTATATGACCGGCCAAGGCGAAGGGAAAATAGTGAACTCACCTTTTGGAGAGAGGATGCAATAGCTGATTGTCCAGGTATAGGAGAGTCTGCGGGCCGGGCGGCCTGTTATTCTCACCTTCAGCTTGGTATGGGCTGGTAGCCTCCCTTTACTATGATCAAACTCTAGAGCTATGCAGATATATAAAGAAAACAAAATGAGAATAAGAAAAAGTTATAATTAAACTCCAACCTTTACATGAATCAATAAGGCCCATGTCATCACTACCTAATGATATTTTAGCAAATATTACCCTTTTCTTGTCATGAATATGAATGAATGACTTGTATAGAGCTACCTATGTGAACTGTATCGCCTCAGGGCGCATTTTGCTGCTGGTGTTCATCTGCAGTATAGCGCGGTCCTTTACATACACATATTTGGCCAATTTTTTCGACAGGATGTAATTAACCTACCAACACGTCTTTGGAGTGTAGGAGGAAACTGGGGTACTTGGAGGAAACCCACGCAGGCACAGGGAGAACATGCAAACTCTAGGCAGATGGTGTCGTGGTTGGGATTTGAACCAGTGACCCTATTGCTGCTAGGTGAAAGTGCTACCCACTACACCACTGTGCTGCCCATATTTGATGTTCCTTAGTACTCTCATATGACTTGGGGAATTAAAAATGGCCAAACATGGATCGAAAGTCTGCCGGCCCTGCTGAACTGGCTGAATTTCAATCTATGTATGGGCAGGCTCTTTGTACAGAAGTTGATTTACCGATCAACTTCTATACAACCGCCTGTCAGGGTTTTCCCAATCGATCAGTGTCGCCGGCTACGGCAGCACTGATCAGTGTACTCTGATAGCGGGGAAGACTCCCCACTGCCACAATACCATAGATCAGCCTTTCTCAACCTCTTCAACACAGAGGAACCCTTGAAATAGTTCTCCAGGTTCAAGGAACCCCTGAAAAAAAATACAAATCTACAACTCATGATACATTAGTGTGATGGTCAGTGGGAAGAATGGTCCTTACACTTGTGGTCATTGGGAAGAATTACCTCCTTACAGATAACTAAAAATATCAATGGTGTCAGTGGGAACTTATCTGAGAGGCAGAAATTGCCCAATGCTGAAGGAACCCCTAGCAACCTCTGGAGGAACCCTAGGGTTCCACGGAAACCTGGTTGAGAATCACTGCCATAGATGCTGGTTGAACGAAAAAAAAAAAAAAAGAATAATGCATCAGCTGCCTTTGCAAAAGACTGCAAAGTCTCTGCCTCTTGGTATAATTGTGGGCATTTAATGTCATTAAACTCTGCAGAGAGTTTTCAATCAGATGAACCCTCTCCAGAAGATTTGCACTGAGATGATCAGCACACAGTCTCTGTGCAGCATTTCTAAGCAGAGTCTGTATATGAAATGGGAAAATGTTAGTCCCCTTGTACATATAGGTGTAGATTTACTAAATGCAAATAGACTGTAAATAGTGCAGTTGCTCCAGAGCTTAGTAAATGAGGGGAAGCTCTGCCAACTTCCATCATCCAATCATATGCAAGCAAAATGCAGTTTTTTGTTTTTTTTTCTTTGCATGTGATTGGGTACTCTTTGCAAAGTGAAGCTTAACCTAATTTACTAAGCTCTGGAGCAACTGCACTTGCAAAGTGCATAGTCTGATTGCCTTTAGTAAATTTCCTCCAATGGGCTACACTTACACACTTTACACAGAAACAGTATTTTATAAGTACACTGTAAGGGGTCAATTTAAAAAAGCAATGATATGGCTGTTCAGGTTTATCACACATTTATAAAGCACTGCGGTGTGCTTAGCAATAATGCATTGCACTCCACTGGCTTCAAAGCAGAATAAAAGTGAATGAATGAATGAAGGGGGAATCAGGAGGACATGATCTGTCAAAGTCATATGCACATCTCTTCTGCAATGAAGAAGTTCTCTCTCCTGTGTTAAAGTAGAACAATAAGCTTGCATCATTAAAGTGTTTGTTAAGGCAAAAGTATAAGTCTAAGCCCTCTATGATACTCAGGCATAGCACACTGTATATGTGTTCTCTAAAAATGAGGCTTGTAAATACCTATTTAGAGCCATCTTCAGGCTGGTCACGTGACTTATGGCCACTTTTCAGCTCCGATACATGGCTTCTGCAGGAGGGGCTGAGATTTCCCTCTGACGTCAGCTGGGGAGATCACATGGCGGCTCAGCCCCACCTGCAGAAGCCAAGCCTGGGAGCTGTAAGGTGCCAAACGAGTCACGTGACTGGCCTTCAGATCACTTTAAATAGGTATTTACAAGCCTCATTTTTAGAAAACACATATACAGTGTGCTATGCCGGAGTATCATATAGGGGCTGCCAGTGAACATTTAAAGGTTTGGGATTTATACTAATAGCCATGGGGGGTGGTGACGAAGACACACAACAAGGAGCTGACAGGCAGAGAGGAGGGGGTGAGGGCGATAGAAGAGAGCTGTAAGCAGGCTGTGGATAACAGAGGGCTGTACTCTGACCATGGTGCTCAGCAGCCCTGGTTTTCATGGTCAGTACAGAGAGGGGATACAGGAAATGGCAGGTTCAGGCAGGTTTTTTAACTGTTCAGAGGGGGGGGGGGGGGCAGATTACACATCATAAGCACTGTGCTGTTTAATCTGCTTTAAGGGACCAGGATATCTATTTTTCTTTTGGGTTAAAAAACACTTTAATTGTGTTAGCCAAAAAATGTGTAGCACCCTCCTAGTTAGGTGCTAGGCTGTCTGGTAAATGTAGTTCTTTTTGAGCTGCTCTGTAATCAGTGGAGTAGCCGCTGATTGCTTTGGACTGATCATGGTCACACAAGCTGCAGGTTTCATTGCTTCACCCTTCTGGAAACCTACAGAACATAGCAGTAGAGTAGCCTGAATATTTATGGAGTCTCCGCCAATCCCTGGGAAGGCATGCCCAGTAGGTGGCTGCAGATCACATAAATAGTCTGGGGCTGGAGCAGTCTTGGTTCTTGTCCAGGAGGAGAAGTCCCCAGCCTGGGGAGCTGCTGCCCTCCCTAGAAGCCCAGCTAATACTGGCCAAGAATTATATCGAGGTCCCAGCTATGCTAAAGCTGAGGCGCCTATTCACAAGGAATCTCTAAAGCTAAAAACGTGGGATTTCACCTAGGATCCGGTCTGGAGAGTCCACCAAGGAATTGTCTGCCTAACACAGGAAGGAGGCATCCCAGTACCCAAGGACTCGTGAGTACAGACCTTAATACAAGACTCTCTACTGTTAACTCTCTGGGGTACTAATACTAAGGCTTCCCTGCCTAGGAACATTGCTTACAGTGTTCCAGCGCTGTCTATTTCCTGAGATATTTTTAAAGGGACTAAGCAGAAGCTGCAGAGTGAAGAGTGCCTACTATTACTGTCCAGCGTTCAGAAGTATCCTACAGCTCCCTGCCGTATCCAAGTTATTCAGCAATAAATACAGAAAAGGGCAACCCCTAGACTTTTCATTGAGCCACAGGAGTGAATGCTGCTGAGCGCCCGGCTGCTGCTGAACCAATGAGAGGAACCTGGGCTGAAATCAGCGGCCCTATGGGGGGTGAGCACTACAATTGATATCATGGGCATATTTGTAAAGCAGCAAATGTGACTTCTCCCAAACATTCACTGGTATTGAAACAAGCATTGTCATTTAAAACACATGCATCAGGAAGTTTCACCTGCAGTGAATGTCAGACTTTGTTTTTATAATGAGATATACCTTTTAAACTTTTTTTGTAATTTTGTTCAACCATTATTGCAATTCAGATACCTCAGCAACATTGCAGTACCAGAGGATGAAACCACTTTAAAAAAAAAAGAAAGTTAAAGAAAATGCTTTTTTAAATTTACATAAACTAAAAATCAATAATTTTGGAAGATGCCCTGGCGCAGGAATCTCTCACAAAGACCCTTACCACGCTGTATCAGGTTCTATTGCGCTCCGATTCCCCTAGGATGAACACCCTCTGGGACAAGCGGCGGGCGGACATCCCTGGGTTGGATAGGCAGGATGCTGCTGATCTCCTCTAGGGACCGGCTGATACACACGAAATTTTTACACCGCGTGTATTTTACGCCGCAGAGGCTGCATAGAATTTATCCTCATCGGTCCCCGGAATGCCCCAGGTGTCATTACCCTGAAGGCACTTTTCTACACATGTTTTGGGATTGCCCCCGAATTGCTCAGTTCTGGAGGGATGTTTTCGATTGTATAAATATTCGCCTGCAATTGGCAGTTCCTATGACGCCTGAGTTCGCCCTCCTGGGGATTCAGGAGGATGAACAGCGTCCTCGGTACAGTAAGCTGTTGCTTTCCCTCCTGGTGTTTTACGCCCGGAGGGAGATTCTCCGGCACTGGATATCGTCCACGCCCCCTACGGTGGAATTGTGGGATGCTGCGGTTAATGCTGTCCTCCCCCTATATAAGCTAACTTATCTGGTTAGAGGGTGCCCGCAGAAGTTTGACCGGGTGTGGTTACCTTGGGTGGAACAGTTTTGAATTCTTGGGGTGTTGACGTTGGGCCTCCCCCCTTCCCCCCCCCTTTTTTTTTTTTTTTTTTCCCTTCCCTTCCTCCCCGCCCCCCCTCCTTCCTCCGCATTTGTATTTTTGGTAAGGATATGTTACGGGTCTGTCTGTGAGCCTGTTGTTTAGGACCATTCTCTTTTCATGTAGCTTTGCTGTTCTGGCTCGCTTGTTACGTTATGTTAATTCTGGATATCTTCTGTGCTGTACCAGCCTGCTGTGATGTCTGTATATTGCTTGCTATGTTCTGTCTTCTCAATAAAACCAACCGTGTTGTTAAAAAATCAATAATTTTTATAAGCAAAGTAGAGTAACATAAACCACGGATAAAATTATATGTGAACCCTCACCTTGTAAAACAACCCATTCAGTTTAACATAGAAATGAAAGGCAAAACATTTGTGTACAGATAAAAAACAAATTATAAATACCTTTTTTTCTCTCTCTTTTTTTTTTTTATCACATAGCCTCTGTTCCCAGCTGAATAAGAGGCCTAGAGAGGTGGGGGTGGATAAACAACAGTCCACTGATCTTCCCAGTGAATGGCTGTGCAGGGGGGCCTGCCATCAGAAGTCTTGGCCAATGGAGGACAGGCAGACTGATCTCTCGGCACAGCCAGAACACTGACCACACAGGGATGGATTTGCTCTAATGCTTAGCATGGTTGGTTTGCAATGGGAAAGCAGGGGGACTGGCAGGAACACCAGGTATATCACACAAAGAAAGCAATACAAAGAGAACAGGATCATTTTTAACAGAAGTACATGATACTACAGGCATATATCAGAAATATGAAATGTTAGGGTAAAAAATGATTTAAGTACACAATGCCTAAAAATAAGGTATTCACCTATTGGGTCGTTAATGACCTCGTCCGGGTCACATGGCCCAATGATCTCCTGCTTGGCGCTCAGCGTATATTCCAGGGTGCAGTTCCCATCATTTGATAGAACCAGATCATGTGACTGGAAACTGCCAACCAAAATGTTGCCTAAATCCAGGAGCTCTTGCTGAGTCTGAGAAAAAAAAAAAGAAAAAGTTAACAAGGGGGCACTCTTTACGCCTAGGGGAAAAGAGATTTCATCTCCAATACAGAAAGGATTCTTCACAGTAAGAGCTGTGAAAATGTAGAATAGACTCCCTCCAGAATTGGTTCTGGCCAGCTCAGTAGATTGCTTTAAGAAAGACCTGGATTCTTTCCTAAATGTACAAAATATAACTGCGTACTAACATTTACAGGTAAAGTTGATCCAGGGAAAATCCAATTGCCTCTTTGATAGAGACAGAATATCATCCAAAAATTCAGAAAAAATATATGATACAAATGTTATAAATCCAGTTGCAGTTCAGTGAGTAAAATAAGTATTTGATTCCCAAGCAAAATATGACTTAGTACTTAGTGGAGAAACCCTTGTTGGCAACCACAGAGGTAAGACGTTTCTTGTAGTTGGTGACCAGGTTTGCACACATCTCAGGAGGGATTTTGGTCCACTCTTTACAGATCTTCTCTAAATCCTTAAGGTTTCTTGGCTGTCTCTTGGCAACTCAAAGTTTCAGCTCCGTCCATAAATTTTCTACAGGATTAAGGTCTGAAGACTGGCTAGGCGACTCCATGACTTTAATGTGCTTCTTCTTGAGCCACTCCTTTGTTGCCTTGGCGGTATGTTTTGGGTCATTGTCATGCTGGAAGACCCATCCACGACCCATCTTCAGTGTTCTGGCTGAGGGAAGAAGGTTCTCATCCAAGATTTTACAATACATGGCCCCGTCCATTGGCCCCTTAATGCGGCAAAGTCAACCTGTACCTTTAGCAGAGAAACTGCCCCAAAGCATAATGTTTCCACCTCCGTGCTTGACTGTAGGGATGGTGTTCTTCGGGTCATAGTCAGCATTTTTCTTCCTCCAAACACAGCGAGTCAAGTTAATGCCAAAGAGCTCAATTTTGGTCTTCTCTGACCACAGCACTTTCTCTCAATCCTTCTCTGAATCATGTAGATGTTCATTGGCAAACTTCAGATGGGCCTGTACATGTGCCTTCTTAAGAAGGAGGACCTTGCGGAGGACCTGCAGGATTTCAGTCCATGGCGGTGTATTGTGTTACCAATGGGTTGTTTGGTGACTGTGGTCCCAACTGCCTTGAGATCATTCACAAGCTCCTCCCGTGTAGTTCTGGGCTGATCCCTCACTTTTCTCATGATCGTCCTCACCCCATGAGGCGAAATCATGCATGGAGCTCCAGACAGAGGGCGATTGATGGTTATTTAGTATTTCTTCCATTTGTGAATAATGCCTCCAACACTTGTCTCCTTCTCACCAAGCTTCTTGCTGATGGTCTTGTAGTCCATTCCAGCCTTGTACTGGTCTACCATCTTGTCCCTGTCATCCTTTGACAGCTCTTTGGTCTTGCTCATGATGGTGAGGCTTGAATGGAAGAAAGATTCTGTGGACAGGTGTCTTTTATACGCATAACGAGTTGTCGCTAGGAGCACCTTCTTAAATTGACAAGATTAAGGGGATCAAATACTTATTTTATTCACTGAACTGCAACTCAATTTATAACATTTGTATCTTAAATTCGAAATCCGGAAATTGAAAAATTCTGAAATGTTATATTTCTGAATTTCATATTGCCGAAATTTAAAATTTCCTTGTTTCAAATTTCTCACATTTCGAATTTCTGAACTATAGACTTTCGAATTTCCAAAATTCAGAAATTTCGAATTTCTGAACTATAGACTTTCGAATTTCCAAAATTCTGAAATTCGGAATTTCGAAAATTCGGAAATTTGGAATTTCAGAAATTCAACATTTCGGAGATTCGAAATTCAGAAAATTTCAGAAATTGGAAAAATTCTGAAATTCGAAATTATGAATTTCGAAAAACTCAAAAATTTTGAAATTTGAAAATCCAAAAATAAGAATGAAAATCTGAATATTTTGAAAACACAAAAATCTGAAATAATAACTAATAATAAATATGAAATTATAGGTATTGGAATTTCCTTTCAAATTTGGCTGTTTGTGAATGTAACGAATTTATCCCACATTACGAATTATCCATAATAACAAATGCCGTATCTAAACGAATGGAACATAACAATGTAATAATAATAAATAACAATAATAAGAAAACCTTTTTATTATTATTTATTATTATTAATCTGTTCCACTCCATTTGATTAGATGCGGCATTCGTTATTTCGGATAAGTCGCAACTTCAGATAAATTTGTATTCTTTACGTTCACAAACAGCCAAATTTGAAAGGAAATTCCAGTACCTATAATTTAATAGTTAGGTATTATTTTGAATTTTACTGATTTTCTTTTTTTCAGATTTTAGAATTTTCAGATTTTCAAATTTCTGAATTTCCGAGTTTTCGAATTCTGAAAATCCAAATTCAAAAATTTGTACAATTCGGAATTCGAAAATTCAGAAAATTGAAATTCGAAAATTTGGAAATTCGAAATATGGAAAATATGGAAATTCAGAAATCCGAATTTTCGAAAAAAGCAAAAAAAACAAATGAAACGAAAATGAAAACACATTTTTTGGTCAGTGCACATGTCTAATATACAGTAGATGTCATCATCACTAGTTCCATTATAGCTGTACTTACTGACAATGTCCCCCTGCAGCCCTCTCCAGTGATACGCAGGGTGTAACGACGTCTCGATACAGGCTCGGAGGAATCATCCGCTGGCCAAGACAGTACCGTAGCTTTAATAAAGTAATTTCTTTCATCTTGTGGAACAAATGACCAAGTCTGTGACTGCCAGGGACAAAATAGATCTTGTCTTATTTCAGATGAAAAACAAAATATTCTATACCCCCCCCCCCCCCCCCATCATATATGATGATTCTTCTGTCTGCGTATTTTCATTTCATGAAATGTGCTGACCTATTCCACCGAACTTCAGAGAGATCAGCCCGTCCCCTCCAAAATGAGCTTACAGAATTATGTCCACATCCCAGTATACCAATTATAGCAGTTTAATCCCTTCCCACCGCTGCCTCCTGGCCCTTATTTTCTAAATGTCAGGAGGAGGAGGCGGGCATTCCCGTCATGTTACCGCTGTGATTGGCTGTCACAGCAGTTGCATGATCGGAACGCTCCTGATCGCAAGTATGCATAGGGAGCTTTCTGACACCCACTGGTAACTGTTGTAGGCACTAGAGCTAAATATATGCAATCGGTCGGGCGGGAAGAGGTTAAGTAATATACAACAATCAGCCATAATATTATGACCCCTGACATGTAAAGTGAATAACTTTGGGGCTGTTTTATTAACAACTAGCCGATCGCCCGCCGCAGTTTTACTGCAGCAAGGTGGCACGGCCACGTGAGTCAACATATCTGTACGTCCCTTCCTGCACTAGCCCGTGTGGCCAGAGGGGGAGCTAATCAGTGGGTCTGGCAGCCCCGATGTCCACCCCCCCCCCCCCCCCCCCTTCGATCGTTCTCAACAGAGGCAGAACGGGGATCTGCCTATGTAAACAAGGCAGATCGCTGTTCTGACAGGGGAGGAAATAGAGATCTTGTCTTCCTGCTAAGCAGGAACACAGGGCAGCACAGTGGTGTAGTGGTTAGCACTCTCACCTAGCAGTAAGCAGGGTTGCTGGTTCGAATCCCAACCAAAACACCACCTGCCTGGAGTTTGCATGTTCTCCCTGTGCCTGTGTGGGTTTCCTCCGAGTACTCTGGTTTCCTCCCACACTCCAAAGACATGCTAGTAGGTTAATTGGATCCTGTCTATATTGTTCCTAGTACTGTATGTATGAATGTCAGTTAGGGATCTTAGAGTGTAAGCTCCTTGAGGGTAGGGACTGATGTGACTGTATATGTAAAGCACTGCGTAAAATGACGGCACTATATAAGCTGATTGATGTATGGTATCCTAACTAATGTACAGCAGTATTTTAAAAGATGGCATGTGCACTATGTGCTGTCTGACTTACCAAGGTCTCATTTGGTCTAATAATCCCCTTGCAGGGACTGACTGAGATATGGGATAGGTCGGCTTGCGGAATCTTCCACTCGAAGTGCAGCGGGACTCTGCAGCAGTTCTTCACAGAGTAGGAGCTCTCAGACTCTGTCCCCACATAGGTCGGTTTAAAGTAAAGTCTTCCCTCCTTTTCTAGGTCGAGTTCAGGGGTTTCAGCTCTACAAAACAGAACAATGTCCTTCCAGACAGAAGAAAAAAAAAATCAGCAAAACTGCAATCAGGAATCAGTCAGTCAGTCAGTCTTATGCACAGTCTTTAACACGGGGCAAAAGGAGCAGCTGCCCCGGGCCCAGCCATTGTTTTGGGGCCCAAAGCAGCTGCCCGTAAATAGTTGATAAGTGGATTTCGCTATCACTCAGGATTTGAGGGGGAAATTGAATGTTGGGCGTGCTAGTGATTTGTTGGGCGTTTTATCTGCAGCCTGTGTGGTGATTGGTCAGCTTGGTGAGGTAAACCTTGTCCAGGGAGAGCGCCTATCAGTCCTGGGCACAATAACACCAGCCCCCTGTCTCTCACTATGTCCGACAAGCCGCAGACCATCAGCCCACTGAAGAAATTCTTCGCCGGAGGGTTCGGCGGGCTGTGCCTGGTTTTCGTCTGACTTTCTCTGGACACTACTGAGGTGAGACCACAGCTGGGGGAGGCAATGCAGGGGTCTGTGTAAGGGAGGGGAAGGGGGTACTGTCTAATGATGGGGGTAGTATGAGGGAGAGGGTCCCGTGTAATAATGGGGTAGTATGGGGAAGAGGGTCCTGTGTAATGATGGGGGTAGTAGGAGGGTCCCGTGTAATGATGGGGGTAGTATTAGGGTCTCATGTAATGATGGGGGTAGTATGAGGGTCCCGTGTAATGATGGGGGTAGTATGGGGAAGATGGTCCTGTGTAATGATGGGGGTAGTATGGGGAACAGGGTCCTGTGTAATGATGGGGGTAGTATGAGGGTCCCATGTAATGATGGGGGTAGTATGAGGGAGAAGGTCCCGTGTAATGATGGGGGTAGTATGGGGAAGAGGGTCCCATGTAATGATGGGGGTAGTATGGGGAAGAGGGTCCTGTGTAATGATGGGGGTAGTATGAGGGTCCCATGTAATGATGGGGGTAGTATGAGGGAGAGGGTCTCGTGTAATGATGTCGGTAGTATGAGGGTCCTGTGTAATGATGGGGGTAGTATGGGGAAGAGGGTCCTGTGTAATGATGGGGGTAGTATGAGGGTCCCATGTAATGATGGGGGTAGTATGAGGGAGAGTGTCCTGTGTAATGATGGGGGTAGTATGGGGAAGATGGTCCTTTGTAATGATGGGGGTAGTATGGGGGAGAGGGTCCTGTGTAATGATGGGGGTAGCATGAGAGATAGGGTCCCATATAATGATGGGGGTAGTATGGGGGAGAGGGTCCCGTGTGATGGGGGTAGTGTGAGGGAGAGGGTCCTGTGTAATTATGGGGGTAGTGTGAGGGAGAGGGTCCCGTTTAATGATGGGGGTAATAGGAGGGAAAGGGCCCCCTGTAATGATGGGGGTAGTATGAGGAAGAGGGTCCCGTGTAATGATGGGGGTAGTATGAGAGAGAGGGTCCCGTGTAATGATGGGGGTAGTATGAGAGAGAGGGTCCCATGTAATGATGGGGGTAGTAGGAGAGAGAGGGTCCCATGTAATAATGGGGGTAGTATGAGGGAGAGGGTCCCATGTAATGATGGGGGTAGTATGAGAGAGAGGGTCCCATGTAATGATGGGGGTAGTATGAGAGAGAGGGTCCCATGTAACGATGGGGTTAGAATGAGAGAGAGGGTCCAGTGTAATGATGGGGGTAGTATGAGGGAGGGGGTCCCATTTAATGATGGGGGTAGTATGAGGGAGAGGGTCCCCTGTAATGATGGGGGTAGAATGAGGGGGAGGGTCCCGTGTAATGATGGGGGTAGTATGAGGGAGAGGGTCCCATGTAATGATGGGGGTAGTATGAGAGAGAGGGTCCCATGTAACGATGGGTTTAGAATGAGAGAGAGGGTCCTGTGTAATGATGGGGGTAGTATGGAGGAGGGGGTCCTGTGTAACGTGAGAGTAAAATTACATGGGGGAAGAGGCCAAAAAAAATGTTTGCCCAGGGTCCAATCAATAGTAAAGAGGCCCTTCCCTTTCATACAGGTACTGCTGATTTTGTCCCCAGCTGTGTTTTGCTGTTATTATTGCATTGGTATACTCATAATGCATTGGTGCAGGCAGGATGCTGTGTGCTTTACCTGCAGAGCTCCCATGGGATGGTACAGACTGGGAACCTGCAGAAAGGTAAGGAATAGCAGACAACAGGGGCCAACTTCAAGCATTTAAGCTGAAGTGTAATGCATGCTTATAATACCTTCCATTGTTCCCCTTCCCCTCCCTGCATCAACATGAAATTCATTTTTTTCAAACCAATCATTTTGTGCTCAAGAAATACATCTTTTTGGAACCCAGTGGCATGATCACTGGGTCCCTCTGCTCATCTTTGCTTTACAGCAAGTTCAAATTTGTTGGAAGGGGCCAGTAGGCTCCTATAAATGTCTAAGCATCCTGACTCAAGCATAATATGAAAGAACACATTATGGCATCCATTTAGATGTGTATCCCTGATGGGCACTGGGTGCTGAGGGCTTTAGCTGTGCAATTTGCGGATCAATTGCCTGATTACACTATAATAGCGTGTGATCAAGCAACTGATCAGCAGATTGCACAGCTAAATTATGAAGCATTCAGTGGCCAGCAGGAATGCACGTGGAAAGGGATGTACAGTACTGGTGCCAGTCCTAAGGATCATGCTCACACATGGTAAAAAGCAAAAACGATTGATGGCTAATAGTTGTTATAAAACTATCACAACTATCATAAATCAATCCTGCCGCTGTGGTGAGTGAATATGACTGCCCAATGGGCATATCTGGTATGGTGAGGACAGTATCACTTTAAATTATATTTTTCAAAAGTCTGCCTCTATCCAACAGAAAATGATTCTTACCTGAGTGAAGTCCGTACTGTAATTGAGCTTCAGTGGTAGAGTCTTCCTTATCAGTCCAGTCTCTTGAGGGCTGGTCCTTACCAGCAATACTTGATGAGATCCGGGTACCAGGTGACCAGAGGCTGGCTTCACCTGGACATTGGGGCAGCTCTTCTGGTCTATGACATAAGTCATTATCATGGAGCCTGTGTTCTTTATTAGCAAACTGCGATTTGTGTGCTCATCTTGTCTCGCTGGTGGAAAAACCTACAACACATATGATTGATGTAGTTATTGTAGTAGGGTATATGGCATACTGAAATAATGTATACAGCATACAGATACCATAGGGTAGCACAGTAGCTTAGTTGTTACAGCTTGCCTTGCAGGACTAGGACCCTTGGCTCATATCAATATCTGCATGGAGTTATGTGTACTCCCTGTGCTTGCGTGGGTTTCCTCCAGGTACTCTGGTTCCCTCCAATACACCAAAGGCATACTGGTAGGTTAATTGGCTGCTATATAAAATGGCCCTAATATGTATAGGTATGCATATTAGATAGGGACCTTTGATGGTAAGCTACTTGAGGGCAGGTACTGGTGTGAATGTACAAAATGTAAAGCTTTTGCGTAAATTATCAGAGCTATATAAATACCTATAACAAATAAATCTAACATACTGTACTAGTGTGTATAACCGGGATGGGATCCTGAACACATCCCTGCTTTGCTGGCCCATCCCACCAGCCTCCACCGCTCTCTTCTTCACTGCAGAGCAGAGTGCGGGAGGCAGCACTGTATTGGATGGAGAGCGGGAGCTGCTGGAATTAACTTCAAAGTTAACAAGCAGGTGATTGGTTGCTAGGACGTTGGGCGGTATTTGCAACAAATCACCAGCTTTTTAGGTAGGAGAGTGCTACCTACACACTGGTGTGTGTTTGTGTGGGGGATGATGTGAAGGGGGCAAAGGACACTGCTGGGGGTGGGGGCAGAAAACATAGCTACGGGGACCAGAGGACACTACTGTTGGGGGGGGGGGGGGCAGAGGACACTACTGTGGGAGAGGGGGGGGACAGTGGTATGACAAACGCTCCGACATTAGGAGCTCATGTCGCAAGACGTGTGAAAATCAATGTTTCCCTATGGGAGCCTTCTTAACTGGTCCGACTATGAAAATGCTCCTGAACTACTTTTGTCCAACTTTGATCCTACTTCAGCTCACTGAATATCACTGAAGTCGGATCAAAGTCAGATCGCCATCCTAACTGACCCGACGAGGATCTTGAGGGGGAACTCCATGCCAAATGAAAAAAAAATCCCGGCATGGGTTCCCCTTCAAGGGCATACCAGGCCCTTCGGAACCTCCACGCCCAAAAAAATGGCATTGGGGTTTCCCCCAAAATCCATATCAGACCCTTATCCGAGCACAGAGCCCGGCAGGTCAGGAAAGGGGGTGGGACGAATGAGCGCCCCCCCCCCCCCCCGAACCATGACAGGCCACAACATGGGGGTGGTGGGAGCTTTGGGGCGGGGGGAACCTGATATGGGTTTTTGGGGGTTTCTCTTAAAATCCATACCAGACCGAAGAGCCTGGTATGCTCCTTGAGGGGGAACCCATGACGTTTTTTTTTTTACATTTTGCATGGAGTTCCCCCTAAAGATTCATAGCAGACACAGTGCCTGGTATTGTCGGGGATCAAAGTCGGATCCCTGTTCATTGAAGTCGGATGCATGTTGGACTTCAAGTCGCAGGGCAAAGTCAGATCCAAAGTAGTACGACTGTTGTGTCATAACAGTGTGAACCCGGCCTGAGGGTAGATGTAGCACATACTGTATAACATTTTACTCAGAGACTTTTCAGCTCTTACCATGCGAGGAGAATCCAGAATACAGCTGGGTACAAAGTGCTCCTGTCCTAACTCAAAGGTGTGTCCTCTCACCCGTAGGGTAATGCACCAAGGGGGGCACACAGTGGCGTCTTTCACATTACGATAATCCCGCAGAACCTGTGAATAAAAGGTTGATTCTCCAAATATGAATGATGATGGTGCTAATGGTCCACGAGAACGTGTAGTAGTTTTGTACATATTTTCATTATCTTTTAAAGTATATGACTAATTATGTGTTTGTACCACCCACCAATGATGCCACATTTGGAGGCAGATTGATGACAGCCTGGGCTCAGAGAAAGTGGGTTAAATGACATTGAATGATTCAACCCAAAAGACTGACAGACAGCTCATTCAATCTACTTCCTCTGAGCCCAGATTGTCCTGGACCAGCCCCAGAAGTGAATGAACTATGAGAGGAGAAGCAACAAAATGATGAGCTCATCTCTCTGTCACTCTGCTTTCTCCTCCTATAAGCATACTTCTTGTCAGCACATAAACCGATTGGCTTCTTGCGCTGTTTCTTCTTCTCATATTCAAGTTCTGCTGTAGTTGTTGAGTTCAGCTTTAATGTGATACTAAAGTCTCAGTTTTTTTACGTATAAAAACTAGACATGTGCATTCGTTTTCGTCCGAATGCATTTTCGTCCGAAATTCAGGTATTTACGTTATTGTTTTAACAAACGATAACGAAAGTGCAGAATCCGAAAAACGAAAGACCCGACACAAATAAATGCTTGATTTTCGTTTTCGTTGTGACAACAGTTCGATATAGAATAGGAGATTCGACATGACACTGACAATAACAATCTGTGTCTATCTAACCTGTGGTGGAATGTGCCTAACCTTAACTCTATTAGTCCAGGATTATTCTACATAAAGAGAAAAGATTCGACATATAGAGAAAATTTTCGACAGAGAGAGAAAAGATTCGACAGAGAGAGAGAAAAGATTTGACATAGAGAGAAAAGATTCGACAGAGAGAGAAAAGATTCGACAGAGAGAGAAAAGATTCGACAGAGAGAGAAAAGATTCGACAGAGAGAGAAAAGATTCGACAGAGAGAGAAAAGATTCGACAGAGAGAGAAAAGATTTGACATAGAGAGAAAAGATTCGACATAGAGAGAAAAGATTCGACATAGAGAGAAAAGATTCGACATAGAGAGAAAAGATTCGACATAGTGAGAAAAGATTCGACATAGAGAGAAAAGATTCGACATAGAGAGAAAAGATTCGACAGAGAGAGAAAAGATTTGACATAGAGAGAAAAGATTCGTCAGAGAGAGAAAAGATCGCTGCTGGAATTGGGTGGGGGAAGTAAAATAAAAATAATGATGATGATGAATGTTATTGGCTGATTGTAACCAAAGAGGAGGAGCAGTAAAATAGCTATTATTATAGATTCTATAGTATAGATTGAGATTCTATATAGATTCTATATACCCTATCTTGTTACCTGTCTGATCAGTGATCACTATCACCAGTCCATTTTCTGTTTGAACTATATACATTCAACATGAACGACAAATATTCGACAAAGCAGCGAAAAACACACAAACGTCAAATCTTTGGCTTATGGTGTTTGTTGAAACTTCTAAGAAGATTCAACGGAGCAGCTAAACTATACGGAGCCATAAAGTTTAGCTGCTCCGTCGAATCTTCTTTGAACATTCGACAGACACCATAAGCCTTCAATGACAGATTTGACCTTAATTCATTTGGATTTTCGGACGAATTTTTTACGAAAAACAAAATAAATAACAACGAATTTCGGGAGTAACGAAATAAATGTATTTTTCGGATGAAAACGAAATTCCAAAACAAAATATTTCAGTGTGCATATGTCTAATAAAAACAACAAACATGTCATACTTACCTGCTCTGTGCAGTGGTTTTGTACAGAGCGGCCCCGATCCTCTTCTTCTCTGGTTCCTCGCTGGAGCTCCTGGTCCCTCCCTCCTGCTGAGTGTCACCACAGCAAGCAGCTTGCTATAGGGGGCACCTGTGTGTCCATTCAGATATGGAGCCACGGCTTGGCCTCGCCCGTCTCTCTCCTCATTGGCTCACTCACAATGATTGACAGCAGCGGGAGCCAATGCTGTATCAACCAATGAGGGACAGTTGAGACTCTCATGCAAAATCATTGGATTGAGATGGGGGGGCTGCTGCCCACAGAAGGTTTTTTTATCTTAACGCATAGAATGCATTAAGATAAAAAAAACTTCTGACTTTAGAACCACTTTAGCCATTTTCCATCCTTAGGTCGTATATACTGTATAACACTTCAGGATCAAGTGGTCATACTAGGATCATGGCTGCAAAAAGATCCTAGTTTCTTTTTTGTCAGCCAACAACTGGCTTCCCAGTTAAAGTGATCCGAGCAGCTATATAGCCACCCAATCACTTTTACAGCAGTCAGAAGTCCCGCCTCCTGCTGCCATTCCAGGGCTCTCCTGTTCCACTGGGGACCCTGGGACTCCTGTAAATGGTTGGATCGGCTGCACTTCGAGGAAAAGGAGGAACATTCATTCTCCGATCTCCTCTGTCATAAATGAAGGTAGCAGCAACAAGGATTTTGTTACTTCTGGTTTCAGTTCGGTGTTTCCCTGGCTGGTACTGGAAGCAGCCAATCAAACAGATCTTTCTTTGATTGGCTGCCTTGGGGGGGCAGCAGAGGGAATAAGGGGTCTTATAGACTCCTGATTTCTCCATAAAAGAGTGCCTGTCACTGCCAAAGCTATCACATGGGATGATGTTCACTGGTGATAGCAATAAAGTTGATTGGAAAAAAAAAAATAATAATAATAATTTAATTAAAATAAATAAAACAAATTTAAATCACCCTCCTCCCCCAATCACATGCAAGCACGCACACAGGTCCTGCATGCATATGTGAATAGTGATTGCACCACACATGTGAGGTATCACCACGAAAGTCAGAATGAGAGCAATAATTCTAGTGCCAGAGCTCGTTTAACTCTAAACTAGTAAAATGTAAAGGCTTTTAAAGCATCACCTATTGATAATTTTGGATACCGTCGTTTGTCGACATTTCACAGATTGCACAACTTTAAATGGAGCACAGTTGAGCAGCAGTTTATCTTTTAGATCTGGTCAGATCTATTTTATACCCGGGGATTGATTGCTCCTGCCTGTCTCTGGAAGAAGCTTCTGGAAATAGAATAGGAGGATCAATCCCAGGGCTATGAATACTTATCAGACCTAAGCCAATCCCTGAGAGGAGGTGCACAGAAGGTATTGCTAGGGGGAAGATAAGTGTTTGGGAGGCTCTGTTCAGAGCTCTCTGGAGCCTATGCCTTGAGAGGCAGCCTGTGTTACTGAAGGCATCTATTGGTGGAAAGGAATTACTGCAAGAGACAGCTCTGGATTGACAGTGAATAATGCAACAAAAGCTGCTTTTTATTTTTACTTTTTATCAGTTTAAAACTTGTGAGTTTGGCAAGGTTTATTCTACTGTAGTTCTGCTTTTCTCACTTAGCTCACCTTGTAGTAGATGAAGCCCTCCAGTTCTGCCTCATACAAAGTATTTATCTGTGAGGGTTGGAAGACCACTCTGAAGGAGGTGGACTTTAGCGGTGGGATGTCGGTGACTTCTGGGGTGACTCGGAATGGGCTGTGAGGTTTGCAGGTCCACATGACAGTCACTTTCCCCTTAGTACGATTGGTCAAGGACAGAGGAAGAGGTTCGGGTAACATTTCTTGTGTGCGTCCCACACATCGGCCAAAATCAAAGTCTCTGGTGTTGGCTGTAATATGTGATAACAATGTAGAGTCCTCATGGCTGAAGTCATCATTGAAGTATTCAGATGCAGCATCAGGAAGGGGGTGTTTCTCTGGAGTGCCATCAAGCTAAAAATAACCAAACATTCAGTTTACTTTCATTACTTTCAAAATAAATTTCATTAAAAATTTTGTTTTAATAGAGTTCCTTTACAAATGCAGTGGAACCTTGGTTTACGAGTAACGCGGTTAAAGAGCATTTTGAAAGACGAACAACTTTTTTTTTTTTTTTTTATTCTGGCATGGTTTGTGAGTGTTGTCTCGCAAAACGAACAGAATTCAAGCTAATGGGGTGTGCAGTACTGTATTTGGCCAGAGGTGCGGGGGCACCGGTGACACTTGGAATGGTTCAGAGCCATTCGGAAATACTCAGAATCACTCGAAAATACTTAACACTCGAAAAAACTCCATTCCCGAGTGTTTCCGAGCCTTTTTGAGTTTTTTCCGCGTTCAGCCGAGCTGTCACTGAGTATTTCTGAGGCTCTCCAGTGCCACCCCCACCTCTGGCCACATGTGGTATTGCATGCAATAGAAGTCAATGCGGAACAAATTATTTTAGTTTCCATTGACTTCTATGGGGAAACTCGCTTTGCTATGCGAGTGCTTTGGATTACAAGCATTCTCCTGGAACGGATTATGCTCATAATCCAAGGTTCCACTGTAAAATGTCTGTATAGATACATATGGGAAGATTTACTAAAACTGGAGCACTCAGATTCTGGTGCAGTTGTGCATGGTAGCCAATCAGCTTCTAACTTCAGCTTGCTCAATTAAAGTAGTTGTAAACTTCAGACATGAAATATGAACAAAGCACATCCCTCTATCTATAGCAGGGGTCTGCAAACTGTGGCCCTGGGGCCGGATGCAGCCCTTTGCTTGATTTTATCTGGCCCTTGGGGCACTATTCCACCCACTGACTCCAACAATGGAGCATCATTCCTGCCATTGACACCAACAGTGGGGCACAATTCCTTCCACTGACACCAACAGTGTGGCACAATTCCTTCCATTGACACCAACAGTGTGGCATAATTCATCCCACTGACACCAATGACGGGGCACAATTCCTTCCACTTACACCAACAGTGGGGCACAATTCCTTCCACTGACACCAACAGTGGGGCACAATTCCTTCCACTGACACCAACAGTGGGGCACAATTCCTTCCACTGACACCAACAGTGAGGCATAATTCCTTCCACTGACACCAACAGTGTGGCACAATTCCTCCCACTGACACCAACGACGGTGCACTATTCCTTCCACTGACACCAACGATGGGGTACTATTTTCTCCTAATTACAATTTTTGGGCAATGTTTACTTCTAGTGAAAGTAGGTCATTTTCTTCTATGACTTCTCAGAGTCCAGTTCCCCTAAAGTCTGAAAGATAGTTTGTAGACTCCTGCTCTATAGTGTGTACTTGTCTCAATCCAGAGCACTAATTGTCATTTCTGCCTGCTGCTTCGTTCCTCTGCTTGTTTCATCTCTGTTCATTACCTGTGGCCAGTCACTTAACTTGATATATGAAAGGGTTTACAACCACTTTAAGCTTTGACAATAAAACCTGGAAGCTAATTGGTTTACTTGCAGAGTTGCACCAGATTTAGCACTCTCCCGTTTTAGTAAATCTCCCCTATAGCGTTAGGTGAAATTATACTCTATGCATCTGATAAACATGGGATCACAATGGCTAGTTCTTCTTTAGTCTGACATATATCCATGAAATTGCACTAGTTTTGGTTAGACTGGAGAGGGAATAGAACAACCGTCAGTTTTTATAGCCATCTGTACCCCCTTATGGGGATTCTTCCTCTCTATTTGTCCAGTTTACCATTATCATCAAGAGTGAAAGTGAAAGAAAATCCCCAATTTTGGGTTGTCACATCAGAACTAGAATAGAGGGGGGATTACCTCACTTTGGAGGGATTTCCTCTTACTTCCTGTTTTGGCTATGGGACAGGAAGTGAAATCTCCCCAATGGGACACAGATGGCAAATAAATAATCTAGCCAACAAAAAAAAAAAAAGGCTCCCTTTAGTTTTACTTTAAGGGCTAGTTTACACTCGCTTCAAAACATGACTTTGGACAAGCTTTGTTAAAACTCTCTGAATGACAGTCAAAGCCCCTGTCACTAAATAAGATGGTTAGCTTACAGTCCTGTTTACACCTTGCTTTTGCTTGGTGCTTCGATGAGGCTTTGGTGGAGCTTTGGCGAGGCTTTATGGGGCTTCAAGCGAGCTTTGCCATAGACTTGTATGGAGGCTTTGAAGACACTTTGAAGCACCACTAAAACGACATGGGGTATAATTTTTGAAGCGAAGCTGAAGCAAAGCAAAAGCAAAGTGTAAACAGGACTGCAAGCTAAAAATTGTATTTAGTGATAGGAGCTTTGACTGGCATTCAGAGAGCTTTAACAAAGCCTGTCTGAAGCCTTGTTTTGAAGCTAGTGTAAACTAGCCGTTAATGTGTGTTGAAGCCGAGGGCAATTGTAAATGAGCCCTAAAGCGGAAGTAAACTCTCCCCCTCCTATGCTGCTTTTCAATTACACTATTACATTACATTTTTCTAACACATTATACAATATAATTTTGCCCCAATCGCATTTTCCTTACTGCGTTTAAGATGTTTATAAATTTGTTTCTCCCGGGAGTCAGTGTCATATTAAAGCGGAGTTCCACCCAAAAATGGAACTTCCGCTTTAAGTGAAGGTGACCCCCAGACATGCCACATTTGGCATATCCTTTTTTTTGGGGGGGAAGGGATACCCTCTTTTTAGAGGGATCCAGCTCCCACTTCCTCCCGGGGCACCGCAGCGCCGGAAGCAAGTTCACTTCTCCCCCCTCCCTCTCGGCAATCATCTGGGACGATTGCCTGGCCATTCACAGCGTGCAGCACGGCTCGCGCATGCTCACTGCGTGCGCGGCTGTGAAGCCACAGCTAGGCACCCACAGTAATAATGACAGCACCGCAGAGAGGAGCAGGGCTTTGTTCCCCCACATCGCTGAACCACGGGACAGGCAAGTGTCCGATTATTAAAAGTAAGCAGCTATACTTTTTGTATCTGCTGACTTTTATATGGGTGGAACTCCTCTTTAACCACTTAAGGACCGCCTCACGCCGACATACGTCGGCAGAATGGCATGGCTGGGCATGGCAGGTACGTTGTCCTTTAAGGGCCCAGCCGTGGGTCGCACTCGCGCCCCGGTCCTGAGCTCCGTGACCGTGGCCACGGGACCCGCAGGCCCGATCGCCGCCGGTGTCACGCAATCGGGTCACAGAGCTGAAGAACGAGGAGAGGTAAGTGTAAACAAACCTATCCCCATGCTTCCTAGTGAGCCTGTCACTGATCGTCTGTTCCCTGTTATAGGGAAAGACGATCAGTGACGTCACTCGCCAAGCCACGCTCCCCTAAAGTAAAAAAAACACACACACACACACACTTAACCCCTACACTACTCCCTAGTGGTTAACCCTTTCACTGCCAGTGACATTTTTACAATAATCAGTGCATTTTTAATCGCACTGATCGCTGTATTAATGCCAATGGTCCCAAAAATGTGTCAACATTTTTCGACATGTCCGCCATAATGTTGCAGTCACAATGAAAAAAAAAATAATATATCGCTGATCGCCGCCATTACTAGTAAAAAAAAAAAAATATTAATAAAAATGCCCTAAAACTATCCCCTATTTTGTAGACGCTATAACTTTTGGGCAAACCAATCAATAAACGCTTATTGCGATTTTTTTTTACCAAAAATATGTAGAAGAATACGTATCGGCCTAAACTGAGGAAAAAAAATGTTTTTATATATTTTGGGGGGATATTTATTATAGCAAAAAGTAAAAAATATTGAATTTTTTTCAAAATTGACGCTTTATTTTTGTTTATAGCGCAAAAAATAAAAACTGCAGAGGTGATCAAATACCACCAAAAGAAAGCTCTATTTGTGGGAAAAAAAGGACGTCAATTTTGTTCAGGTGCCACGTTGCATGACCGCGCAATTGTCAGTTAAAGCAACGCAGTGCCGAATCGCAAAAAGGGGCTTGGTCCTTTAGGTGCAAAATGGTCTGGGGCTTAAGTGGTTAAGTGTTGTTTTCTGTGTCTGTAGTATAAAATACAATGAGGATATTTACCAGCACACCATGGGTCGACAAGAAGCGTCCATATGGATTTTCAAGTGACTGGCCTTAGATGATACACAGATATCAAAACAAATCCTCCCACATAAGTTTTACCTGTTTATCTGCAGTATTCTCCCTTCTACATCGCTTCAAAGTGCTGAATTTAGATAAAATTCTTCTGTCAGTAGCACAGAGGAAGGGGCGGAGAGCTGCAGTTAGAGTACAGTGTACAGTGTGTGAGAGCTGATTGGAGGAAAGAGACATATCCACCAAGCATGGTACAGGAACAAAGGAACGGTGCAAAGCCTGTGTTGTGAATAGACAAGCTGTGTGTTGAGCTCTCCTCCCCATTATCATTTATTTATTACCATTTTATCTCATGTGTTGAGACAATTTGTCAGAAGTGACACATGCTGATAACAGAGGACGAAGCACCAGAGAGAAACGACACTCAGATCTTTGGAGAGAGACAAGTAAACATTAGAAATATATGTGCGTTGTTCAGATTTCATGACTGAGGTTTACAACCACTTTAATATAGCAATAGATATCAGCAATGAAAACCTGGTAGATGTTCTAATCTTTCTCCACACTATCCGAAACGAAAAAAAAAATGGCCTTCAGTGTTACTTAAAAAAAATCACACACACTCCAGAAAAAAATAAAAATAAAGAACAGAAAGGAAGGGAAGTTATAAAGGAATCTGTGACCCTGGATGTTCAGACCTTTTTTTTTTTTGCCCTGGCTGGTGAACCAAAGGATCTTTTTTTGTTTTCTTTTATCTCCTTTTCCTAAGCGAGAAGCACTACATGTGGAAATAAATTTTTCTCTTGTTCAGATACACTAATGGGGTAACTATACCTATTTATGTGATGATGATATGCCGAACATTATGTGTAGAAAACAATTGTTACATGTCTTTCCAGCAGCAAGTCCCTCTGAGGAAGATCCCAGTGTGGGTTGAAACGCGTCAGCGCCACCTATGTATCATATTTTTTTACTTGTATTTTACTATGTATTTTATAAAACTTTTATGTAAGTTTTTCCACTGGGGCTCATGTCTTTATTATCATGTTAAGGAGGCTTTTTTGCTCTATTTTGAATAAATATAATTGTTCTTACATTACCAAATAGTTTTATGACTTTTTTTCTGCCTAAAAACCCCAAATTTGGGGATTCTATTCACTGGATGTTCAGACCTGTTCCTGAAGAACCAGAGCCCCGTCACTATCCATGTTTAGCTTCTTTTCCTCTATCATGGCGTCCAGGATATCCGGTGGGTAGATTGTCAGCCAACGTGCCATGTTTGTTCTGTAAAGGGGTAGATGCTTAGGAAGCACAATGACTGGCTTATCTGTATCCGAGTGACAAGTGCCAATCAAGTCCACAAACAGGGGATCCTGGAACACAAGAACATGTTATGTAGTTATCTAGAGTGCAAAGTTTACCATTGTAAATACAACCACATAATTGTCAATGCAACCAAACTCCAATCTGGGTCATTGCCTAAGATAATACTAAGGCCAGAGTCACATTAACAGCCAGGAAATTAACATTTTCTAGAGGTTGACAATGGTGGCCTTTTACATTTCCCTTAGAATAGGTTTACTTTACAGCAGAACCCCAGAGATACAGCTAATTACACAGATGAAATGCATCCACTGTAGCTGTTTTACCCATCATAGGAGAAGCAGAAGACTGATAAGCTCACCTCTCTGTCACTGTTTTCTCTCCCAATCAGCATGTCCATTGTTAGCACTGCAGCTGCTGCTCCCCCCCCCCCCCAACACTCTGAGCTTTGTTGTAAAAGAACCGCAAGAAGTTAAAGTGAAGCTCCAACCAAAAGGGGAAGCTCTGCTTGTTTGCACCCTCTCCCCCTCCACTACCACATTTGGCACTTTTTTGGGGGGAGCGAGTATCTGATTTTGACAGGTACCCGCTCCCACTTCCAGCTCAGATCACCACAGTGAACGGAGCCGGAAGTTTGGCCAATCCCTCCTTTCCCCTCAGTCTTCTGGGATACATCACAGGTCCCAGAAGATTACAGGACAATTCACAAGGTGCAGTGGGACTCGCAAGACTTCTCTTCCAGTTCCCCTTACTACAGATGCTGCGCCTGCACCCAGAATTGAAGAACTGGCTTGGGTGAGGACATCGCTGGATCCCTGGGACAGGTAAGTGTTCTTATATTAAAAGTCAGCAGCTACCTCCATTAGGAGGTATTTACACTACCTATAGGCAAGCCTTATTATAGGCTTACCTATAGGTAAAAGCCTGAGATGGAAGTTGTCTTCCACTTTAAGCTATTCCATAATACTCTGGGAATACTTTGTTATTTATTAATGCTAATGTATTTGTAAAACAAAGATAGCATTAAAGCGGGAGTCTGCCGGGAGTTCTGCCGTTTTTTTTTTTTTAAAAAGCCAGTAGCTACAAATACTGCAGCTGCTGACTTTTAAAATAAGGACACTTACCCACCCAGCGTGCCCGCGATGTCGGCACCCGAAGCCGATCTCTCGATCGTCTCTCGGGTGCTGCCGCCGCCATCTTGGGGCGTAGATTCTGCGGAAAGGGGCGTTCCTTTCTGCAGAATCTACGCCGGAAGTGGGTGCAGATACCTGTACTGTACAGGTACCTGTACCCCCCTCCCCCCTGAAAGGTGCCAATTGTGGCGCCGGAGGGGGGGAGGATTCCAATGAGCGGAAGGTCCCCTTTAGGGTGGACCTCCGCTTTAAGCCAGTAAAAGAAAAAAAACACATATATTGTAAAACACAATTTTTTAAAAACATATTAATATAAAAACAATTAGTCGATAATTATAGTTTCCCTATAATTTGTCTAGCCAAGCCTGCCCATTACAGGTGTCTGACCTGGTGGTGGAGGAGGCAAGCGACTCTCCGATTATGAGGAATTGGGTGAACTGGAGAGAAGGTGATCTTCAAACTCTGAGACTCTCCGGGGCTCAGCGTTCCATATGACCGGTCAAAGGAAAAAACGCTTTCGCTGGTATCAATATCAAACTGGAAGGGTGCCGGAACATCTGAGGAATTTGTGATTTCCAGGGTACGCAGGATCTTTTCCCCCAAGTTCACCAGACCGAAATTTAAAACCGACGTCTGCAGAAACACATTGGGTCCTGTAATAGGATAATGGGGGTTATTGAAAGATTAAACTTGACAAACGTATATCAGTCGTCATCAGTGCGTTAAACAACAGAGCGGAGTTACAGTATTATCTCCTCAACTGGTGGTATAAAGGAGCTGCGGAGGGATGCGGTTTAAAATAATGAAATGATTACAGGGTAGAGAAAAATAATTAAATACAGTGTGCTCACTAATAAATAATACAGATAAGTTTAATTAAGTTTTAAGATTTTGTGTTTTTCTTTGACTGGTCTAAATAAAATTTAATTTATCATTTTTTCTCTCTATTCTTTGTTTCGTTGTTTTTTTTAGTTTTTTTCCAGGTATATGTGTAATGAGGGAATCTCTTATTACCATCAAACTATTATTTTTTTTTAATTGTATCTAATTGTTTTTGCTAACTAAAACTAAGATATCTTTTTTTTAACAAGCATTGTCTGTAATGTAACACTTTTGCACCGTAAATTATGGGATTAAAGTAATCAAAACAGAAATATAATATTTTTTTACTGTACGGTAAATGGTAGACATGTGCACTGACAAAAAATGTATTCGTTTTCGTTTTAATTTCATAATTTTTTTGCTTTTATTGTAAATTCGGAAATTTGAAAATTAGAAATTTGGATTTAAAAATTTTCAAACTTTCAATTTTCGAAATTTCAGAATTTTCTCATTTTCGAAATTTCAGAATTTTAAATTTTTCGAAAAAATTTCAGAATTTCCAAATTTCAGAATGTTCAAATTATCGAACTTCTAAATTTCGAATTTCTGCATTTTGATTTCCGAAATGTTGAATTTACGAATTTTTTCGAAATTCGGAAATTCAAAATTCGGAAATTCAAAAATTGAAAAATTTGGAAATTTTCAGAATTAACAAATTTGTTAAAAAATGTATTCGGAACTAAACTAATTGCACATGTCTAATAAATGGAGAGTTATAATGTAAAGCTGCTAAATTCTGCAGAGTTTGTTCAGTTACATTATGTGGCCAAAATTATGTAGTGTTCAAACTATTTTTTATTGAAGCATCACAAAATAGGTAGTGCAACGTTTCGTAGTGAAACAGGACCCCTTAGTCAGGCATGTGAAAATTATGTGAACACCCCTCCAAGATACTGAGTTCAGGTGTTTCCAGGAAAGAGTATTGTTAAAGTGGAACTTTACCCAGTTCCCATAACAACTTGATAAAAAATGTTCTTCAGCAAGGAAAATTCATTCCCCATTAATAATTATGTTCCCGTTTCTTTTTGCTGGAGGCGGCCATTTTGCTGAAGCCCAGAGCCCCAGCTGTAAATCATAAAGCCAAACTAAACCCGTTGATTTAAAGGTTTCAAAAAACAGTTACATTACTGGAATGCCAGGATGGTTAACTGTCACATTTGCGTGTGTCCTCAACCAAACTGTCAAACCATCAAAAGGCTGGTGTTATCACTGATCACATGTGCTGCACCATTGCAGCTGCTAATCAAACAGTAGTAGCTTCCTTGGCTGTAAAGGATGAGGGTTTAATTCTGCTTTAAGACTGTTCGTGGATTGGTATTTACAAACTCAGCAGTGCCTAAAAATGGAGAGCAACTGAGCATGTGCAGAGCAGGGCGAAACAGAGTATTACGGCTTTTTAAACAGTATAGACCGTTATTTTTTAATGTTTTTCATAGCTATACTGCAAAAGGGGTCGGGCTGAGGTGATCTAGCAGGACTTAAACTTCCACTTTAATGTCATACAACATTAGGCAATTGTTCACTTCCAACCTTGTTCCAGCATGAGTGTGCCCTGTGACCTTCACACCTACAGTATTTAAAGCTTGTTGGACATTCCCTTCTATAAACTGCAAGCATTAGTATGGAGTTAGTCCAACTTTATGGCCATAACCGTCTCCACTCTTTGTGGAGGGCGTTCCACCAGATTTTGGAGGGTGTCTGTGGGCATTTGTGAGGTCAGGTATTGATTGCTGGATGAGAAGACCTGGCTCAGAATTGATGTTCAAATCCATCCCAAAAGCGTGCGGTAGGGTTGAGGTCAGGGCTCTGTGTAGGACACTTAAGTTCCTCCATGCCAAACTCCTCTACCCATGTCTTTATGGTGGTGATGTTAATTCAGAAGACCAACTTGTTGCAATTAATCCTAAAGGTGACCAGTAGGGTTGAGGTCTGGGCTCTGTGCAGGACACTTAAGTTCCAAACACCAAACCATGTTTTTATGAAGATGTTGGATGAAAACGCCTTGCTCATTGCAGCAGATCCCAAAATTGTCAGTAGGGTAGAGGTCAGGGCTCTGTGAAGGCCACTCAAGTTCCTCCATACCAAACTTATCAAACCATGTCTTTATGGAGCTGTTTTTTTTGCACAGGGGCACAGTAATGCTGGAACAGAAAAGAGCCTTATAGTGTATTTGTGCTGGTCTATCAATGAACATTTTTGATCTTCAGTACTAGGTGTGGATATTCCCTCTAGCACTCATGTGCAAAGTACTGACCCACTCCGCTAGGAATCCAGTATAGGATCTGTTGCTGTTATTGAATGTGTTCCTAAGAAGTGAGAATTGAGAAGATTAAGGAAAATACATACCTTTACAAGTTCCAGAAACCTTTAGAACAGACTTTGTAAGATTCCCAGCTGGAATGACATGGAAGTAATCCACACTTTCCATGCCCACTATATGTGGACTAAACAGCAGGGGCACTCTCAGTTTGCCCTGGGCTGGTACTACACCGCTTGAAATGTCGCATGAAAAATGACAGTCCATGTGGGCTGGCCTCTTCTCCCTCTCGATACGGAAAGGAGCATCCACCTGTGTGAAATAGAAGAGCATCGAAATAGCCTCATTGTAAGGAGCACCATATTGACTCCTTCTCAGGAGAGCGGGCAATGACACCCTGTACTAACAGTATCTCCTTCCGGGTTGAGCGATGCTGGGCATCTTTTAATCTGAAGGACTGAAATCATCTTGTGGTGAAAAAAAATGCTGCAGAGGATAGCTCTGTATTGTATCCAGAGCTGCTTTTTATACTTAAAGCGGGATTCCACCCTAAAGTGGAACCTCCGCTGATCGGATCCCTCCCCCCCTCCGGTGTCACAATTGACACCTTTCAGGGGGGAGGGGGGTGGAGATACCTGTCAAACACAGGTATTTACACCCACTTCCGGGCCCTGCCGCGCTGTCTGCTGGGACACACAGTTAAAGAGTAACTCCACCTTTGTTTAAAAAAACAAACAAAAAAAAACATTCCCCTCTGGGTGATCTATGTACATTGCAGAGATCTTAACAAATTGTGTTGCAGATTCCAACCTTTTGTCATTCTGAAGAAATACCCGTTTGTTTTGTTTGTGTCCATGCACAAGATGAATGTGAATGGTAATGGTAATAATTATCAATCAGCTGCTGCACTTGCAGGGCTCTAATGAGGAAAGTGGCAGGGTTTGCATCCCTTTAGATGTGATTTCCCTTTGGGAGTATCTCACCAAAATTGACATTTTTGTTGCAGGGGATGCCCAAAATCTGACTTGTATCTGCAGACTTCTGGGAAATCAATGAGCCAATCACACAAGCAGGAAATGCAATGACATTTCTGGGGGGGGGGGGGGGGGGGTGTTCTGTATACCATCTATCTACAGAACACCTCCAGGTAGCCATATTGCATTTTACAGAAAATTACAGCTCTACAGATTGTAAAGGGAAGGTCATTTTTAATGTTAAATTACAATATAACTTGTGTAGTAATAATATTTATGCTATAATAATTTTTTCATTTTTTCATTTGCTATTTTTTTCCCCATGAAAGTGGAATTACCCTTTAACAACTTCGCTGACCACAATACGTATGTATACTTTGCAGTCTGCACATGGGTTTACTGGCTAAAGATATTAGCCATAATAACCCCGGTACCGTTTTTTTCCTTCAGAACGGAAGGGCGCTATAGCTGCTTTGCTGATCAGCTGGCGTGACCATAGCGCATGCGCACATCATAGGAGGCTTTTTTGGAGATACCATTTGATGGGCACAATTGAATGCTATGCAAACAGCAGAGGGACACCGTGTGCCTTGCTGTTGCGGCGCGGGTTTACAGTGTGCTTAAGGTCCGTTTTTATCTGAGAGGCAGGGTGGTTTGGTGTGTTGAACGGCGGGTTTTGCCGGTGTCTAAGGGTGGGTTGCAACACAGACAAAACCCGCTCTTCAACACACACCCAACCCCTCCTGCAATAGCAATGCTCAATCTGAGAGCTACGGTGTCCCTCCACTCTTTGCATAACTTTTAATTGTAGCTGTGAAATGGTATCTCCCGTCGAAAAAAGCCTCCTACAATGTGCTCATGCGCTATGGTGACGTCACGCCAGCTGATTTTGAAATCAGCTGGAGTGGCCCTCCATTCTGCGGGGGGCTCTTTTTGACGGCGGGCAGTATTCGATAGAACACCGGCTTCCTCATGAAACCGGTCCAAGCAGCTAATGATCAGGCCTACTGTTTCAAAAATCTGGCGGTGCGGCCAGCTGCTCCTATAGGCAGGGCCGGGACAAGGGGTGGGCAGGAGGGACGGCTGCCCTGGGCACTGTGATATCATGTGAGGTGGGGGGGCACCACTAGGAAATTGGGGGAGGGGATTTGTGTTGGAAAGGGGGATTTGGGGGGCAGCAGGGAGTATTGTTCTAGGAGTGGAAATTTGGGGGTATGCTAAAATTTAGGGGGAGGAGGAATGGGGGAAGAAGATTTGTGCTAATAGGGGGGATTTGCAGTGGGGTTATTGGGAGGGGCAATTTTAGAGGTAGATAATTTGTGCTAGGAGGAGTGATTTTTTTGGGGGGGGCACTTGAATTGGGGGGGGGGGGGGGGTTTGGGGGGGTGGGGGATTTCAGCAGGGGAACAGATTTGCACTGGGAGGAGGGGGAATTTATGCTTAGGGGGTGAAAATGATTAGTACTCAGTTTTTTTTTGGGGGGGGGGGGATTTTTGATGACACATAATGCTCATACACCTTGGGGGCGGGGGGGGGGGGGCGCAGTTTGGCATGTTTGCCCTGGGCTCTAGATGACCTTGTCCTGGCACTGCCTATAGGTGATCAAAGAGTTACCAGCCTTTGATCAACTCTTTGGCCTTGGTGGACACCCAGGCTTGAAGAAAACATTATTTTTTATCTTTTCTTTTTAAGGGTAAAGAAGAGATTTGGGGTCTTTTTGACCCCAGATCTCTCCAAAAAGAGGACCTGTCATCCTTATTTCTATTACAAGGGATGTTTACATTACTTGTAATAGGAATAAAAATCATCTAAAAAAAAGAAAAGTAAAATAAATAATAAAAATCAATTAAAAGCGCACCCATCCCTCCGTGCTCGCGAGCAAAAGCGAACGCATACATAAGTCACGCACGAATATGTAAACAGTATTCAAACCACACATGTGAGGTAGAGCAATAATTTTAGCACTAGACTTCCTCCCTAACTCTAAACAGGTAACCTGTAAAGGCGTTTAAAGCAGGGGTCTCCAAACTTTTTAAGCAAAGGGCCACACCATCGTTGCTGTCAGTGGGAGAAATAGTGATGTCAGTAGCCAGAATATTACCCCATTGTTGGTTCGTTGGTGTCAGTGGGAGGAATAGTGTCTTGTATCAGTGGAAGGTAAAGTGCCCCAAGGGCTGGATAAAGGCAAGCAAAGGGCCACAGTTTGGAGACCCCTGATTTAAAGTGTCTTCTATGAAGATTTTTGTCTGTTGACATTCCACGAGCGTGTGCAATTTTAATGTGTGACATGTTAGGTAAGTATTTACTTGATGTAACATCATCTTTCACATTATACAAAAAAACTATAGCGTGTTTTTTATTTTTTTATTTAATTCATTACATTAAATTTTTTTAGAAAAATTTGCATGACATAAAAAATTGCAATGATCGCCATTTTATTCCCTAAGGTCTCTGCTAAAAAAAAAAAAAAAAAAAAAAAAAATGTATAACGTTTGGGGGTTATAAGTAATTTTCTAGCAAAATTACGGATTTCAATTTGTAAACAAAAAGTACCAGAAAAAGCCTGGTCCGCAAGTGCTTAATACCTGCTAGGGGACAAGCCTAATTAAAAAAAAACATTACCTGGAGTAGGGCTTTAATTATTTTAAGGAAGACATATCTGGAAAACATTTATTACACTTCTGTAAAAACTGAGCTTGATTTAGCCCCATAAGCCTTCTAAGCCTCCCTATTGGTCCTTGCAATAGCTGTCAGACTGATTGACCAATAGGAAGTAAGGCCAAACTTGTTGTTCACACAAAACGTCATGATGTGCATGTAACTTCAGCTGACTATATCTCTGGAACTTCTAATTCTGACATGCATCTTCTTTTTCACGTTATGTATCTTTAATGTGTCATTATTTCATCAACATGTGTTAAGGTTTGCAACAGATTTACTTGCTCTGGGCACCAAAATCGAAATATATTGCTCAATAGCCACAAAGGATATACAGTATCTCACAAAAGTAAGTACACCCCTCACATTTTTGTAAATCTTTTATTCTATCTTCTATCATGTGACAACACTGAATAAACAAACAAGATATTTGGGGGGCACACCCTAAAAAAATGCATAAAGATGGTACTGCCATAAGACCATACAACAGAACAAAAATATTACAGCGCACACATGCAAAACTAACATTTACCTCCAGCAAGGCTTTTATATAGTTTTATATAGCTCCCATGGTTCAGAGACGCAGGATCTCCTAGTCTATGGATAGTGTAGGACCCACTAATTATGGGGTACTTTGTCGCAGTAAGTGGGCTTAAGCATCGTATAGCAATATGGTGTGACCAAATCCCCATATTTTTTGATAATGTTTTTTGAAAATGTCTAGGTGTTTTTAAAAAGCCCTGCTGGAGGTAAATGCTAGTTTTGCATGTGTGCGCTGTAATATTTTTGTTCTGTGACACTTAAGAAATGACACTTTGCTACAATGTAAAGTAGTGAGTGTACAGCTTGTATAACAGTGTAAATTTGCTGTCCCCTCAAAATAACTCAACACACAGCCATTAATGTCTAAACCGCTGGCAACAAAAGTGAGTACGCCCCTAAGTGAAAATACACAAATTGGGCCCAATTAGCCATTTCTCGTCCCCGGTGTCATGTGACTCATTAGTGTTACAAGGTCTCAGGTGTGAATGGGGAGCAGGTGTGTTACATTTGGTTTGGTTATCGCTCTCACTCTTTCATACTGGTCACTGGAAGTTCAACATGGCACCTCATAGCAAAGAACTCTCTGAGGATTTGAAAAAAAGAATTGTTGCTCTACATAAAGATAGCCTAGGCTATAAGAAGATTGCCAAGACCCTGATACTGAGCTGCAGCACAGTGGCCAAGATCATACAGCGGTTTAACAGGACAAGTTGCACTCAGAACAGGCCTCGCCATGGTCGACCAAAGAAGAGTGCACATGCTCGGCGTCATATCCAGAGGTTGTCTTTAGGAAATGTGTGAGTGCTGTCAGCCTTGTGGCAGAGGTTGAAGGGGTGGGGGGGGGGTCAGCCTGTCAATGCTCAGACCATACAAGGCACACTGAATCAAACTGGTCTGCATGGCTGTCGTCCCAGAAGGAAGCCTCTTCTAAAGATGATGCACAAGAAAACCCACAAACAGTTTGCTGAAGACAAGTAGACTAAGGACATGGATTACTGGAACCATGTCCTGTGGTCTGATGAGACCAAGATAAACTTATTTGGTTCAGATGTGTCAAGCGTGTGTGGTGGCAACCAGGTGAAGAGTACAAAGACAAGTGTGTCTTGCCTACAGTCAAGCATGGTGGTGGAGTGTCATGGTCTGGGGCGGCATGAGTGCTGCCGGCACTGGGGAGCTACAGATCATTGAGGGAACCATGAATGCCAACATGTACTGTGACATACTGAAGCAGAGCATGATCCCCTCCCTTCAGAGACTGGGACACAGGGCAGTATTCCAACATGATAACCACCCCAAACACACCTCCAAGATGACCACTGCCTTGCTAAAGAAGCTGAGGGTAAAGGTGATGGACTGGACAAGCATGTCTCCAGACCTAAACCCTATTAAGCATCTGTGGGGAATCCTCAAACGGAAGGTGGAGGAGCGCAAAGTCTCTAACATCCACCAGCTCTGTGATGTCATCATGGAGGAGTGGAAGAGGACTCCAGTGGCAACCTGTGAAGCTCTGGTCAACTCCACGACAAGAGGGTTAAGGCAGTGCTGGAAAATAACGGTGGCCACAGAAAATATTGAAACTTTGGGCCCAATTTGGACATTTTCACTTAGGGGTGTACTAACTTTTGTTGCCAGCAGTTTAGACATTAATGGCTGTGTGTTGAGTTATTTTGAGGGGACAGCATATTTACACTGTTATACAAGCTGTACACTCACTACTGTACATTGTAGCAAAGTGCCATTTCTTCAGTGTTGTCACATGAAAAAATATAATAAAATATTTACACAAATGTGAGGGGTGTACTCACTTTTGTGAGATACTGTAAATACGCTTTGTGTGTAGCAAATGCCTTTGCAAACTCAAATATTACCTTAAAATTATCTGTGACAACATCACTGTGCTGTACATAGCCTGTGCAGACAGCAGAGCTGTGGGAGGAGCCCAACAGGCTCCACCCACTACAGGCTGCCTGCAGAAAACGACAGGAGGGGCAGAGACAAGACCGGTCACCCTGCACAGGGAGAGAGAGCAGCAGTGAGCGGTCTTTATTACATGAAGTCTCACACTGAATTATTGCACAAATCTGGAAGAAATATACAAAGCTCACCAAGTAAGAATATACATGATGAATGGATATACACAATATTTGTTTATTCTGGAGCAGGGGCGGACTGACCATTCGGGCACTCGGGCACTGCCCGAGGGTCCCATGCCACTAAGGGGCACCATCAGGGTTTCCAGCCTCAATAAAACCAGGGATAGTATGTAAAAATATGTGTTTTTTTAAAAATCCCAAGATTATAGCTGCCCCGCCCCTACACTACCTTTTCAGTGTGTGTATGTGTATTCTGTGTGTGTACTATGTGTCTGTGTGTATACTGTGTGAGTGTATATATACTGTGTGTGTGTATACTGTGTGGCCCCATATTCTATTGCCTGGGGGCCCCATAATCTCTTATTGCCTGGGGGCCCCATAATCTCCTATTGCCCGGTGGCCCCATAATCTCCTATTGCCCGGTGGCCCCATAATCTCCTATTTCCCAGGGGCCCCCATGAGTTGTCAGTCCGCCCCTGCTCTGGAGTTTAGATTTCGGCAGACAGAAGTAGACAGACATGATTACATACCACTGACAGGTTGCAGACTTCAATACTTTTCTCAGACGTCATGCCGACTCCAATGCAGCCGAACTGTAGAACTGGTCCCACTTCTAAGGCATCCTCACCTGTCTCTCCAGGAACAGATACCAAGAGATGGGGGTACTTGGCTGCACCAAGAAACTATTATTAGTCATTCAATTTAAAATATGAAAGTCAAGTCTAAAATTGATGTAAAAATAATACAATATTTGCTGTCCTGTACATTCTATTTTCTCTACAGCAGAGGAAACCAATCTGCAAATTTTAAATATAGACGGTAGTCTAGACCAGGGGTCTCCAAACTGTCCAAAGAAAGGGCCAGGTTACTGTCCTTCAGATCTTAGGGGGGCTGGAGTGTGCCCAGCGGTAGTAAATATTGCCAGATCTTTGGTATTAGGGGGAGAAATAGGTGATGATGTCAGTGGGAGGAATAGTGCCCCATTGTTGGTGTCAGTGGCAGGAGTTAAGTCTCATTGTTGGTGTCAGTGCCAGGAAAAATGCCTCAAGGGCTGGACAAAGGCAAGCAAAGAGCTGCACCTGGCCCCAAGGCCACAGTTTGGAAACCACTGGTTTAGATATTTTACCAAAAGAATCGGGACGCCTGCCTTTACACGCACATGAACTTTAATGGCATCCCAGTCTTAGTCCGTAGGGTTCAATATTAAGTTGGCTCCACCCTTTGCAGCTATAACAGCTTCAACTCTTCTTGGAAGGCTGTCCACAAGGCTTAGGAGTGTGCCTATGGGAATGTTTGACCATTCTTCCAGAAGCGCATTTGTGAGGTCCAGCACTGACGTGGACGAGAAGGCCTGGCGCGCAGTCTCCGATCTAATTCTTCCCAAAGGTGTTCTATCGGGTTGAGGGCAGGACTCTGTGCAGGCCAGTCACGATCCTCCACCCCCAAACCCGCTCATCCATGTCTTTATGGACTTTGCTTGCTCTAGAGCTGTGGGATGAGAAAGTGCATAGGGGGAAGAGGGACCTTCTTATTCTGTAATAAGAGGAAGAATGGAAAGTGCTGGATTAAGGGAATGTAGGCCAAAATGTATGTGCTGAAATGTAATTGGCTGCTAACTGCTGAAAATGTTAGTTTGCTATTTTTTTTTATACTCCACAGTTTTTGCGTTAAAGCTCAAAAACGTTTTTTTCCCCCCATACAATGGAGCTTTGCCCACACTTCATGGGTTAACTGCTCATTTTTTTCTAGGTTAGAGGAGAAAAGAGATGAACTTACCTGATCCTCCCAGCACAAGACTGGTCAGGTCAGGCCCCCCCCCCAGCAGTGTTGAATTGGGGACTGTTGCTGATGTCAGAGCAGACTCAATAGACCCGGAACAGTCCACCGCTGGACCGTGGGGGGGGGGGCTCTATTTTCAAGAGGATCGGGTGTGTGTGTGTAAGCTTTCTGCTCTACCCCGGGACAAAATGAGCAGTTGACTCGTGCATTGCGTACACAGCCCCACTATACGGGAAAAAATATTTTGGTCTTTAACATCGGGATAACACCAAATTTTTGTGAAGTCATTGCCATGATGTTTGGAAGCTGTTTCTCTGCCATAGGTGGTCCATTATGTGGATGTGGTTTCTATTTTCCTGGCCATTGAGAGTACATGCGTAGGTTGGTTCCAATAATAGCTAGACTTAAAATGTATAATATTAACTTTATTAAGTTCTCCTGCAAATGACTCGGCTAACTATTATGCTGCGTACACACGATCGGAATTCGAAGGAAGTTCAATCACCAGTAGCCAATAGCTTCCGTCTCGTAGTTGAATCTGAGCATGCGTGATTTTTGGCGTGTCGGAATTGCATACACACGAACAGAATTTCCCATAGAAAGTTTTTCCGTCTGGAAAATTGAAAACATGCTATCAAATTTTGGTTGGCGGAAATTCGGACAGCTAAATTCCAAAGGAGCATACACGCGGTCGCATTTCCGATGAAAAGCTCTCATCTGTCTTTTTCCGGCTGGAATTCCGATTGTGTGTACGCGGCATTCGTTTACCGGCGATCGGCCTCCTTACCAATTGCAGTCAGCTGTATGTTTTTTTTATATTCCTCGTTCAGGCCAAAGTGACACGTGGCGATCACATTGTGTACAAGCGCAATCTGCGGCTGGAATAAGACCTTGGTGCGGATCTGACATCTGGGGTCCAGGACGCCGCTTCCTGGGATCAGAAGGAAAGGTTCCGGCACGTCCCATCGGAACTGGGTCTGCAAGTCACTGGAAAACACAGAATACGGCGTTCATACTTCATATGAATAATACAAATGATGGAGAATTTGTTCTGGCAAAGCAAATGATAATAATGCTGAGTGATCCTCTATACTGCATGTCCCACTGCCATACGACTTCTACTTTAAAATCCAGTTTCAATCAGAATTTCTGTACAATATTTATTTTCTCTGTGAATTTAAAGCTGATCAAAAGCAGTCTTGTACAGTTGTACTGCCTCCTCTCCTGGACTGAACTAGCTTACTCTGATTTCACCGCACACTGTGAGCTTCGCCTATTTTCATCAGGTAAACCTGCGATTAACTAGACATATGCACTGACAAAAAATGTTAGTTTTCGTTTCTTACGTTTTTTTTTTTGCTTTTTTCGGAATTGCCGAAATTTTCAAAATTTTTGAATTTGCAAATTTTTGAAAATTTTGAATTTTCTAATTTCTGAATTTACAAATATCCGAATTTTCGAATTTCCGAAATTTTTAAAATTCGTAAAATTCAAAAATTTGAAAATCCTAAAAAAGGAAAAAAAATCAGTTAAATTCAAAATAATAACTAACTGATAATAACTAACTCTTAAATTATAGGTATTGGAATTTCCTTTCAAATTTGGCTGTTTGTGAACTTAACAAATACAAATTGATCTGAAGTTACGAATTATCAGAAATAACGAATGCCGCATCTAAACAAATAGAATGGAACAAATGAATAATAAATAATAATAATAAAAAGGATTTATTATTATTGTTATTTATTATTTGATCGTTACGTTCCATTCTTTTAGATATGACATTCGTTATTTCAGATAATTCGTAACTTCAGATAAATCAGTACTCGTTACGTTCACTAACAGCTAAATTTGAAAGGAAATTCCAATACCGATAATTTAATAGTTATTATTAGATAGTTATTTCAGATTTTTGAGTTTTCGAATTTTCATTCTTTTAAATTTTCTGATTTTTAAATTTCCAAAATTTAGAATTTCCGAATTCCTGAAATTTTGAATTTTTCAGGAATTTCAGAAATTCAAAAATTCAGAAATTCAAAAATTCAGAAATTTCGGAATTAATTAATTTGTCAAAATTCATTAAAAAACAAATTCGGAACTAAACAAATTGCACATGTCTACGATTAACTACGCTCCCCCCTCCACTGTATCTACAGAAGGAGCCAAGCAAGGTTGCCACTTAGGCTTGCTTGCAAACATGTCCGCTTTCTGTTCATCTCCATTACATGGGAGCTGACAAAATTAATAGATTACAGAAGGAATATTACACTGTCTTGCTTTCTGTTCAGCTCACAATAAGCGACAAGGACACTGCATTTCTGGCAGGATCAACAGGTACATTTTGCACTTGCTGCAAAGCCTGAATGACCTCAGGTCAAATATAAAGCCTCGTACACACGATCGGATTGTTGGCCAACAAAACCATGGACTTTTGTCGGAAGGGCGTTGGCCCAAACTTGTCTTGCATACAAACTGCAAGGAATTGACGACCAACAAACACGAACGTAGTGACGTACTACGTTGTTTTTTTTAGCTTCTTAGCACCACCCTTTGGGCTCCTTTTGCTAATTTCGCGTTAGTAGAAGTTTAGTGAGTGTTGATTCGCGCTTTTCATTTTTCAGTTTGTTTATAAACGTCCATTCGTCAATCGGACGGAATCGGAGGAGATAACGTGTTATTTATTATTGGCCTTGGAGTTATTGCTTTGACATCTTTTTTTTGGTTGAATAATGATTTGATTTGGTATATTTTCTATATTTTTGGATGCATACAATGCACTTTTTGGTTTTCTATTGGCAGATATCATGTCTAATTTTATTTGTTTTGTTTTTTTAATGCACAATAAAAAAATTGTGTAGAATAATACTTGTCTGTATGTTTTACTTCAAATGACAGTTTGGGAGTCGGCAGTTACATTTTATAAAATACAATGTTAAATTGACAAGGGACACCAACATAGTTGTATCTTTGATCTTACAAACTTCAGGATAATGGTGTTGTGGTAACTTGTCCAAAAAAAAAAAAGCATAATAATATTATTCTTGATATCACTAGAAAAAAAAAAGCTTTTGAAAATGAGTTTGCAAAAACCCCATCAGTATCACCAGCAAAGCAGCTTCATTATTATCCCATTAAAGAAGAAGAGAATTGTGCGCTGCATTTCCAGATTACATAATTTGCTGCGTCACGAATGTTAAAGGGGTTGTAAAGGTTCGTTTTTTATTTTCTAAATAGGTTCCTTTAAGCTAGTGCATTGTTGGTTCACTTATCTTTTCCTTCGATTTCCCTTCTAAATGTTTTTTTTTCTTTGTTTTCTTTGTCTGAATTTCTCACTTCCTGTTCCTCCTCAGTAAGCTGTTCAGTAAGCTGTTCTGGCTGACTAAACACCACTCGGATGATGGTGTGAAGTTTACTGAGGAGAAACAGGAAGTGAGCTATTCAGACAAAGAAAAAAAACATTTAGAAGGGAAATCGAAGGAAAAGGTAAGTGAACCAACAATGCACTAGCTTAAAGGAACCTATGTAGAAAATAAAAAAATAACCTTTACAACCCCTTTAATTCTCCATTACGAACGCTAGTTTACAAGACCAACCCCTTCTGGTTCGTCCTTGCTTCCGGGCATGGGTGTTTTTACTTGTTTTTTTTGTCCAACGGACTTGTGTACACACGCTCGGAAAAGGCAAAAACAGACATTTGTCCACGGAAAATTTTAAAGCCTGCCATCCAACATTTGTCTGTGGAAAATCCAACAACAATTGTCCGATGGAGCGTACACACGATCGGATTTACCGCCAACAACCTGTCATCACACAATTCCCGTCAGAAAATCTGATCGTGTGTATGAGGCTTTAGGGTCCCATGGAGACGGTGAGCAGTATTCCAATTAAAGGTGGAAGCTAACCAGTTTTTGGAGTGGAAGTGGTGATTTGGAGGATCACACAAGGGGGGTTATTTACTAGAACTGGAAAGTGCAAAATCTTGTACATTTCTGCATATAAACCAATCAGCTTCCAGGTTTTATTTGCAAAGCTTAACCACTTCAGCCCTGTAAGAATTTACCCCCTTAAAGACAAAGGGCAACAAAATTGATGTCCTTTTTTTTTCCCCACAAATAGAGCTTTCTTTTGGGGTATTTGATCACCTCTGCAGGGTTTTTTTTTTGCGCTATATATAGGGATTTGCATTAAAAAAGGGATTAACTCCGGGGATAAAGCAGTAATTCTCCCGTGCTACAAGACTCTGGTTCGGCGGCACCTGGAGTATGCTGTCCAGTTCTGGGCACCAGTCCTCAGGAAGGATGTGCTGGAAATTGAGCGAATACAAAAGGGCAACACATCTAATAAAGGGTCTGGAGGATATTGGTTATGAGGAAAGGTTGTGAGCTCTGAACTTATTCTCTCTGGAGAAGAGACGCTTGAGAGGGGATATGATGTAAATTTATAAATACCGTACTGGTGACCCCACAATAGGGAGAAAACTTTTTAGCGGAAGGGAGTTTAACAAGACATGTGGCCACTCATTAAAATTAGAAGTAAAGAGGTTTAACCTTAAACTTCATAGAGGGTTCTTTACTGTAAGAGCGGCAAGGATGTGGAATTTCCTTCCACAGGCGGTGGTCTCAGCGGGGAGCATCGATAGTTTCAAAAAACTATTAGATGAGCACCTGAACGACCACAACATACAGGGATATACAATGTAATACGGACATATAATCACACACACACATAGGTTGGACTTGATGGACTGTCTTTTTTTCAACCTCACCTTTTATGTAACTATGTAACAAAAAAAGAGCGACAATTTAAAAAAATATATTTTTTTTTTATTTTGCTATAATAAATATCCAAAAAAAAAAGTAAAAAATTTATTTCTTCATCAATTTAGGCCAATATGTATTCTTCTACATATTTTTGGTAAAAAAAATCAAAAAAAAAAATTGCAATAAGTGTATATTGATTGGTTTGCACAAAAGTTCTAGCATCTACAAAATAGGGGATATACTTATGTCATTTTTAATATAATTTAAAAAGTAAAAAAACATTTTTTTTACTGGTAATAGCGGTGATCAGCTATTTTTAGCGGGACTGCGACATTGCGGTGGACAAATCAGACACTTTTGACACTTTTTTGGGACCGGTGACATAGAATTTGAGGCTGGGTTCACACTGCATGCCGGTGCGGCTCACAGCAGGGGTCCGGTGCGTCCTCGTTCACCACTTCATGTCCGATTTTAGCCCGAAATTTTGGGCTGAAGCCGGACCTGAAAGGGACCAAAAGACACAGCAGGCTCCTGTGCAAATTCACACCAGAGCTGCGATGGAGCCGTGTGAATCGGCTCCATAGAGAGCCGGTCACAATCTCCTGCTATGCAAATTGGATGTGGGAATCCTGCATCCAATTTGCAATAGCGTGATCCTGGCCTAAAGGGATGCATTTTTCTTGAACTTTTCTTGCGCTAAAGGTGATGATATTAGCTGAAAATAAATTCAAATTCATTTACATTCATGATAATAATTAAAAAGTCGAATATATTACAATTTTATATAAAAATATAAATATTAAAAAAAAAAACTGTCATTTTTAGTTTTGGTTTTGGTTTTCGGCCAAGTGCATCCTACATTTTCGGTTTTCCATTCGGTGCATGCACCTCGTATTTGCAGGCAGTTCTCGGTATAGAACAACAACACTCACCATGTGCTCTGCAAGACAAACTTGGCCTCTGAGGAGTCAAACACAGCACACATAGGTAAGGTCAGCTCCTCCGGAAAGGTGGCAGCGTGGCGGGGGAGTGTAGCTTGCAAGGAGACGGAAAAAATCCCTTCCTCTGTCTCGAAAGCGATTGAGTCTTCATAATCACGCTATAGAACAGAAGATCAGAATATGAAGGCACTAAATGAATACGGGTCACCTCTATATTTATTTATGATTAACCACTTCAATACCGGGCACTTCCTGCCCAGACCAATTTTCAGCTTTCTGCACTGTCGTACTTTGACAATTGCGCGGTCATGCTACACTGTACCCAAATTTTTATTTTGTTCCCACAAATAGAGCTTTCTTTTGGTGGTATTTGATCACCTCTGGGATTTTTATTTTCTGCTAAACAAATAAAAAAAGGACCGAAAATTTTGAAAAAAAAAATTGTTTTGGTTTCTGTTACAAAACTTTGGAAATAAGTAAGTTTATTCCTTCACTGATGGGCATTGATGGGGCTGCACTGACGGACACTGATAAGGCAGCACTGATGGGCACCGATGAGGTGACACTGATGGGCACTGATGATGGGCACTAATATGCAGCACTGATGGGTACACATAGGTGGCACTGATGGGCACTGATAGGCGGCACGGATGGGCACTGATAAGCAACACAGATGGGCATGGATGGGCACTGATGTACACTAATGGATGGTACTGATGGGCATCACTGATTGGAAGGCATCCGTTGTGGGCACTGATTGGCATGCATTGTGGGCACTGATTGGCATCCATTGTGGGCACTGATTGTTATCCCTGGTGGCCATGGGTGGCATACCTGGTGGTGACTAGAGGTTGGCATCCCTGGTGGTCCTGGTGGCGTCCCTGGTGGTCGAGTGTGGGCATCCTCAGGGGGGCTGCACTGATAATCAATCAGAACAGACCCCCCTGTCAGAGGAGCAGCCGATCGGCACTCCTCTACTCGCGCCTGACAGACGCGAGTGAGGAAAAGCCAATCAACGGCCCTTCCTGTTTACACTGTGATCAGCCGTGATTGGACACAGCTGATCACATAGTAAAGAGTCTCCGTCAGAGGCTCTTTACCTAGACCGGTGTTGCGGTGTGTCAGACTGACACGCCGCAACAACGATCGCCGTAATTCGGCGCATGCTCGGAAGCATTGAACTTCATTTTCTTGGCTCGTCGTAGCGTTGTACATCACCGCGTTCTTGACAGTCGAAAGTTCAGAGAACTTTTGTATGACCATGTGTATGCAAGCCAAGCTTGAGCAGAATTCCATCAGAAAAACCATCCAAGATTTTTTTGTATGGAAATTCCGCTCGTGTGTACGGGGCATTAGGTGATTCACAGCTGCACCAGATTTTGAGTGTATCCATCTCCCCTAGTTCATAAACACAGGAAAGTTGTATGCTTTTCCTGCCTTCTACCACTAGATGGCAGCAGAGCACCATACATGTGATGGACCGGTGGCAGATCTGGTCCCCAAATCATTGGCGTTCTATTACCATTCTATTACCATAGGCAACTCTGTACTGGGAATAGTATGGGGGCTGCCATTGCTGACCTTGTATGTCTGGTCACAAGCGCAGAAATATGCATGCTGTAAATCTGTAACAGGTTTCTTTATCTCTAGACATTTTTTGTTAGGTCAGTGACCCAGGAAGCATTAAATACATCATTATGACAGCCAGGCAACTAGCATTTTAAGAAAGAATGATCAGCAATGGCTAAGGCTGGCCATACATTAATCTAATTTTTTTGTACAATTTTCCTTCAGATTTACCAAAATCATATAATATGAGGTCAAATCTAAACACTTTCAGTTTGTATACAATCTGGCAGGCCCTTGCATTACATAGCTGAAGGAAAATCTAAAGGAAATTGAACAAGGAAGTTCTAGAATATATGGCCAGCTTAACTCTATGGTTTTCTCATGATTATATTAAAGTAGAGTGGAGAGGGATTAGAACCCCCATCAGGTTTTATCGCTGTCTGTGCCCCCAGTAGGGGGATTCATCCACTCTTATTTATCCTGTTTACCATTATCACTCAAAGTGAAAGACAATCACAAATTTTGGGTTGTCACCAGAACAGGGATAGAGGGGAAATCTTCCAGAGGGGGCACTAGTTCTGGTGACAACCAGGGATTCACTCCCTTTGGAGAGATTTTCTCTCACTTCCTGTTCTGGCTGTGGGACAGGAAGTGAAGGGAAATCTCCCCAACGGGGCATAGAATATAAAAAAGAAAAAAACTTACAGGGTTATAACCTTCCCTTTATCTAAAAAGAAAAATGTGTGGTCTTAGTTTGACTTTCCTTGCAAGGTCTTTATACTGGATTTATACATAGACAATGTCCAAGATTATATGTCATGTGTAATGGACTATAAATTGCAAATTTGACATGCAGATCAGTCATGTATACATCAGAAGACTGTACCTTCTCCAGGGCTCGGAAGGTGATGGGGAGGGAGAATGAAGTCCCGGCACTCAGTGTGACCATCTTAGGGAACAATGTACTGAAGAAGATGGTGGCAGGAGGGCTGTGAAACAGAAGATTATTGGTTAATAAAATGTGGGATCATCAGAGTAATTAGCCTATAAGGGACTAAACCCAGAGAGTGCAAAATCTGGTGCAACCGTGCATGGTGGCCAATCAGTTTCTAACTTCAGCTTCTTCCATTAACCGTTGACAATAAAAACTGGAAGCTGATTGGTTTCTATGCAGAGCTGCACCAGATTTTGCACTCTCCAGTTTCAGCAAATCAACCCCTTTGCATGAAAATCTCCCAATGTAAAACTGATTTTGATGCAACCAGTCATCTTCTTTATTACTCACTTGTGTAAGGGCTTGTTCATACTAGTGATTGAAACACCCCCTAATTGCTCCCCCTTTAGCTGTAGATGCAGTGGCTGGGGGTGTACACATGCCACAGCCAAAAACTATTCCTTTTGTCCCCTTTGGCGGGCATAGCACCAGTCGAGTGTGACCCATTCAAATAAATGGGGCTTTACTTGAGGATTGGGGATTTCCTCTCACTTCCTCTTTTGGCTATGGGACAGGAAGTGAAGGGAAATCCCCCCAGTGGGACACAGATAGCAAATCAAAAAAGACAGGGGTTATAACCCTCCCTTACTTTATCCATAAGGAACAAAAAGTTCTGCCTTTAGTTCCACTGTAAGACAACAGTGCAGGGGCCAACAAACTAAAGCAAAGGTGCCATGGTGAGCACGTGAAGATTAGGGATGAGCTTCGTGTTCGAGTCGAACGTACGTTCGACTCGAACATTGGCTGTTCGTGCGTTCGGCGAATTCCGAACGTTTTGGCCGTTCGCGTCAAAATTCGAGTGACGCGCGCGCGGACCACAATGCACTGCGTTGGCGCAGTGCATTGCTGCCCGATGATTGGCCAAGCATGCACTGTGACCCCGCATGCTTGGCCAATCGCAGCGCCGGCAGCGAGGAGAGCCATGATTGGCCACAGGCATCCTGCCTGTGGCCAATCATAGCTCAGGCTGTGTAGTGCACGCCCCACACTATATAAGGCCGCCTTTAAGGCGGCCTCCTGTAGTGTGTTACTTTGCATCTGAAGCAGTGGGTGTTCTGTGTACCTTCAACACAGTACACACCAATCGTTTTTGGCTGATTTCCTATCTTGCTGCTGTGTAGTGGTTGTTGTCTGTGCCCTGACTGCAGTATACACCACTATATTCACCTCACCTATATAGCTAGTGATCTAGCTTTAACCACTTAACAACTGCCCATTGCCGATTAACGGCTTCAGGGCGGTTGTTTAACTCAGAGAGGCCGTTAATTAACGGCCTCCCAGAATTCTGCTCTCGCGTGCCCCGAGGTGTGCGCACTCGAGAGCATCCGTGACCGCCGGGTCCATAGGACCCGGCGCATCACGGTAAACGGCCGCTCATAGCGGCCGTTTACCACGTGATTGTTCCGTCAAATGACGGAGTGATCACTTGGAAACAAACCGGCGTCATGTTATGACGCCTGTTCCTCCCTCCCCTTTCTGTACTGATCGGTACAGCGGAGGGGAAAGAGATCGGTGTCAGCAGCGATGTGGGCTGCATCTGCAGTGCCCACATCGCTGCTCACCGAATTTAACCCCTCAATTCCCTGCCAATACTCTGCAATACCAGTGCATACTCTGCAGTACCCTGCCATTACTCTGCAGTACCCCGCCATTACTCTGCAGTACCCCGCCATTACTCTGCAGTACCCCGCCATTACTCTGCAGTGCAGTACCCCGCCATTACTCTGCAGTGCAGTACCCCGCCATTACTCTGCAGTGCAGTACCCTGCCATTACTCTGCAGTACCCCCCATTACTCTGCAGTAACCCCCATTACTCTGCAGTACCCCCCAATACTCTGCAGTACCCGCCATTACTCTGCAGTACCCCCAATACTCTGCAGTACCCTGCTATTACTCTGTAGTACCCCGCCAATACCCCGCCAATACTCTGTAATACCCTGCCATAAATTGCCATACCCAGCCATACTCAGAGATACCCAGCCATACTCGGTGATACCCTGAAATACCCAGCCATAGACGCCCCCCACCCCTCACCGCCCTCCGGTGCTTCTACCAACTCGCCAGTACGATCAAAGCCAGAATCTTTTTTTTATTTTTTATTTCAGGCTTCCCAGCCTAGAGGTGAGATGTGGGGTCATATTGACCCCCCAGATTTCACTGTAAAGAGGACCTGTCACCCCATATTCCTATTACAAGGGATGTTTACATTTCTTGTAATAGGAATAAAAGTGATCAAAAATATATTTTTGGGAAAAAAAATGTCAAACTAAAATAAATAAAGTAAAATGAACAATAAAAAAATAAAATAAAAATTAAAGCGCCCATGTCCCCATGTGCTCGCATGTGCCACACATGTGAGGTATCGCCGAGAATGTTAGAGCGAGAGCAATAATTCTAGTCCTAGACCTCCTCTGCAACTCAAAACATGTAACCAGTAAAAAAATATTTAAAGCGTCGCCTATGGGGATTTTTTAAGTAGCGACGTTTGGCGCCATTCCACGGGCATGTGCAATTTTGAAGAGTGACATGTTTGATATCTATTTACTCAGCATAACTTCATCTTTCACTTTATGCAAACATTGGGCTAACAAGTGGTTAATAATAGAGCTTGCAGTCAGTAGTGTTAGGAGATAGTGCGTGCTGTCTGCGTGCTCTGTACCCAGTACATACCGCTATAATATAGGGCAGGCCCCTACTTTCAAACATCCAACTTACAAACATCTCCTACTTGCAAACGCAAGGAGACAGCAGCAAGTGAGATGAAAAAAGATGGACGACAAAACAAATTATACAGGGGTGATAACCCTTCCCTATGTTTTCCAAAAAGCTTAAAGATAGTTTTTTTGACTGGAGTTACACTTTAAAAATGTACCGGTTGAAAATGACAAACAGATTCAACTTAACACAACAAACCTACACAGTCCCTGTCTTGTTTGCACCGCCTGTATACTGCTGTTCTGAGTATATAGGGCCTGGGGGCCACACGCATTTCCTTTTTTTAATATGGGTACGGGGTTCCCCTTAATATGCGTACAAGACCCAAATAGGCTGGTAATGGGCAGGGAGGGCTACCCATGCCATGTTTCTCAATGATTTTCAACCATATTGCAGGAACCAGATATAACATTAAAACCGCAAGCAGTTTTAAATGGTGTTATTTCCGTTTAATGTCATTTTGTGCAGGGACTGTTCTAAACACGGGAAACACGTGGCACTTCACAGGCATACTACAGACACCCCGCAGGCACCATATTTAAAGGAATATTTCACTTTTTTTTTTCACTTTAATCGTCATTAAAATCAGTGCTCCCGCCAAAACGGTAGTTTTTAAAACTTTTTTTTGCAGTGACCCATGTCCCCTGAGGCAGGAGGCAGGTCGCCAAACCCTTTTTAGGACACTATCTTGCATATTAGCCGTTAAAATTAGCACTTTCCAATTCGAACGTTCGAGTCCCATAGACTTCAATGGGGTTCTAACGTTCGTACCGAACGCGGGGGTCGTTCGCAAGTTCTGGTGCGAACCGAACCGGGGGGTGTTCGGCTCATCCCTAGTGAAGATACTAACATGTCTACAAAATGATTTGATATCCCTCATTAACCTCTTTAATACCGGGCACTTTCACCTCCTTCCTGCCCAGGCCAATTTTCAGCTTTTAGCGCTGTGACACTTTGAATGACAATTCCACGGTCATGCAACACTGTACCCAAATGAAACTTTTATAATTCTTTTAAGACAGATAGAGCTTTCTTTGGTGGTATTTAACCACTTGCCGCCCGCAATATAGCAGAATGATGGCGGCAAAGTGGTTGTGATAACCTGACCGGATGTCATATGACGTGATCAGGATAACACAGCTGGCACGCGACCAAGGGGGGGCACGCAGCACCTCTGATTGTAGTATGAAGCCTCTGACAGAGGCTTCTTACCACGTGGTCAGCTGTGACAGATCACAGATGATCATCGCGTGAACCAGGAAGTGCCGATAAAGGGCTTTCCTCGGTTCATGTTGACGGGGAGAGCCAATTGGTGGCTCTCCCTGTCAGCAGGAGGTCTGTGCTGATAATCAGCACACCGATTATCAGCACAGCCCCCATAAAAAGGTGCCCATCTGCTGCCAATCAGTGCACAACAGTGCCGATTAGTGCACACAACAGTGCCAATCAGTGCTCAAAGAAGTGCCAATCAGTACCCAAATCAGTAATGCCTGTCAGTGGCCCATCAAAATGCTAATCAGTGCCACTCAGTAATGCTTGTCAGTAGCTCCTCATCAGTGCTGCCTATCCAGTGCCACCTATCAGTGCCCATCAGTTTTTTTTATTTAAATCTTTTTTTCCATTTATATTGCAAAAATTAAAAAACCGCTGAGGTGATCAAAAACCACCAAAAAAAAGCTCTATTTGTGGGAAGAAAATTATAAAAATGTAGTTTGGGTACAGTGTTGCATGATCGCACAATTGTCATTTAAAGTGCTACAGCGCTGAAAGCAGAAAAGTGCCTGGCATAGAAGTGGTTAAGAACCACTGAGTTTTACATTTTTTGCTAAACAAAGAAAAAAGATTTCTTAGTTTCAGTTATAACATTTTGCAAATAAGAAACTTTCCTTATTCACTGATTTGTGCTGATGAGGCTGCACTGATGGGCACTGATGAGGTGGCACTAATGGGCACTGACGGGCATTAATGAGGTGACACTGGTGGGCACTGATAGACGGCACTGATGGGGCTACATTGATCATCAGGGCACTGATGATCAGTGTAACGATGTTCTGACAGTCTTGCCGTTTATCAGCTTTCTTTTCCTCCCACAGACACAGCGTGGGAGGAAAGGAGAGCTGATAACTGTCAAGTCTATTTACATTGTAAACAGCTGTGATTGGACACAGCTGATCACATGGTAAAGGGCCGCTGTGATTGGCCCTTTATCCCAATCTGTGATGAGCTGTGTCCAGGGGGGGGGGTCGCTTAATCAGCACTGCCACCATTAACCACTTGACCTCTGGAATATTTACCCCTCCCTCACGACCAGGCCATATTTTGCAATACGGCACTGCGTTACTTTAACTTAACAATTGCACGTTCTTGCAATGTCGTACCCAAACAAAATTGATGTACTTTTCCCCACAAATAGAGCATTCTTTTGGTGGTATTTAATCACCTCTGTGTTTTTTATTTTTTGCGTTATAAACAAAAAAAGAGCGACAATTAAAAAAAAAACATTTTTACTTTCTGCTATAAAACATATCCAATAATAAAGACTGTTCTGCCTGTGTAAAGAAACAGTCATTGGATGGCAGTGGATATCGAGTCTGTGGTACCTGACATTCCTGTGATTATACTGCATGCCCCCAACCCCATAGCCCCCAACTGTCCCTGATTTGGAGGGACTGTCCCTGATTTGGAGCAATGTCCCTCATTCCTCCTCATTTGTCCCTCATTTTGGTCTGATCTATATAGTTGTATATAAAATGCACTTTTTATCTTTCAAAAAGTGTTTCACAGAGCTAAACCTTTCATCTGATTTCTAAATTGCTGCATTTGTAAATTTTAAAAGCCAATATAAAAGAATAATGGTGGTAAAAAAAGCCCCTGTGGATTTAATTAACCTTTTTTTTGGGGTTAATTCTCCTTTAAGGGGGTGTGACAGGGGGCGTGTCCTACACCTATATACATTTGCTAGTAGGTGTCCCTCATTCCTATCTCAAAATGTTGGTAGGTATGCCCAACCCGGAAGTGCTGGATCACGTGCTGGGTACTTGATCCTGTGCAGTAGAGCCTGCCTTGCCGCCGTATATGTAAGTGATACGATCAGCGAGCGGGTAATAGAATTATAATTCACAATGAATAGAAGGAGTTCTCTGATTGCATGAGGTGAAGAAGAGGGACAGTAACGTCACAGTGCAATACAGATAATTCCTGGGGTTCAGCTTTACCATTTAATTTTGACCGGCGTTCTCTAGAGCCTTGAAAACGAGATGATCCACATTTAAGAAAGTATCTCACCTGTACTTCACCTTCTGTGTCCTCAGGCGGACATTCTTCAGAAGGAGGTGTTTGGTGTACTCCTTCCCGAGCTCCCAGTTCTGCCAGTGTAGACATTGATGGACCTCGAACCCCAGGACGCTGTCCTTCTCCTTCCCTTTCCTGTGTGACATGGATCGGGACTGCAACTCAGAGGAGACGTTTCTCTGCAACACACGGAGCCAAGACATGTTACACCAACACAGCACAATATTTAAAGCTGAAGATTAATCTGATTAGATTTCACCTTTCCTGGTATTTTGCCTTTGCCATACCCGCCCTGTCCAGGTGGTGGTGCTGGTGATGTAGGCAGCTGGGAGCCTGGAGGGGCAGATAGGAGTGTAATGCCCTGTACACACGGTCGGGCTTTCCGACGGGAAATGTTGGATGTGAGGTTGTTGGTGGAAATTCCGACCGTGTGTACGCTCCATCGGACAATTGTTGTCCGACTTTCCCCCAACAAATGTTGGCTAGCATGTTCTCAAATTTTTCGCCAACAAATATGTGTTGTCGGATTTTCCGAGTGTGTGTACACAAGTCCGTCAGACAAAAGTCCAAAGTACAAACCCGCATGCTTGGAAGCAAGGACGAGCCGGCAGCGGTCGGTCTTTTAAACTAGCGTTCGTAATGGAGAATTAACATTCGCGACGCGGCAAATTATGAAATCTGGAAATGCAGCGCACAATTCTCTTCTTCTTTAATGGGATAATAATGAAGCTGCTTTGCTGGTGATACTGATGGAGTTATTGCAAACACATTTTGAAAAGCTTTTTTTCTTTATATGATATCAAGAATAATATTATTATGCTTTTTTTTTCCTTTATTTGGGCAAGTTACCACAACACCATTATCCTGTAATTTTTAAGATCAAAGATACAACTATGTTGGTGTCCCTTGTCAATTTTACATTGTATTTTATAAAATGTAACTGCTATTCCCAAACTGTCATTAGAAGTAAAACACACAGCCAAGTATTATTCTACACAATTTTTTTATTGTGCATTAAAAAAGAAAACAAATACAATTAGACATGATATCTGCCAATGGAACCTAACCAAAAAGTGCATTCTATGCATCCAAAAATATAGAAAATATATCAAATCAAATCATTATTATTCAACCCAAAAAAATAATGTCAAAGCAATAACTCCAAGGCCAATAATAAATAACACGTCATCTCCTCCGATTCCACAACGTGTCTGGCTGAAGAACGGCCGATCAGAAACTAACTGAAAAGTGCAAAATGAAAAGCGCAAATCAACACTCACCAAACATCTACTAACACGAAATTAGCAGAAGGAGCCCAAAAGGTGGCGCAAAAGAGCTGAAAAAATACGTAATATGTCACTACATTCGTAATTGTTGGCCATCATTTGTGCGGCCGTGTGTATGCAAGACAAGTATGAGCCAACGCCCTTCGGAAAAAAGTCCACGGGTTTGTTGGCCAACAATCCGATCATGTGTACGGGCCTTTAGACTCCTTCAAGTCATGGCGGGGTGTGGACTGGCCCTACCCACCACACAAGCCAATCAGAACAAAGAAAAATCAAGGTGGTCAAAATACCTGGGATGAAAACTATTCATATACACTGTATTTAAGAGGATTTTTTTTATACATTGCACTCTAATTTGATTTGGAAGGAAATTCTCAACTGAATCTGTGAAAAAAGCATTTCGATTTACAACCGTTAACGTTGAGCTCCACCCAAAAGGGGAAGACCCTCTTGTTTGCATCATCCCCCCCCCCCCCCCCAGCCAAATTTGGCATCTTTCAAAACCAGTTACCCGCTCCCATTTCTGGGTAAGATCGCCGCACAACAATTGCAGCGATCTATGCAATTTCTCCCTCCTCCTTGCCCCGCTGCCTTCTGGAGGACACACAGGCCCCAGAAGACAGTGGGACCAATCAGAAAAGTGCAGCACGAATCGCATGCGTGGTAGGAAACAGGCTGTGAAGCCGCAAGGTTTCACTTCCTGTTTCCCTTAGTGAAGATGCCGGGGGCCTGCATCCACAGCCGATGGATGGGTTAGCTTGCTGTGCCTACATCTCAGGATCCCTGGACAGGTAAGTGTCTTTATATTAGAAGTCAGCAGCTGCAGTATCTGTAGCTGCTGACCTTTATTTTATTTTTATTTATTTTTTACAAACTGAAACTCCTCTTTAACCCCTTCCCGACCGGCGCACGCCGATGTACATCGGCAGAATGGCACGGGCAGGCATATTGGCGTACAGGTACGTCCATTTCTATATGCCGCCCTGCCATCGCATGCGCGCCGCCGGCGGCGTGCTCGCGTGCTGGTCGGGACCCCCGTGAGTCCGGTCGCGGGCCCAGCGGACTTGATCGCTGCGGGGATACCCGCGATCGTCTCACGGGGAGGCTGAACGTGGAAATGCCGTTGTAAACAGCATCTCCCCGTTCTGCCTAGCAACAAGTGACGCTAATCTCTGCTCTATGTGATTGGAGCAGAGATCAGTGTTCACTAAAACAAAGCCCAGCCCCCCACAGTTAGTAACACGCCCCTAGGAACACTTAACCCCTACACTGCCACCCCCTGGTTAACCCCTTCACTGCCAGTGTCATTTACACAGGAATCAGTGTATTTGTATAGCAGTGATTGCTGTATAAATGACAATGGTCCCAAAAATGTGTCAAAAATGTCTGATGTGTCCGCCATAATGTTGCAGTCACAATAAAAATCGCTGATCACCGCCATTACTAGTAAAAAAAAAAATTATTAATAAAAAATGACATAAAACTATCCCCTATTTTGTAAACGCTATAACTTTTGCGCAAACTAATCAATAATCGCTTATTGAAATTTATTTTTACCAAAAATATGTAGAAGAATACGTATCGGCCTAAACTGAGGGAAAAAAATGTTTTTTTTATATATTTTTAGGGGATATTTATTGTAACAAAAAGTAAAAAATAATGCGTTTTTTTTTTCAAAATTGTTGTTCTATTTTTGTTTATAGCGCAAAAAATAAAAACCGTAGAGGTGATCAAATACCACCAAAAGAAAGCTCTATTTGTGGGGAAAAAAGGACGTCAATTTTGTTTGGGAGCCACGTCGCACGACTGCGCAATTGTCAGTTGAAGCGACGCAGTGCCGAATCGCAAAAAGTGGTCTGGTCTTAAGCCAGCAAAATGGTCCGGTCTGAAAGTGGTTAAAGAGGAACTGCAGTCTGCTCACATATTTTGTAATAGCAACATCTTTGCCATTCTGAAGCTTCCCTCCAACCACTTTGCATATTATTTTATATATACTGTGATTCTGTACTTGCCAAATATGCTGCAGAAATCTCCCTCCACTGAGTCTGGCTGCAGCCATTATAACTGTGGACAGCCAAAGCTGCTGCCTGTTCACTTCCTGGATTTACACAGAGGCACGCCTCCAGCTCTGCAGCTCTCATTGGCCCTTGTATGACTCACCCCCCTTCCCCCTCCCTTCTTGGCAAACTCTCACAAAAGAGAGAGCTGTGCATGATGGCATAAGCCTAGGGTAATGACCAGACAAGAAACAGGAAGTAGGCTGTATAAGGGATTTACTGGCAGAAAAAAATATTTTAATTTAAAACAACAAGGGCAGAAGATTTAATAGATGGAAAGATAAAAAAAATGACTGAAGGTCCGCTTTTTTAGTGCTCGTGCACATGGACGTTTTAAAAAACTGGCTGCAAAGCTAGCTCCGACGCCTGTAAAAATCGGCATTAAAAACGCGATTTTTACCGCGTTTTGCATTGGCGTTTTTGCGCGTTTTTTTAGCGTTAGCGTTAAGTAGCGTTTTTAAAGAAACACATCTCTTGGCTATAGCACTCAGAAAACAAAGAAAATATGTTACGCGTTTTTGCACGTTTGTGCGCGATTCGCGTTTTTACAGCTCTAGCTCTGCGCCACGGAACGCACTGGTCCTGGGGTTTTTTTACAGCTTAAAAACGCCTATGCCATTTGCAGCTCAAAAACGCCTAGGTGGGCATGAAGCCTAAGTATGATTTTTTTTTCCAAAGTGACAGCTATTGTCAATGTCAAGTTGAGTCCAATAGAATTTGAAAATTACAGTTCCATAGTTGAAAATAGAATGCCTTCAGCTGGAATTAAAGTGGAACTAAACCCATCAATTTAACGGTTTTAAAAAAGCAGTTACATTCCCAGAATGCTGGAAATGCAAACTGTCACATTTGCTTGTGCTTTCAACCAAACTGTCAAACCATCAAATAAATGGTGCCATAACTGATCACATGTGCAGCATCATGGCAGTTGCAGATCAAACAGAGGCCAATATGGCAGCTTCCTTGGCTGAAAAGAATAGGGGGGGAGGGGGGGTTTAGTTACGCTTTAGGCTCAGTTCACATTGATGCAGTGTGGAACTCGCAGCGAATTCCGCATCAAAAGCCACACCGCATCAAATTCGCACCCCACTCACGCAATCAGCTGCGGATGGGTATATTAACCGCTTCAGCCCCGGAAGATTTTACCCCCTTCCTGACCAGGGCACTTTTTGCGATTTGCCACTGCGTCGCTTTAACTGACATGCGATGTTCACCCAAACAAAACTTTTTTTCCCACAAATAGAGCTTTCTTTTGGTGGTATTTGATCACCTCTGTGTTTTTTTTTTTTATGCGCTATAAACAAAAAAAAGAGCGACAATTTTGAAAAAAAAAAAGCAATATTCTTTACTTTTTGCTATAATAAACATCCCCCAAAAATATATATATATAAAAAAATAAAAAATGTCCTCAGTTTAGGCCGATATATATTCTTCTACATATTTTTGGTAAAAAAAAAATAAAAAATCGCAATAAGCGTATATTGATTGGTTTTCGCAAAAGTTATAGGGGGTAGTTTTATGGCATTTTTATTATTATTATTTTTTTTTACTAGTAATGGCGGTTTCATTTATACAGAGATCAGTGCTATAATATTACTGTGTAAATGACACTGGCAGGGAAGAGGTTAACCCCTAGGGGGAGATCAAGAGGTTAAGTGTGTCCTAGGGAGTGATTCTAACTGTGGGGGGGGGGGGGGGGTGGGCTACCTAGGATATGGCAGTGATCACTGCTCCCGATGACAGGGAGGAGTGATCTCTGTCATGTCACAAGGCAGAACGGGGAAACGCCTTTTTTACATAGGCACTTCCCTGTTCAGCGGCTCCGTGACACAATTTCCGCCGGCCCTGAGGGCATGGTCACGCTGTACATGGCCGGCGCGCATACGCCCTGCCAATTAAAGGGGACGTACAGGTACACCCATTTGCCCACTGCTGCCATTGTGCCAACGTATATCGGCAAGTGGTTAAATTAACCAAAATCGGTTTGCTAAACGCATTGCAATTTGCCGAATCGGATCACATGGGTGGGAACAACCAATGCGTTCGGATTCTGGTGCTGCAAAAAAAAAAAAAAAAAAAAAAGGTCCTGCGCGATTTTGGTGTGAATGCGGTGCAATTTGAGCCATACGGCTGAAATTGCAGTGCTGCAGAATCACATGTAATTTGAACAGGATTCCTGTCCAAATCGCATGCAGTTCCTGCACCACATCCAGTGTGAACCCAGCCTAAAGTATATATTTTACCTTGTAAAACAACCCAGTCCCTTTAATATAGAAATGAAATGCAAAACATTTATGTACATATAAAAAAAAGTACCTTTTTTTCCTTCTTTTAGAGGTGATCACATTCCCTCGGTTCTCAGCTGCATAAGAGGATTAGAGAGGCGGGGTTGAAAGCTGCAGGAGGGGGATGTGTCAGCAGGAGACAGAGATACAGCAGCACACTGACCTTCCCAGTGAAGATCTGTGCAGGTGGGTGTGTCAGCACAAGTCTGACCAATGGAGTACAGGCAGGCTGTGCGGCCAAGTAGAATGCAAAAGTGAAAACTGACCGCCCTGGGAAGCATGCCTGGCATGATCAGTGTAAAATAGGAAAACAGCGGGACTGCCTGAATCATCAGGTATTTCACACAAAAGAATCAATACAAAGGGAACGGGATATTTATAATACAAGTACACGGTAACACAGACACATATCAGAAATATAAAATGTTCGGGTTACATACATAAAGCTTTAGGAATTAAGACTATTGTCAGTCCCTCCCTGGAACATGCACATCTAAAGGGTGCCCAGGGATTTGTTCTTTCACTTTTGTAAGCAGTAGGACGCTTATGTATCACCCCCTTGCAGGCTGTTATGAAGAGCCAGAAATGCTTAACAAAAATGGGCACAGCTATAGGAATGGGATATGAGATATGAACACATTCTTAAAGTATGAAAACATATTCCAACAATATTAATACAAGGCTTTGACTAATCGATTGGTGTTATGAACGTCACTTTAGTACTCATTTAAAGACTTACTCGTTTAACGGAAGTGTTGTGCTTCATACCCAGGAAAGGACTGGGGTCCGGGGGTCTGATGTGAACGGGTCCCAGCATTTTATTGTTGAATCTGGAATTGGAAAAGCATACATTTTATTATGGGGCACCTGTACTGAAGAAGACAAATCAGCCCTGCAGTGTAGCCAACACCCTTTGATACCCGAGATCAGGGGCATTGCTAGGTGGCAAAAAAAAACAGGGGCTTCAGCCCAAAGTCCGAGCCCAGCACCGGGGGAGGTAGTACCTACCCATCGCGCGCTGACCTACTTGACACTGACCTGACATACACTGATCATTACACTGACCTACACTGACTTACCTGACCTACACTGACCTACACTGACACACACAACACACACTGACCTACACGACCTACCTGACACACACTGATCTACTCTGACCTACCTGACACACACAACACACACTGACCTACACTGACCTACCTGACCTACACTGACCTACACTGACCCACACTGACCTACCTGACACACACTGATGTACCTGACACACACTGACCTACCCGACACACACTGACCCACACTGACCTACCCGACACACACTGACCCACACTGACCTACCCGACACACACTGACCCACACTGACCTACCCGACACACACTGACCCACACTGACCTACCTGACCCACACTGACCTACCTGACCCACACTGACCTACCTGACACACACTGACCTACCTGACACACGCTTACCTACCTGACACACGCTTACCTACCTGACACACGCTGACCTACCTGACACACACTGACCTACCTGACACACACTGACCTACCTGACTCACACTGACCTACCTGACTCACACTGACCTACCTGACTCACACTGACCTACCTGACTCACACTGACACACACTGACCTACCTGACTCACACTGACACACACTGACCTACCCGACACACACTGACCCACACTGACCTACCTGACACACACTGACCCACACTGACCTACCTGACACACACTGACCCACACTGACCTACCTGACCTACACTGACCTACCTGACCTACACTGACCTACCTGACACACACTGACCTACCTGACACACACTGACCTACCTGACACTTGCTTACCTAACTGACACACGCTTACCTGACACACACTGACCTACCTGACTCACACTGACACACACTGACCTACACTGACCTACCTGACACACACTGACCTACCTGACCAGACTTCAGGTGTCCTCCTGCAACTCAGTGGAGTGCCCATCACACAGTAGAGTAGACTCCAGGCAGCAAGAGCCATGATGAGGAGAGGAGAGCCCCCCCCCCCCTCCCCCCAGCACCGAGTGGGGTCGGGATCTTCTCACAGTGGCGTGGCGTGGCGGCCGCATTGTAATTCCCACCTTCTGGAGCCTGCAGCACCTATGATGGATCCCACAGTCCCCACATTGGACCAGTGGGACGTCCATCAGCTCTACAGGCTCCAGAAGGGGGGACCTGCTATTACACTCGGCCACGCTCCGAGTCAGGTCGGTCCCTGCTCGGGGCTAATAATAAAACCGTGCCCACCTGAGGCCCGGGGCTTTTTGGGGACCCACTCGGGGCTTCAGCCACCGTCACCCCCCTCCGATACCACTGCCTGAGATTACATACATTGTCCTTGTGTTTGAGAAATCCCAGAACTTAGGGGATTCCAATAACATGTTGATCACTTGTGAGCTACCAGGTATATGTGCCCGCTGCCCTCGCACAATGCAGTGCTCTGTGCCTGAGCGGCCAATCAGCAGGCTCAAATTCCATCACATGGGGGACATACCTAGAAGTGTTCATGACACACTGCACAGGTATGGTTATCACCATCAGAAAACCTGCCCTTAAAGGGAAACTCCACTTTTGTAGGAAAAAATAGCAAATAAAAAATATATATATAGCTTATACAATTACTACACAAATGAAAAAGAATTCTGATATAGTATGTTCCCCAGTGCGCCACATCCCACGAGAATAAGGAAAAAGAGGAAAACCCCTGGGGGGTGGGACTTTAAAGACACTACCAAAAAACAATGAATTATATGAAAATATAATTATAACAAAAACAGTATAGACAAGGTACTGAACATGGTCATGAATACTAAAAACTCAAATTATACAACAAAGGAGAAACAGTATCCTATACCCGACGCGTTTCAGAGCTGATTGTCGTCTCCTTCATCGGGGGTTTAACAGGATCTATGTAGTATCTAATTCAGTTGTATATACATGAGAATTCCATGTTCATAGTTAAAAACATTGCCACATGGGGTCGTCAGCAGCCCTGCCCGCATTGTGACTGCTTGTATATAGACACAGGGCCGGTGCTACCACTAGGCAAACTAGGCAGCCGCCTAGGGCGCCCTGCTGCCTAAGGCACCCAGACACTGGTGTTCCTACTCTCTTCTCTCTGCAGCAAGTAACTAAGTCTCAGCATCAGCAGGCAGCAGCCGCTCCGTTCACACACAGTGTCAGAGGCGCAGCGGCGGTGGAGGACTGTGTCTGTGTCCCGACTTCCGAATGGAAGCAAGCAAACATTCATTGAAGGCAACTGGTACGCTGCATTGATGGGCGCTGGTGAAGCTGCATTTGAAGGCCGCTGGTGAAGCTGCATTTGATAGCCGCTGGTGAAGCTGCATTTGATAGCCGCTGGTGAAGCTGCATTTGATAGCCGCTGGTGTGGCTGCATTTGAGGGGCCCCCTACAAATGCAGCCACACCAGCGCCCATCAAATGCAGCCTCACCAGGTCTCATTGGCCCTCTTATGACTCATCCCCCCCCCCCCCCCCTTCCTGGCAAACTCTCACTAGAGTGAGAGAGAGAGAGCTGTGCATGACGTCATAAGCCTAGGCTAATGACCAGACAAGAAACAGGAAGTGGGCTGTATAAGGGATTTACTGGCAGAAAAAAAATGTTTTACTATCCAAAGTTAAAACAACAACAAGGGCAGAAGATTAGATGGAAAGACGAAAAAATTACTGACGTTCCACTTTAAGTAGCAGTGGGGGCAGCTCAAGTGTTCCTGGATAGGTAGGTGCAGGCATGCTACCCTAGACCGTGGCAATGTGACCTAGTGAGAAATCTGCCCCCTCACCAGCATTCTACTCACCCCCTGGGACAGCTACATTTCTATTAGGTCCTCCCCACCCCCCGGAGTTCAGATTTAAAAAGTGTCACCTAGACAGGAAGCGAGGGGAAATCTCTCTCATGGAGACACCAGCACCAAGACAAGAGATGTCGATCTCGGGCAGTACACCCGGTTTCATCTGTCCCTGTGGTGTTGGCAACCCTCCCAATCATGACAGCTCATGACCCTGACCCGGGGGGGGGGGGGGTGCATGCAGGGAGGACAGAATTTGGACTTCCCCAAACCAGCTCCACCTCCACCACTGCTGAAGCCAAATGGTGGTGATGAGGGAAATGTAATGTGATGGGGGGGGGGGGGGGGACTCTGACATAAAAGGGGGGCACTAACATAAGAAGGGGGACTCTGACATATAGGGGAGACACAGATGTGAAGGGGGGACTCTGGTGTATACTGGGCTCTGATTTATGGGGAGAAACCTGTTGTAAAGGAGGAGGACGGGGGATACTCTTGACATAAAGGGGGTAACTAATGTGTATGGGGCGTGAACTTTGACATAGAGGCATATATTACACATATATTACACTCATGTAAGGGGGGGGGGGGAGTCTGATGTATTGGGAGCACTCTAATATAAAGGGGGCTGTGACATATGGGGGGGCTCTGATGTATAGAGGAGACTCTGACATATAGAGGGAACTCTAATGTATAGAGAGGCTCTGACAAATAACAGGGACAATGATGTATAGGGGGATTCCAATGTATGGGGTGGACATTTGGGGGGGGGGGGGCTGATGTAATGGAGAGACTCTGAAATATGGGGCAGGGGGGGAACACTGACGTATGGAGGGAGACTGACCTTTAGGGGGGGACTCATGTATAGGGGGGCTTTGATGTGGAGGGAACGCTAACATATGGGGGTAGGACTCTAATATGATGGAGATGGGGGGACTCTGATATAATAGATATGGGGGGGACTCTGATATAATGGATATGGGGGGACTCTAATAAAATGGAGATGGGGGGCTCTGATGTAGAGGAGATGGGAGGACTCTGATATAATGGATATGGGGGAGCTCTGATGTAGAGGAGATGGGGGACTCTGATGTAGAGGAGATGGGGAGGACTCTGATATAGAAGAGATAGGGGGACTCTGATATAGAGGAAATGGGGGGCCTCTGATATAATGGAGATGGGGGACTCTGATGTAGAGGAGATGGGAGGACTCTGATATAATGGAGATGGGGGGGCTCTGATGTAGAGGAGATGGGAGGACTCTGATGTAGAGGAGATGGGAGGACTCTGATGTAGAGGAGATGGGAGGACTCTGATGTAGAGGAGATGGGAGGACTCTGATGTAGAGGAGATGGGAGGACTCTGATATAATGGAGATGGGGGGACTCTGATATAGACGTGATGGGGGGACTCTGATATAATGGAGATGGGGGCTCTGGTATAATGGAGATGGGGGGCTCTGATGTAGAGGAGATGAGAGGGCTCTGATGTAGAGGAGATGAAAGGACTCTGATATAATGGAGATGGGGGGACTCTGATATAGACGTGATGGGGGGACTCTGATATAATGGAGATGGGGGCTCTGGTATAATGGAGATGGGGGCTCTGATGTAGAGGAGATGGGAGGACTCTTATATAATGGAGATGGGGGGGGCGCTGATATAGAAGAGATGGGGGGGACTCTGATATAGAAGAGATGGGGGGGACTCTGATATAGAAGAGATGGGGGGGACTCTGATATAGAAGAGATGGGGGGGACTCTGATATAGAAGAGATGGGGGGGGACTCTGATATAGAAGAGATGGGGGGGGACTCTGATATAGAAGAGATGGGGGGGGACTCTGATATAGAAGAGATGGGGGGGGACTCTGATATAGAAGAGATGGGGGGGACTCTGATATAGAAGAGATGGGGGGGGACTCTGATATAGAAGAGATGGGGGGGACTCTGATATAGAAGAGATGGGGGGGACTCTGATATAGAAGAGATGGGGGGGACTCTGATATAGAAGAGATGGGGGGGACTCTGATATAGAAGAGATGGGGGGGACTTTGATATAGAAGAGATGGGGGGGACTCTGATATAGAAGAGATGGGGGGGACTCTGATATAGAGGAGATGGGGGGTTCTGATATAGAAGAGATGGGGGACTCTGGTGTAGAGGAGATGGGGGCCTCTGATATAATGGAGATGGGGGGGCTCTGATGTAGAGGAGATGGGGGCTCTGATATAATGGAGATGGGGGGCTCTGATGTAGAGGAGATGGGAGGACTCTGATATAATGGAGATGGGGGGCTCTGATGTAGAGGAGATGGTAGGACTCTGGTATAGAAGAGATGGGGGGACTCTGATATAGAGGAGATGGGGGGGCTCTGATATAGAGGAGATAGGGACTCTAATATAAAAGAGATGGGGGACTCTGATATAAAAGAGATGGGGGGGGCTCTGATATAAAAGAGATGGGGGGGGCTCTGATATAAAAGAGATGGGGGGCTCTGATATAAAAGAGATGGGGGGCTCTGATATAAAAGAGATGGGGGGGGCTCTGATATAGAGGAGATGGGAGGACTCTGATATAGAGAGATGGGGGGGCTCTGATATAGAGGAGATGGGGACTTTGATATAGAAGAGATGGGGGACTCTGATATAGAGGAGATGGGGGCTCTGGTATAGAAGAGATGGGGGGACTCTGATATAAAGGAGATGGGGGGGCTCTGATATAGAGGAGATAGGGACTCTAATATAAAAGAGATGGGGGACTCTGATATAAAAGAGATGGGGGGGGCTCTGATATAAAAGAGATGGGGGGGCTCTGATATAAAAGAGATGGGGGGGCTCTGATATAAAAGAGATGGGGGGCTCTGATATAAAAGAGATGGGGGGCTCTGATATAAAAGAGATGGGGGGGGCTCTGATATAGAGGAGATGGGAGGACTCTGATATAGAGAGATGGGGGGGCTCTGATATAGAGGAGATGGGGACTTTGATATAGAAGAGATGGGGGACTCTGATATAGAGGAGATGGGGGCTCTGGTGTAGAGGAGATGGGGGGACTCTGATATAATGGAGATGGGGGGCTCTGATGTAGAGGAGATGGGGGGACTCTGATATAAAGGAGATGGGGGGCTCTGATATAGAGGAAATGAAAGGACTCTGATATAATGGAGGTGGTGGGCTCTGATGTAGAGGAGATGGGGGCTCTGATACAGAGGAGATGGGGGGACTCTGATATAATGGAGATGGGGGACTCTGATATAGAAGAGATGGGGGGACTCTGATATAGAAGAGATGGGGGGGACTCTGATATAGAAGAGATGGGGGGACTCTGATATAGAAGAGATGGGGGGGACTCTGATATAGAAGAGATGGGGGGGACTCTGATATAGAAGAGATGGGGGGACTCTGATATAGAAGAGATGGGGGGACTCTGATATAGAAGAGATGGGGGGGACTCTGATATAAAAGAGATGGGGGGGACTCTGATATAAAGAGATGGGGGGGACTCTGATATAAAAGAGATGGGGGGGACTCTGATATAAAAGAGATGGGGGGACTCTGATATAAAAGAGATGGGGGGGACTCTGATATAAAAGAGATGGGGGGGACTCTGATATAAAAGAGATGGGGGGGGACTCTGATATAAAAGAGATGGGGGGGACTCTGATATAAAAGAGATGGGGGGGGGACTCTGATATAAAAGAGATGGGGGGGGACTCTGATATAAAAGAGATGGGGGGGACTCTGATATAAAAGAGATGGGGGGGACTCTGATATAAAAGAGATGGGGGGACTCTGATATAAAAGAGATGGGGGGACTCTGATATAAAAGAGATGGGGGGGACTCTGATATAAAAGAGATGGGGGGGACTCTGATATAGAGGAGATGGGAGGACTCTGATATAGAGGAGATGGGGGACTCTGATATAGAGGAGATGGGGGGCTCTGATATAGAAGAGATGGGGGACTCTGGTGTAGAGGAGATGGGGGCCTCTGATATAATGGAGATGGGGGGGCTCTGATGTAGAGGAGATGGGGGCTCTGATATAATGGAGATGGGGGGCTCTGATGTAGAGGAGATGGGAGGACTCTGATATAATGGAGATGGGGGGCTCTGATGTAGAGGAGATGGTAGGACTCTGGTATAGAAGAGATGGGGGGACTCTGATATAGAGGAGATGGGGGGCTCTGATATAGAAGAGTTGGGGGGACTCTGATATAGAAGAGATGGGGGGCTCTGATATAAAGGAGATGGGGGGCTCTGATATAAAGGAGATGGGGGGCTCTGATATAAAGGAGATGGGGGACTCTAATATAGAAGAGATGGGGGGACTCTGATATAGAATATATGGGGGACTCTGATATAGAAGAGATGGGGGGGCTCTGATGTAGAAGAGATGGTAGGATTCTGGTATAGAAGAGGTGGGGGGACTCTGATATAGAGGAGATGGGGGGGCTCTAATATAGAGGAGGGGGGCTCTGATATAGAGAAGATGGGGGGACTCTGATATAAAAGAGATGGGGGGCTCTGATATAGAGGAGATGGGGGGCGCTGGTGTAGAGGAGATGGGGAGCTCTGATATAATGGAGATGGGGGGAGCTCTGATGTAGAGGAGATGGGGGGGCTCTGATATAATGGAGATGGGGGGGCTCTGATATAATGGAGATGGGGGCTCTGATATAATGGAGATGGGGGGGCTCTGTTATAATGGAGATGGGGGGGCTCTGATATAATGGAGATGGGGAGCTCTGATATAATGGAGATGGGGGGGCTCTGATACAATGGAGATGGGGGGCTCTGATATAATGGAGATGGGGGGCTCTGATATAATGGAGATGGGGAGCTCTGATATAATGGAGATGGGGGGGCTCTGATATAATGGAGATGGGGAGCTCTGATATAGAGGAGATGGGGGGCGCTGGTGTAGAGGAGATGGGGAGCTCTGATATAATGGAGATGGGGGGAGCTCTGATGTAGAGGAGATGGGGGGGCTCTGATATAATGGAGATGGGGGGGCTCTGATATAATGGAGATGGGGGCTCTGATATAATGGAGATGGGGGGGCTCTGATATAATGGAGATGGGGGGGGCTCTGATATAATGGAGATGGGGAGCTCTGATATAATGGAGATGGGGGGGCTCTGATATAATGGAGATGGGGGGGCTCTGATATAATGGAGATGGGGAGCTCTGATATAATGGAGATGGGGGGGCTCTGATATAATGGAGATGGGGAGCTCTGATATAATGGAGATGGGGGGGCTCTGATATAATAGAGATGGGGGGGCTCTGATATAATGGAGATGGGGAGCTCTGATATAATGGAGATGGGGGGGCTCTGATATAATGGAGATGGGGAGCTCTGATATAATGGAGATGGGGGGGCTCTGATATAATGGAGATGGGGGGGCTCTGATATAATAGAGATGGGGGGGCTCTGATATAATGGAGATGGGGGCTCTGATATAATGGAGATGGGGGGCTCTGATATAATGGAGATGGGGAGCTCTGATATAATGGAGATGGGGGGGCTCTGATATAATAGAGATGGGGGGGGCTCTGATATAATGGAGATGGGGGAGCTCTGATATAATGGAGATGGGGGGGCTCTGATATAATGGAGATGGGGGGCTCTGATATAATGGAGATGGGGGTGCTCTGATGTAGAGTAGATGGGGGGGCTCTGATATAATGGAGATGAGGGGGCTCTGATGTAGAGTAGATGGGGGGGCTCTGATATAATGGAGATGAGGGGGCTCTGATGTAGAGGAGATGGGGGGGCTCTGATATAATGGAGATGGGGGGCTCTGATGCAGAGGGGGTAGGTGGGATCAGTAACATTTCTCACACTGGGGGGCTCCAGATACTTAGAGGGTGCAGTAACACACAGAAAGACCCCTCCCCCTTTCTATGTATAAACAGTGGGGGGTGTCACATGACTATATATATATATAGACACACACTGTACAATAATAATAATAATGAGGGGGGAGAAGGGATATGACGTGTCCCTTCCCCCATTCTCGCGGTCCCCCGCACTCACCCCTCTCTCTCTCTTTCTCACTCTCAATCTTCTCTTCTAGCCGCGGCGGCCATCTTTCCGTCTCCTAGGTGACGGGACGCGGCGCTGTGGCAATGTTTACCATAGCAACCACGGCGGCCGGGACGGACCAGACCAATCAGAAGGCGGAGCGCTGTGCTGCCCTCAGGTTCGAGCCCGGGGGAGGGCGGGTCCGTGTCCTCTCACCCGGGGGAGGGCGGGTCCGTGTCCTCTCACCCAGGGGTCACTCATATTGTATATAATTATCATGTACAGACATCAATGGGGGGTATTCCTGTCAGTGTGATACATAAGGGGGGGGGGGGTTATGGGAAATCCTTGATAGAAGTCCGGGGGGGGGGGGGGGGGGTCATGTCCTCCCTCACAGCTCACTCTCACCCGTCACCCTAATATAATAGGGCGAAAAGCCAGAAAACACCCCGGAGCCCCCCACTTTGTGCACATTTGCAGGGAGACCTCATTTACACTTGCGGTAATAATAAAAAACATGGCTCAGCTGCCTAATTTTTACCGTGCCCCCCCCCCCCCCCCCCAAAGCTGGAAAGGCCTCAGTGGGGGGGGGGGCTACACACACCGCCGCTGGGGCGCTGCATAAAACGATCCCGCCAAACACGACCCATTCTGCGCCACATCCGCGCCAATTCTGCCATTTCTCACAAGCAGGTCAACACTTTATTTATTTTTTTTGTTTTCTTTTTCTAGAGAAGGACTTGGAACCCCCAAACATGAGATCTTTTCTGGAAGGAGAGACCCCGACAAAGTAGAACAGCGGCTCTTGCAATTTTTTTTTTTTATGATATTTGTGCAACCGTTTATCCAGTGTAAATTTGGAGGAAAAAAATGTAATGAATTCTACCACACACACACAATATAATTACCCGATTTTTTGGTAAAATATAAAAGATGATGTTGCCTCAAGAAAATAGATACCAAACATGTCAAGATTTAAAATCACGCGTGCCTGTGAGATGGCGGCAAACTAAAATGATAAATTGGTGATGCTATAAACCACTTCAGCTCCGGCAGGTTTACCCCCCCCCCCCCCCATGACCAGGCCATTTTTTGTGATACGGCACTGCGTTACTTTAACTGACAATTGCGCGGTCCTGCGACATTGTACCCAAGTCATTTGTATGTCCTTTTTCTCCTCACAAATAGAGTTTTCCTTTGGTGGCATTTGATCACCTCTGCAGTTTTTTTTTGTTTTTTTTTGCGCCATACACAAAAAAATAAAAAAGACCGACAATTTTGAATAAAACAAAATTTGATACTTTCTGCTATAAAACATTTCCAAAAAAATAAATGTAAAAAATCTAATATCGTCATCAATTCAGGCCAAAATGTATTCTACTACGTTTTTGGTAGCGAGTTTCTGCGAGTTCAGCTGAACGATTTCTAACCCGCTCCGATGTGAACCCAGGCTGAAAGTCTAATGCCCTGTACACACGATCCGAATATCGTAAAAAAACGGTCGTCCGAGGAAGGATCGTACGATTTTCGGATCGTGTGTACGCTACTTTCGACAGCCGATCACGACCGTTCATCCGATATTATTCAATCGGATATGCACGGAAATTTTCCTCGTACGATTTTCGTTTAGTCAGTATAGTTGTCTTCCGAAAATACAACAGAAATACATTACAACACATGACATCACTTCCGATTTTTTTTTTTTCTATCGTACGAGAATTTTCGTGACTTTATTTAGCTATTCAATTTCTACTTGCGATTATTAACCGAAAAACGGTCGTACGATATTAGGATCACGTGTATGGGGCATAACAAGCTATGGTGCAAATCATTGAAAATTGATCACACCTGATGCACCGAAGGACTATCTCATTTCCTGAGACCAGGAAATGTCAGGACAGTACAAATACCCCCCAAATGACCCATATTTAGACAGTCCAAGGTATTTAGTAAGAGGCATGGCGAGTTTATTTAACCTCTTCCTGCCTGGCCTATAGCAGAATGACGGCCGGGCGGTGGTTTAGTTATCCTGACTGGGCGTCATATGACGTCCTTCAGGATAACAGCCACCGCACGCCCGTGGGGGCGTGCATCGCGGCGATCAGTGGTGCGGGGTGTCAGTATGACACACCGCTACACTGATCTCGGTAAAGAGCCTCCGACGGAGACTGTTGATCGGCTTTTCCTCACCCACGTCTGACAGACGCGAGTAGAGGAGAGCCGATCAGCAGCTGTCCTGACGGGGGGGGGTCTGCACTGATTGTTTATCAGCGCAGCCCCCCCCCCCTCGGATGTCCACACTGGACCACCAGGGAAGCCCCCAGCATGTGGATGGCAAGGTATGTACCCCATGGCCATCCATATATAAAAAGATGCCCAATACATGCCAATCAGTGCCCATAAATGGGCACTGACTGGCACCATTACATGAATAAAAAAATAAGTGATGCCCAGCAATGCCACCCACCAGTGTAATTAGTGCCACCCATCAATGTCCCTCAGTGCCACCTATCAGCACCCACCCCTGCCCATCAGTGCCCACCTATCACTGGAGCGCTGAGCTGTGGAGGGGCAGGGAGCGGCCGTGTCAATCTCTCAGCGGCTCGCTGATAGGCTGAGATGGGCATCAGGGCAGTCACCTGGCGGATCCAGACTTCCGAAGTCGAGATGATGGACTGATCTTGGTGACGTCAGCAGAGAGCAGACTTCAGACCGATCTCTGCTGAAAACTGGTAATATGACTGCACAACAGACTGCACTCCTGTGACCCGTAGGAGAAGCCCAGCCAAACAAGCTCAGGCTGGACTTCTCCTTTAAGGTTTACTGGCACTTTGATGAGGAAGACGGAGAAGAAGACACACACAAGTATTCTTTTTTTTTTTTATTCTGCCACATGCCTGTGCCACATAACTGTTAAATTTTTGGGACACCACAATTTGTATTTTCACCCCATTCCATCCAATCCCATAAAATTTGCTGTACAATGCAGATTTCCTCCTCACAGTAGGAAAAGATGCCACTGTGCTGGTACCCCCAGTTTTGACCACTGATCTCTCTGCAGGTGATCTATAAAGACTGTCACATGGTAACTCTGGATGCCCCTTATGTTGATGGCTTCCTGCCCCTCAGAGAGGTGCCATAGATGGTGGAGGCGGTGAAGACTTTGCAGGAGAAAAAGCCGGTGTAGTGTCATATTTTGCTGCCTATCACAGGATGCTGCGGAAGTGACGTTGCCGCCAGAAATTGTGTACTGCGCATGCGCGATGCGTTCCAAACACTCGCGCCGTGCGTTCCAACATAGTTTCGGCAATACAGTTCAGCGAAACCATCACATAATGTTACTGAAGTGATGTTACACACAACACAAACACTGGGCCGTGCGTTACAACACTAAAGCCGCGTACACACGGGCGGACTGTCTGGCCAACTTAGTCCGTCGAAACACATTTCAGCGGACAGTCCGCTCGTGTGTGGGCTTCAGCGGACTTTTTCAGAGTGCAGTCTGGCGGACTAAGTATTTCGGAATTTCCGTAATATTGTCCGTCCAACTTTGGTTTCAGCGGACAATCCGCTCGTCAGTAGGCTAGTTTGACGGACTAAGAATGGCGCATGCCCAGAAAGGATTTACACAGGGGAAGGTTGCATTGCTGTGTATTGGACTTCCTATTTCTAGTCCCGTCGTACGTGCTGTACACGTCATCGCGCAAGCTTTCCACGGACTGTTTGTGCATCCGTGTGTGGTCAAGTCCGTTCATTCAAAAGTAGGACGGACTGTCCGTCGGATTGTATGACGGACTAAGTTGGCCATACAGTCCGCCCGTGTGTACGCGGCTTTATACTTCCCTTGTTACCTAGTATCATTATTTACCAACCATGCTGAGCTACGTGCGGTGTTAGGTTTTGCATTGCTGGGACTTGTAGTGCCTATCCTGAGCTACATGCTTCAATGTTCAGTGTCCTCATCCTTATCCCTGAGCTTCAATGTTCAGTGTCCTCATCCCTATCCGCGAGCTTCAATGTTCAGTGTCCTCATCCCTATCCCCCTGCTTCAATGTTCAGTTTCCTCATCCTTATCCCCGTGCTTCAATGTTCAGTGTCCTCATCCTTATCCCCGTGCTTCAATGTTCAGTGTCCTCATCCTTATCCCTGTGCTTCAATGTTCAGTGTCCTCATCCCTATCCCCAGGCTTCAATGTTCACTGTCCTCATCCTTATCCCCATGCTTCAATGTTCAGTGTCCTCATCCCTATCCGCGAGCTTCAATGTTTAGTGTCCTCATCCTTATCCCCATGCTTCAATGTTCAGTGTCCTCATCGAAGCAGGGGGATAAGGATGAGGACACTGAACATTGAAGCACAGGGATAAGGATGAGGACACTGAACATTGAAGCACGGGGATAAGGATGAGGACACTGAACATTGAAGCAGGGGGATAGGGATGAGGACACTGAACATTGAAGCTCGCGGATAGGGATGAGGACACTGAACATTGAAGCTCGGGGATAAGGATGAGGACACTGAACATTGAAGCACAGGGATAGGGATGAGGACACTGAACATTGAAGCACAGGGATAGGGATGAGGACACTGAACATTGAAGCACAGGGATAAGGATGAGGACACTGAACATTGAAGCACAGGGATAAGGATGAGGACACTGAACATTGAAGCACGGGGATAAGGATGAGGACACTGAACATTGAAGCAGGGGGATATGGATGAGGACACTGAACATTGAAGCTCGCGGATAGGGATGAGGACACTGAACATTGAAGCTCGGGGATAAGGATGAGGACACTGAACATTGAAGCTCGGGGATAAGGATGAGGCACTGAACATTGAAGCACAGGGATAAGGATGAGGACACTGAACATTGAAGCACAGGGATAGGGATGAGGACACTGAACATTGAAGCACAGGGATAAGGATGAGGACACTGAACATTGAAGCACAGGGATAAGGATGAGGACACTGAACATTGAAGCACGGGGATAAGGATGAGGACACTGAACATTGAAGCAGGGGGATAGGGATGAGGACACTGAATATTGAAGCTCGCGGATAGGGATGAGGACACTGAACATTGAAGCTCGGGGATAAGGATGAGGACACTGAACATTGAAGCTCGGGGATAAGGATGAGGCACTGAACATTGAAGCACGGGGATAAGGATGAGGACACTGAACATTGAAGCAGGGGGATATGGATGAGGACACTGAACATTGAAGCATGGGGATAAGGATGAGGACACTGAACATTGAAGCAGGGGGATATTGATGAGGACACTGAACATTGAAGCTCGCGGATAGGGATGAGGACACTGAACATTGAAGCTCGGGGATAAGGATGAGGACACTGAACATTGAAGCTCGGGGATAAGGATGAGGCACTGAACATTGAAGCACAGGGATAAGGATGAGGACACTGAACATTGAAGCACAAGGATAAGGATGAGGACACTGAACATTGAAGCACGGGGATAAGGATGAGGACACTGAACATTGAAGCAGGGGGATAGGGATGAGGACACTGAACATTGAAGCATGGGGATAGGGATGAGGACACTGAACATTGAAGCTCTGGGATAAGGATGAGGACACTGAACATTGAAGCTCGGGGATAAGGATGAGGACACTGAACATTGAAGCATGTAGCTCAGGATAGGCACTACAAGTCCCAGCAATGCAAAACCTAACACCGCACGTAGCTCAGCATGGTTGGTAAATAATGATACTAGGTAACAAGGGAAGTATTAGTGTTGTAACGCACGGCCCAGTGTTTGTGTTGTGTTTAACATCACTTCCGTAACATTATGTGATGGTTTCGCTGAACTGTATTGCCGAAACTATGTTGGAACGCACGGCGCGAGTGTTTGGAATGCATCGCGCATGCGCAGTACGCAATTTCTGGCGGCAACGTCACTTCCGCAGCATCCTGTGATAGGCAGCAAAATATGACACTACACCGGCTCTAATACCTTAGGTAAGATTTGTGCTGGATCTTTTTCTTCCCCATCTGGCTACCATAGACTTTACAATCTGCTTTAGATCTACCAACAGCTATATAGTGCCAGGGCTGGTCTGATTGGATACAAATGTACATACAGTATTTATTACAGGTGTTTATACAGCACAAACAATTTAGGCAATGCTTTACTTATTGTACATTCACATCAATCTCTGCCCTCTAGGAGCTTACAATCTAAGCTATTTCACATACACACATACTAGCGTCATTTTAACCACTTAATGACCGCGTTATAGCTGAAAGACAACCTTAGGGTCTTTTGAGTATGTCATTTTTTTCCCACAAGTTTTTGGAAAATGTGGAAAGAAAATGAAAGTTTTATTTTTTTATTTTTTTTTAAACAAAGTTGTCAATTCATAAGATATTTCTAATAGACATGTGCAGTTCAAAATTGCATTCGTCCGAAAATCCACATGAATTACGGTCGAATCTGTCTTTGAAGGCTTATGGTGTCTGTCGAATGTATAAAGAAGTGTCATTTATGCAGGAAAAAAAGTCCTTTAAAATCACTCGCAGCTATTATGAATTGTCGGCTCCGTAATACAGAGAACACTCATTGAAAGTCATTGATAAAAAAAATAAAAAAAATAAATAAATAAAAAAGCGTGGGGGTCCCCCAAATTCAATTACCAGGCCCTTCAGGTCTGGTATGGATATTAAGGGGAACCCTGCGTCAAATTAAAAAAAAAATTTGACGTGGGGTTCCCCCTAAATATCCATACTAGACCCTTCAGGTCTGGTATGGATATTAAGGGGAACCCCGCGTCAAATTAAAAAAAAAATTGACGTGGGGGTCCCCCTAAAAATCCATACCAGACCCTTTATCCGAGCACGCAACCTGGCAGGCCGCAGGAAAAGAGGGGGGGACAAGAGAGCGGCCCCCCCTCCCTCCTGAACCGTACCAGGCCACGTGCCCTCAACATTGGGAGGATGCTTTGGGGGTCTGTGACCCCTCAAAGCACCTTGTCCCCATGTTGATGTGGAGAAGGGCCTCATCCCCACAACCCTGAGCGGTGGTTGTGGGGTTCTGCGGGCGGGGGGCTTATCAGAATCTGGAAGCACCCTTTAACAAGGGGGCCCCCAGATCCTGCCCCCCCGTTTGAAATGGTAAGGGGTACAAAAGTACCCCTACCATTTCACAAAGAAAGTGTAACAAATAGTTAAATAAGACAAACACACTTTTGAAAAATTCCTTTATTAAAAACAAAAAAAATGTAAAAAAATATTCCAGCGGTGGTAATCCACTCTTGCTATCCAGCGATGGATGGATGATTATCTCTCCGGGGTCCAGCGATGGCTGATCTCATCCAGCGCAGCGAATCCATCCATCTTCTGTCTCCACGGAGGAGACACTGCGGGGATCCCGACGGTCTGACGTTTGTTATATGCGGAGGGCGGAGGCGACCCCTGTCACTTGACCCCGCCCCCCTCTGACGCAAGGGGAAACCCGGGCTCCCCCGTGATGTATAGGTGACCCCGCCCCCTCTGATGTAACGGAAACCTGCCTCAGGGTTGTGGGGATGAGGCCCTTCTCCACATCAACATGGGGACAAGGTGCTTTGAGGGGTCATAGACCCCCAAAGCATCCTCCCAATGTTGACGGCATGTGGCCTGGTACGGTTCAGGAGGGGGGGTGCTCTCTCGTCCCCCCTCTTTTCCTGCGGCCTGCCAGGTTGCGTGCTCCTGAAGGGTCTGGTATGGATATTTAGGGGGACCCCCACATAAATTTTTTTTTTGACACGGGGTTCCCCTTAATGTCCATACCAGACCTGAAGGGCCTGGTAATTGAATTTAGGGGAGCTTTTTTTTTTTTTTTATCAATGAATGAATGAATTGTCGGCTAATACAGAGAACACTCATTGAGTGTTCTCTGTATAAACGGGAGCCGACAATTTAGCCGCAAGTGATTTTAAAAGACTTTTTTTTCCTGCACAAATGACACTTTGTGCAGGGACAGTTCTAAGCACCAGAAACATGCGCCCCTTCACAGGCATACTATAGACACCCTCCAGGTAAGACATTTAAAGGAATATTACACTTTTATTGTTTCACTTTAATCATTATTAAAATCACTGCTCCTGAAAAAACGGCCGTTTTTAAAACTTTTTTTTGCATTGATACATGTCCCCTGGGGCAGGACCCGGGTCCCCAAACACTTTTTAGGACAGTAACTTGCAGAATCTTTTCTCTCTGTCAAATCTTTTTTCTCTGTCGAATATTTTCTATATATAATCTTGGACTAATAGAGGTAAGGTTAGGCACATTCGACCACAGTTTCTATAGACAGATTGTTATTGTCAGAGTCACGTCGAATCTCCTATTCTATATCGAACTGTTGTAACAATGAAAATGAAAATAAAGCATTTATTTATGTTGGATCTTTTGTTTTTCGGATTCTGTGCTTTCGTTATCGTTTGTCAAAACGAAAACGAAAATACCTGAAATTCGGACGAAAATGCATTCGGACGAAAACGAATGCACATGTCTAATTTCTAACAAATAGCATGTACATAGCAAAAATTACACCCCAAAATACATTCTGCTACTCCTGAGTATGGAGATACCACATGTGTGAGACTTTTACACAGTCTGGCCACATACAGAGGCCCAACATGCAGGGAGCACTATCAGGCATTCTAGGGGCATAAATTACATATTTCACTTCATTCCTGCCTATCACACTTTTGAAGGCCCTGAAGCACCAGGACAGTGGAATTACAAACAAAATTACCCCATTTTTGAAAGCAAACACCCCAATGCATATTCTATGAGGCATAGGCTGCAGATAGGTAGTCGGCTACTCTAATGGACTGAACACAGGTACTTGGGTACTCTGGTCTGGAGACAGGTACTTGAGTACTCTGATTGTCTGCAGATAGATACTCTGGAGATAGGTACTTGGGTACTCTGGGCGGGAGACAGGTACTCAGGTACTCTGATTAGGTGGATAAAGGTACTCATGTACTCTGACTAGATGGAGACAGGTACTCGGGTACTCTGGGTTGCAGGCAGGTACTTTGATGGGCTGGAGACAGGTACTCGGGTACTCTGATGGGTTGCAGATAGGTACTCAGGTACTCTGATGGGCTGGAGACAGATACTCGGGTACTCTGATGCGCTTCAGATAGGTACTCGGGTACTCTGGCCTGGAGACAGGTACTCGGGTACTCTGGTCTTCAGATAGGTACTCGAGTACTCTGGGCTGGAGACAGGAACTCGGGTACTCTGTTGAGCTGGAGACAGGTACTCGGGTATTCTGATGAGCTGGAGACAGGTACTCGGGTATTATGATGAGCTGGAGACAGGTACTCGGGTATTCTGATGAGCTGGAGACAGGTACTCGGGTATTCTGATGAGCTGGAGACAGGTACTTGGGTATTCTGCTGAGCTGGAGACAGGTACTCAGGTACTCTGATGGGCTGCAGAAAGGTACTTGGGTACTCTGGGCTGAAGACAGGTACTCGGGTACTCTGTTGAGCTGGAGATAGGTACTCGGGTATTCTGATGAGCTGGAGACAGGTACTCAGGTACTCCGATGGGCTGCAGATAGATACTCGGGTAATCTGATGGTCTGCAGATAGGTACTCAGGGCTGGGGACAGGTACTTGGGTACTCTGATGGGCTGGTGACAGGTATTTGAGTACTCTGAAGGGTTGTGACAGGTACTCAGGTACTCAGATGGTCTGCAGATAGGTACTCAGGTACTCTGGGCTGGGGACAGGTACTCGGGCACTCTGAGGGGTTGTGACAGGTACTCTGATGGGCTGGTGACAGGTCTACTTTATTACTGAGGGGGGCAATGAGTGTGATTTGGTATACACTGTGGGCGGTAACTAGCTGTCGGGGGTTGGACTGTGTTAGAGTGGCCCGCCTCGTCCCAGATCGCCGCTCTGCACAGCCTGGGGCGCGCACGTGCGGCGTGCACGAGGACAGTGCTTGTGACCGGTTGTAATTGGACACAGCCGGTATATACATTATACATTGGCTCTTTACACTGCTAGGGGATGGGCTGTGTCCCGAGGGACACGCCTTATTCCCAATTGCCACGCTGAGCGCCAAGAACGGGCCGACGTCATATGACATCCATCTGGAGGGAGGAGATGTTGCTGCTGGGGCCATTTTACTATGGCCAGGTATGGAAGTGGTTAAATAATAAAAAAAAACACAGGAAAGTTTACTACTGCTGTAAGTGAATGGGGCCGCGCTGCAACCACCCCACTGTTTTCACCTGGTGATCCCGCCAGTAAAACATTGCCTGTATAAAGCCTGGTACACATTATACATTCTTTGTTGTTCAACCCAGCGGGCTGAATGAAAAAAACCTGACAGATCGCTGTACTAACACCATTGGCTGCGAGTGCTGATTGGATGCTTTTCAGCATGCTCATTTAAGAGAAGCTGGTTATTAGATCGGTTTGTGCTGTATAGCAATCTGTACACATGGGCCAAAAGTTGGTTTCTACTGTACTGGCTGATTTGGGCTGATATTCAGCCCATTTGTTCCCGGCCTTAGATTGCCAGATTTGAAGAGCGGCATTGTTAATCTTGGGGGGTGTAAGATGTACTAGCAGATTTAGATACACCAATTGAAGCTGAATTCCAGCTCACATAGTTGCAGCAAATGTTATTTCCTCCTTTTTGGATAAAGGTTTTACATAAATAAATAAAAGCTGATCATTGTAAGCACCCCTGCCAGTAGTAAATGATTTGTCTCATCCCTGTAACTGCTACATCTTTAAAAACAACAGACTTACTGGCCGGATCACAAAATTAAAATAGAAGACAGAAAGCCTAAAAAAGAAAACAAATGCAGCCATCACATCTAAGTATCGGTAAGCTGCAATATGATAAACATTTGCTTTTGGGTTTAATACAGTTTTAAAGCAGAACTACACTGCATCTGAGCACCACAAACCAAAAACACAATTTAATTCAATTTTATTATTCAAAGTAAACTCCCCCATCCATCCGTGTCTCTATGCTTTAAAGGAGAAGTACAGCCAAAGCTTGCTTAGTTGGACTTCTCCTATGGATCACAGAAGTGCTGATCGTTCTGCACTCCTGTGAACCATTTTCATTAGACATCGGGCTAAAGCATGCTGTAGGGTGACTTCACATCGCTGGTCCAGGCTCGGGCAAGATCGCGAGTCGGGATCTGCCCACATACCTGGACCAGCACCCGGCTCAGCCTCTCAACGAGCCGCTGGGAGCCTGAGCCGGCCAATCTCCCGCCCCCTCCACAGCCCAGAGCTCCAGTAAGCTTAGGGGGGAGGTGTGTTTGGGCAGAGCAGAGAGCTGGTGACTGAAGGTCACCAGCTCTCTACTCAGGGAGCCCTGAGAACCACACGATCAGTGGTGTTTGGTCGCTCGGTTATCAGTGTTAGAGCCGACGGCGGACAGATGCAACATTGGAACAATGCTGCATCCACCTAGGTAAGTATGATTCAGAGAAAACAACATACTTCTCTTTTAATTTGCAGATGATTCATGTAGCATTTACTTCCTGGAATACATCTGCCCTTAGCTCAGGCATAGCTCCCAACTGTCCCTGATTTTGAGGGACTGTCCCTGATTTGGAGCAATGTCCCTCTTTCATTTGTCCCTCATTTTGGTCTGATCTATATAGTTGTATATAAAATGCACTTTTTATCTTTCAGAAAGTGTTTCCCAGTGCTAAACCTTTCATCTGATTTCCAAATTGCTGCATTTGTAAATGTTAAAAGCCAATATAAAGGAATAATAGTGGTAAAAAAAAGCCCTTGTGAATTGAATTAACCTTTTTTTTTTTTTTTTTGGTTAATTCTCCTTTCAGGGGGTGTGTCGGGGGGGGCGTGTCCTATGCCTACATACATTTGCAAGTAGGTGTCCCTCCTTCCCATCTCAAAATGTTGGGAGGTGTGGCTCAGGCATGCAGGCCAGATGGGTGTGCTTAGATGGAAAAACCTCCTCCTCCCCTCCCGAAGACTCATGGGATTTATGATATAATTTGCCTAGGCATGAAACCAGGAAGTAACAGTAGAAATGTAAAAAAAAAAAAAATTAAAAAAAGTTCAACACCAGTAAATGTGCTCTACAGCACTTTCCTATCTGTTTACAAATGCTAGCTGCATAAGGATTACAATTGTTAAATGAGAGAGTAAAGTTCCACTTTATGGCATAGCTCCCAACTGTCCCTGATTTCGAGGGACTGTCCCTGATTTGTAGCAATGTCCCTCTGTCCCTCTTTCCTCCTCATTTGTCCCTCATTTTGATCTGATCTATATAGATGTATATAAAATGCACTTTTTATCTATCAAAAAGTGTTTCGCAGCGCTAAACCTTTCATCTGATTTCTAACTTGCTGCATTTGTAAATTCTAAAATATAAAGGAATAGTAGTGGTAAAAAAAAGAACTTGTGGGTTTAACCAATCTTGTTTTTTTTGTACAATTCTCCTTTAAGGGGGCGTGACAAGGGGTGTATCCTATGCCTGCATACCTTTGCTTATAGGTGTCCCTCATTCCCATCTCAAAAAGATAGGAGGTATGTTATGGGGTTAACCAGACTCAGAATATATCTTCTGGAAATATACAAATGTGGAAGAGGAAGCACTGACAATAGTGGAAGGCCCATCCAAATACTCATAGCAATCATAATTTAACCCTTTCCCGCCGAGCGTACGCAGATGTGCGTACTCGGCTTCCGGGGGGTATACCGGGATGATGCCCGCACCTGCAGGCATCATCCCGGTACCGTTTTTTTCAGCAGGCGATTGGCTATCCAGGCATAACAACCAATGTGGCTAAAAGCCGCTCGGCTGTTATGCCGGAGGAGCGGGAGGGGACGTCCCCCCCTCCCGCCGCCTTCCGCCGCTGTTACCGGTGCTCCCGCTCGATCGGGAGCACCGATTCAAATTCCGCTGCCTCCGGCTGCTAGGGAGGAACTGGAACAAAGCCGTAATCGGCTTCGTTCCAGTCTCCTCATAGTAAACACGGAAGCGTCGTCATGACGTCACTTCCCGTTTACTCGGCTGCCAATGGCGCCGGTTTTAAAAAGATATACGGTATTCAGAATCGCCTGAATACATTGAAGTGTAAAGGAGGGGTGGGGGGGTCTTTTAGACCCCCAATCCCTCCATAAAGAGTACCTGTCACCACCTATTACTGTCACAAGGGATGTTTACATTCCTTGTGTTAGCAATAAAAGTGATCACATTTTTTTTTTTTTTTAAACAATTTAGTCATTTTAAAATAAATAAAATAAATAAAAAAAATAAAAAAAATTTTTAAAGCGCCCGCCGTCCCCGCGAGCTCGCGAAGCAAAGAAAGCGCATACGGAAGTCGCGCCCGCGTATGTAAACGGTGTTCAAATCACACATGTGAGGTATCGCCGCGATCGTCAGAGCGAGAGCAATAATTCTAGCACTAGACCCAGTCTGTAACGCTAACGTGGTAACCGTAAAAATTTTTTAAAGCGACGCCTATTGAGATTTTTAGGTACCGTACTTTGTCGTCAATCCACAAGTGTGCGCAATTATAAAGTGTGACATGTTTGGTATCTATTTACTCGGCGTAACATTATCTTTCACATTACGGAAAAAAATTGGGCTAATTTTACTGTTTTTTTTTTTTTTTATTCATGAAAGTGTCCCTTTTCCCAAAAAGTTGCGTTTAAAACACCGCTGCGCAAATACCGTGTGACATAAAATATTGCAACAATCGCCGTTTTATTCTCTAGAGTCTCTGCTAAAAAAATATATATAATGTTTGGGGGTTCCAAATAATTTTCTAGCAAAAAATATGGATTTTAACTTGTAAACACCAAATTCCAAAAATAGGCTTAGTCATGAAAGGGTTAAAGTTTGCTGTTACTGATAATGCACTATGCATCCCCTGCAAGCTCCGGGGTTCCCCTTTAAATACCAGGAAAATATGCTCTGCCATATTGGAAGTCCATAGATTCTCGCTGACAGTGGTCCTCTATCAATTCATAATTGGGGGGTGCCCCGGTATCAAGCACTTTGCCCCTTTCCTCTCTCATGCAGCTTCAATGTGCGTGGGCAAGGCTGCAGGTGTATTTCATAGCGGCAGAGAGGGAACTGTGCGGAAATCTTAGGGATAAGTGGGATTAATGTCGCATTAATGGGATCAGTTTGTGTATACACAGTGAGTCATACGCTATGAGGACCATAAATCAGAGCTTGCAGAGTGTAAAAAAAAAAAAAGAAAGCAGAACTGGGCCCTCTGCCCATCTCCCTCCCAAGAAGAGTCATAAATAAGAGAACGGCCCCTGCCAGGCCGCCAAAAGGCACCTGACGCCCAGCAGTCACTGCAGGAATTACAGCAAGGCATCCATCACTTTAATGCTTGTACTTTGCAAATTAAAGCCGTCATCGCCCGGTCCGGAGGACAATTTAAACCTTTGACGTCCTTCAGTTCTATTCTTCCCTTTTTCTGAAACGCCTCTTCCCTCTCTCACAATACTTTTTTCTCATTTGATTATACAAGTATTTATTGTGGGAGTGCTAGTAGTAAACTGCCGCTTATCGTACATCTACGCCAAGGTTCTATGTACCCGCTATCAAGGAACTACCCCCCAGCATGGTCACTGAGGCCTAATCATTTATTTACAGCTATAGGGGCCTAAATTGCATAGGTGATGCATTTTTGTTCCTTCAACCAGAATGTTGAATAAAAAAAAAAATTATTTGATTCCCCCCACCGCCACACTTGGTGTTGATGGAGGGAATTCCTCCTGCTATTGTATTCTGAAATCGGGGTGAATTCCCCATTGTCAGAACACAGCAATCAGTGTTTCCGGCTGTAGCCGGGAGCAATGATCGAGCGAAGAAAAAAAAAACAGACAGGCTGGTTTTACAGAAGTCGTGTGAGATATCAACGTTTGTACAACCAGCCTGCCCACAGATGGATCAAAATTTGGCCAGTCCCTGCTGACCTGGCTTAAAGTTGCTGTAACTATAAAAAAATTAAATGACCCTGTTCCTTTAAAGTGGTTGTAAACCCTTACAAACCACTTTGACCTACAGGTAAGCCTAGATTAAGGTTTACCTGTAGGTCCAAGAAATATCTCCTAAACCTACACGGTTTAGGAGATATTTACTAAAAGACAGTCACAGCTGTCTACGGCGCATGCGCCGTAGACAGCGGCGCGCAGGCGCACTATCGCCGTTAGTGGCGGCTCCCGTGCGCATGCGCGGTAGTGACGTCATTGCTGCTCCGGCGATGTGAGTGACCGGAGCAGCGATACCTGGAAGAAGATGGATGCTCCGGACTACAGGGGACAGCGGTGACTTCGCTGGCTCCTGTGTCAGTTAAGTGACACATAATGGACTACTATGCGATGCATAGGAACCCATTGCAGGGAGACAAAGAGGAAGTAAACCCATCAGGGTTTACTTCCTCTTTAAAGCAGGATATACAGCATAGTGCTTGTGCGGTGTCATTTGTACCGCTCTACGCTGTAAAATACCTGGTTGATCCTGCCTGTTCCTGTGTCCTCCTTACTGTGCTGACCACAGTAACCATGGCTGCTGATCCAGGGTACCGTGGTCAGTTTATGTGCCTCTATCATCCCGCTGCTCTCCCTCTGCCCCTCCCTGCCTGCCTGTCAGCTCAGCAATGTGTGTGTGTGTGCAAACTGTCTCCTCCCTGCCTCTCCCACCACTATTGCGCTGTGGCTGTAAAATCACTAATCAAAAATCCTGGAATCCCTTCTGTTACAGCAAGATATACTGTGCAATTGTTTTTTTTTATTTTTTATTACACAGCAAAATACCTTATTTGAGAGCACTGCTGTGCGCTTATGTGACCTCCCACTGTTCTCCTCCTCCTCTCCTCCTGGCTGATGTCAGAAGGGAATCTTAGCCCCTCCCACTGTGGTTCTCAGATCGGAGAAGGAGAGCCCCGGGAGGTCACGTGACCGCACCTCAAAATGAAGGTATTTTGCTGCATAATTTAAAAAAAGACACAGATACTGCACAGTATATCTGGTTTATATTTGGTTTTATTTGACATACGTTGCTCTTCCAGTGCTCCTTGCTGCAAAGGCCAGGTATAGATGGGGGCAGTGGCCATTTGTTTGTATATCTTGCTGTAACAGAAGGGATTACAGCATTTGTGACTAGTGACTTTACAAGGGCTTTAATTTCAATCCATCTATGGCCAGTTTAAAGAGGAAGTAAACCCTGATGGGTTTTACTTCCTCTTTTGCTCCCTGTATACTATAGCCTGAAAATTAAAAGCATAATGGCCTAGTATGCATCGCATACTAGCTCATTATGTGTCACTTACCTGCAAAAGAATACAGCGATGTCTCCTGTGTAGGCAGTGTCCATCTTCAAGCCCCTCTTCCTTCCTGGCCGTGGACTCCGGCTCTGTGATTCGCCGGAGCCGCGTGACGTTACTCTCGCGCATGCACATAGTAACGGCACATGCTAGGGAAGAAATGGCACGGAGTTTCGTTTCTTCCACGCGCATGCACTGTTCACTTTATCGGCGGACGTTTAGGAGATATTTCCACTACCTATAGGTAAGCCTTATTCTAGGCTTACCTACAGGTAGAAGTCCCAAAAAAGGGTTTACAACCACTTTAAAGAGCAAGTAAACCCCTGGTGGGTTTTACTTCCTCTTTATTTCCCTGCAATGGTAAAGCATAATGGATTACTATGCATCGCAGAGTAGCCCATTGCGTGTCACTTACCTGAAACCGAAGCCTGCGATGTCACTGCTGTCCCTACTAGCAGGGAGCGTCCATCTTCACCCCTCTTCCTTCCGGGGGCCGCGAAATCCGGCTCTGTGACTGGCCGGAGTTCGCATGATGTCACTCCCGCACATGCGAGCGCGAGCCGCCAGTCACGGCATGACCCCTTGTTAGAAACGGCACGATCTGCCCTTTCTAAAGTGCGCATGCGCCGGAGACATCGGCGAATGCACTGCCAGCTTTTTTTGTAAATACCTCCTAAACCATGGAGGTTTAGGAGATATTTCAAGCACCTACAGGTAAGCCTTAATATAGGCCTACCTGTAGGTAAAAGTGGTTTTACAGGGTGTACAACCACTTTAAGAAAATCAAGGAGATGCCAACCAATTTTTATCATTTTATAGCTAGCAAGGAAGGTGCACATGGGAGGGCTGTGGGGAGGAAAGGGGTTATGTTTTAATTTATCCTTTGTCCTATAAAGTAAGACTGGCCATCAGGGGCAGACTGACAACTCATTCGGCCCCCGGGCAATAGGAGATTATGGGGCCACACAGTATACACAAACACACACATAGTATACAATCACACAGTATACACACACATGTTTCTATTGGCTGAGAAGGTACTGGAGAGGTGGGGCAGCTATAATCTCATTTTTAGACCAAAAGGATGTCAGTAAGGGACATTTCAGAGACAGATGTAAAAAAAAAAAAATGTTTACATACTGTCCCTGGTTTTACTGAGACTGGCAACCCTCATGGGGCCCCCTAGTGGCATGGGGCCCTCGGGCATTGCCCAAGTGGCCCAATGGTCAGTCCGCCCCTGCTGGCCATACACCTATAGATCATCTGCAGATTTTCTATGGTCAGGTGGAAAAGGTGGAACAGATTCCTCCATCTACGCTGAACTGTGTGGATGGAAGATTCTCCCACTGGCCCAAGCTTCCATATCTTGCTAGTCGGCCCCCGCTGGCTCTCACAATACCTGAACATTCTGATTGGGTGCAGGCATTGTTTAGGTTGAGAGCCAGCGGGGCCGACTAGCAAGATACTGAAGCTTGGCCCAGTGGGAGATTCCTCCATCCACACAGTTTAGCATACACGGAGAAATCTGTTGCACTTTTTTCATCTAACCATATAAAATATGCAGATAATCTATAGGTGTATGGCCAGCTTTAGTCCCCTACATATGAACGAGTTCTGTTCTGTTCCGAGAGAGCGTTTGTAAATTAAATTTCTACATAAGTTAGCCTAGGGACCCAACTAACACAATTGGCTATACAGTACTGTACTGTAATAGGTTTATAATGCAGAATTTTTCACACAAATAATGATAGTGTACTCTATGCAGTACTGTACAGTACAAGTACACAAAAGCGCAACCACGTGTAGGGGAGGCACGCAGGTGACAATGAATGTAAGCCAGGCACGTGAACTAACTTATGTGATTGGACATGAGAACGTATGTTCCTACCTTTAAATGTTTGCAACTTGAAGGTTTAAAGCCCATATATACCTTTTGTTTTTTATTTGGCGGGGCTTGGATGACATCACAATGCTTGATCCTGTACAGCAAGTGTGGGTTCTTGGTAAAGCAATTTTGCACAGTATCACTATAATTATTAGAAAGACTGCATATATCTGGTGCGATGGAGCACCCATAGAATGTGAGTGCATTTTATCTGCATTTACAAATCAATAATAAATACTATAAAGGATAACGCACTATTTTGTTTACGTGAGCAGAGATAAAGGAGAAGGAAAGCACTAGATTGAGGAAAACTGCCACTCAGCACAAGGAGGAGGACAGATCATAGTCCCATCTACGGGACACAAGTGGGATTTGACCGAGCAGTAACTAACATGTGAGGTCAAAGCATTGAGGTGAGAGGACAACTGGGGGTGTTTTTTTTGACCACAGAATGTATAAAAGAAGACAAAGGTGGAATCTGTACCAGGGATAACACTCCCAGGAATATATTTGCATCTTAATGATTTACAAAGGACTGTTTTGGGTTTGCTTGAGAACACTAATATACTATATACAACCGGATGTGTGTGTGTTTTTTTGGATACAATTTTTTCACATTTGGAGGTGAATAGAGTTTTATGCATGTTTGATGAGTCCCAAACAGGCACTCGCTAGTGTTGTGCACAAAGGAGTTGGATAATCCAATGCTCCTGGACATTATATTTGCTGAGGAAAATAAAGTGTTGGTAGGGGGCTGGACCCCAAAAGTGAGTGAAATAATTTCCAATTACTGTATATACTCGAGTATAAGCCGAGGCACCTAATTTTACCACAAAAAACTGGGAAACCGTATTGACTTGAGTATAAGCCTAGGGTGGGAAATGCAGCAGCTACTGGGTAAACAATGCCCATCTGCAGCCTCACTATGCCCATCTGCAGCCTCACTGTGCCCATTTGCAGCCTCACTGTGCCCACCTGTATCATCAGTGCCCATCTGCAGCCTCATTGTGCCCATCTGCAGTCTCACTGTGCCCATTTGCAGCCACACTGTGCCCATTTGCAGCCTCACTGTAACCACCTGTATCTTCAGTGCCCATCTGCAGCCTCACTGTGCCCATCTGCAGCCTCACTGTGCCCACTTGCAGCCTCACTGTAACCACCTGCATCATCAGTGCCCATCTGCAGCCTCACTGTGCCCATCTGCAGCCTGATTGTGCCCATTTGCAGCCTCACTGTGCCCATCTGCAGCCTCGCTGGGCCCATTTGCAGCCTCACTTTGCCCATCTGCAGCCTCACTGTAACCGCCTGTATCATCAGTGCCCATCTGCAGCCTCACTATGCCCATCTTCAGCCTCATTGTGGCCATCTGCAGCCTCACTGTGCCCATCTACAGCCTCACTGTGCCCATCTGCAACATAACTGTAACCACCTGCATCATCAGTGCCCACCTGCGGCCTCACTGTGCCCATAGGCGGCCTCACTGTGCCCATCTGAAGCCTCACTGTAACCACCTGTATCATCAGTGCCCATTTGAAGCCTCACTATGCCCATCTGCAGCCTCATTGTGCCCACCTGCAGCCTCACTGTGCCCATCTGCAGCCTCACTGTGCCCATCTGTAGCCTCACTGTGCTCATTTGCAGCCTCACTGTGCCCATCTGCAGCCTCACTGTAACCACCTGTATCATCAGTGCCCATCTGCGGCCTCACTGTGCCCATCTGCAGCCTCACTGTGCCCATCTGCAGCCTCACTGTAACCACCTGTATCATCAGTGCCCATCTGTGGCCTCACTGTGCCCATCTGCAGCCTCATTGTGCCCATCTGCAGCCTCATTGTGCCCATCTGCAGCCTCGCTGTGCCCATTTTCAGCCTCACTGTGCCCATCTGCAGTCTCACTGTAACCAACTGTATCATTAGTGCCCATCTGCAGCCTCACTATGCCCATCTGCAGCCACACTGTGCCCATCTGCAGCCTCACTGTGCCCATTTTGCAGCCTCACTGTGCCCATCTGCAGCCTCACTGTGCCCATTTGCAGCCTCCCTGTGCCCACCCGTACCTTTGATAACCAAAACAGCAGGTGTCTCCTGCTGTGTCATGCAGTCTTAACTGTTCGGCGGCCATCCACTGTAACAAAGCCCCGCCTCCTCCTCCTTCATGATAGACTGAACAATGATTCTGTTTCCCAGCATTGTATCAGTGTTCAGTGTTCCGTCTATCACGGCTGAGTATAAGTCGAAGGGGGCTTTTTCAGCATAGAAAATGTGCTGAAAAAGTCGGCTTATACTTGAGTATATATGGTAGGCTCTTTGAGGCTGTTATTTGACAGCCAAGGTGTTTTTGCAGTCCCCGGGGCAGTCCAAAGGATATATAGATAAAAGATATATAGATAAGGATAAAAGCATGACAGATCACAAATAAGTCAAGAAAAAACCTTGTTTCTCAGAAAAAAACTTTCAGAAGTTAAAGCCAACATGTTCCGAGGTTCACACATCCCCTTCTTCAAGGCTTGTTGTGTATTGGCAAGTTTGAAAAGACTGGACAACTGAAGATTTAAGGCCGGTTCACACTATAGCGATGTCAGACATCGCTAGGGTTGCCACCTTTAAACCCGAACACATATTAATTACACAGGTTCTATGGCTGATTAAGGTGGTAATTAAACTCACTTAGTGCCTTCCCTGTATTCAATTAGCCACAGAACCTGTGTAATTAATATGTGTTCAGCTTTAAAAGGAATGAGGTGGCAACTCTAGACATCGCATGTGATTCGCATTGCACTGCTGTACCGATCACATGCGATGTCTGTGCGATGCGAATTCAGCCATACAGATTGTGTGGCTGAATTTGCATCGCATTTGGACCAATCTCATGCAGGACCCTTTTTTTGTCCGCATTAGAATAGGATCGCATGGGTGATTCCTGTCCAAATTCACAGTTCGCACTGTGATCTGAGAACCGATGGGAGTGTCAATACAAACTTAACACCCCCATATTGGTTCGCAGATCACAGTGCGAACTGTGAATTTGGACAGTAATCACCCATGCGATCCTATTCTAGTGCAGAGGGCATTGTGAACCGCCGGTGATTGAGGTGCGATGCGGAAACCCACACTGGATTTGCAGGGCTTCCCGCATCGCACAAGTGTGAACTGAGCCTAACATTGATAGGCAACCCATGTGTTATTATAAATCTTCAGTAGTCCAGTATTTTAAAACATTGCCAACATACAAGCCCTGATGAAGGGGGATGTGTGAACGCCCGAAACTCGTTGGCTTTATCTTCTGAATTTTTAGTTGTGAGAAATAAACTTTTTTTCCTGGACTTATTTTTGATATATGGCGCCCTTATCCTTCTATATAGTATATCCTGGACATTATATTGGAACCTCATCAATCATCACATCACAATGTGAAGCCTTAGTTACACAATCCATGCATAGTGGCCCACAGCAACAAAGAAGAGCCAGAAGAACAATGTAAAACAGTTGATGGGCTTGCACAGGTTAATTCACTTTCTTATTGATAAAAAAAAAGCATCGGTTGGTGGACAGAATGCCGAAAACCCAACAGACTTTATTTTCAGAAGGCCAAACCAGGTTATTTCACTTTATTGCAGGTACCCCATGAACCCACTTATAACCCATCCCCACCCATTCCCACTGAGACCCCTACCAATAATTAGTTAAATACATATAAATTATTATCTCCGGTCTCCACATCTCTGTGGAATATTGCGGTCCATGATAAATAAATAAACTTTGGGCTGCATATTGCCCACAGTCCCTCAGTCTGTATCTTATGGGGAGGGCAGAGCCCCACTCTCTTCCTCGGAGCAAAAAGACTCTGGGCTGTAGCGGAGCTGGCCGTTGTGTCGTAAGATGTTTGTGTCTCTCTCTGACCCTTGGAAGTCTACGTCTTCTTCCTCTTCTTCCTCCTCCTCCTCCTCCTCCTCCTCATCATCCTGGGCATCCTTGCTGGGTGCTATGCCCTCTGACCTCTTCCTGTCGCTGTGGTTGGACAGCACCTGCTCTTTCCCCTTACGACTCCTCTTCCACTTCATTCTGCGGTTCTGAAACCAGATCTTTACCTGGGTAGAGAAATCAGACCAATGTTACAAAGCCAACAGTCCAGTCCTCAACAATTCAAAAACATTTTCTTCAAACAGTGTTAGGAATTATCATCTCCATTCTTGAAAAACCAAGAAAAACTTTTTTTTAGTTTAGAACATTTTTTGGGGGGGGGGGGAATAGAATTTTCAGTATTGGCCACAAGAGGGCACACATGCCCTTGAACAGCAAAAAAATGGGTCTTGGTTGCAACTAAAGAACTTAAAGAGGAAGTAAACCCTGATGAGTTTACTTCCTCTTTGTTTCCCTGCAAAGGTAAAGCATAATGGACTACTATGCATCGCATAGTCATCCATTATGTGTCACTTACCTGACACAGGAGCCAGCAAAGTCACCGCTGTCCCCTGTAGTCCGGAGCGTCCATCTTCTCGGTGGGTCTCGCTGCTCCGCCGCTGTCATTTGGCGAAGCCACGATGATGTCACTCCAGGGCATGTGCACGGGAGCCGCCACTCGCGGCATATCGCTGTTGACAGCGGCGCGCTCAGTGCATGCGCCCTAGACAGCGGTGCCTGTCTATCGGCAAATATCTCCTAAACAGTGTAGGTTTAGGAGATATTTCTTGGACCTACAGGTAAGCCTCAATATAGGCTTACCTGTAGGTCAAAGTTGGTTGTGAGGGTTTAAAACCACTTTAAGGGTACTTAAGGTGCAGATGTCACATGGTTTGGGGTTCCGGTCCAGAAGTATGTTCTGACTCCATGGGCCTGGTCCTCCTGAGAAGCCCCCAGGAAGGCTATGGCCTGGGGTGCGGATCCACCCGACTTTATGTCTCTGGGCTGGCTAGCCCGAGGCAAGGAAACTAAGGAAAGGATTCAGAGGTGGTCCGGTGCCGTCTCCGGTTGTGGAGAGGCTCAGCAACTTTTTAGCTATCCAGGGGAGGACTCTTTAGAAGAAGGCCACTCAAAGGTTGGCTTCTTAGCAAGAGCCTGGTAAGGCTGAATGACCTAAGTGAATCCAGTCTTGTGGGTATAGCCGAACCGGCTGAAAGATCCAGGTATCACACGAGTGTTCTACAAGTTCTAGTTTCTTACATGTTCTACAACGTCTGTGGCAGAGACTTATTCCTACATGTTCTACAACAAAGTCCCTTTAAGCGGGAACCCCTAGACGTAAATCGAGGCAAAGAAGGTAACGGTAAGCCCAATCAAACCAGCAGCTCCTTCGGGGGTCAGTGCATATAGAGTACAGGGGTCAGGACTTTATATAGATGCACAGATCAGCTTGCAGATTTCAGTGATCAGAAATGTGTGCCTCCCATAGGAATGCCCCTTTAAATGTTTGTCAATGATGTATGTCCCTCTCCTCCTGCTACCCATCCTACCTAACCTGTGTAGAAACATCTATATGCTTACTTCTTTTTTAGTCTGCTCTGGTCCGGTCATGTGATCCCAGAGCTCCGTCTCCCCTGTGTTAGTGAGAGGCTGCTGCAGAGGAGAGGGGAATGCCACAATGGCTGGGACATAGGAGCCTATGGGTGACGCACCGCTCCCGGAATTCCCAGCCAGTGTGGGGTGCCCCCTGGCTAGGAGCTGTGGGATCACTTCAGCAGACTAAAAAAAAAAAGAAGGTAGGTATACATATCTTTTTTAAACAGGTTAAGCAGGATAGGTAGCAGGAAGGGGGGGGGGGGGGGTTAGTTTTAAGCATAGTTAGTTTTAAGCATAGTTAGTGCCCGCTTGCTGCTCTGTGTGTCCTTTTTGTGGTCAGTGTACCTACTCTGTGGTAAGTGTGTCGCCTTTTCATTGTCAGTCAATAGAAGTAGTGTTATTACTTACAGAAGAGAAGCAATTGCTGCCAGAGGTGAAAAGGGAGGGCTTGTTTACATTGTTTATACTTGTGATCACTGAGATTGGTTCACAGCAATCACAAGGCACAGAGCCACTCTGATTGGCTCTGTGTTTTTTTTACTGTGATCTGCACTGCCTAATGCACATGCTAAAAACACAAGGCCCTTTATAAACAGTCCACCTACCTGCTTTCTTTTTTTTAGTGGCTTAAAATAATTTAGGACTAATTATTCAGATTCTTGCCCAGACATCCTTTAGCTAAATAGTAAGGAATGTTTGGGGATTGATATCAGGAGATTTTTTAGGCAAAGCTGCTGATGGTCCAGCTCTGCCTGAAGACCAGTCCTTGGAAAATCCCCTACCAAACGCTATGTCATACCTCCCAACTTTTTGAGATGGGAATGAGGGACACCTATCAGCAAAAGTAGGCAGGCATAGGACACACCCCTGGCCACGCCCTCTTAAATGAGACTTGTACAAAAAAACAAGATTGGTTAAACCAACAAGGGCTTTTTTTTTACCACTGCTATTCCTTTATATTGGCTTTTGGAATTTAAAAATGCAGCAATTTAGAAATCGGATGAAAGGTTTAGCTCTGGAAAACACTTTTTGAAAGATAAAAAGTGCATTTTATATACATCTATATAGATGAGATCAAAATGAGGGACAAATGAGGAGGAAAGAGGGACAGAGGGACATTGCTCCAAATCAGGGACAGTTGGGAGGTATGCGCTATGTGACTATGGGACACCAAGGAGAAGCCATATTTCCATTATAATAGTAAGATTTTCAAGTTCAGTTTCATAACCAGTTTCATAAACCAAACATTCTGATTTATAAAATAACTTTGTGTGCATTATAGTCGAAGTGTTACTAAACCCAGGATCCTGCATTCACTATATCTGGCCTCCCACAGTACACAGAACACGGAAATACAATTATTTTAGGAAATATAAACCGCTAAATACCTTTTCTCATCAGCAGTATATAACAGTCTTGTGACTTCTATCAGTGTCTGGTTAAAGCTTGTAGGCGGATTTTTTATTCTGCTCTGACTGTTCTATGAGGCTGGTGAATCCATGGCCCTCTGTCTGGGCAGTGCTGATTGGCCCTGTGCTGATCACATGCACCCTGCCCCCCCCCCCCCCCCCAAGAAAAAAAAAGAAGAAATAAAGCTCTCTAGCAATACATACCAATCTGAGCATGTGCCGAGTGTTCCCAAGGCTCTGTTCTATCAGCAGATGGATCGGGGACAGTAAAAAAAAGGGGGGAGGATCAGAGAAGACAGGATCAAACAGCCTTTTTTACACAATGTTCAGGATTAACCCCTTAGATTCCACAGTGAGTATAACAAACATGCTTTACTGCATATGCAGACTGATTTTACTGTTGTGGGTTTAGTAACACTTTAATCATTCATGACAGGTCCTCTTTATTGCATAAATCCGCATGTGTCACCCACCTGTGTCTCTGTCAGCATAAGAGACGTGGCCACCTCAAAGCGCTTTGGCCGTGACAGATATTTGTTGAGCTTGAATTGGTTCTCCAGCTCCAGCAGCTGCTGACTAGTGAAGGCTGTACGAGGCCGTCTGCATTTCCCCATAAGACCAGGCTGGTTAGATGCTGCAGGACAAGAAATGTCAGCATTACTATACAGATCCACAATGTACCAGTTCACATCGGTGATGGCCAGCCACTTGCTGTCCGGGACCAATCATTACATTACAATCATAACACACATCTTAAAATCAGCATTTGTTGCCAGAAAATTACCTAGAACCCCCAAATACTGTATATTTTCTGAAAGCAGAGGCCCTGTAGAATAAAATGGAAGCTGTTTCTATTTTCATGCCACACGATATCTGCACAGCCGTTTATCAAATCCAAAATAAATAAATAAATAAAATAGAATCAAATGAATTTTACTGGACACAGACACAATATAATACATGTCAAGATTTAAAATTGCACTAATCCGACAAATGGTCGACAAACTACAGTACCTATAATTCTCCATCAGCAACACTTGAAAAGCCTTTAGGCCCCTTTCACACTGGGGCGGTGCGGGCGTTGGCGGTAAAGCACCGCTATTTTTACCGGCGATATGCGGCCGCTAGCGGGGCGGTTTTAACCCCCGCTAGCGGCCGAAAAAGGGTTAAAACCTCCCGCAAAGTGCCGCTGCCGGCGGTATAGCCGTACTGCCCCATTGATTTCAATGGGTAGGAGCGGTTTAGGAGCGGTGAATACACCGCTCCAAAGATGCGGCTAGCAGGACTTTTTTCACCTACCTGCCAGCGCACCGCTCCAGCATGAAAGCCCTCCGGCTTTCACACTGGAGTGAAAAGGGCCGTTTTTTTCAGGCGCTATTTTTAGCGATGTAGTGCCTGAAAACCACTTCGGTGTGAAAGGGGCCCTACAGCAGGGGTCTCAAACTGGCGGCCCTCCATCTTTTGTGAAACTACAAGTCTCATCATGCCTCTGCCTATTGGAGTCATGCTTGTAACTGTCAGCTTTGCAATGCCTCATGGGACTTGTAGTTTCGCAACAGCTGGAGGGCTGCCAGTTTTGGACCCCTGCTTTACAGGCTATCAGTTTAGAGTTAGTCATGAGTTATGGCCCTAGAATTATTGCTCTCACTGCGATACCTCATGTGTGGTGCAATCACTGTGAACATATGTATGCCAGACCTATGTGTGCATTTATGTGGGGGGGGGGGGAATTGGGACACTTTTACTTGTTTATTTAAAATTATTGTATTTAATTTCATTTATATTTTTTACGTCTATTGAACTTTATTGCTATCACAAAGGGGCTAACAAGCCCCCTTCTGATAGCTTTGAAAAGTGACAGGTCCTCCTTATGGGGACATCATGGGGTTATTAGACCCTTGATGTTTCCCCTTCCCTCCAAAGCAACTAACCAAGCACAAATTGTAACAGCAAAGTGAATGACAGCTCTGAAACCTTAATGAGGAAAGCATTGTCGATTCTGGGTTCCTTCCTCACAGACAGGGCCGTCTTTAATAGTGATTGGACCCTGGGAAAAAAATGTCTTGGGTGCCCCCCCCCCCCCCCCCCCCCATGCAATTTCACTCTCCACCTGCTTTGAGACATACAATAAATAGCAGCTAGACTTAAAATCCGTTTACCGGATCAGATCAGGCAGCAATTGCGATTGGTTGCCAGCGGCTGCAGCATATAATTACTGCTTAGTGACTGGTTGCTAGAGGTTACAACACACATTACAGCTCACTGATTAGTTGCAAGAGGTTACAGCAAATTATTTCTGCTTGTTAATTAGTTGCTAGAGATTATTGTACAGTAATACTGCTCACTGGTTGGTTGCTAGAGGTTACAACACACATTACAGCTCACTGATTAGTTGCTAGAGGTTACAGCAAATTATTTCTGCTTGTTAATTGGTTGCTAGAGATTACTGTACAGTAATACTGCTCACTGATTGGTTGCTAGAGGTTACAGCACATCATCTCCTCACTGCAGTGGGGCATGATATACATATGCATGCTGCCTTTATTTATATATCAATGCCGCCTGATGCAGCTATTTACTTATGAATTCTGTAAACATAGGGTCTGCAGGTGAGTCATCTGTACACAACAATAGGGCAGAGCTGGGCAGCATTAGTACCAGCACTTCACACTGAGATATTGGGACACAGCACAGGACTAAAACTTCAAGGGACAAGGGAATTTAAACTGGGATAGTTGGCAAGTATGAGGCAGCTGCTTTGGGCCCCACAACAATGACAGGGCCCAGGGCAGCTGCCCCTTTTGTCCTGCCTTAAAGATGGCCCTGTTCACAGAGGAGATGGGGGAAACGGATGTTCCTCCATCTCCTCTGTAGGAAACCAGCCTGGTCACTTACCATGGTCCCAGGTTCTCCGGATTAGCTGGAGAGCCTGGGTTTTATCACAGGCGAGTTGGGGGAGCGCCCTTCTCAGCGCTGTAAAAGTGATTGAAAACAGCTGATCGCTGCCTGAAAAAAAAATGGTACCTTTAGCTGCAGCCATGATCTTATAACAACCACTTGCTGGCAGGTAGTTTACATAGGTATGTCAAAGCAGAACTCCAGATGGTTCAGCTTGTGGCTCTCTCTATGACCCGTATGTGACTGTCACTTCCCATTAAATGCTACCTGTGTGCTCACATTACATCTTATATAGAATTAAACAGGATTTTCTCCATTCAATTATTTTTTTAAGTTAAATTATAACTGAAGACAAAACTTTTTTTTTTGTTTTAAATAAAGTGGTGAGGGATTAGAACACCTGCCAGGTTTTTTTTCTTGCTGGATAATGGAAATGCATACAATGAGAGCTTCAGGTGTCCTCCAAGACCTACTAAATAAATCTAAATACTGTATAGGAAATAATCACTATAAAAAATATCTAAATTGCTAGGCTGAGTGTTATTTACAGAGTAGATGATATGTATTTATGTAAACTGTATCATTGAGGATATTTTGACTATATCCACTTATTATTGAGTTTATAATTAAACACATTGGTTAATTTCAAATGTGTGGCCTTAATTGGTTTTGAAGGATAAACTCAAGAATAATAATGCAATAAATTGCAGATTGGAGGCCTTAGAACTGCTGCTGCCTTATTGTTTTACCTTTTTTTTTTTTTTTTTTTTTTTTAAGAACATTCTGGAAAATTGGAAGGAAGTTTCAATGGGACACAGATTGGTGCTCTATTTATTCCCTTCTATACAATATTAAACCAGTCTTGCCTTAAAGCGGGAGTCCGCCGTTTTTTTTTTTTTTTAAAGCCAGCAGCTACAAATACTGCAGCTGCTGACTTTTAAAATAGTGACACTTACCCGCCCAGCGCGCCCGCGATGTCGTCACCCGAAGCCGATCTCTCGATCGTCTCTCGGGTGCTGCCGCCGCCATCTTGGGTATGGAAATCAGGAAGTGGAGCCTTTTCGGCTTCATTTCCCGGTTCCCTACTGCGCATGCGCGAGTCGTGCTGCGCAATAAGGGTGGTCCCCGTTGTCTCTGGGATCCGTGTGTTTCCCAGCAGGCAGCGGGGGACTTTCGGAAAGGGGCGTAGATTCTGCGGAAAGGGGCGTACCTTCTGCAGAATTTACGCCGGAAGTGGGTGCAGATACCTGTACTGTACAGGTACCTGCACCCCCTCCCCCCTGAAAGGTGCCAATTATGGCGCCGGAGGGGGGGAGGATTCCAATGAGCGGAAGGTCCATTTTAGGGTGGACCTCCGCTTTAAAATACAATTTAAGGGAAAATAAATGACTGCTTATTGAAGCTTTGCTTCCTTGGTCATTTCAACTTCCCCACCCTACTGAGTGAACAGTGAAGAAGGCGCAGAGCCTGCTGATTGGGCAGTGAATGAGCAGATCTTACTGATTGGGCAGTGAGGGAACAAAGCCTGCTGATTGGACCGCGAAGGAGCAGAGCCTGCTGATTGGACAGCGAAGGAACAGAGCCTGCTGATTGGACAGTGAAGGAACAGAGTCTGCTGATTGGACAGTGAAGGAGCAGAGTCTGCTGATTAGACAGCAAAGGAGCAGAGCCTGCTGATTGGACAGAGAAGGAGTAGAGCCTGCTGATTGGACAGTGAATAAGCAGAGCCTGCTGATTGGACAGTGAATGAGCAGAGCCTGCTGAGTGGACAGCGAAGGAGCAAAGCCTGCTGAGTTTACAGTAAAGGAGCAGAGCCTGCTGATTGGACAGTTAAAAAGCAGAGAGCCAATCTCAACCAGGGTTCTGTGGAACCTTGGGGTTCCTTCAAAGGTTGCTAGGGGTTCCTTGAGCTGTGGCTGACGAACCACCTATTTGATGATGCCTACAGAGTTCAGGGTTCAGTACCACTTAGCAAAGCCAGCAGCATGACACCAAATATCTTTTTAGCTGTCTTTAAGGGGGACATTCTTCCTATTGACCACTGATATAAGGAGCATTGTTCCTATTGAGCCCTGATAATTTGGTTTTAGTAAGGGTTCCTCAAGACATGAAAATTATTTTCAGGGTTCCTTTAGGGTTAAAAGGTTGAGAAAGCCTGGATTGGACAATAAAGGAGCAGAGCTTGCTGATTAGACAATGAAGGAGCAGAGCCTACTGATTAAACTGCAAAGCAACAGATCCCACTGATTGGGCAGTGAACGAACAGAGCCTGCTGATTGGACAGTGAAGGAACAGAGCCTGCTGATTGGGCAGTGAAGAAGCAGAGCCTGCTGATTGGACAGTGAAGGAGAAGATCCTGCAGATTGGACAGTGTAAGACTAGAGCCTGCTGATTGGACAGTGAAGGAGCAGTTCTTACTGATTGGACAGTGAAGGAACAGAACATGCTTTTTGGACAGTGAAGGAGCAGATTTTATTGATTGGGCAATGGAGGAACAGAGCATGCTGATTTCTACAGTGAAGGAGCAGATTTTATGGATTGGACAATGGAAGAACAGAGCATGCTGATTGGACAGTGAAGAGCAGATTTTATGGATTGGACAATGGAAGAACAGAGCATGCTGATTGGACAGTGAAGGAGCAGATTTTATGGATTGGACAATGGAGGAACAGAGCATGCTGATTGGACAGTGAAGGAGCAGATTTTATGGATTGGACAATGGAAGAACAGAGCATGCTGATTGGACAGTGAATGAGCAGATTTTATGGATTGGACAATGGAGGAACAGAGCATGCTGTTTGGACAGTGAAGGAGCAGATTTTATGGATTGGACAATGGAGGAACAGAGCATGCTGGTTGGACAGTGAAGGAGCAGATTTTATGGATTGGACAATGGAGGAACAGAGCATGCTGGTTGGACAGTGAAGGAGCAGATTTTATGGATTGGACAATGGAGGAACAGAGCATGCTGATTGGACAGTGAAGGAGCAGATTTTATGGATTGGGCAATGGAGGAACAGAGCATGCTGATTGGACAGTGAAGGAGCAGATTTTATGGATTGGGCAATGGAAGAACAGAGCATGCTGATTGGACAGCGAAGGAGCAGATTTTATGGATTGGGCAGTGGAGGAACAGAGTATGCTGATTGGACAGTGAAGGAACAGCAATACTTTGACAAGTTTTTCCCTGTGTTCCCTCCTCCTGTAACCATTTTCCCAGTGTGAATGTCGGTGTCTGTGCAAAGCAATAGATCTCTGATTGGCTCACACAGCTGACCTTCCTTCACCAGGCTCAGTGTTGTACAGGTGATTACATGGAGCTAATATAAAGACAGATTCAACTATTTTTTTTTTTTTTACTAGCTGTATGGAAAATGCATTCCTGATAAATTTATAACTCCTAGATTGTAAGCTCCTAACGAGCAGGGCCCTCTGTTCCTCCTGTCTTGAATTGTATTGTGTTGTAATGTCTACCCTAAAGTTGTAAAGCACTGCGTAAACTGTCAGCGCTATATAAATCCTGTATAATAATAATAATAATAATAATAATAATATAACTCAACCCTTTCATATTCGTCTGAAGTGCCACAACATGGCTGCTTCCCTCGTCTATGATAACAGGTCCTCTTTAATCATTTATTGACAGAACAGGTGACTGTACACACACTCTCATTATATGTTCCCGTGAGAGGCAGGAGAGTTGGTCCACGTAAAAAAAAAAAAGATCTAGCAAAATATTTGTCAAATTTGCGTCGAGTAAACACAAAATCCGAATCCTCATTTCTCCACAGCGATCGCACACAATGGCCGCGGCTGAGCTTGTGTGGCTTCTTTTTTTATGCCGGTTAGACTCACACCTAACAATAATATTGACTCGGGCAGCAAATTTCCCCTCCACTGGTACTGCACTATGACCCGCCCGCACGCACTGATCCAGATAACGCTGTGTAAACAGTTATATAAACTGGGTGACTATCTGTGTTTGTAGACCAATCATTAGTTATTAGGGAGCAGATAAAGGCAGCTCGTCTCCATTGATTGCCCGCTCCAAAGCGTTTATTAATTTAGCAGGGTTTGGCGCTGTGTAATCCACCGCCGTCTGTTCCACTGTTGGCTCTCTCCCCTCCGGAAGTTCCTTATGGTGTACGTTTACTTTTTCAAATGAACTAACATACTATATAGATAGATAGATAGATAGATAGATAGATAGATAGATAGATAGAAATATATATGTGTGTGCCTATTAATTACTCCTCAACCCTTTCATGACTAGAGATCACATAAGTCAAGACTCCTAGACCAAGTTTGGCCAGTGTCGGTTAAGTTGAGGTTAATTCTGAACACCCAAATAATTATTTTTTTGTAACCGCTTGCAGACCAGCCACCGCAGTTTTACTGCGGCAGGTTGGCTCCACTGCGCGAAATCATGTCATTGTACATGATCTCAAGAGGCTTGGATAGCAGGCACGCACGTGCCCGCCGTGTGTCCGACCGCGGGTCCCACGGACTCAATGTCCACGGGGATACCCGCGATCGTCTCATGGAGAGGAAGAACGGGGAAATGCTGATGTAAACAAGCATTTACCCCGTTCTGCCTAGTGACAGGACACTGATCTCTGCTCCCTGTAATCAGGAGCGGTGATCAGTGTCATGTCACACACAGCCCCCCCCCACAATTAGAATCACTCCCTAGGACACACTTAACCCCCTACAGCGCTACCTAGTGGTTAACTGCTTCAGTGCCAGTCTCATTTACACAGTAATCACTGCATTTTTAATTGCATTGATCGCTGTATAAGACCCCTTTCACACAAGGGCGTTTTGCAGGCGCTATAGCGTTATAAATAGCGCCTGCAATACGCCCTGAAAAGGCTGCACCATTGTCTGTAGTGTGAAAGCCCGAGGGCTTTCACACTACAGCGGTGCGCTGGCGGGACGTCAGGGAAAAGTCCTGCCAGCAGCTTCTTTGGAGCGGTGAAGGAGCGGTGTGTTTACCCCTCCTCCACCGCTGCTTCCCATTGAAATCAATGGGGCAGCGCTGTAATACCGCCGGCTATTGCGGTGTATTGCTGGTGGTTTTAACCCTTTCTCGGGCCGCTAGCGGGGGTAAAAGCGCTAGCGGCCGAAAGGCGCCGCAAATAAAAATAGCGGCGTTTTACCGCCCACGCTATGGGCGGTGTGGTATGAAAGGGGTCTTAATGTTACCATCATTTTAGTGGCGCTATTCGGTCGCTAGCAGGGCGGTTTTAACCTCCCCCGCTAGCGGCTGAAAAGGGGTTAAATCTGACTGCAAAATACCGCCGGAGCGGTGTTTTGCCGGTGGTATCACAGCGTTGCCCCATTGATTTCAATGGGGAGCAGCGGCAGAGGAGCGGTGAGTTCATCGCTCCTTCACCGCTCCAAAGAAGCTGCTGGCAGGACTTTTTGTGATGCCCTGCCAGCGCGCCGCTCCAGTGTGAAAGCCCTCGTGTTTTCACACTGGAGTGAATGGAGCCTCTTTTTTTCCGGCGCTATGCAGGTCGCTATTTTTAGCGCTGTAGCGCCTGAAAAACACCCGCAGTGTGAAAGGGGTCTTAAAATCACACAAATATTCTGACTTGGTAGAAGCAATCATTAATTACAAATTCAATTTATAAATACAAATTTGTGTTCTAAAAAAATGACATAAAAATACAAGTATGTCTCTGAGACTCGCACAACCTGCACTTTGTATTTGCAGGGGAATGATTTAATTAAAGGGGAAAATAGAGGCGTCTTATCTGCTTGAAGACAAAATGTACAGAATTAAAGTAATGAGTGAATTAATTGCTGGTGTTAATAGTACATGTCGCTGTGCGGGGAGACTGTGGAAGGACTGAGCTCCTTTGTTTAAAGAATATTTTAATCATTAAGCCAGCCAGTTTGGCTTTGCTATGATTAGCGGTGTATATAACCCTGTTGTAAAAGAGGCCTTTATGAGTGTCCTGGCTTCCTAGTGGCGGAGGGGGGGATCTGCCATATTGAGGACACATATAAAAGTGGACTTTTTAGTAACTGATATGTCAAAATATACAGCAACAGTGCGATTTTCTCCAAAAATCTACAAATTGTATTATTTTAACTAGAGTTGCACCCTGTGGCGGCTCTTCCATATGGGACGCAGCCCACCTAATGCATGTACCCGGCCCCTAATATACATATAGGGCGCCGGACGCATGTATTTCAATGTGTTTTTTGTTTTGTTTTTAGAAGCACATGATTAGAGCCTGAGGCTCTAATTGGCATCACAAAAGGGTGGGCTGTGCGCCCCAAGCCCACCCAGTTGTGTGACATTAGTGAGTTAATATTCACTATTGTCATCCTGATTCCCCTCCCGGCCAATCAGGAAGCAGGTCCTGAGACCCATCACTCGATTGGCCAAGAGGAGAAGCGATCCTATTGGCCGCCGAGGAGGAGGAGGGAGGAGAAGCAGGGGAAGCCAGCGCCCGGAGGAAGCGCTGTCAGTAACCTAGATGGGGTAAGTGTGGGGCTGGTGACCTACTGACTGACTGACTGGGGGGGTTGAGATGGCACAATGAGATGGCACTGATGATGTGGCACTCATGGGCACCGACGATGGGCACTGATAGGCAGCACTGATAGGTGGTACTGATATGCGGCAATGATGGACATTGATGGACATTGATAGGCGGCACTGATGGGCACTCATAGGTGGCACTGATGGGCGACACTGATGGGCACTGAAAGGCTACACTGATGAGTACTTATGGGTGGCACTGATAAACGGCACTGCTGGGCACTGAAAGGTGGCACTGATAGGCATTGATGGGCCTTGTTGGCTGGCACTGATAGATTTCACTGATAGGCATCACTGGTGGCACTGGCCCAGTATGGCATTTTTCATTGGCACTGATTGGCAGCTGCCTGGCCACTGATTGGCATTTCCCTGGTGGTCTAAGGTGTCCCAGCAGACAGTGCAGCGGGACAGGAAGAGGCATAGACTCCCGTGGGAGTCTATGCCTGGAAGTGGGTGCAAATACCTGTCTTAGACAGGTATCTGCACCCCCCCCTTGAAAGGTGGCAACTGTGGCACCGGAGGGAGGGAGGGTTCCGATGAGAGGAAGTTCTACTTTAGGGTGGAACTCCGCTTTAAGAATCAGGGCCACTGAAGGAAACATTTATCTTTCAATGTGCCTCTATGCAAAGCAAGGTAGCAGCAGCATGTGTATATCCCCATATGGCTGCGCTTAGAGGGAGCAGTAAGAAAGTAAATGGAGAGACACCACAACCACTCTGCAATGAGCAAGATTCACATTGGGGATTGTTATGGCATCTTCTCCGTTCTAATGAATTTTGGATACCCATAGACCCTTGTGGGAGTTGTATTGAGATTTTTATTGAGCTATATTGATAATTAGTAGTAATGTATTTTATCCTGATTTTTTAGTTATCATATTATTAGTATTTATATTTATATATTTTTTCTAGATATTTTGATTAATGAAAATGGATGGATTAGTATGTGATAAATTATACCCTAGAATACCGTGGTTTACGGACTCTATGTGTAATTTCAGCCTGTGCCTTCAGGGCATTGACAGATCGATTTAGACGTGTCTGTCCATAGTTAACTAGTAAGTGTGAGCCTATTGGGAGTTACCATGGCGGCTGTCCACTAGCGAAGCTCAGATAGAGCCAATTGGCTGGGACTAGAGCTGTATATATATTTGGCACGTCACGTTGTTTGGCCACACCCTCAGATGATGTCGTTGGTGACGAAACGCGTCAGTATTGGGCCAGGTGACTGCCAGTTAGTGACGTCATCATGCTGATTGGGACGGGTGCTCGCTAGTGAGCATTATAGTGTGAGGTAGGAGACGCCGCCTGGTATCTCTTCGCTCCTGGACGCAGATGGATGTCAGATTGATACATTGTCTGGTGTTATTGTTTACATTGCAAGTGTATTTCCTGAAAAGGGGTTTGATTAAAGTATTTCAAATGGTACAGTGCCTTGCGAAAGTATTCGGCCCCCTTTACCTTTTCAACCTTTTGCCACATTTCAGGCTTCAAACATAAAGATATAACATTTTTATTTTTTGTGAAGAATCACCAACAAGTGGGACACAATTGTGAAGTGGAACGAAATCTATTGGATTTTTGAAACTTTTTTAACTAATAAAAAACTGAAAAGTAGGGCGTGCAAAATTATTCGGCCCCCTTGTGTTAATACTTTGTAGAGCCCCCTTTTGCTGCGATTACAGCTGCAAGTCGCTTGGGGTATGTCTCTATCAGTTTTGCACATCGAGAGACTGAAATTCTTGCCCATTCTTCCTTGCAAAACAGCTCGAGCTCAGTGAGGTTGGATGGAGAGCGTTTGTGAACAGCAGTTTTCAGCTCTTTCCACAGATTCTCGATTGGATTCAGGTCTGGACTTTGACTTGGCCATTCTAACACCTGGATATGTTTATTTGTGAACCATTCCTTTGTAGATTTTGCTGTATGTTTGGGATCATTGTCTTGTTGGAAGATAAATCTCCGTCCCAGTTTCAGGTCTTTTGCAGACTCCCAACAGGTTTTCATCCAGAATGGTCCTGTATTTGGCTGCATCCATCTTCCCCTCAATTTTAACCATCTTCCCTGTCCCTGCTGAAGAAAAGCAGGCCCAAACCATGATGCTGCCACCGCCATGTTTGACAGTGGGGATGGTGTGTTGAGGGTGATGAGCTGTGTTGCTTTTACGCCAAACATATCGTTTTGCATTGTGGGCAAAAAGTTGGATTTTGGTTTCATCTGACCAGAGCACCTTCTTCCACATGTTTGGTGTGTCTCCCAGGTGGCTTGTGGCAAACTTTAGAGGAGACTTTTTATGGATATCTTTGAGAAATGGCTTTCTTCTTGCCACTCTTCTATAAAGGCCAGATTTGTGCAGTGTACGACTGATTGTTGTCCTATGGACAGACTCTCCCACCTCAGCTGTAGTTCTCTGCAGTTCATCCAGAGTGATCATGGGCCTCTTGGCTGCATCTCTGATCAGTCTTCTCCTTGTCTGAGCTGAAAGTTTAGAGGGACGGCCAGGTCTTGGTAGATTTGCAGTGGTCTGATACTCCTTCCATTTCAAAATGATCACTTGCACAGTGCTCCTTGGGATGTTTAAAGCTTGGGAAATCTTTTTGTATCCAAATCCGGCTTTAAACTTCTCCACAACAGTATTACGGACCTGCCTGGTGTGTTCCTTGGTCTTCATGATGCTCTCTGCGCTTTCAACAGAACCCTGAGACTATCACAGAGCAGGTGCATTTATACAGAGACTTGATTACACACAGGTGGATTCTATTTATCACCATCAGTCATTTAGGACAACATTGGATCATTCAGAGATCCTCGCTGAACTTCTGGAGTGAGTTTGCTGCACTGAAAGTAAAGGGGCCGAATAATTTTGCACGCACCACTTTTCAGTTTTTTATTTGCTAAAAAAGTTTAAAATATCCAATAGATTTCGTTCCACTTCACAATTGTGTCCCACTTGTTGGTGATTCTTCACAAAAAATAAAATTTTTATATCTTTATGTTTGAAGCCTGAAATGTGGCAAAAGGTTGAAAAGTTCAAGGGGGCCGAATACTTTCCCAAGGCACTGTATTATGCTATGGGTATTTTTTCTTACCTCTGCATGAGAGTATCAGTGTTAGTGCCGGTTCACACTATTGCAATGGCAGACATCGCATGTAATTCGCAGCGCCACTGCTGTTCACATTATATGCGATGTCTGTGCGGTGCGATGTCAGCCATACAGATAATATGGCTGATATCGCACCGCATGTGGTCCAAACACGCACAGGACCCTTTTTTCTGTTCGGACCAGAATCTGATCGCATGTGTGCTCTGCCCAACTTCACATCATTCTTAACCCCCCCATCCCACAGTAATGTGCTCTGCCCTAGCTAGTTGCCATAACCCCAGTATACTCTTCTTCAGTGGGTGGTCAGCTTTCAGATAAAAGAGGTCTCTGCGCAAATTTGTCTCTTATCAGCAGCGGGAGAGGGCCCCCCTCCCACCACGCTCCGGTGCTCTCCGCTGCTTACCGGGACCGACGGTAGCAGCGGAGGCGATTGGGTTCTTCTCCCTGTTGGGCATGAAGACGAGTGAGGGGAAGATGGCCCCCACCTGTCTCCATATCATTGCAGGGCGGAAGCGACTTCAAAACGTCACTTCCGCCCATAACTCTAAATATTATAGGGACACTTTTTTTTTTTTCCACATTACATTTAATTTTTTTTATTGCATTTGACCCCAGATCTCATATTTAGGAGGTCCTGTCATGCTTTTCTTTTCTATTACAAGGGATGTTTACATTTTTGTTTTAAAAAAAGTGTAAAAATAAAAAATAAAAGGTAAAATAAATAAGAAAAACATTTATATAAACGTGCCCCATCCTGCCAAGCTCGTATGCAGAAGCGAACGCATACATGAGTAGCGCCCGCATATGAAAACAGTGTTCAAACCACACATGTGAGGTGTCGCCGGGATTGTTAGAGCGAGAGCAATAATTCCAGCCCTAGACCTCCTCTGTAACTCAAAACTGGTAACCTGTAGAATTTTTTAAACGTCACCTATGGAGATTTGTAACGGTAAAAGTTTGTTGCCATTCCACGTGCGGGCGCAATTTTGAAGCATGACATGTTGGATATCAATTTTACTGTAACATTATCTTTCACAATATATAAAAAAAAATTGGGCTAACTACTGACCCGGCGACAGGGAGAGGAGGAGGGAGCCCCGCGGTGATGTTAAGGGCCGTGGCCCGGACTCCTGGAAGAGGAAACTTTGACAGCAATCCTGTCCCCCCTCCCCCCAGAAAGGTGCCAATTGTGGCACCGGAGGGGGAGAGGAGACAAATGAGCGGAAGTTCCACTTTTGGGTGGATCTCCACTTTAAGTGGTTAACAGAAGTCTATGCAAGTTGCAATTAAACAGGGAGTCCACTGGAAAAAAAAATATTAAAAGCCAGCAGCTATAAATACTACAGCTGCTGACTTTTAATAAATGGACACTTACCTGTCCCGGGGTCCAGCGATGTTGGCAGCCGAGATCGATCGATCGCTCGGCTCTCGGCTGCTGCCGCCGCCATTCTCAGTGAGGGAATCAGGAAGTGAAGCGTTGCGGCTTCACTTCCTGGTTCCCTACTGCGCATGCGCGAATCGCGCAGCGCAATGGGAATGGTCCGCGCTGTCTCTGGGACCCGTGTGTTTCCCAGCAGACAGCGCGGCAGGACAGGAAGAGGCATAGACTCCGTTGGGAGTCTATGCCCAGAAGTGGGTGCAAATACCTGTCTTAGACAGGTATCTGCACCCCCCCTCCCCCCTGAAAGGTGCCAACTGTGACACCGGAGGAGGGGGGGGGTTCCGATGAGCTGAAGTTCCACTTTAGGGTGGAACACCGCTTTAAATCGGTAAAAAGTAGTGCAGGAATCCTTTTTCATATGAACGGTTCCATTGACAGTTCCAGATCACATGACAAGTTGCACCGGTGTGTGAAGGGGAGCTAAAAGTCTAAATGGGAGCAAATAAGAGAAGGTCATTGTCAGGGTTTATAAAGGTTTATAAAGGTTATTTGGGCCTTTGCAAGGATAGCCTTTTTTTAGGATGATTGTGTTTTTTGTTTTTTTGTTGTTTTTTTTCTTTTTTTTAGATTGAACTTCATGAACTTGTGCTGCTTTTTTCAGATTGAACTCAATGAACTTGTATTGCTTTTTTTTTTTTTTCTTCTTAGATTTCTTAGAACTTTGTAAACTTGTAGATACACTGGTATAATGCAGTCTCCTTTTAGTGATATTGCATCAGTTGGGTTTATTATGAAGACATGATGCAACAAAGCTGTGCCTTGGTGTCATCCAGCCTGAGCGGAGGACAGTTTAGCCGTGGATCATGCAGGTGAACAGATAGGTTATTGCAGTGAAATAAGGAGCGTGTCTAACACGTGCTCGCTGTTCCATCGATCATTTTATAGTTGCAAAACAGAAGTTTTTTTTTATTCTTATTAAAACATACGGTATCATTTTATGGCGTGGAACCATAAGCTTTGGGTCACAAAGTCACAACCAGCAATTTATTCTCCGGCTGATTGGAGATAATTGGAGATAATTAAGGGGTAGCTAATTTTTTTTATTTTTTTATGAAGAATTTAAAGTGGTTGTAAACCCTTACAACCAACTTTGACCTACAGGTAAGCCTAGATTAAGGCTTACCTGTAGGTCCAAGAAATATCTCCTAAACCTATACGGTTTAGGAGATATTTGCCCGAAAACAGCCACCCGCTGGTTCCCGCATCGCTATAGTGTGATCCCAGGCTCAGTGTCCTGATTATCAGTGCAGTCCCAACAGTGCCCACCAGTGCTGTCAATCAGTCCCCACTATTGCTGCCAATCAATGCCCACCAGTGCTGCCAATCAGTCACCACCAGTACTGCCAATCAGTCTCCACTAGTGTGGCCAATCAGTCACCACCAGTGCTGCCAATCAGTCCCCACCAGTGCTGCCAATCAGTCCCCACCAGTGCTGCCAATCAGTGCCCACCAGTGCTGCCAATCAGTCACCACCAGTGCTGCCAATCAGTCACCACCAGTACTGCCAATCAGTCCCCACTAGTGCTGCCAATCAGTCCCCACTAGTGCTGCCAATCAGTGCCCACCAGTGCTACCAATCAGTCACCACCAGTGCTGCCAATCAGTCACCACCAGTACTGCCAATCAGTCCCCACTAGTGCTGCCAATCAGTCCCCACTAGTGCTGCCAATCAGTGCCCACCAGTGCTACCAATCAGTCACCACCAGTGCTGCCAATCAGTCACCACCAGTACTGCCAATCAGTCCCCACTAGTGCTGCCAATCAGTCCCCACTAGTGCTGCCAATCAGTCCCCACCAGTGCTGCCAATCAGTCACCACCAGTACTGCCAATCAGTCCCCACTAGTGCTGCCAATCAGTCACCACTAGTGCTGCCAATCAGTCCCCACCAGTGCTGCCAATCAGTCCCCACCAGTGCTGCCAATCAGTCCCCACCAGTGCTGCCAATCAGTTCCCACCAGTGCTGCCAATAAGTGCCCACCAGTGCTGCCAATCAGTGCTCCCAATCGGTGCCACCTATCAGTGCTGCCTACCAGTGCCTATCAGCGCCATCTATCAGTGCCACCTATCAGTGGTGCCTCATCAGTCCCTATCAGTTCTGTCTCAATCAATGAAGGAGAAAAATTACCTGTTTGCAAAACTTTATAACAAACTATGAAAAACGGTTTTGTATTTTATCAAAAGCCGATAAAAAAGGAAGTGTAATAGTCATGTGATATCTCCGCTACGAGCGCTAGTTTTACAAGACCAAGCGCTTCCGGCTCGTACTTGATGCCGAGCATGTGTGGACTTTTGTGCGACGGACTTGTGTACATACGATCAGCAAGGCGGAAAATTTGAGAACCTGCTAGCCAACATTCCGACAACAAATGTTCGATGGAGCATACACACGGTCGGACTTTCCACCAACAAGCTCACATCCAACATTTGTTGTTGGAAAATCTGATCGTGTGTACGGTCAGACTTTCCGATGGAAAATGTGCGATCGGATCGTGTTGTCGGAAAATCCGATCGTGTGTGTGAGCTCCAGCGGACTTTTTTTTCCGACACACAAAGTTTGAGAGCTGGATCTAAAATTTTCCGACAATGAAATCCAATCGTTTAAATCCCGATGGACAAAGTGCCACGCATGCTCAGAATAAATTACGAGACGAAAGCTATTGGCTTTAAATCGGTAAAAAGTAGTGCAGGAATCCTTTTTCATATGAACGGTTCCATTGACAGTTCCAGATCACATGACAAGTTGCACCGGTGTGTGAAGGGGAGCTAAAAGTCTAAATGGGAGCAAAAAAGAGAAGGTCATTGTCAGGGTTTATAAAGGTTTATAAAGGTTATTTGGGCCTTTGCAAGGATAGCCTTTTTTTAGGATGATTGTGTTTTTTTTTTTTTTGTTGTTTTTTTTTTTTTTTTTAGATTGAACTTCATGAACTTGTGCTGCCTTTTTCAGATTGAACTCAATGAACTTGTATTGCTTTTTTTTTTTTTTCTTCTTAGATTTCTTAGAACTTTGTAAACTTGTAGATACACTGGTATAATGCAGTCTCCTTTTAGTGATATTGCATCAGTTGGGTTTATTATGAAGACATGATGCAACAAAGCTGTGCCTTGGTGTCATCCAGCCTGAGCGGAGGACAGTTTAGCCGTGGATCATGCAGGTGAACAGATAGGTTATTGCAGTGAAATAAGGAGCGTGTCTAACACGTGCTCGCTGTTCCATCGATCATTTTATAGTTGCAAAACAGAAGTTTTTTTTTATTCTTATTAAAACATACGGTATCATTTTATGGCGTGGAACCATAAGCTTTGGGTCACAAAGTCACAACCAGCAATTTATTCTCCGGCTGATTGGAGATAATTGGAGATAATTAAGGGGTAGCTAATTTTTTTTATTTTTTTATGAAGAATTTAAAGTGTTTGTAAACCCTTACAACCAACTTTGACCTACAGGTAAGCCTAGATTAAGGCTTACCTGTAGGTCCAAGAAATATCTCCTAAACCTATACGGTTTAGGAGATATTTGCCCGAAAACAGCCACCCGCTGGTTCCCGCATCGCTATAGTGTGATCCCAGGCTCAGTGTCCTGATTATCAGTGCAGTCCCAACAGTGCCCACCAGTGCTGTCAATCAGTCCCCACTATTGCTGCCAATCAATGCCCACCAGTGCTGCCAATCAGTCACCACCAGTACTGCCAATCAGTCTCCACTAGTGTGGCCAATCAGTCACCACCAGTGCTGCCAATCAGTCCCCACCAGTGCTGCCAATCAGTCCCCACCAGTGCTGCCAATCAGTGCCCACCAGTGCTGCCAATCAGTCACCACCAGTGCTGCCAATCAGTCACCACCAGTACTGCCAATCAGTCCCCACTAGTGCTGCCAATCAGTCCCCACTAGTGCTGCCAATCAGTGCCCACCAGTGCTACCAATCAGTCACCACCAGTGCTGCCAATCAGTCACCACCAGTACTGCCAATCAGTCCCCACTAGTGCTGCCAATCAATCCCCACTAGTGCTGCCAATCAGTCCCCACCAGTGCTGCCAATCAGTCACCACCAGTACTGCCAATCAGTCTCCACTAGTGCTGCCAATCAGTCACCACTAGTGCTGCCAATCAGTCCCCACCAGTGCTGCCAATCAGTCCCCACCAGTGCTGCCAATCAGTCCCCACCAGTGCTGCCAATCAGTCCCCACCAGTGCTGCCAATCAGTCCCCACTAGTGCTGCCAATAAGTGCCCACCAGTGCTGCCAATCAGTGCTCCCAATCGGTGCCACCTATCAGTGCTGCCTACCAGTGCCTATCAGCGCCATCTATCAGTGCCACCTATCAGTGGTGCCTCATCAGTCCCTATCAGTTCTGTCTCCATCAATGAAGGAGAAAAATTACCTGTTTGCAAAACTTTATAACAAACTATGAAAAACGGTTTTGTATTTTATCAAAAGCCGATAAAAAAGGAAGTTTAATAGTCATGTGATATCTCCGCTACGAGCGCTAGTTTTACAAGACCAAGCGCTTCCGGCTCGTACTTGATGCCGAGCATGTGTGGACTTTTGTGCGACGGACTTGTGTACATACGATCAGCAAGGCGGAAAATTTGAGAACCTGCTAGCCAACATTCCGACAACAAATGTTCGATGGAGCATACACACGGTCGGACTTTCCACCAACAAGCTCACATCCAACATTTGTTGTTGGAAAATCCGATCGTGTGTACGGTCAGACTTTCCGATGGAAAATGTGCGATCGGATCGTGTTGTCGGAAAATCCGATCGTGTGTGTGAGCTCCAGCGGACTTTTTTTTCCGACACACAAAGTTTGAGAGCTGGATCTAAAATTTTCCGACAACGAAATCCAATCGTTTAAATCCCGATGGACAAAGTGCCACGCATGCTCAGAATAAATTACGAGACGAAAGCTATTGGCTACTGCCCTCTTTATAGTCCCGTCGTACGTGTTCTACGTCAACACATTCAGAACGATCGGATTTTCCGACAACTTTGTGCGACCGTGTGTATGCAAGACAAGTTTAGGCCAAAATCCATCGGAAAAAATCTGACGGATTTTGTCGTCGGAATGTCCGATCGCGTGTACAGGGCATTAGCGTGACAGCTGAAAATTGGCCTGGGCAAGAAGGGGGTAAAAGTTGTTAAACACGTTCAATCAACAATATGATTTGATTTGAAATTGTATATATTCTATATTATTTTTTTATTTTTTTTAATTTGCTATTTTTTTTCCCATGAAAGTGGAGTTACCCTTTAAACTTCATTAAGTTTACTTATCACTTTAGATTTTTATCATGTGTGGTGTCTTTCTCAAAGCAACCGTAGAATATAAATGATAATATAAAGCCATCAAATCCTTGCATGAATAGACATTAGCGATGAACACACACATATAAAGGGAAGAATCATTTCGGACAAATAATAAATTGGGAACAAATAACACCCAGGCTCTGGGATCGCGGCGCGCACACAATGCACGCCCTGTAGTTAAACGGACTTTTAATCCATTGTCCTCGCTCACACGCCCCGATCACAAATTTGTGGTTAGCGGAGGAAGGGATTGCTTTCTGTGTGTCACCGAGCTGTGAATTAAGTTAAGAGCTCTTTATCTGGACTAATGGGGCATGAAAGGAAATCCTCCCCTATATCCACTTTAACAAGACTCTTAACAAAACGAGCAAATTCGCCTTTTCACATGCAGGACAATGGGGATCGCTTGGAGCCCTTCCACGCAATTAGTCCGCTATTGTCCTCCTTCTGCCACTCTGCGACCCTCCAGTCCCCAGATGGATCGCAAAATTCATGAACACTTTGACCTTCCATCAGGAGTGTGGGGGGGGGGGGGGGGGTTGTTATCCAATAAAGCTAATTTGAGGGTTTCTAAAGGCAAACAAGCTCTAATGATGCGGAAAAGCCCAATTGAGTAAGATAGGCCACTAGAGCACAAAAGATGTTACAAATGCCTAATTATATATCGAAAGTCAAGAACACAAATGTAATATATTCCAGTTCACCAGTCATTAGTTGTGGAGGCTGCATTCGTTTTTAAAGGCTAAAGTACCTGTTGATCCGACCAGAAACACCATAGCTCCCAACTGTCCCTGATTTCGAGGGACTGTCCCTGATTTTTTATTATTATTATTATTATAATACACGATTTATATAGCGCCAACAGTTTACGCAGCGCTTTACAATGTGGAACAATGTCCCTCTTTCTTCCTCATTTGTCCCTCATTTTGTTCTGATCTATATAAATGTATATAAAATTTACTTTTTATTTATCAAAAAGTGTTTCCCAGCGCTAAACCTTTCATCTGATCTCTAAATTGCTACATTTGTAAATTGCAAAAGCCAATATAAAGGAATAGTAGTGGTAAAAAAAAAAAAAGAAAAAAAAGCACTTGTGGGTTTAACCAATCTTGTTTTTTTGTACAATTCTCCTTTAAGGGGGCGTGGCAAGGGGGTGTGTCCTATGCCTGCATACTTTTGCTGATAGGTGTCCCTCATTCCCATCTCAAAAAAGTTGAGAGGTATGGGCACTGGTGGGACTGACAAGCTGCACTGGTGAGACTGACATTCGGCACTAGTGGATACTGATACGTTGTACTGGTTTGCATATTAAAGGGGAGCTCCACCGATTTTTCTTACATTACCTCAAGACAGTTAAAGGGGTTGTAAAGGTAAATGTTTTTTCACCTTAATGCATTCTATGCATTAAGGTGAAAAAACATCTGACAGTGTCTGCACCCCCAGGCCCCCCGTTTTACTTACCTCACCCCTTGAAAGTCCCGCGCTCGTCCCCCGACGTCCTTTCCACCGTTCAGCCTGGCCGCTGATTGGCTGGAGTGGATGGATGGAAAGCAGCGCAGCTATTGGCTCGTGCTGCTGTCAATCACATCCACTGACGCGGGGGCGGGGCCGTGCGATACAGCGAGCGGCTATAGCCGCCGGCTGTATCACGGGAGCACGCCCGCAGATGCTTCTTACCATGCGAGGGAGCTCACATGAACATGAGAAGCACCTGCGGGAGGCAGCAGAGACAGCCGCAGAGGGACCCCAGAAGAGCAGGTTTGGGGCCACTCTGTGCAAAATGAGCTGCACAGTGGAGGTAAGTATAACATGTTTGTTATTTAAAAAAAAAAAAAATCACTTTACAATCCCTTTAACTCAATGTCCTTTTTTTTTTTTACTGTACCTTAGTTTTGGAGGTCATTTCCTGTATGGTGTCTGCGGATATGAGCGGGTTCAATGCGGCTAACTCGTAATTTCCTGATAGCCGCACTGGCTCCTGGGAGCTTGCATCATTGTACACAGGAGGCAATGCGGCAGCCTGGCGCGAGTTATCGCGTGATTTCAGCTACGTTGCCATCACAACGGGGCGGGACTTCCGACGCCGCCGCCGCCGCCTGTTGCGATGGCAACCTGAGCTGTTGACGGCGCTATGAATTCAAGTTACTGCGCATGCGCGAGTTTGGAGAAACAATGCGCAGTGCATGCTGGTCGATCAGTAGCACTGTATCCCGGAAGAGGATGCCTGTGGGCTTCGCATGCCCACAGGCAAGATGAGAACGGCCGAAAAAAAGATTTAAACGTTCTTTTTAAACAGAAAACCGACATCCTCAAGACATAAGAACTGAAACAAGTAAGTGAGTCTTCATTTTAAATCACTTAATCTATGTCATTACAGCAAAAAAAAAAAAAAGATTTAGGCAGTGGAACCCCGCCTATCATATCGCATAACTCCCAGCTGTCCCTGATTTGGAGGGACTGTCCCTGATTTGGAGGGACTGTCCCTGATTTGGAGCAATGTCCCTCTGTCCCTCATTCCTCCTCATTTGTCCCTCATTTTGGTCTGATCTATATAGTTGTATATAAAATGCACTTTTTATTTTTCAAAAATAGTTTCCCAGCGCTAAATCTTTCATCTGATTTCTAAATTGTTGCATTTGTGAATTTTAAAAGCCAATATAAAGGAATAGTAGTGGTAAAAAAAAAAAAAGCTCTTGTTGATTTAATTAACCTTTTTTTTTGGTTAATTCTCCTTTAAGGGGGTGTGGCATGGGGCGTGTCCTATGCATACATACGTTTGCTAGTAGGTGTCCCTCATTCCCATCTCAAAATGTTGGGAGGTAGGTCATACCATGTGTTATGTATGGCTTGCTGGCTGCAGAATGAGGGGTGTGATTTATGTTGAAGTGGGAGAGTCACATTTACATGTATAAGTGTGTCCTATGTCCTGCATACTTTTGCTGATAGGTGTCCCTCATTCCCATCTCAAAATGCTGGTAGGTGTGTGAACACCCTTGTCACTTCCTGTGAGCTACAAAGAAATCACAATCATTTTTCTTATGTAAACCGCTAGTCCCATCAATCGCCCATGTAATGGAGAATGAGCAAAGGCAGACCTACGCTCACCGGCCACTTTATTAGGTTCAATTGCTCGGTAACACAAATTGCAAATCAGCCAATCACATGGCAGCAACTCAACGCATTTAGGCATCTAGACGTGGTGAAGACGACTTGCTGAAGTTCAAATCGAGCTTCAAAATGTGGCAGAAATGGGATTTAAGTGACTTTGAACGTGGCACGGTTGTTGGTGTCAGACGGGCTGGTCTGAGTATTTAAAAAACTGCTGATCTACTGGGATTTTCATGCACTGCCATCTCTCGAGTTTATAGAGGATGGTGGGAAAAAGAGAAAATATCCAGTGTGCGGCAGTTATGTGGAGGAAAACGCCTTGTTGATGTCAGAGGTCAGAGGAGAATGGGCAGATTGGTTCCAGATGATAGAAAGGCAACAGTAACTTAAATAACCTCTCGTTACACCCAAGGTATGCAGAATATCATCTCTGAACGCACCACACATCATACCTTGAAGCAGATGAGCTACAGCAGCAGAAGACCACACCGGGTGCCACTCCTGTCAGCTAAGAACAGGAAACCGAGGCTACAATTGGCACAGGATCACCAAAATTGGACAATAGAAGATTGGAAAAACATTGCCTGGTCTGATGAGTCTGGATTTCAGCTCCAACATTCAGATGGTCAGGTCAGAATTTTATGTAAACAACATGAAAGCATGGATCCATCCTGCCTTGTATCAATGGTTCAGGCTGGTGGTGGGGGTGTAATGGTGTGGGGGGGTATTTTCTTGGCACACTTTGGGCCCCTTAGTACCAATTGAGCATGGTTTAAACCCCACGGCCTCCCTGAGTATTGTTGCTGACCGTGTCCATCCCTTTATGACTACAGTGTCCCCATCTTCTGATGGCTCCTTCCAGCAGGATAATGCACCATGTCACAAAGCTCCAATCATCTCACCACTGGACAATGAGGTCCCTGTCCTCCAATGGCCTCCACACTCACCACATCTCATCCAATAGAGCGCCTTTGGGATGTGGTGGAACAGGAGATTGGCATCATGGATGTGCAGCTGACAAATCTGCAGCAACTGCGTGATGTTATCATATCAATATGGAGCAAAATCTCTGAGGAATTTTTCCAACACCTTGTAGAATCTATGCCACGAAGAATGAAGGCGAAAGGGGGTCCAACCCGGTACTAGCAAGGTGTACATAATAAAGTGGCCGGTGAGTATATTTGTAGTCACTTGCGTAAAAATCATGCAGTGAAGAAATGAGCGTAGCCACGAAGGAACAGGGAGAGTGTAACTCACAGGCTCACCAAGTGAATATAAATTGAAAAAAAAAATCTAAAAAAACAAACAAATACGACTACATCTAAGGATTGGAAATCTGCAATGAATTGTATTTTGTTTAAATACCTTAAAGGAGTTGTATTGCATTCTATGCATTAAGATGAAAAACATTCTGTCATGCAGCAGCCCCCCAGAGCCCCCCCCCCCCTTTTACTTACCTGAACCCGGTCTTTATTCCCCCGGGGATGAGCACACCAGCTCTAGCCGATGTCTTGTGTCCTGATTGGATAGATTGATAGCAGCGCAGCCATTTGCTCCCGCTGCTGTCAATCACATCCAAAGAGCGGGTGGGGGCGTGACCGAGTCCTGCTGTCTGTGTCAATAAACACAGCAGCAGGACTCGGGAGAGCCGCGCCTGCATGGGTGTCCCGAGGGAGAACGCATCTCCGATGGGGCACTCGAGAAGAGGAGGAGCCAGGAGCGCCACAGAGGGACCCCAGAAGAGGAGGATCGGGGCCACTCTGTACAAAACCAACTGCACAGTGGAGGTAAGTATAACATGTTTGTTATTTAAAAAAATAAAATAAATGAGGGTTTAGTAACCCTTTAACCACTTTCCGACCGGCTCCTGTACATATACATCGCCACTTTAAAGATGGCAGCTGCTGCCACAACCGAGGTATCCATCTCTTCAGAAGCCGGTCGTATTTACGATAACGGTGATCTCGACAGTGGATTCGCCGCAAGATCACCGTTATCGGTGGCGGCAGAGGGGCCCCCCCTCCCGCCGCCGCTTACCGGAGCCACCGGCAGCGGCGGTAGCAATCGGGTCCTCTCTGTGCCCGGGTATGGAGACGAGTGAAGGGAAGATGACCCCCCACCCGTCTCCATACCATAGCAGGGGGGAGGCGACGTCAAAACGTCACTTCCTTCCATAGCTCTTAAAAGGGACTTTTTTTCAAAGTAATTTTTTCAAAGGACATTATTTTTTTATTTATTTATTTTATTTATTTATTGCATTTTAGTCCAAATATGAGATTTGAGGACTTTTTGACCCCCAGATCTCATATTTAAGAGGTCCTGTCATGCTTTTTTCTATTACAAGGGATATTTACATTTTACATTGCTTGTAGTAGGAATAAAAGTGACCCAAATTTTTATAAAAAAAAAAAATGAAAAAATGTAAAGTAAAATAAAATTAGTAAAATAAGTGTAAATTAAGTAAAATAAATAAGAAAAAACTTTTTTTTTTTTAAAGCGCCCCATCCCAACGAGCTCGAGCGCATACGTGAGTAGCGCCCGCATATGAAAACGGTGATCAAACCACACATGTGAGGTATCGCCGCGATCGTTAGAGCGAGAGCAATAATTCTAGCCTTAGACCTCCTCAGTAACCTAAAACATGCAACCTACAGATTTTTTTAAATGTTGCCTATGGAGATTTTTAAGGGTAAAAGTTTGACGCTATTCCACGAGCGGGCGCAATTTTGAAGAGTGACATGTTGGGTACTAATTTACTTGGCGTAACATTATCTTTCACAATATAAAAAAAATTGGGCTAACTTTACTGTTGTCTTATTTTTTTATTCAAAAATTTTTTTCCAAAAAAAAGGGCGCTTGTAAGACCGCTGCACAAATACGGTGTGAAAAAAGTATTATAATGACCGCCATTTTATTCTCTAGGGTGTTAGAAAAAATATATATATAATGTTTGGTGGTTCTAAGTAATTTTCTAGCAAAAAAAAAACTGTTTTAAACTTGTAAACACCAAAATTTCCAAACGAGGCTCTTACACAATTGTACCAGCTCTTCTCCTGTACTGACATTACAAATAGCAAAACCCCAGTTATGGTATCTACCTCAGTTCTGTGAGCTGTAAACCACATGTGTCTATTATACTGTATAGGGAAGGAATATCCCTAGGAAGCTCACCCAGGAGTGATAGGCAAAGGTCAGCTCTTTTCTTGAGAAGAGCGTGGGTGCGCAAGAAGGAAAAGGTCAAATGCAGAACATATAAAATCCAGATTTAACTTTATCCAAACTCCTATATCATCAGGGCCGTCTTTGATACTGATTGGACGCCGGGCAAAACATTTCTTGCCCCCCCCCCCCCCCCCCCATGAGAGACATACAATAAATAGCAGCTAGACTCAAAATCAGTGTATCAATCAAATTATCGCTCACTGACTGGTTGCTAGAGGTTACAGCACACATTACAGCTCACTGATTAGTTACTAGAGGTTACAGCACATGATTTCTGCTTGTTGATTGGTTGCTAGAGATTACTGTGGATATGACCTCAGGGGGCATGATATACATATCAAGTCCGCCAGCCGCCATTTACATATGAATGCCACTGCTATTTACATATGAATGCTGGTAATTTACATGTAAACACAGGGTCTGCAGGTGAGTCATCTGTACACAACAATAAGGCAGAACTGGGCAGCATTTCACACTGAGATATCGGGACACAGCACAGGACTAAAACCTCAAGGCAATTTAAACCAGGATAGTTGGCAAGTATGAGGCAGCTTCTTTTTACAACAATGACAGGGCCCAGGGCAGCTGCACCTTTTGCCCTGCCTTAAAAACAGCCCTGTATATCATAAAAATAAAACAATACATTTCAGGGGTTCAATGTGTCCCTTCATCAGGGCTTGGTTCTGTTGAACAAATCACATACTGGACTGATAAAATTTTGAGAGATCTTCAAGGGTAATCAATAAGATTTTTCCACAAGATGGTTAGACACTCCGGCATCTGGAGTGATAAATCATACTAATTCACTTTCAGGATCCCTTTGACTATTTAAGTCCAGTACACGCTTTCTTCAGCACAACCGAGCCCTGATGAAGGGGGACCCGAAAAGTGTTGGCTTTTTATGATATGAGTCTAAATAAAATGAAATCTGGGCTGCTTTTCTGCTTTTGTCACTTTCCTACTTGCACATTCACTCTCTACTCCAGCCATTCTCAACCAGGGTTCAGAGGTTGCTAGTTTTTCCCTGAGCTGTGACCATAATTCCAGGACCTTCAACACTCGGCAAAGACAACAGCGTGACGCCAATTATCTTTTGTTACCTGTCTGTGATGCCGCGTACACACGACCGGACTTTCCGGCAGACTAGGTGATTCCATCAGACAATCCAATCATGTGTGTGTTAATCTGGTCGTTTTTTCATTTAAAAAATTCAGACAGCCCTAGAAATGGAACATGTTTCAAATCTGTCCAATGGACTCAATTCCTATCGGGAAAACCGTTCGTCTGTGTGCTGGTCCGACGGACCAAATACGACGCAAGGGAAGCTATTGGCTACTGGCTATTGAACTGCCTTTTTTAGTCCCGTCTTACGTCATCACATTCAAAACGAACGGACTTTCGAACGGACTTAGTCCGTTCATGTGTGGGCAAGTATGTTCGTTCGGAAGGTCCGTCGGAACTCCACCGAAAGTCCGTCAGGACTCCACTGAAAGTCCGTCGGACCTAGTCTGCTGGAAAGTCCGGTCGTGTGTACACAGCATAAGGGTTGCGTTATCCCTACCGACCACCAATGTAAGGGGCCATTGACTGCCAGCGGAATTATTTATTTTATGTATTATTTATTACAGGTACTTATATAGCGCCGACAATTTACGCAGCGCTTCACAGATTCGATTTATCACACGCAGTTTCATGCCGCGTACACACGATCGGAATTCTTGTCGGAAAAAGTTCTGATGGTTTTCCCGACGGAATTCCGACGGAATTCAGCTCAAGCTGTCTTGCCTACACACGGTCACATCAAATTCCGATCATTTATAACGCGGTGACGTACAACATGTACGACGGGACTAGAAAAAGGAAGTTCAATAGACATTAGCCAATAGCTTCTGTCTCGAAGTTGAATCTGAGCATGCGTGATTTTTGGCGTGTCGGAATTGCATACACACAATCAGAATTACCGATAGAAAGTTTTTCCGTCTGGAAAATTGAGAACATGCTATCAATTTTTGGCTGGCGGAAATTCGGACAGCTAAATTCCGAAAGGAGCATACACTCGGTCGCATTTTTTCGTTGAAAAGCTCTCATCGGTCTTTTTCTGCCTGGAATTCCGATCGTGTGTACGCAGCATCACAGTGCATGAAAATGTGCTATTTTCTTTCAAGTGCATTTTATTCTTAATGGCATCCCAAACATACCAGCCAACGCACATGCACTAAATTGATTATTGCCATGCGTTGTAGTGCCATGCTTTGTAATAAAAAAAAAAAAAGTACCCGTCTACCTGTTAAAAAAAGGTGCCCGCACTTCTTATATGCAATTGTCGCAGGTAGGGCAGCCTATTAAAATGAATAGGATGCCCTAAGCATGCAAAAATGCCAGCGCACCGTGGCACCTGCGTAGGTGTGCGCGTAATCTGTGACCGAACTGTTTTTGTTTTTACACTGAATAAATATTCTTATAATAATTGAAAATACTTTGCGTCTGGATTTGGCGAGCCTTCATCTGTATTCAGTCTGCAGCTTAGCGAGGGGTAAGTGTTACTCGCTATAATTATTTAGAGCCTTCACAGTGCAATAAGACAAAAGCAAGAGAAGTTTACTGCTTGTCACCGGCTTACACAAAGCCGTCACTTACGCCGCAATTTATGGCTGCCAGGTTCCACTCGCTCCTAATTTATTGAAACGTCCTTGGGAAGCCAGCAGATGGAATTACGCTGTGTTAAATGTCAGCTCTTTGGGGTAGGATGGCTGCATTGATTGGGCCTCTCGGTCAGTGATTACAAGGACAACGTTTTCCTATTCTGGGCTCACAGTATTAATTGATCTCACAATTTACAGCACTGCAGGGATATCCGCGTACAATATGCTGCCGGGGACTGAATACGCCTCTCCAAACAGGGACTCTCGAAGGTTTTTCCGGACATGATAAAGTTCTGCCTGCATTGTCATACCTCCCAACATTTTGAGATGGGAATAAGGGACACCTACTAACAAATGTATGTAGGCATAGGACACGCCCCCTGCCACACCCCCTTAAAGGAGAATTAACCCCAAAAAAAAGTAAAAAAAATTATTAAAAGCCAGCAGCTACAAATACTGCAGCTGCTGACTTTTAATAAATGGACACTCACCTGTCCTAGGATCCAGCGATGTCGGCAGCCGAGACCGATCGATCGCTCAGCTCTCGGCTGCTGCCGCTGCCATTCTAGGTAAGGGAATCAGGAAGTGAAGCGTTGTGGCTTCACTTCCCGGTTCCCTACTGCGCATGTGCGAGTCGCGCAGCGCAATAGGAATGGTCCGAGCTGTCTCTGGGACCCGTGTGTGTCCCAGCAGACAGCGCGCCGGGACAGGAAGAGTCATAGACTCCTGTGGAAGTCTATGCCCGGAAGTGGGTGCAAATGCCTATCTTATACAGGTATCTGCACCCCCCTCCCCCCTGAAAGGTGTCAACTGTGACACCGGAGGGGGGGAGGGTTCCGATGAGCGGAAGTTCCACTTTAGGGTGGAACCCCGCTTTAAATCCACAAGGGACTTTTTTTTACCACTGCTATTCCTTCATATTGGCTTTTAAAATTTACAAATGCAGCAATTTAGAAATCAGATGAAAGGTTTAGCGCTGGGAAACACTTTTTGAAAGATAAGAAGTGCATTTTATATACAACTATATAGATCAGATCCAAATGAGGAGGGGGAAAGAGGGACAGAGGGACATTGCTCCAAATCAGGGACAGTCCCTCCAAATCAGGGACAGTTGGGAGCTATGCATTGAGACAACTTGTTACATGCAGCAGAACTCCAGCCAAAACCTTCTTTTTAACTATGGATGGTCAGGATGCATTCACACCTACGTGACACGTTGCAGTTTTTTTTTTGTCACGTTATTCTGCATGTTTGTCGTGCGACAGCATAGGGCAGCCCATTCATTTAACCACTTCAATACCGGGGCACTCAGGACTGGTGCAAGGATTTTTGACACCCTAGACGAATCCTCATTTTGCCGCCCATTGGCTACACCCCTGACTCCACCCCCTTTGCCCTGCCCATGTGATAGAAGGTGCCACTATACAGGAAGCATCAGCTCTACTTCCTCTAACGCTGGCTCCAGTGCCGCGCTGCACCTCTAATTTCACTGCCAGTCGGACCGAGTTATTTACATGCTGCAGGCTGCAGAGCATGCAGACACAGAGGGAAACCAGCGGCCGGGCGCTCCTAGGCAGCAGTGCGCCCTAGGCGGCTGCCTAGTTTGCCTAGTGGTAGCACTTGCCCTGCGGGCACTTTTACCCCCTTCCCAGCCCAGGCTAGATTTCAGCTTTCAGCGCTGTCGCACTTTGAATGACAATTGCGCTGTCATGCAACAATGTACCCAAACTAAATTTTTATTCTTTTGTTCACACAAATAGAGCTTTCTTTTGGTGGTATTTAATCACCACTGGGGGGTTTATTTTTTGCAAAATAAATGAAAAAACAGAAAATTCGGGGAAAAAAAATAATACTTTTTTTGTTTCCATTATAAAATTTTGCAAATACATACTCTTTCTTTATGAATTGAGGTAAACATTTATTTTGCTATATTTCTTTGATGAAAATAACCTGAATCAATTTAGTCCGTATGAAAGTTATAGAGTCCATAAATTATGGGATATATCTGAAAATTGATCAGTCCTAATATACTAACACCCTATCTCATGTCTTGAGGCCCTAAAATGTCAGGACAGTAGAAGTATCCCTTCCTTTTTGGAATGTAGACAGTCCAAGGTATTTAGTAAGAGGCATTTTTTTTCATAATTATTTGGAAAATGAAGAATTTTGCAAATAAATACTCTTTCTTTATGAATTTAGGTAAAAATGTATTTTGCTACATTTCTTTGGTGAAAATAACTTAAATCAGTGTATATTATTTAGTCTGTAGGAAAGTTATAGAGTCCATAAATGATGGGATATATCTGAAAATTGATCAGTCCTAATATACTGACACCCTATCTAATTTCTTGAGGCCCAAAAATGTCAGGACAGTAGAAGTATCCCCCAAATTACTCATTTTTGGAATGTAGACAGTCCAAGGTATTTCGTAGGAGGCATGGCAAGTATCTTGAAGTTGTCTTTTTTTTTTTCCATAATTTTTTTAAATATTTTTTTACATACTGTCACCGGTGCAGTACAGCGTCGTCATACACCGGGTGTGGTAGTGATCAGGGACACTGACTGGTGACAGTACAAAAAAATAAATAAATCATATTTTCTTTCAATTCTTTTATTTTTTATTTTTTTTTACACACTTTGCCCAAAGCAATATAATGTTGCCATAGTAAAATTGTACTACTCTGGGGAAGTAATCAGTATTTTTGTTTATTTTTACATACTTTGTTTGTATATAACAATGAATTTTATTGCTATATGCAAACATTTTATTGAATGAAATCGGTTCATTCGGTTTGTTTTGTTGTGAGTAGCTATGATAGACCACAGATGATTACATGCCACAGATGTACCGTGATTGGCCCTGTCTGTACCATGTGATTACTGTGACCAATCACAGCAAGTAACACAATTGTATAAAATGGATGGTTTGAAAGGAAGCCACCCATTGTTTACAACTGCCACGTGACCTGCTGTGATTGGTTACAGCGGTCACATGCTATCGGCAGCATCCGGTGGACGCAGCCGAAGACAGATCACGCCGCAGCGCGGCCCGATCTGGGAGGACATCATATGACATCCACCCGGATCGACAAGAGGTCGGCCCTACCACCCCACAGTCATTCGCCCATGGATTGGGTGAGAATGCGTTAAATGGACTACGTTACACACATCACATGTGCCTAAGGAGCTCCCGCACCTTTTTTTTTTGTCAGCGAGCCAAGCACGTTTTGTGATGCATATTTTAGCATTTTATGTGCCATTAAGAAATAATGCATGGTTTGCTGTGTTCTTTGTGCATTTCCGAAAAAGTGGACAAAAATGTGGTTACTTGTGTTTATCCTTGAGGAAAAATGCACGTAATGCCACCTAGTGTGAATGGGCCCTAATTGTTTTGGCAGCAGAGAACTGTCTCCCAGAACAATTATGGTCTCCACGCCTAATTATCTAGATGAAAAAAATCCTGATGTGCACTTCCTCCTCTCGTCCCACGCATCAACTGCCATTTCAAAGGGTGACAAATGAACTGCTATAATCCAAATCAAACAGCTTCCCTGCCCCTTCTCATTACTGGGAGATCTGACCCCGCCGTCAGCAGCTCACACTGAAATGACACTTAGTTCCAGTGATTGCACTCAGCAAATACATCTCTTCTTCACTAAACGGGGATGTATACACAAAGGAACAGGTTGAAAAAGAAGGTGCTTTTTTTTTTTTTTTTTTTTTAGTTGCCCTGCATTTATCAGTGAATGTAAACTGCTAATTATTTTCTTGGAGGCCTATTTATAAGGATCAAGGTCAAAGAATATGTAAACCCTCACCTTGTACAACAGCCCATTTGGTTTAAAATAGAAATAAAAAGGAAAACAAACACAGTGGACAGTGGCTAAGTGGTTAACACTTCCACCGGGCAACACTAGGGTCATTGGCTTGAATCCCAACCACGGCACTACCTGCATGGAGTTTGCATGTTCTCCTTGTGCCTGCGTGAGTTTCCGCTGAGTACTTCGGTTTCCTCCCACACTCCAAAGACATGCTGGTAGGTTAATTGGCTTCTATCTAAATTGCCCTTAGTATGTATGAATGTAAGTAAGGCTGGCCATGCATGGTTCCATTCTTGGCAGGAACTGTCTGAGATTCGAACCGTTAAAGTGGTTGTAAACCCCTACAATCCACTTTTTGCTACAGGTAAGCCTATAATAAGGCTTACCTGTAGCTACCCCGGATATCTCCTAAACATGCACGGTTTAGGAGATATTCCCTGTATCTGCATGTGCTGACGTCATTGGCACATGTGCACTGAAGCAATGGTACATACGTGCCTTGCTTCAGTGAGTGTGCCGCTACCGGCGGCTCTCGCGTGCATGCGCGGGCGTGACGTCAGCCCCGGATCTCCCGCTATAGAGTTCAGCTCGGGGTGTCACCTCCTGCTGAGGACTGAGCAGCGGCAGTGAGAAGAGGTGACATCCCGAGCTGAACTCTATAGCGGGAGACCCGGGGCTCTGGCTGAGTAGGGAGCAGAGGGCGGCACTACTCCCTACTGATTGGCTTTTTGCTCTACAGTTGCTGAATTAGTGGAACTATGGACAGTGCAATTGCTTAATCCATTGAAGCCAATTTGATACAGTACAGCAGGGATCATTCTGCCATCCTTATACAGAGACCCGGGGCAGGGGAAAGAGCCACATGCTTTTTAGATCTCCATAACAAGAGATTTTTTGATCTGGTAAGTGGCAGCATTATCGGTGGTGGAGGACCTTTCCTGTCATACCCTGCCACTATTTCTTGGGTGCTACAGTGTTATGTCACTATGGAATAGAGCGCTAAGGACCCTTCATTATAATATTCATCACTTGGTGAAATATTGAATATAGTTATTTTGGAAACCATTGAACTTTTTGGACATTATTGTTTATTTATTTTTATCACAGGTTCTTTTTATTATTTTGGCACTATTATTAATATCAATTTTAATGATCGAGTCACTTGTACACTTTTTAGTTTTGGTATTTGGTATCACATATGTTTTTTCAGCGCAGCTAATCTTTTCCAGATTTTAATAGGAAAGCAGAGGGACTGGCAGAAACACTAGCCCCCCAGGGATACTAGGGATTTCACACAAAGGAAGCAATACAAAGAGAACAGGGCACTTTCTCATACAAGTACATGGTACAGCAGGCACATATCAGGACAGGGCTATCTTAATGCATGGGCACCCCTGTACAGTGCCCGGGGACCCCAAGTGCATGTGGGCCCCATGGTAATATTGCATTACTTTATTCTTGCCAACTGTCCCGAATTTGCCAGGATAGTCACACTTTTTACTAAGCTGTCCCAGGATGTCTGTGTTCCGGACAGCACCCCGGAATCTGGGTTGGGGTTACAGCATCAGCCCATTACAGGGCTAAATCTACCATCAGAATGACATTTCTCCCCCCTCTACATTTCCTCTGCTGTTTCCGGTGCTCTTCCAGAGGTTAAAAATGAGCCCCAGAGGTAGAGCATCTTACTAATGCTGCTGCTTTTTATTCTTGAGAGTAGATGCATAAATTGGGGCAGGCTGGTAAGGGTCCCATTGCATTACTTTGCCCAGGGGCCCCCGATTAGTGATGGACGAACTTCCGACGGGACGTTTCGCGAACGCGAAATGCGAACGGACCCAAACGTTCGCGAAACCGAACGTTCGCCGCGGGCCCCATTGACTTCAATGGGAGGCGAACTTTGCAAACCTTCATGTCGAATTTGCGGCCACGTGGTAATTATTAGGGGGTAAAACGTAGTCCCACCATCTGGACAATGACATAATACATGTATGAGGTGAATTTGGGATCGATAACTACAAGCATTTTTATTTTATTTGGGAAATTGTTCTAACAATTCAGGACTATGGAGCTAATGAAGGCAATGGAGGAGAGGGAAGGTCAGGGACCAGGGTAGGCAAAGAAGAGGGTGCAGGAGATGATCACCAGCAGCGTGACATACCGGAATGACACATGCACCGTGATAGAGGCATCTGACAGCAGCACCGTAATACAGAGCACTGACAGCAGCACCGTGACATACAGCGCTGACAGCAGCACCGTGACATACAGCGCTGACAGCAGCACCGTGACATACAGCGATGACAGCAGCACCGTGACATACAGCGCTGACAGCAGCACCGTGACATACAGCGCTGACAGCAGCACCGTGACATACAGCGCTGACAGCAGCACCGTGACATACAGCGCTGACAGCAGCACCGTGACATACAGCGCTGACAGCAGCACCGTGACATACAGCGCTGACAGCAGCACCGTGACATACAGCGCTGACAGCAGCACCGTGACATACAGCGCTGACAGCAGCACCGTGACATACAGCGCTGACAGCAGCACCGTGACATACAGCGCTGACAGCAGCACCGTGACATACAGCGCTGACAGCAGCACCGTGACATACAGCGATGACAGCAGCACCGTGACATACAGCGCTGACAGCAGCACCGTGACATACAGCGCTGACAGCAGCACCGTGACATACAGCGCTGACAGCAGCACCGTGACATACAGCGCTGACAGCAGCACCGTGACATACAGCGCTGACAGCAGCACCGTGACATACAGCGCTGACAGCAGCACCGTGACATACAGCGATGACAGCAGCACCGTGACATACAGCGCTGACAGCAGCACCGTGACATACAGCGCTGACAGCAGCACCGTGACATACAGCGCTGACAGCAGCACCGTGACATACAGCGCTGACAGCAGCACCGTGACATACAGCGCTGACAGCAGCACCGTGACATACAGCGCTGACAGCAGCACCGTGACATACAGCGCTGACAGCAGCACCGTGACATACAGCGCTGACAGCAGCACCGTGACATACAGCGCTGACAGCAGCACCGTGACATACAGCGCTGACAGCAGCACCGTGACATACAGCACTGACAGCAGCACCGTAAGCAGCCCCAGGAGGAAGTCAGCACAGCACAGGGATGGTGTGATCCCCTCATAATAAGAACCCCCAGGAGGAAGTCAGCACAGCACAGGGATAGTGTGATCCCTTCATAATAAGAACCCCCAGGAGGAAGTCAGCACAGCACAGGGATATCATAAGCAGCCCCAGTAGAAATATGACACCGCTCAACCTCTTCAAAGAGGAGGGTAGGGGCATATAGTACGGTGTGCTTTTTTGGGTCAAGGAAGTGAGCCAAATGAATTAAGAAGGTCTGTGTGCTTGATTAAAAAAATAGTTTATAGACATATACATGGTCTACTGGTCACATGTGTTGAATTCCTCCGAGATCCATGCCTCATTCATTTTTAGAAATGTGAGGTAGTTAACACTGTGGTGAGCTAGGCGAGTACGCTTATCGGTCACAATCCCCCCTGCTGCGCTGAACGTCCTTTCGGACAGGACACTGGATGAGGGGCAAGCCAACAGTTCGATTGCAAATTGGGCAAGCTCTGGCCAGAGGTCAAGCCTGCCCACCCAGTAGTCTAGGGGTTCATCACTCCTCAGAGCGTCCACATCGGCCGTTAACCCAATGTAGTCGGACACCTGACGGTCTAGGCGTTCCCTGATGCTGGATCCGGATGACACCTGTCGATGGGTCGGCTGAAAGAATGACCTCATATCCGAAGTCACCAACACATCTTCAAACCGGCCTCTTCTTGCAGGCGCTGTTGGATTGGTACCCGCAAATCCTTCTCTGGGAGTGGGAATTGCTCCTCTGCCAGCGCACGCAAAAGCAGAATGCAGCATTTCTCGAAGCAAGGCCTGGAAGTGCTGCATTCTGACAGCCCTCTGCGACGGCGGTAACATTTCCGCCATTTTGTGTTTGTACCGGGGGTCTAAGTACGTTGCCACCCAGTACTGGTCCTTGACCCTCATGCTTTTTATACGGGGGTCCCTATTAAAACACTGGAGCATGAAGGCCCCCATTTGCACTAAAGTGGAAGCGGTGTGGTGGCCTGGCTCCTGCTCATCATCCAGGATAATGTCGTCCTCTTCATTCTCCTCTCCCCATCCTCGCACAACAGGGATCCCAGAAAGGTTTAAAGCATGCTCTTCTTGCTCCTGCTCATCCGCCCCGGCACCATCCTCCTCTGACTCCTCATCAGACTCCTGTTGTTGACTTGTCTCAGATAGAGTAGCCCCCCCTGGGAATTCATCCAGCATTGCGACTTCCTCATCTTCCCGCTCCTGCTCCTCCACAGCCTGATCAATGACACGACGCAATGCACGCTCCAGAAAGAAGGCATAAGGTACCATGTCACTGATGGCGCCATGGCTGCGACTGACCAGTTTGGTGATCTCCTCAAATGGCCGCAGAAGTCTGCATGTGTCGCGCATGAGCAGCCACTGGCGCGGTGAAAAAAAACCCAGCTCCCCAGAACCGTTTCTTTCGCAGAGTTCATACAGGTAGACGTTAACTGCACGTTTCTGCTGGAGCAGCCTATCAAGCATATAGAAGGTTGAGTTCCATCGCGTCGGGCAATCGCAAATAAGACGTCTGACCGGCAGATGGTGTCGCCGCTGAATGTCAGCAAGGCGAGCCATGGCCGTGTAAGATCTTCTGAAATGGGCCGAGATTTTCCTTGCCTGCCGCAAGATGTCCTGGACCCCAGGGTATTTGACAAGGAATCGCTGCACGACCAAGTTTAAGACGTGTGCCATGCACGGCACGTGCGTGATTTTGCCCTGTTTCAATGCGCTAAGCAGATTGGCACCGTTGTCACACACCACTTTACCAACTGTCAAATTGAGCGGTGTTAGCCACTCATCTGCCTGTGAACGCAAAGCTGAAAGGAGTGCCGGGCCAGTGTGGCTCTTTGCTTCCAGGCACAACAGACGCAGCACGGCATGGCAACGTCTCACCTGGCATGTGGAATAGGTTCTGGGGAGCTTGGGCGGTGCAGTGGAAGAGACGCTAGCAGCGGAAAAGGAGGAGGCAGCTGAGGAGGAGAGGGAGGAGGATGGAGTAGGAGGAGGAGAAGAAGAGTCAGGCCTGCATGCAATCCGTGGCGGTAAAACCAAATCTACACGGGTGCCACGGGTTACATGCTTGACGGCCGTCAGAAGGTTCACCCAGTGGGCAGTAAAACTGATATACCTTCCCTGCCCGTGTTTGCTAGACCACGTGTCTGTGGTCAGATGTATCTTGGCACCGACACTGTGTGCCAGAGATACATTCACTTGCCGCTGAACATGGCCATATAGCTCTGGGATGCCCTTCTCTGAGAAATACTTCCTTCCTGGGACCTTCCATTGTGGTGTTCCAATGGCCACAAATTTGCGAAAGGCCTCCGAGTCCACCAGTTTATATGGCAGTAGTTGGCGGGCTATGAGTTCTGACAAGCCAGCCGCCAACCGTTGGGCAAGAGGGTTATCCGGCATCATCATTTTTTTACGCTCAAACATTAGGCCCACGGAAGCCTGCCTTTTTGCAGAAAAATGTGAGCTTGGCGTGATGGAAGGTGGAGTGGAGGACAATTGTGAGGAGAGAGGAGAAGGAGAAGTAGAAGACGAGGCTGGACGGTGAGAGCCTGCAGTGTGGCTTTGTGTGTTCCGTTGCTCCCACTGGGCTCGGTGATGGCTGCTCATGTGCCTTCTTAAGGCGGTCGTCCCTAGGTGAGTATTGGGCTTACCGCGACTAACGCGTTGACTGCAAAGATTGCAGATGGCAACGCTATTGTCAGCAGCGGACACGTTAAAAAAAGCCCACACTGCGGAGCCATGTGCCGGTGTCCTGGGAGCGCCAGATGTGACCGTACATGGTCGATGACTCGCTCCTGATACATTTGCAGTCTGCTTTGTCCCTGCTGTGCAATGTAAGTCATTGCTGCTTCTCCTCCCTATCTGCTGGTCCATATCTCCCTCTGAACTCCCCTCCTCTTCCTCTCTTGTGGGCACCCACGTGACATCACTAGACACGTCATCATCAACGTCACCTTCCCCACCGCTATAAGTAGAGATCTCGGAGTAGGCAGCAACACCGGGGACCAACCTCCTCCTTGGGCTGATCTGGGTACTGGCGTCAGACTGCTGAGTAGCGCTTGTTGCTACCTCCTCTTCCTGATCCAATACCAAGAGTGGCTGCGCATCAGAAATGTCCTCTTGATATGGATCGGAAAATAATTCCAGTGACTCAAGCGGAAGGTATGTGGTGGTGGTGGTGGTGGTCGTGTTGTTGGTGGTAGTGTCTTTGGGGGTGCACATAGCAGAGAGTGAAGAAGAGGGTGCAGATCGAGAGGATGAGGAGGGTGCAGAAGAGTAAGGCTGAGCGAGCCACTCAACCAAGTCTGGTGCATCCTTTAAAGTAATTGAACGCACCTTCTGCAACTTCCCACTTTGGCTCAAGCCTGTTGCTCCTGCCCTACCCCTACCACCCCTGCGGAAGGGCCTGCCTCTTCCTCTGCATGTCATTTTTTAAATGACCCTGTGACAAAACTCTTAGTCCCTATACCGCTGAAGGACTGCTGCAGTATAGGTGAGCGGTCAGCAGTGGTGCACGTCAACCCTATCTATTGTGGACCTATAGCGGTCCTTACAGAACAGCAGACTGTACCGCACTCAAGCCTATGTACCGTAGCACCCTATACCAAGTTACCAGTCCTTATAAGAACTTTTGTGGACCAAGCAGGTTGTGTATTAGTGTTTAGCAGACTGTACGTCAGTCCCTATACCGCTGAAGGACTGCTGCAGTATAGGGCAGCGGTCAGCAGTGGTGCACGTCAACCCTATCTATTGTGGACCGATAGCGGTCCTTACAGAACAGCAGACTGTACCGCACTCAAGCCTATGTACCGTAGCACCCTATACCAAGTTACCAGTCCTTATAAGAACTTTTGTGGAACAAGCAGGTTGTGTGTTAGTGATTAGCAGACTGTACGTCAGTCCCTATACCGCTGAAGGACTGCTGCAGTATAGGGCAGCGGTCAGCAGTGCTGCACGTCAACCCTATCTATTGTGGACCGATAGCGGTCCTTACAGAACAGCAGACTGTACCGCACTCAAGCCTATGTACCGTAGCACCCTATACCAAGTTACCAGTCCTTATAAGAACTTTTGTGGAACAAGCAGGTTGTGTGTTAGTGATTAGCAGACTGTACGTCAGTCCCTATACCGCTGAAGGACTGCTGCAGTATAGGTGAGCGGTCAGCAGTGGTGCACGTCAACCCTATCTATTGTGGACCGATAGCGGTCCTTACAGAACAGCAGACTGTACCGCACTCAAGCCTATGTACCGTAGCACCCTATACCAAGTTACCAGTCCTTATAAGAACTTTTGTGGAACAAGCAGGTTGTGTGTTAGTGATTAGCAGACTGTACGTCAGTCCCTATACCGCTGAAGGACTGCTGCAGTATAGGGCAGCGGTCAGCAGTGGTGCACGTCAACCCTATCTATTGTGGACCGATAGCGGTCCTTACAGAACAGCAGACTGTACCGCACTCAAGCCTATGTACCGTAGCACCCTATACCAAGTTACCAGTCCTTATAAGAACTTTTGTGGAACAAGCAGGTTGTGTGTTAGTGATTAGCAGACTGTACGTCAGTCCCTATACCGCTGAAGGACTGCTGCAGTATAGGGCAGCGGTCAGCAGTGGTGCACGTCAACCCTATCTATTGTGGACCGATAGCGGTCCTTACAGAACAGCAGACTGTACCGCACTCAAGCCTATGTACCGTAGCACCCTATACCAAGTTACCAGTCCTTATAAGAACTTTTGTGGAACAAGCAGGTTGTGTGTTAGTGATTAGCAGACTGTACGTCAGTCCCTATACCGCTGAAGGACTGCTGCAGTATAGGGCAGCGGTCAGCAGTGGTGCACGTCAACCCTATCTATTGTGGACCGATAGCGGTCCTTACAGAACAGCAGACTGTACCGCACTCAAGCCTATGTACCGTAGCACCCTATACCAAGTTACCAGTCCTTATAAGAACTTTTGTGGAACAAGCAGGTTGTGTGTTAGTGATTAGCAGACTGTACGTCAGTCCCTATACCGCTGAAGGACTGCTGCAGTATAGGTGAGCGGTCAGCAGTGGTGCACGTCAACCCTATCTATTGTGGACCGATAGCGGTCCTTACAGAACAGCAGACTGTACCGCACTCAAGCCTATGTACCGTAGCACCCTATACCAAGTTACCAGTCCTTATAAGAACTTTTGTGGAACAAGCAGGTTGTGTGTTAGTGATTAGCAGACTGTACGTCAGTCCCTATACCGCTGAAGGACTGCTGCAGTATAGGGCAGCGGTCAGCAGTGGTGCACGTCAACCCTATCTATTGTGGACCGATAGCGGTCCTTACAGAACAGCAGACTGTACCGCACTCAAGCCTATGTACCGTAGCACCCTATACCAAGTTACCAGTCCTTATAAGAACTTTTGTGGAACAAGCAGGTTGTGTGTTAGTGATTAGCAGACTGTACGTCAGTCCCTATACCGCTGAAGGACTGCTGCAGTATAGGTGAGCGGTCAGCAGTGGTGCACGTCAACCCTATCTATTGTGGACCGATAGCGGTCCTTACAGAACAGCAGACTGTACCGCACTCAAGCCTATGTACCGTAGCACCCTATACCAAGTTACCAGTCCTTATAAGAACTTTTGTGGAACAAGCAGGTTGTGTGTTAGTGATTAGCAGACTGTACGTCAGTCCCTATACCGCTGAAGGACTGCTGCAGTATAGGTGAGCGGTCAGCAGTGGTGCACGTCAACCCTATCTATTGTGGACCGATAGCGGTCCTTACAGAACAGCAGACTGTACCGCACTCAAGCCTATGTACCGTAGCACCCTATACCAAGTTACCAGTCCTTATAAGAACTTTTGTGGACCAAGCAGGTTGTGTATTAGTGTTTAGCAGACTGTACGTCAGTCCCTATACCGCTGAAGGACTGCTGCAGTATAGGGCAGCGGTCAGCAGTGGTGCACGTCAACCCTATCTATTGTGGACCGATAGCGGTCCTTACAGAACAGCAGACTGTACCGCACTCAAGCCTATGTACCGTAGCACCCTATACCAAGTTACCAGTCCTTATAAGAACTTTTGTGGAACAAGCAGGTTGTGTGTTAGTGATTAGCAGACTGTACGTCAGTCCCTATACCGCTGAAGGACTGCTGCAGTATAGGGCAGCGGTCAGCAGTGGTGCACGTCAACCCTATCTATTGTGGACCGATAGCGGTCCTTACAGAACAGCAGACTGTACCGCACTCAAGCCTATGTACCGTAGCACCCTATACCAAGTTACCAGTCCTTATAAGAACTTTTGTGGAACAAGTGAGTTGTGAATGTTTAGCAGACTGCAGCAGAAGGGCAGCAGTCAAGTATAATATCCTTTCTATATTTGGAAGAAAGAATATTATACATGTACAAGCCTATTACTGTACCACTGATACCAGTCCTGAAAAGAACCTTTGTGGAACTAATAATAACAGCAAGTCTTTAAAATTACCCTCACTGCCTGACAACACTGCTTCCTTCCTGTCCCTATACAAATTGGCAAAAAAAGAGAACGATTAGTGGTTACTGGAACAGCTCTTTTGTGGACCTTGATAGTAACAGCTAATGATGATGATGATGATGATGATGATGAAAGACTAATCTGGCTGTCCCTGTAGCATACACCGTCCTTTCCCTTTCTCTAAACTAACAAAAGACACTCAGGCTGCTGCAAGAATCAGCAGCACAGCAAACCTATCAACACCTAACACCTATACCAGTCCTGAAAAGAACTTTTGTGTACCAAATAGCTAGTGGTTTATCTCTCCCTACTCCACACAGGAACCTGTCCCTATCTTAACAGAAGAAAGAATGTAAAATGGCCACCGGATCGGGTGTATTTATAGGTTAGGGGGAATGTACAAGTGTCCATGTGCTGTCATGTCTCAATTGGCTGTCCTGTATCACATGATAAACGTGTCACCAAAGGTTAAAGTTCTTGTATACATTAAACACGTAAGTCCGCCGCGGCGAACGACGGAAAAAGGCGTTCGAACGTGCGGACCGCGAAAGTCGGAAATTCGCCGCGAAACGACCGCCGGGCGAACCGTTCGGCCATCACTACCCCCGATGCCAATAAGACGGCCCTGTATCAGGAATATGAAATGTTGAGTTTACATATCCTTTAATTTCTGGGATCAGTTAACTAATGGAGCAGTGAATGTGTACTTAGCTTACTAGATAAGGTGAAGGTAAGGATAAGGCAAATCCCACTTTGAATACCCAATCATGAGCAAAGAATATAAAAAAGAGAAATTTTGCTTGCACATGATTGGATGATTGAAGTGAACACAGGCTGAACATTCCCTTTGGAAAGGGAAAATGTTCTGTTTCTTTCATTTATTCATTCTTGTTCTGTTTCTTTCATTTATTCACCTATGCAGTATGCTTTTGATCCGTTTCTGCAGTGCTTTTTTTTCGCTTTGCGTTTTTGCACATGTGTTTTTTTTTTCTTTTTTATGGCCAATTTGTTGTTGGGCAGATTTAAAAAAATGCAAAAGTGTCAAAAACTCACTATATGCTTTTCTGTAGCATCTCTATATAAAAAAAAAAAAAGGATAGTTTTGTGTTTAAAAAAGTCCCCTCCTGACCCTGATCCAAAAAAGCAGTGGCTGAAAAAAGCATAGATGGGAACGTGTCTCATAGGAAACCATGATAAATTAACTGTAGTGCGTTTCTGCAAAAAGCACCAAAATAAAAAACGCATAGGTGTGAACCAGGCCTTATGAGGAGGAATTACCTCCTGTGGTGATTTATTTATTTATTTATTGTTTTTCACTATTTAGATTTTTTTAACTGCTTCAGCTCCGGAAGGTTTACCCCCTTAATGACCAGGCCATTTTTTGCGATACAGCCCTGCGTTATTTTAACTGACAATTTATTTTAACTGACAATTCCCACAAATAGAGATTTCTTTTGGTGGTTTTTGCGCTATAAACAAAAAAAAAAAACAATATATTTTACTTTCTGCTATAAAACATATCCAATGACAAAAATGTAAAAAAATGTATTTCTTCATCAATTTAAGCCGATTTGTATTCTGTTACATATTTTTGGTAATTTTTGGTTTGTGCAAAAGTTATCGCATCTACAAACTATGGGATATTTTTATGGAATTAAAAAAAAAATTCTACTAGTAATGGCGGCGATCAGCGACTTATAGTGAACTGAGACATTGCGGTGGACAAATCGGACACTAAGGGGTTAATTTACTAAAGGAAAATAGACTGCACTTTGCAAAGTGCAGTTGCACTCTACCAGGGTAGTTGTTCCAGAGCTTAGTAAATGAGGTAAAGCTTCACTTTGCCAAGACTACCCAATCAGGTGCCAGGAACAACAAAATGCATTATTGCTTGCACATGATTGGATGGTGAAAATCAGCAGAGCTTCTGTTCATTTACTAAGCTCTGGTGCAACTGCAAAGTGCACAGTCTATTTGCCTTAAGTCATAGCTCCCAATTGAATTTGAGGGACTGTCAATGATTTGGAACAATGTCCCTCTGTCCCTCATTCCTCCTTATTGTGGTCTGATCTATATAGTTGTATAAAAATGCACTTTTTATCTTTCAAAAAGGGTTTCCCAGTGCTAAACCTTTCATCCAAATTCTAAATAGCTGCTTGTAAATTTTAAAAGCCAATATAAAGGAATAGTAGTGGTAAAAAAAAAAAAAACCCATTGTGGATTTAATTAACTTTTTTTTGGTTAATTCTCCTTTAAGGGGGTGTGCAGGGGGCGTGTCTTATGCCTACATACATTTGCTAGTAGGTGTCCCTCATTCGCATCTCAAAATATTGGGAGGTATGCCTTAGTAAATCAACCCCTGTGTGACACTTATGATACTTTTTTGGGGACCAGTGACAGCCATACAGTGATCAGTGCTAAAAAATATGCACTGTCACTGTACTAATGACACTGGCATAATAACATCAGGGGGCGATCAAAGGGTTAACTGTGTTCCTAGGGCGTGCGTGCTAACTGTGTGGGGAGGATGGTTTAACTGTTGGAAGACAGATATGTATTCCTGCTTAGCAGAAACACAGGATCTCTGACTTCCCTACTCACAGAACGACGATCTGCCTTGTTTACATAGGCCGACCTCCGTTCTGTCTCTGTCAGGAATGATCGGCGGGTCCCGGCAGACACTGGGTCCGCCAGACCCGCTCATTGTCTCCCGTGGTGTCCAATCACAGCGGGAGTGAGTCACCGACGGCCGCAGACCCGGGAAGTGCAAAATCGCATACCTGTACGTAGTTTTGCACAGAGGAGCCGCCTCCCTGCAGTAAATGTATGTGGGGCGGTTGGCAAGAGTTTAAAAGAAAATTTCCAGGCTTCGGCATGTTACTGTGTATAAATAGTTTCATTGGTCTAGCTTGGACCCATCATAACTATACATATGACATACCTGTCCAATGCCCCTGGAAATCACTGAAGGAGGCCCTGTTACTGGGTATACATGACAATTGTTTGTATGCAGTATGGACAGAAAAAGCCGACCTAGCACACATATAGGGGAAAGGTTTATCAGGGGTTTGTCCTGACTTTATTTATTATTACCAGCCGTGATAAAGTGTTTCCATTATCTTATCACATATATAAATCATTGTCCCGTGTGGGTGATTTCATTACTTTATGATGTTAGTCTTATCACCGCTGCACGGTTGGATCTTGCCCCCAGGTCTTATACTTCTACAGGACGAGGAGGATAGTTTGGTCATTTGTAATTCACTAACAAATACACAGGAGGTATTATCCCATTTTGGCTGCAAAAGTCTAAATATATGTTACAGGCAGTGTTAATTTAGTCGACTTAAACGACTAAAACATTTTAGTCGACTAAATGAATACTATTTTAGTTGACTGAAATACGACTAAAACGAAAACAATTGAGATGACTAAAATACGTCTAAAACTAAAATGCCATTTTAGTCAAAAGACCAATACCGCGTACACACGATCTGGATTTTGGTCGGAAAAAGCTCTGATGGTTTTCCCGACGGAATTCTGACGGGATTTTGCGTAAGCTGTCTTGCCTACACACGGTCACACCAAATTCCGACTGCCAAGAACACGATGAGGTACAACGCGCACGACGGGACGAGAAAAAGGAAGTTCAATAGCCAGTAGCCAATAGCTTCCGTTTCGTAGTTAGTAGTTAGTGAGTTTTTGCGCGTCGGAATTGCATACACGCGAACGCATTTTCCGACCGAAAAAAAATTGAGAGCGTGCTCTCAATCTTTTGCTGGCTGAAATTCGGCCAGCAAAAGTCCGATGGAGCGTACACATGATCGCATTTTCCGACCAAAAGCTCTCATCTGTCTTTTGCTGGCTGAATTTCCGATCGTGTGTACGCAGCATAAGACTAAAACTAAATTGAAATTTGACTTCAAAATGAACACTGGTCTGTAGTGCATGTTCATACCTCCAATACCATAAATAATAACATATGAGATTTTTCACTCCAGCATTATATAATGAGTTTGGAAATTGTAGAGAAATGTTAAATAATGCAATAAACGTAATTACACCCATTCGATTTTAGACGACTAAAATGAGTTTTAGTCGACTAAAATCTACTGTAGATTTAGTCAAATAAATATGACTAAAACAATTGCAGAATACTAAAATGGGACTAAATCTAAAATGCCATTTTAGTCCTAAAACTAAGAATAAAATTGAATTGAAATTTTCGGCCAAAATTAACACTGGTTACAGGAAGCATCTCTATATAACTATATACAACCATAACTCCCCCCCACACACACACACACACACACACACACACACACCTGCCTCCCAAAACAAAAAATAATCAAATTTAGCCATGTCAAGTAAACAGATGGTTTCTCCAAACCTCCTTTTAATTACCCGTATATAAGGGGTGTGGATTTGCTGGCAGCAAAGCGATTCATTTATTCAAATTGGATTTATAATTCATCTAAACAATTTATCTAAACAATAAAGTGATAACATGATTGATCCCATCTATTGCTGTCAAGGGAGTTCATTCATTAAATGACTGTTTAGTCGATCCCTATAAACATCTATTAGCCAATGCTATTAAAGGGATATAAATACAATAATGTTCTAAAACAAAGCAAAAGAAATCAGCCATTAAATAAACAACATTTTAGAAATTAAAGGATTTGTTTTACAAAAGATGTATTATATATGTATACAATATATTTATTCTAATTATAGAAAATATATTAATATGTATTATTTATATTGACATATTTATTAACCTCCCTGGCGGCATGATTCAGTCTGGAATTAGGTGCTGAAAGCGGTACAATTATTTTGCATGGAAATTTGGCGTTTTATATTGTAGTCCTGTAATTCTTAGGAATAACTCTCTTAAATCTCTTCAAACCAGAGTCTAGCAGACATCCCGGGTATGATAAAGTTTATAATATAATAAAGAATAATAAAAATTATTCAATAATGTAATCAAATCCTAAAACACTGAAAAAGGGACACATTTTGGTTGCTATGGACAATCTCCAAATTCCAGGCAGAAAAAACTGAATTTATAATATAAAAGTGCATGCAGGGCACTGGACAGACCACTAGGGACAAAGGGGGTGTGTAATTTTTTTTATACAGTACTGTAATCTGTAAGATTACAGTACTGTGTGTGTTTTGTGTCTCTTTACTTTTTTGAATTTGCCGCCGATATCCGCTCCTGTGCGTCGTAACGTCGCAGGGAACGGAGCTCGGCAGCATTCGGCACTGTGTGAATCGAGCGGAGGACGGCTCCATCACACAGCGCGGAGGACATCGCTGGACCCAGGGGACAAGGTAAGTAAGTCTCACTGTGTCCTCCCCTGCATCCAGCGATGTGATCCCGAGTCTGGCTCAGGGTTACCGCTCCTATCAGTAAATTCCCAACCCGAGCCAGACTCGGGATTACCGCTAGGGAGGTTAAACTAATTTTTATTTACAATATATTTATGAAGACCAGGCACGATTATATCCAAATAAATGTGACTAATTAAAATCGAAAATAAAATAAAAAGGTTGTTTTTTTATGATCTTTTTTTATGGTTTATAAAAACAGAAAAATAAAGGCAAAAAAAAAACTCTTTCAGTTGCTGTTATGGGCACTTTTACAGGCATACCCCACTTTTTTAAAGTGGTTGTAAACCCTTACAAACCACTTTGACCTACAGGTAAGCCTAGATTAACCTCCCTGGCGTTATGATTCAGTCTGGAATAAGGTGCTGAAAGCGGTACAATTATTTTGCACGGAAATCTGGCTTTTATTTTGTAGTCCTGTAATTCTTAGGAATAATGCTCTTAAATCTGTTCAAACCAGAGTCTAGCAGACATCCCGGGTATGATAAAGTTTATAATATAATAAAGAATAATAAGAATTATTCAATAATGTAATAAAATCCTAAAACACTGAAAAATTTACACTTTCTGGTTGCTATGGAAAATCTCCACATTCCAGGCAGTAAAAAACAGTATTTATAATATAAAAGTGCATGCAGGGCACGGCACAGACCACTAGGGACAAAGGGGGTGTGTATTTTTTAATACAGCACTGTAATCTGTAAGATTACAGTGCTGTGTGTGTTTTATGTGTTTTGACTTTTTTGAATTTGCCGCCGTTCTCCGCTCCCGTGCGCCGTAACGTCGCAGGGAACGGAGCTCGGCGGCATTCGGCACTGTGAATCGAGCGGAGGTCAGCTCGATCACACAGCGCGGCGGACATCGCTGGATCCAGGGGACAAGGTGAGTAACTCTCCCTGTGTCCTCCCCTGCATCGAGCGAAGCCATCCCGAGTCTGGCTCGGGGTTACCGCTCCTGTCAGTATATTCCTACCCCGAGCCAGACGGTTTAGGAGATATTTGCCAAAAGACAGGCACCGCTGTCTACGGCACATGCGCACTGAGCGCGCCGCTGTCAACGGCGATATGCCACGAGTGGCGGCTCCCATGCGCATGCGCGGGAGTGACGTCATCGTGGCTCTGTCGAATGACAGCGCCGGAGCAGCGAGACCCCACCAAGAAGATGGAGGCTCCGGACTACAGGGGACAGCGGTGACTTCGCTGGCTCCTGTGTCAGGTAAGTGACACATAATGGACTACTATGCGATGCAATGCATAGTAGTCCATTATGCTTTACCTTTGCAGGGAATCAAAGAGGAAGTAAACCCATCATGGTTTACTTCCTCTTTAAGTACGCAATGGGGTTTATTTACTAAAGCTGGAAAGTGTAAAATCAGGCTCACTTCTGCATCGAAACCAATGAGCTTCCAGGTTTTTATTACCAAAGCTTAATAGAACAAGCTGGGGTTAGAAGCTCATTGGTTTCTTTACAGAAGTGAGCCTGATTTTGCACTTTTCAGCTTTAGTAAATAAACCCCATTGTGTACTTAAAGCGGTTGTATAGTCATTTTTATGACTTTTACCTACAGGAAATCCTATAATAAGGGTAACAAAAAGGTAGGTAACAAAACATATCTCCTAAACCTGTATGGTTTAGGAGATATTCCCCTCGCAATGCTCCACTGACTGCAGCAGCACATGTGCACAGGAGATTCTCGGCTGCCGGAAAGAAATCTCCCGCGTGCATGCGCGGGAGTGACGATATCGCGGCTCCGGCCACTCACAGCGCCGGAGCCGCGATACCCGGAAGAAACGCCGAAGGAACCTGTCAGCTCCCTCGGCGTGGATCGGGCCAGATGTCGGGGCCTCGTTCTAAGGTAAGTATTTCATAATGAGCTAGTATGGTGCATACTAGCTCATTATGACTATTCCTTTGCAGGTCAGGAAAAAAAATAAAAAAACATCAGCGGGTTTACTACCGCTTTAAAAGTGGGGTATGCCTGTAAAAGTGCCCATTACAGCAACTGAAAGAGTATCACAATCCCATTACTTTGCTTTATTAAAAGCAAATAGACTGTGCACTTTGCAAAAGCGGTCACTCCAGAGCTTAGTAAATGATGTAAATCTTCAGTTTGCAAGGAATAACCAAAGGTAAAAAAAAAAAAAACATATTTTTTGCTTGCACATGATTGGATGATGGAAGTCAGCATTTGAGGGGCATTGACTAAAGTGCCACAGTCTATTTGCCTTTCGTAAACCTTTTTGACCCCAGATCTCATATTTAACCCCCCTGGCGGTATTCCCGAGTCTGGCTCGGGGTGGAAGTTTTACACCAAAAGCGGTAACCCCGAGCCAGACTCGGGACCGCATCGCTGAATGCAGGAGGAGCTTTACTTACCTTCTCCCTCGGATTCAGCGATGTCCCCGCGCTGTACGAGCGGCTCGTCCTCCACTCGATTCATCACGGAGCTGATCTCCATTCCCTGCGAGCGTTGCGACGCACGGGGACGGAGATCGGCGCCAAATTCAAAAAGTAAAACACACACATTACATACAGTATAATGTAATCTTACAGATTACATTGCTGTATGTAATTATTTCACATCCCCTTTGTCCCTAATGGTCTGCGCAGTGTCCTGCATGCAGTTTTCTAATATAAAAACTGTTCTTTATGCCTGGAAACTGGAGATTGTCCATAGCAACCAAAACTGTCCCCTTACATCAAAAATGGTTTTAGACCAGCTAGAAAATAGCGATAATAAATTGGAATCACTCGCAGAATTGAGGGATAGCGATTTGTGGGGAGATCCGTCATCAAATACTGAAAAGTAATGACAGTCACAATTCTGCAACTGAGAAAATTTCAGTGTTTTTGATTTGATTACATTATTGAATAATTTTTATTATTGTTATATTATTATTTGGTACAATTATTTATAGTTATTTATTATATTATAATTTATGATTTAATTTTTCAAACTTTATCATACCCGGGATGTCTGCTAGACTCTGGTTTGGACGGATTTAAGTGAGTTATTCCTAAGAATTACAGGACTACAATATAAAACGCCAAATTTTCATGCAAAATAATTGTACCGCTTTCAGCACCTAAAACCTGAAATATTCGTACCGCCAGGGAGGTTAAGAGGACCTGCCATGTTTTTTTCTATTACAAGGGATGTTTACATTCCTTGTAATAGGAATAAAAGTGAAAAAAAAATTTTCTTAAACAGTGTAAAAATAAATAAAAGGTAAAATAAATAATAATAATAAAAAAATTTAAACATGCCTGTCCCGCCGAGCTTGCGCGCAGAAGCGAACGCATACGTGAGTAGCGCCCGCATATGAAAACGGTGTTAAAACCACACATGTGAGATATCGCCGCGATCGGTAGAGCGAGAGCAATAATTCTAGCCCTAGACTTCCTCTGTAACTAAAACATGCAACCTGTATAATTTTTTAAACGTCGCCTATAGAGATTTTAAAGGGTAAAAGTTTGTCGCCATTCCACGAGCGGGGGCGCTATTTTGAAGCGTGACATGTTGGGTATCAATTTACTCAGCGTAACATTATCTTTCACAATATAAAAAAAATTGGGCTAATTTCACTGCTGTCTTGTGATTTTTTTCCAAAAAAAAGTGCGCTTGTAAGACCGCTGCGCAAATACGGTGAGAAAAAAAGTATTCCAGTGACCACCATTTTATTCTCTAGGGTGTAAGAAAAAAACAATATATAATGTTTGGGGCTTCTAAGTAATAGAGCAAGAAAAAAAGGTTCTAGCAAGAAAAACAGTTTTAAACGTTAAGTGGTTAATTAACCTTTTTTTGGGGCTTGTCCTATGCCCATTAGTAGGTGTCCCTCATTCCCATCTCAGCATGATGGGAGGTATGCAATAGAATGGCTAGGTTGGACATTTTTATCAAATTGAAGTTGCTTCTAACAAAATAAGGGCTGACATTGAGGGCCCAGAGCCTGAACATGCATCAAAATACAAAAAATGATATTTATACAGTAATGCCGTGTACACACGGTTGGACTTTCCGATGGAAAATGTGCGATCGGCCTGTGTTTTCGGAAATTCCGATCGTGTGTGGGCTCCATCTGACTTTTTCTGTCTGTATTTCTGACACACAAAGTTTGAGATCTGGATCTAAAATTTTCCGACAACAAAATATGATTGTTTAAATTCCAATCGTGTGTAGACAATCCCGACACACAAAGTGCCACGCATGCTCAGAATAAATTACAAGATGAAAGCGATTGGCTACTGGCCTCTTTATAGTCCTGTCGTACGCGTTCTACGTCACCTCGTTCTGAACGATCGGATTTTACGACAACTTTGTGTGACCGTGTGTGTGCAAGACAAGTTTGGGCCAAAATCTGTTGGTAAAAATCCAAAAGATTTTGTCGTCGGAATGTCGGACCGTGTGTACAGGGCATAAGAGTCAGAAAGTTTGGGTGACAAGACCGCCCTGGCCTGGTAGATAGAAGTGAAGGTATTAGATGGGTATACATAGGTGATATGAAGTCTGGTGCTACGTCTGCTCCTGACATTCCTCTATATACAATGAATGGTGGATGTAAAGTGTCTTCTGACCTCCTCTGCTTCCCCCCTGACCTCCTCAGGGACTCTGAATGAAACTGTTGACATTTGTCTGAATTGATTATCAGCTGAGGAACAAGGGCTGCTCATTGTTGGCTCCCTGGAGAGCCATTAACTTGAATCAGAGATAAATTCTAACAATGCTCTGCAACCTCCTCACACATCACAGCACAGCGGAGCGCGGATTCGCAGTGCTCCGGAGCAAACTACATAGAGGCAAATAGACTGTGCACTCTGGAAATGCAGTTGCTCCAGAGCTTAGTAAATGAAGTAAAGCTTCACTGTGCAAGCAATACCCAAATATATACAGAGGGAAATCTAAAAAAACATTTTTACTTACATGTGATTGGATTAGGATTGCCACCTGTCCGGGATTCCCCCGGACAGTTCGGGTTTGGAATCATGCATCCTGACTGTCTGAAACCCGGGCACATTATTCACACTGGACTATGACTTCCCAGCAGGGTTGCCGGCTGCAGTTGTCTAAGCCGGAAGTGTCTGTGATGCCCCGTACACACGAGTGGGATTTCCATCTGAAAAATCTTGGATGGTTTTTCCGACGGAATTCCACTCAAGCTTGGCTTGCATACACACAGTCACACAAGTTCTCTAAAATTTTGACCGTCAAGAACGCGGTGATGTACAACACTACAACGAGCCGAGAAAATTAAGTTTAATACTTCAGAGCATGCGTCGAATTGTTTCCGAGCATGCGTAGGAATTTTGCATGTTGGAATTTGTACAGATGATTGGAATTTCTGATCTGAACTTTTTCCAACCGAAAAATAGAGAATGGGGCATTACACTCTCTCACACTGCTCAGCACTAACCCCCCCCCCTTCCCCCCCCCCCCCTCAGCGCCAAATTCAAAAAGTGAAACACACACTATACATACAGTATAATGTAATCTTACAGATTACATTGCTGTATGTAATTATTTCACATCCCCTTTGTCCCTAGTGGTCTGTCCAGTGTCCTGCATGCAGTTTTATATAATAAAAACTGTTCTTTATGCCTGGAAACTGGGGATTGTCCATAGCAACCAAAACTGTCCCTTTACATCAAAAATGATTTTAGACCAGCTAGAAAACAGCGATAATAAATTAGAATCACTCGCAGAATTGAGGGATAGCGATTTGTGGGGAGATCCGTCATCAAATACTGAAAAGTAATGATAGTGACAATTCTGCAACTGAGCAAATTTCAGTGTTTTTGATTTGATTACATTATTGAATAATTTTTATTATTGTTATATTATTATTTGGTATAATTATTTATAGTTATTTATTATATTATAATTTATGATTTCATTTTTCAAACTTTATCATAGCCAGGATGTCTGCTAGACTCTGGTTTGGACAGATTTAAAGTGAGTTATTCCTAAGAATTACAGGACTACAATATAAAATGTCAAATTTTCATGCAAAATAATTGTACCGCTTTTAGCACATACCGCCAGGGAGGTTAAGGTTAAACCACTTCATTGAGTGGCCGCGTGTCTTCTTGAGGGACCTGAGACTAAATAGTTTCCTCCCTATGGTAGAATCACCATTTACATATTTGAATATTGAGATCATAAGCTTGTGTGACAATATAAACTATTAGAAGAGATATACTGTATACACTATTAGAGGAGATATAATGTACCGTATATACTCGAGTATAGGCCGACCCGAGTATAAGCCGAGGCCCCCAATTTACCCCCAAAAAACTGGGAAACCTATTGACTCGTGTATAAGCCGAGGGTGAGATATGCCTGTCCATCCCTGTGTGTGTGTCCATCCATCCATCCATCCCTGTGTGTGTGTCCATCCATCCATCCATCCCTGTGTGTGTGTGTGTCCATCCATCCATCCATCCCTGTGTGTGTGTGTGTGTCCATCCATCCATCCATCCCTGTGTGTGTGTCCGTCCATCCATCCATCCATCCCTGTGTGTGTGTCCATCCATGTGTGTGTGTGTGTGTGTGTGTGTGTGTGTGTGTGTGTGTGTGTGTGTGTGTGTGTGTGTGTGTGTGTGTGAGGCCTTGTGTGTCCAGCCTACCTGTGTCCCCAGCCTCCGTCCGGTCCCGAGCCTCCGTCCGGTCCCGTCCCGTCCCGAGCCGAGCCTCCGTCCGGTCCGGTCCCGTCCCGTCCCGAGACTCCGTCCGGTCCCGTCCCGTCCCGAGCCGAGCCGAGCCTCCGTCCGGTCCCGTCCCAGGATCACCGCTCTTCGTCGGCGCCCATTTTCCTGTTCAAATGCCGCGCCTCCCTGTCTGTGATAGGCGGAACACAATTTCCCAGCAGTCTGTGTTCCGCCTATCACGGCCATCCTTTCATCCTCGTCCGTAGTACGAGGATGAGCGGATGTCCGTGATAGGCGGAACACAGGCTGCTGGGAAATTCAGTGTTCCGCCTATCACAGGCGAAGGCGGAGCCGGAGGCGCGGCTTTTGAATTAGAATAGAATGGCCGCTGTCTGTCTGCTCGACACGCTGATCGAGCAGGCAGACAGCGATGACTCGAGTATAAGCCGAGGGGGGCACTTTCAGCCTCAAAAAAGAGGCTGAAAATCTCGGCTTATACTCGAGTATATACGGTATATACTATTAGAGGGATATACTGTATATACTATTAGAGGAAATATAATGTAAATACTATTAGAGGAGATATACTCTATACACTATTAGAGAAGATATACTGTATATACTATTAGAAGAAATATACTGTATATATTATTAGAGGAGATATATACTGTATATACTATTAGAGGAGATATACTGTATATACTATTAGAGGAGAGTGTTAAGGCTAATTTGCCTAGCTCACTTATATACTTACCTATACATAAAATAAGTGATTAAAAACCTTTTATCTATATGAATCAAACCATGAAATTAAGAACGAATGATACATGTGCGAAAAGGATAACAATCTAATTTATTTAAACATACAAAACGGGGCATACTAAGTTAATTAGAAAGTCCTCACAATGGCTCCCTTGGAGCTCCTTGCTATAAATATTATATTTCAAAATCTCCACCACAAGAGATATACTGTACTATCACCAGAGAGATATACTGTGTATACTATTAGAAGAGATATACTGTATATACTATTAAAGGGTGAATCTGGTAAATATCATCAGACTCAGAGATCAATTTTGTTTTTCATTTAAAAAACAAACAAACAATGTCTTCCTTCAAAAAAAATAATAATTTTAAGAACGTTCGTTCAATTTTCTAATAGTTAGTGGAGTTAAATCAACACTCATTTTCAACCACAGTGATGGGAAAATTTGGAAATAATAGAAAACTTCTCGGTCAAAGGAATTTTCAGACAGTGTTTGTGATTTTCGTTCATAAATTACATTCAACAGAAATTTTCAACAACATTCTTTCATTCAGCGAATGTGCAAATATTTTTCGTCTGAATATTCTTGTCTGAAAATGTATCGGTGTGGCTGGCGTAAGGCTCGGTACACACCTATGCAGTTTTGCTTTTGATCTGTTTCTGCAGTGCTTTTCGCTGTGCGTTCTGATTTTTGGGCGCACGACTTTGCTGTGATTTGCGTCTTTGAATTTATTTGGCCAATTTGTTGTTGGGCAGATTAGAAAAACACAAATTGCTGCAAAAACGCATTACATGCTTTTCTGCAGCTTCTCCATTGAAGTATATTGAACCAAAAAAAGCACCTTTTTGCATTTTATAAAAAGTCCCTGACCCTTTCCAAATACGCAGCGGCTGAAAAAAGCACAAATATGAACGTGTCCCATAGGAAACCATGTAAATGAACTGTAGTGCGTTTCTACGAAACGCACCAAAAATCACATAGATGTGAACCAGGTCTAAGACGTTTAGTAACATAATGGGGTTAAAAAAACAAAAATGAGCCCTTTATAGTAAAAAAAGAAGCAGATACTCACTACTGTAAGGGGCTCATTTCTTTTACTGTAGAACTGTGAAAGTAATATTTACAGTAGTGATTATTTGCTCTTTTTGTACTATAAAGTAAAATTTCAAGTTTTCGTTTTTTTTTTTAACCCCTTTATGTTACTGGCCGATTAATCGATCATGAAAATAGTAATCGATTCATTTCATAATCGATTAGCTGTCGATTAATCAATTCGTTGTTTCAGCCCTAGGTCAGATATGTTAAATATTTGCTCTGCTCCATCAGATACCGCCGTTATATATTAACTTTCTGATATCACAATTGGCAATAATTCAAGTTCTTTGGAAATTCCGGTGAGAAGAACCTTACACTTATTTGAACCTACCTTTGTTTGCTTGGGGAAACCTTTACATCAAAGATAATAGAGATATTTTTGGGTGCAATTCTACAAATGTAAACTAATACGTGCAAGAAGAAAACCGCGCTGTATCATAACCTCTGAAAGCAGCTTGCAGCTCAAAGTGAGATATACACACAAACAAAATCGGTAAATGATGGGAGCCGCGCTCTAAATAATGACATATATCCCAAAAAAGATATAAAACACACTTAGGAATAAAAATCAGCAAGTCTCATTAGTGAACCATGTGACAAAAAAAAAAAAAAAAAATTGAAAATCCTTCGATATAGAAAGAAGATGGATGAACCAAAACACATTAGTGAACCATGTGACAAACCCGTATCCCAGGACGACGTCAGACTTGTGACGAAACGCGTCAAGGGCAGCGATATGCTGACCTCGCTGTAGTGTCCTGATTGGACGGGCGTTTGTATCATAGCCGGGCGGCTTATGTTCTACACTGGTAACATTTTACCCACATGTAAGTGTTACTGTTTTTATTTAATAAACACCATCTGGTTTTACTTATAGCGATTCTTTCCTCCCTTTCCTTTGGGATGGTTTGATCATCTTTTTCGGGCGTGAATTTGAATGCCGGGTTCTTCATTCAGCTACAAGATCATCCGTCTATAGTGGTGTATGGAGGCTGCCTGTGGTTCGATCGACCATTTGCAGTTCTTGGAGGAAAAGGCCCTGGCTGGCTGTTAAAACTTGTGCAGCTGGTAAGCGTTCACTCTCTGTGATGGTGAATTCACTATTGTCTGTCATAATCATAGGAGGAAGTCACAGCATGGTGTGTTTTGGGTCATCCATCTTCCTTCTATATTGAAGGATTTTCAAGATCTCTCATTATAAATTTGGAGGACGCAATTGTTTTTTTTTTTTTTTTTTGTCACATAGTTTACTAATGGGACTTTCTGATTTTTATTTTTAAGTGTGTTTTATATCGTTTTTTTGGGATATATCATTATTTAGAGCGCAGCTCCTATCATTTACCAAATGTAAACTACCTTGAGTATGCCAGGGGTTAGTTCTTAATGTGTCATTTTTTTTTTTTTTTTACGTGTTTTTATTTCAAAGTGATCAATTTCAGCTATTGGAATAAGGATCTTTAATATGAGAAATGAGAAAATAGTTTTTTGTAGTTTTCTATAAATATTGGTGAGATATCTTATGTTGAAAAGGGAAGCCTGGGGCTGCCCCAAGCATGCCCCTGGCAGAAATAGAAAGAACTGGAATATCTCAGTACCCAAGGATTGGACAAAAAGTATCATAAAATATAACAATTTATTTATCGAAAAGCATGATTAAAAGGGGGAAAGGGAAGAGGCAAAAAAACATTTATGAAAAAAAATACAGTATATACAATCAAAGGTTACAGCCATGCATGATGCTTAAAAGAATTTAGAGGGTCGATGAACCCCCAAGAATACAAGGGGTGCCGGATGTAGTAAATCTTGACATGGTCCTCGACATGTTTCACAGCATAAGACGCTTCCTCAGGAGGAGTCAATTATTATCATCCGGGGAAACCAGGATACTAGGACAGCGCAATAGAGGCACCTGAAGGTAGTCCCCCCCCACGGCAGTCACGGGAGACACTAAGGCTACTTTCACACTGGGGCGGGGGGCATTAGCGGTAAAGCGCTACTAGTTTTAGCGGCGCTTTAACAATGTTATAGCAGCACTTTTCGGCCTCTAGTGGGGCTTTTTCAACCCCTGCTAGTGCCCGAGGAAAAAGTTAAAAGCGCCCGAAAAGCGCCACTTTTAAAGCGTTTGCAGGCGCTTCGGCAGCGCTGCCCTTTGATTTCAATGGCAGGGGCGATTTACGAGTGATGTATACACCGCTCCCGCACCGCCCCAAAGATGCTGCTTGCAGGACTTTTTTTCCCATTCTGCAAGCGCACCGCCCCATTGTGAAAGCACTCAGGCTTTCGCACTGGGGCTACAGAAGAGGCAGTTCCGCCTGTAAAATACCTCATTGTGAAACTAGTCTAAGGGACGTTGGGTTCTAATATGTCTGGATATTCAATATAGCAAGCCGGAAGGGGGGGGGGGGGGGTCAGGGACAGGAAGCTGGAGGCACATACAACTCGCTGATGTTGAGAGATTTTTGAGGAGATTTTCGAGATGTTGCTTGCAAAACAGGGATTTTGCTGTAAACATTCCCAAGAGGGACCTGTCTCAACCGTATCAAAGTCCCATATGTAGCCTCGAGTGCCGTATACCCCTTGAGAGCAGCCACCATTGTGAATGATGGTACCCGCCCCTATATTAATCTATCTAAATTGAGGCATACCCTTAAATTAAGTTATTTTTAGCCCCACATTATTATTTTAAAGTCTATCTCAGCTTTTCTCAACCAGGGTTCCTCCAGGGGTTGATAGGGGTTCCCTGTTGATATTTTTAGCTATATATATGGCAGTAATTCTTCCCACTGATCACTAATGTAAGGAGCATTCTTCCCACTGACCACCAATGTAAGGAGCATTCTTCCCACTGATCACCAATGTAAGGAGCATTCTTCCCACTGACCACCAATGTAAGGAGCATTCTTCCCACTGATCACCAATGTAAGGAGCATTCTTCCCACTGACCACCAATGTAAGGAGCATTCTTCTCACTGACCACCAGTGTAAGGAGCATTCTTCCCACTGATTACCGATGTAAGGAGCATTCTTCCCACTGATCACCGATGTAAGGAGCATTCTTCCCACTGATCAACAATGTAAGGAGCATTCTTCCCACTGACCACCAATGTAAGGAGCATTCTTCCCACTGATCACCAGTGTAAGGAGCATTCTTCCCACTGACCACCAATGTAAGGAGCATTCTTCTCACTGATCACCAATGTAAGGAGCATTCTTCCCACTGATCACCAATGTAAGGAGCATTCTTCCCACTGATCACCAATGTAAGGAGCATTCTTCCCACTGATCACCAATGTAAGGAACATTCTTCCCATTGACCACCAATGTAAGGAACATTCTTCTCACTGATCACCAATGTAAGGAGCATTCTTCCCACTGATCACCAATGTAAGGAGCATTCTTCCCACTGATCACCAATGTAAGGAGCATTCTTCCCATTGACCACCAATGTAAGGAACATTCTTCTCACTGATCACCAATGTAAGGAGCATTCTTCCCACTGATCACCAATGTAAGGGACATTTATCCCACTGACCACCAATGTAAGGAGCATTCTTCTCACTGATCACCAATGTAAGGGGCATTCTTCCCACTGATTACCAATGTAAGGAGCATTCTTCCCACTGACCACCAATGTAAGGAGCATTCTTCTCACTGATCACCAATGTAAGGAGCATTCTTCCCACTGATCACCAATGTAAGGAACATTCTTCCCACTGATTACCAATGTAAGGAGCATTCTTCCCACTGATCACCAATGTAAGGAGCATTCTTCCCACTGACCACCAATGTAAGGAGCATTCTTCCCACTGTTCACTAATGTAAGGAGCATTCTTCCCACTGACCATCAATGTAAGGGACATTCTTCCCACTGATCACTAATGTAAGGAACATTCTTCCCACTGATCACCAATGTAAGGAGCATTCTTCTCACTGATCACCAATGTAAGGAGCATTCTCCCCACTGATCGCCAATATAAGAGACTTACATTAGGGTAATTTGTCAGACTTTTCCCCTTTATTCTCACCTGGTGATCCTGCCAGTAACACACTTCCTGTGCTAGGGTGGCAACACTCACTCACTGTACTGCATCAATGGATGAGCAGCAGAGGGCACAGGAAGTTATCAGCTCAGAAGATTTCTGGCAGGACCAACAGGTATTTATTTGTATTATTGTATGGATATAATGTAACACTTTCAATTGTATATTAATAAGAGAAGTTCATTGTTAAGAAGCAAATCTCTATAATAATTCTAAAATATATAGAATATATAATATAGAACACACTTTACTATATGACGTATCCTAAGTAAGCAGCAAAAATAATCCCTCTACTTGTACAATAATTTATTGTTTAACAACTGAACACAACTACTGCAAATTGTTTTCTATTAAAGGCTCACCATACATGTAACAATCTAACTGTACAATCTCCTTTAGGCTGGGCCAACTCCATACAGATGCAAAGGCGCATGCGTGTATTCCTGCGCAGCATGTGTAGGGCAGCCTGTTCATGTCAATGGGCTGCCCTACACGCAAGAAACACTGAAAATCACTTCGATCTACTTAGTGTTGCGGCACCATGTGGTTTGGCACACGTGAAAACATGCATTAGTAGATGCTTGGAGGGCTAATAACAGTTAAAGTATTACTAAACCCACAACAGTAAAATTAGTCTGTCTATGCAGTAAAGCATGCTTGTTGTACTCGCCGTGGAACCTAAGGGGTTAATCCTCCGCATTGTGTAAACAGGCTGTTTGATCCTGTCTTCTCTGATCCTCACCCTTTTCCACTGTCCCCAATCCATCTCCTAATAGTACAGAGCCTTGGGGTCACTCTGCACATGCTCAGTTTGGTGTGTATTGATAGAGAGTTGTTGTTTTTTATGGGAGAGTGCATGTGATCAGCACAGGGCCAATCAGCACAGTCCAGACAGAGGGTCAGGGGACATGCAGCCTCATAGGACAGTCAGAGATGAATGGAGATTGCTATATACTGCTGATGATAAAAGGTATTTAGCAGTTTATATTTAATAAAATATTTGAATTTCCATGTTCTGTGTACTGTGGGAGACCATATATAGTGAATGCAGGGTCCTGGGTTTAGTAATGCTTTAATGTCGCCGAGTAATGTGTGCGGTTTTGCTCACATTCCCAAAGTACACATTGTGTGAACCTGGCCTTCTATTTACCAATACGGTGTAAAACAAGTATCTACCTAAACTATCCCATCGATTCATAGATCTTCAAGAAAGCCCTTGTACTACATACCTGCAGTACAGATCGATCTAAAAGGAGATTGTACAGGCAGATTGTAACGTGTTTGATGAATTTTGGCTTTTTTTTTACTTTGCTGAAACTTGAAATTTTATTTGTAAAAGATTCTAAGGCTGACTATACACTATACCCTGGTGCCCAATATGCGGTCCCAGAGTTGCATGTGGCCCTTTGGTATATGATGTGTGGCCCTCGGCCCTCAGCATTCTGTAGTGGGAACATTGATAAGGGTGATAGCATTGATCTCTAGCAGCCTCATGTAACATCTTCCCAGTTTCCTATTGTCTTCTGCAGCATCTCCCCACCAACAATGTATCCTGTCCTCACTCTCTGACCCTCATCTCCTCTATTAGATCCGCAGTCTCTGACAGTCCTCTCAAGCATTACATATATTGAACATTAGGTGTGCCTGGTTTCAGGCCCCTTTTAGCTCATAAGTTGACAACCACTGCTCTATACTAGGGGTCTCCAAACTTTCTAAACAAAGGGCCAATGGGAGGTGTTGGTGTTATTGGGCAGAATTATGCCCCATTATTGGTGTCAGTGGCAGGAATTATGCCCCATTGTTGGTGTCAGTGGCAGGAATTATGCCCCATTGTTGGTGTCAGTGGGAGGAATTATGCACCATTGTTGGTGTCAGTGGGAGGAATTATGCACCATTGTTGGTGTCAGTGGGAGGAATTATGCACCATTGTTGGTGTCAGTGGGAGGAATTATGCACCATTGTTGGTGTCAGTGGGAGGAATTATGCACCATTGTTGGTGTCAGTGGGAGGAATTATGCACCATTGTTGGTGTCAGTGGGAGGAATTATGCACCATTGTTGGTGTCAGTGGCAGGAATTATGCCCCATTTTTGGTGTCGGTGGGAGGGATTATGCCCCATTGTTGGTGTCATTGGGAGGCATTATGCCCCATTGACGGTGTCATTGGGAGGCATTATGCCCCATTGTTGGTGTCATTGGGAGTCATTATGCCCCATTGTTGGTGTCAGTAGAAGGGATTATGCCCCATTGTTGGTGTCAGGGGAAGGGATTATGCCCCATTGTTGGTGTAATTGGGAGGCATTATACCCCATTGTTGGTGTCAGGGGAAGGGATTATGCTTCAAGGGGCAGATAAAGTTAAGCAAACAGCTGCAGTTTGGAGACCACTGCCCTATACAATCTGAATGTACAATCCCCTATACAGTAGATCTACCATTATTGATGTAGTGAAAAAAGTCTGCGTGTCTGGGTGCGAATTATTGTTTAGCTTTGTCCTCATATTACATAGTTTTGTTAACGCTAAAGCTGGCTACACACTATACAATCTAATTTTACAATCACCTTTAGATGTACTATCAACTATGTGGTACAAGGGCCTGTCTGGATAGAAACTAAATGGAATGTTTAGGTGTATCCTCCTACTAGTTTTAGTAGATCTAGCGATTTTTGTACAATTAACTTTAGATTTACTAAAACATTGTCATATGAGAGCCTACCTAAACAATCGAATCAATCTGTATCCACTCAGCAGGCTCTTGCACTACCTATTTTTTTGGGAGAGCCAAAGGATATAGTACAATCATATGGTCACACGTGGTGAGTTTAAAGGGGATTGGACAGAGATTGTGCAATTTGATTCTATATTGTATGTCCAGCCAAGATCTCACGACCTTCGTTGTTAAGGGTGCCAACAAATTGCATTCACAGTTAACTTAAAGTTGGCCATAAGCTGGCCATAGATGGATCACAATTCGGCTAGTTCAGCAGGGACCAGCCAAATTTTGACCCATATGTGTCCGCTCCAAAGAAACGACTTAACGGGAATGTTGGCAATTTTTTTTCTTGCAGAGTCCCCGTTGTCAGAATACTACGGGGTTGATTTACTAAAGGTAAATACTGTAGACTGTTCACTCTGCAAAGTGCAGTTGCTTCAGAGATTAGTAAATGAGTAGAAGCTCTGCTGACTTCCATCGTCCAATCATGTGCAAGCAAAAATGCTGTTTCTTTTTATTCTCCTTCCATGTGATTGGGTATTCTTTACAGCTTTACCTTATTTACTAAGCTCTGGAGAAACTGCACTTGTAGAGTGCACAGTCTATTTGCCTTTAGTAAATCAACCCCAATGTCTCAGCAGAGAGGATTTCTCTCTACACCTCAATTGTGTGGATGGACTGACCGACTCGTTTCCTTCAGGCCAATGAAGTGATGAAAAAAAAAGCAATCTATGGCCAGCTATACAATCTGATTGTACAATCTCCTTTGTATTTACAAAATCTATGTCATAGAGGGGCACACCTAAATAACCTGTGTGAAATCAGGCATACCCCTGCAATACACAGTTAATGGTGGATCTAAGGGAGATTGTACAATCAGATTGCATAGTGTATGGTCAGGAGTACCCCTTGAATCTGTCAGATGTGCAGCCTCAGGGATACCACTGGTTGAAAAACCGACTAATGTCATTGTAGGCACACCCTCCCCACCATGGCACACCCTCCCCACCTTTTGGTACTCACAGTGCAGTTCCGGTCCCCGGTGTAGCAGCAGTCCGGCTCTCAGCCAGTGCTCCAGGGGCAATGAGGCGGCCTTGATGTGCTCTGGGGCAGGGACCCCCGTGAATCCACCATAGGGGAAGTGGGGGTGCCCAGTGCCCAGAGTAGGCAGGTGGTAGAGTGGTGCCGGGTACAGCCCATGCAGGGGCAGGTAACTTGTCTTGGAGTACATTTGTGATAAAGGGGTGGATGGGGTCACTGCAGTCTCTCTGCCTTGGTGGTGAGGTACCAGCCGGGGGTGCTCTTCTGCCAAGAGGGCATCAATTCTGAACTTCTGGGAATTGTCCATTCCTTTCTGCATGGCTGGAGGAAGGAGGCTGGGGGTCCTGAGGTCAGCTTCTGGCAGGTGTTTGCTTACAGAAAGATTGCAAGCTCTTTAGCTCACTGCTGAGCTGTGGGAAATGTTGCAGTTATTAATACATTTCTGCAGGAGGTAAGTGTGGTGGTAAGTGTCTCCTTGTATGCAGTCCTTCAGCTTTATCCCAAATTCTCCCAATTGAGGAAAAGTTCCTTCCCACGCTGTAGTGAGTTGTCTGATCCCTGTTGTCACCTCTTCTGCTTGTTCTGCCTCTGTGTCAGTTCTTTCATCTACTTCCCAAGTCCTGGACTCGGCTCCCGGCTTCTGATTGGTCCTCAGAGAGTTGTCTACCCCCCCCCCCCCCTCCCCCCCTCTCCTTCCCTACTAAAGTTAAGTGGAAGTGTGACAGTTCACTAATGATCTAATTAGCCACTCATTTGAAGCCCCGCCCTCCACAAAGTAATTTAAATATTTCTCTCCTTCTATGTCTACTGAGCAATGAATGAGGTTGTGTCAGCAGGAGGGGAGGTCACAGCAGCAGGGAGCCTGCAACACAAAACCCTTCTTTCATGGAAATAGATTGCATTGAACTTGTCACCTCTTTCCTTCTGGGGTAATGTGCCAGGAGGCAACCCGCAACCTCACAGATGTCCTAATGGGCACCACGCAGGCTGGCTGGGATTTGTAGTTCTCCATGAACTGGCTATGAAGAACTTATTGTAAAATGAAAAATGTTCTCAAATAAATTGCCCAAATCTCTCTTTTTTCTACTCTCTTACTTTCTCTTTACTTTACTTTCTACATCTCTCTCCCTCTTTCCCTCTCTTTCACTCCCATTCTTACTCTCACTCTATCTCACTCTTTCTCCTATTCCCGCTTTCCCATTCTCTCTATACCCCTCCCTTTCATTTTTCTTTTTTTCTCCCTTCATTTCTTTCTTTCTCCCTTCATTTGTTGCTTTCTTCTTTTCTTCCTTTCTTTCTTCATCTCTTTCTCCCTCCCTTCATTTGTTGCTTTCTTTCTTTCTTTCTTTCTTTCTTTCTTTCTTTCTTTCTTTCTTTCTCTCTTTCTTTCTCTCTTTCTTCATCTCTTTCTCCCTTCATTTCTTTCTATCTTTCTTTCTTTCTCCCTTCATTTCTTTCTTTCTATCTTTCTTTCTCTCTTCATTTCTTTCTTTCTCCCTTCATTTGTTGCTTTCTTCCTTTCTTCCTTTCTTTCTTCATCTCTTTCTCCCTCCCTTCATTTGTTGCTTTCTTTCTTTCTTTCTTTCTTTCTTTCTTTCTTTCTTTCTTTCTTTCTCTCTTTCTTTCTCTCTTTCTTCATCTCTTTCTCCCTTCATTTCTTTCTTTCTATCTTTCTTTCTTTCTCCCTTCATTTCTTTCTTTCTATCTTTCTTTCTCCCTTCATTTCTTTCTTTCTATCTTTCTCCCTTCATTTGTTGCTTTCTTCTTTTCTTTCTTTCTTTCTTCGTCTCTTTCTTTCTTTCGTCATCTCTTTCTCCCTTCATCTCTTTCTTTCTTTCTCCCTTAATTTCTTGCTTTCTTTCTTTCTCCCTTCATTTCTTGCTTTCTATTTTTCTTTCTTTCTTTCTTTCTTTTTTTCTTCATCTCTTTCTCCCTTCATCTCTTGCTTTCTTTCTTTCTCCCTTCATTTCTTGCTTTCTTCTTTTCTTTCTTTCTTTCTTCGTCTCTTTCTTTCTTTCGTCATCTCTTTCTTTCTTTCTCCCTTAATTTCTTGCTTTCTTTCTTTCTCCCTTCATTTCTTGCTTTCTATTTTTCTTTCTTTCTTTCTCCCTTCATCTTTCTTTTTTTCTTCATCTCTTTCTCTCCATCTCTTTTTTTCTTTCGTTATTTTTTTCTTTCTTTCGTTCTTTCTGTATTTTTATCTTTTCCTCTTTCCCCGTCTCCCCTTTCTCCTCCATCTCTTTTTTTCTCCCTCTGGGCCATTTCACACCACATATAGTCCAGTGCATTTTATTTTTGCATCAAAAATACATGGAAAGTAGTTTACATGGTTTCGAATGGCATAATTCACATCAGTGCACTCAGTGTGTTTGTTTGTTTGTTTGTTTGTCTCTCTTTTTCCCTTTCTTTCGTTCTATTTTTCTTTCTTTCGTTCTTTCTTTCTATATTTTTATCTTTTGCTCTCTCCCTGTCTCGCCCTTCCTTCTCCATCTCTCTCTTTCACCCTCCAAGCCAGTTCACACCACATGTAGTCCAGTTTATTTTATTTTTGCATCAAAAACACATGGAAAGTAGTTTACATGGTTTCCAATGGCATAATTCACACCAGTGCAGTCAGTTGCAGCACGTTACAGTTCCAGAAAAAAAAAGTAGAACATGCTGCATTTTTACTGGACTGTACTGGAATGCAGTAAAACGCATCAAAACGCACCAGGACACATCAAAAACGCACCAGACCTCAGCACAGTGAAAAAAAAAAACAGGCAAAAAGGAGAAAAAAAAAAGCATCAGGTTTGCATCTGGAAAAGCATCAAAATTGCACAGGAACATGTCAAAAATGCGTAAAAGCGTGCATGCAAAAACGCATCCGGAACGGATCTGGAGTCCGTTTTTGTGGTGTGAACCAGCAATTAATCTCTCTCCATGTATAATGCGGCTGTATTTGGTTTATGAAGGAAACATACAAAATTGTCTGTTTATCTTTTCTATTGTTATGTGTATCTTATTTATCTATTGTTAGCTATCAATATAAATATTATTATCTATATCTGTCTATCTATCTATCTATTCACCTATTTCTCAATCCACATCTATTTTATGTAGTATATTATCTATCTATCTATTTTCCACCACCCCCTCCCTTTAGAATGTAAGCTCTACAAGCAGGGCCCTCCTGTCCCTTCTGTATTGAACTGTACTGTAATTGTGCCGTCCCCCCCTCTACATTGTAAAGCACTGCATAAACTGTTATATAAATCGTGTATTATAATAATAATAATAATAATAATAATAATAATATAATTTTATATATATGTCTAAATAAAGATTCATGTTCATATTTCTTTTATATAACTAGGTTGCAGATATAGCTATACAATATCAAATCAGAATCAACAGTATATTTGATACAGTATGCACAATATCTATCTGCTGTATCTATCAATCTTTCTAATTTTATCTCTCCAATTTGATATATCTATCTAGCTTTTTAATTCTGTCTTTCTAATTGTATCGATCTATCTATAGAGATAAATGTCTATCTGTCTATATTTTATACGCTTGCTAGCTTCTAATTAAATGTTATTTTGTATTATCTTCTAAATAAAGATTTATTTTCATATTTCTTTTATACAACTAGGTTGCAGCTATAGCTATATAATATCAAGCCAGAATCAACAGGATATTTGATATAGTCCACACAATATCTATCTATTTATCTATGTATCTATTTATTCATCTATTTATCAATCCATATCTATTTTATGTAGTATATTATCTATCTATCTATCTATCTATCTATCTATCTATCTATCTATCTATCTATCTATCTATCTATCTATCTATCTATTTTCCACCACCCCCTCCCTTTAGAATGTAAGCTCTACAAACAGGACCCTCCTGTCCCTTCTGTATTGAACTGTACTGTAATTGTGCTGTCCTCCTTCTACATTGTAAAGCGCTGCGTAAACTGTTATATAAATCATGTATGATAATAATAATTTTATATATGTGTGTTATCTTTCTAAATAAAGATTCATTTTCATCTATCTATCTCTCAATCCACATCTATTTTATGAATTCTATCTATCTATCTATCTATCTATCTATTTCTTAATCCACATCTATTTTATGAATTCTATCTATCTATCTATTTCTTAACCCATATCTATCTATCTATCTATCTATTTCTTAATCCGTATCTATCTATCTATCTATCTATCTATTTCTTAATCCATATCTATCTATCTATCTATCTATCTATCTATCTATCTATCTATCTATCTATCTATTTCCTAATCCATATCTATCTATCTATCTATCTATCTATTTCTTAATCCGTATCTGTCTATCTATTTCTTAATCCATATCTATCTATCTATCTATCTATCTATCTATTTCTTAATCCATATCTATCTATCTATCTATCTATTTCTTAATCCACATCTATTTTATGAATTCTATCTATCTATCTATTTCTTAATCCATATCTATCTATCTATCTATCTATTTCTTAATCCATATCTATCTATCTATCTATCTATCTATCTATCTCTCAGCCCACATCTATTTTATGAATTCTATCTATCTATCTATCTATCTATCTATCTATCTATCTATCTATCTATCTATTTCTTAATCCATATCTATCTATCTATCTATCTATCTATCTATCTATCTATCTATTTCTTAATCCATATCTATCTATCTATCTATCTATCTATCTATCTATCTATCTATCTATTTCTTAATCCATATCTATCTATCTATCTATCTATCTATCTATCTATCTATCTATCCTTTTTCATTTGAATTCAATCTTTTTATGTGCCTATAGATAAAGTTACAATACAGAACCAGAAGCCACAAGATGGTTATTATAGTATGAACGGTTTAGTACATATTTGTTATATTGTGTGCACTTCTGATTTACAGTGTTGTTTATGTGTTAGTTTTCCCGCTGTTGTTTTATTATAATCCTCAGTTTATAGCCCACAATTGGCCAACTGCTATTATTCTTCTGTAGCATTATCAGAGCAGAAATGAACATATCGATCTGTATTTAATAAGTCTCCTCTCTGTTCCTCTCTCCGCTCCGATGTGACATCGGTTACCGGGAAATTGCAACCTTTAGTAAATGTTCTTTTAATAGTTTTATGGTTCTGTGGATAAGGCCCGCAGCTGGTGAGCCCAGGACCTGTCTCAGTGAAATCTCTGATTGGAGATGTGACAATTAATCTCCCCATTTATGACACAAAGAATATATTGTTGGTGTGCAGGTGACTTGTCATATCCTGATATGACTACATAGAGCCGCCACCCTCAACCCTCTTATCAGACCGCTGTCATTAAACGGTTTCTTTACAACCCTGGAAATGTAAGCAGTTCATCCAGGCAGATTAAACACCTCTCCAAAACTAATTAGCTGTCATTACAATTTACCACCGATTACAGATCAATTCCAGCAACCCAACCTTGAAGAAGATGGCTCTACTGATACAGTCAGTATCTGATAACATTGAGAACAGAAGAGAGACAAAAGGGTAAAATCCTATTCGATATATACAGTATAGTGCCCTGTCATTCATCCCAATGGCTGGGAAGGGCACAGTCTGACTTGATTTCCTCATTCTTCATCGTCATACAGAGGGAATGCAGATGGCTGTATATACTTTTTAAAATTATTTTTACAGGTATTTATATAGTACTGAAAGTTTATGCAGTGCTTTACATATATTGTACATTCACATCAGTATCTGCATTCACGTATTTACATTATATACCTGCTTGAGGTTTCATGTTCTCCCTGTGCCTGCCTGGGTTTCCTCCGGGTACTCCAGTTTCCTCCCACAGTCCATAGACATGCTGGTGGGTTAATTGGCTCCTGTCTAAGGGTCCATGCAAAATTGGCTTTAAAATCGATGCTTCTACAGGAGTTTTGTGTTCTGCCTGTAGAAGTCGCTCAGTATTATCCTATATGTCTAAGCACATTAGGACGTTTAGAGCATACCTCCCAACATTTTGAGAAGTGAATGAGGGACACTTACTATCAAACGTATGTAGGCATGGGACACGCCTCCTGCCACACCCCCTTAAAGCGGACATAACCAAAAAAAAAAAGGTTAATTAAATCCACAAGTGCTTTTTTTTACCACTACTATTCCTTTATATTGGCTTTTAAAATTTACAAATGCGGCAATTTAAAATTTGGATGAAACGTATAGCACTAGGAAGCACTTTTTGAAAGATAAAAAGTGCATTTTATATACAATTATATAGATCAGACCAAAATGTGGGACTAATGAGGAGGAAAGAGGAACAAATGAGGAGGTTAATTGGCTTCTGTCCAAAGTTGGCCCTAGTGTATGAATGTGGGTTGGGGACCTTGGATTGTGGGCTCCTTGAGGGTAGGGACCGATGTGAGTGTGCAATGTATGTGTAAATTGATGGCGTTATATGGATTGGGTACCTTAAATAAATAATAATATAATAGATGAGATGCAATGTACAGGGATATGGACAATTGTAGACATGCATGCACACTCAGGTTGAACTGGATAGACTGGTGTCTTCATTCAACCTTGCTAACTATGTAACTATAAAAGAGTGACATTTCTCTAAATCAGGGACAGTCCCTCGAAATCAGGGACAGTTGGCAGCTATGATAGAGGCATATTTTAAACTCAGTGTTTAGAGGTAGAAAAAAAAATCCTTCTGGTTTGCATATCTGATTGGAGCTTTCTGGCAGAAAAAAAAAAATGCTAAACTCGCCTGAACTGTGTACAAAAAATGCTCTATATGAACTATCTATTTTTTAAGCCAAGTGTTCATGGATTAAATATGTATATGTATGAATGTGAGTTAGCATTCACATTGGGCCGATTCGGCATTTAATTTGAGATGTCAAATCGCATGCCAAATCAGTGGCTATTGCCAGCAATAGCATCGTCCGAATCGGTTCCCAAAAGTAGTTACTGTACTACTTTTGGTGACTTCGGGGGCGATTTGAATAGATATCTGTGCATTAACCCACACAGTTGTGTCAAATCGCACTCCCGACCCCCCCCCCCCCCCCGAAGTCGGACTGCATTGATAGTTAGAAAATGTGCGAGTTCAGCTGAAAGATTTCTAACCCGCAGCAGTGTGTGAACCTGGGATCAGAGATCTTAGATTGTAAGCTCCTTGAGGGTGAGGACTAATGTGATTGTACAATATATGTGTAAAGCGCTACATAAATTGACAGCGCTATATAAGTACCAATAAAAAATATATATATATTCCAACAAACAGGATGTGGCATCACAGCATTCACTTCCACCTTCAGTCTCTTTTCAAAGAGTATTTTTTGAAAAGTAACAATTAAAACAAGAAGGCAGTATCCCTTTTTATTTTATATTTATAGTATATTTTCTTGTTATATTTAAAAAAACAAATTGTAGACCAGCAAAAAAAAAGAAGAAAAAAACGAAAGAAAAAAAAATGATCTACAGTCTCTAAAAATGATGCAAGTTGCTGTTTGAACTGTTTTTTTCCTAATGTCTAAAAAAGAAAAACTGCTGTCAGAATACATTGATCAGCAGCTGCAGCCCCTCTGCGAACCGCTGTGGGTGTCAATACAATGTTAATGACATCCACAGATCGGTTCACAGATCGCAGTGCAAACTGTGAACTCGTACAGGAATTAAAACACATGGGTGAAAAAAAAGTCCCTGCACTATTCTCCTGCGAATCCAATGCGAGTTCAGCCATACAACTGTATGGCTGAACTCGCATTGCACAGATATCGAATGCGCTCGGCACCGCAGTGCAGGTGCGAATCAAATGCGATGTCTGTGTTCGCACAAGTGTGAACCTGGGCTCAATGTGAATGTTCACTTATATTAGAGAATGAAGTGATGCAACTTAAAAATTCACTTTGCAAAGAACATTCAATCATGTGAATGTGCATTCAATCATGTGCAAGCAAAATTAGGCAGCTTTTGCACATGGGAGTAAAAAATACATCATTTTTTTACTGATCTTTAAAAATATACATTGTTGGCCTCTTGCATGTTGCTAAGTAAATATAAGTACAGCAGCAATGCATACAGGGGTGTGGAAAAAAAAATAGAAATTTTTAAAGTCATCCCATATTTCAACTCATTTGATTAGCAAAAAGAACAACCAGCCATGTGTAAAGAAAAAAAAAAAAAGAAGGATTTTAGCTAACATGTTATTTGGTGATTGAAGAAGGCTTAGCTTTGCCTTAAGTGGATATTCATGTTATAAAGATTAAATTCATGCAAGTTAAATGAGATGAAGTTTGGGATGGCTTCATTTAGCCAATCATATGCAGGCAAAAATCCTATTTTTTTTTCCTTGCAGAATTTTAGATTTTTTTTAAATTTCTAATTTGTTACACTGAAGTAAGTAAATGTTCCCCTTGAAAGTGAACATATTGTACTCCCGGTAATGGAGAAGGCAAAATTAATGTTGGTCTAAAGTTGTTTTGGGCTTTTGATGGCTTTAAATTGGTCTTTTACTTTTAATGTGTTCTGACTGTTAAGTCATGATTTTGTGTTTTTTTTTAAATTTTAGATGGTTGAAGTCAGCCTAGCTTCACCTCATTCACTAAGCAAAGTGAATATTCAACTACTGCAGTCATCTCAATCATATGCGATCAAAAATCCTAATTTTTTTTATTTTCCTTGCGTGTAACCAAATATTTTTTTACGAGGTGAATTTTCATTTTTGTTTCACCTCATACACTAAGAAAGTTCAAAATTCACTTTACAAACTAAAAATTGCCTTTAAAATAAACAAACTCTACTCATGTAGAAAACCAACTTTACCGACTCCAACATATTTATCAATATCGCCAATAATCTGCTTATTTTGCCAATTTTCTGTGAAGCAAAACCTGACAGTTTTGCTCATGCCTATTATTCAGTAATTATTTATGTGATATAAATCTTCATAAACAAAATACAGCACAAATATAAAGAAAGAGTAGAGCTCACATACGTGGATAAACAGATAAATATATGTCAATTAAAAACATATAAACAAAAAAAAGTAAATAAATAAATGATAAAGTCTAATGTGGCAAATCCCAACACCAATGTTGGTTTCAGCATTAAATTCCTGAAATCTTCACCCCTCATGCCCAAACTGTGGATGTACACTCTCCAGAAATGTTTGACACCATACCCTGGTATTTTATTCTAAACTGCCTTTTTATTTTGTTTATTTTTACATATTATTTGTTTTATTGTCATTGTCACTAAAAAGAAGTGAAAAAAAATATATATATATATATTATTTATTTCTTTAATGTATATTTTTATTTTTATTTATTTATTTTTCATTTCTATTTCATTTTAGTTGTTTTATATTCATTATGATTATTTATTTGATTTGTTTTTACGATGCTTGTTGTGATATTCAAAATATAATCAAAATAATGGTATATTACTGACATCTTCCTCAGCACTGGTATGAAATCCAAAGAGAATCCCAACCACGGCATTACCTGCCTGGAGTTTTCATGTCCTCTATGTGCCTGCCTGGGTTTCCTCTGAGTACTCCGGTTTCCTCCGACACTCCAAAGACATGCTGGTAGGTTATTTGGCTCCTGTTTAAATTGGGCTTAATATATGTATGTATGAATGGGAGTTAGGGACTTTAGATTGTAAGCTCCTTGAGGGCAGGGACTGATGTAAATGTACAATATATGTGTAGAGTGCTGCATGAATTGATGGTGCTGTATAAGTACCTTTAATAAATACAAAATAAATAGAATTGCAAATGCAATTAGGCCAGTGACTACATATCCCAGCATGGGACTACAAATCCCAGAATGGGACTGCATATCCCAGGATAAGACTACATATTCCAGCATGACTAGACAAATGGTTTTAACTCAAGATATGATGCAGACTTGTTTATCATTTATTCTATTTGGAGGAACCTTTTTGTCTTGTCTTACACACTTTCTGTTATTTCCTGTTGTGTAGATAATATGTACAATCATATATCCCATTGCTGGAAAGTCTTTTCCATGTTTGTATTGCCAAGTGATACCTCACCTTCTGTTTTGGATATCTCCTAATTGTTTCAATGAGACAATTAATTGGAAGGTGTGGTTTGGCAAACAGTATATATATTCTGTTTTTTAACTAGAAAATTGTGCCGTGATCAAGGCTTGTAAGCAGTGGCGCGGATTTGTGGCGGAATTTGTGGGGTGGGACAATCTATGAGCCATGACACTTGATATATATTTGTATGGATTTTTCCTGGTACTATTGTATTATTTGTGACATTACTTCTATTTTCGCTACTTTGTAATAATTAACTGTGTGTTTATTATTATCAGAGCCACTGTTGAACACTGATGATCATATAATCCCCTGAAGAAGCCATTGTTTGGCGAAACATGTAGGGACTTGACATGCATCAGTGACCATTTCAAGCATATGGATACTTTGGCCAATATTACTATCTATATATTACTCTGCTTATATTTTATGCCCCTTGTGTTTGTTGTCTTCTATACATCTATGTAATAAAACTTATATTTTTTTTAAGTAAAATACTGTAATTTTCTATATATTAGGCACCTCTATAATCCCTATCCAATTCCCCTCCTTTGTTCTGTACCCAAAGGAAATTTACATCATTTTGTGAAACTTTCTTTTGGTCGTGTTTGATCCCCACTGGGTGTTTGGATTTTTTGCTATATTCACAAAAAGATACTGAAAATTTTAATTTATCACCTTTCCGTTATAAAACATAGGCAATAGAAATACATTTCTTCTTAAATTTAGGCCAAAGTGTATTCTGCTACATGTCTTTGGTGAAAACTAAAAAAACAAACAATAAGTGTATATTAATTGTTTTTTGTTTTTTTAAAGTTATAGGGGTTGATTTACTGCAGGCCCATAGACTTAGCAAGTGCAGTTGCTCCAGATCTCAGTAAATTAGATAAAGCTTCACTTTGCAAAGAATATCCAATTACATGCAAGGAAAATGTAAAAAAGAAAACAGCATTTTTGCTTGCACATGGTTGGATGATGAAAGTCAGCAGATTTACTGCTGATTTACTAAGCTCTGGAGCAACTGCGCTATTGCAAAAACGGCAAACAGTCTATTTACCTTAATACACTTATTTTTTCACAATATTCTTTTTTTAACCGCTCCAGAAGATTTTACCCCCTTCGTGACCAGGCCATTTTTTGCTATTTAGCACTGTGCTAATTGCACATTCATGCAACACTGTACCCAAATGAATATAATAATATATTATATTATATTATTATATATTATATTAATAAATAAAATATAATTTTTTTCACACAAATAGAGCTTTCTTTTGGTGGCATTTGATTACCACTGGGTTTTTTATTTTTTATGATATAAACGAAAAAAGACCCAAAATGTAAAAAAAAAACAATATTTTCTACTTTCTGCTATAAAACATATCCGATATACAAAAAAATCATAAATTAAGGCCAAAATGTATTCTGCTACATGTCTTTGGTAAAAAAAAATAATAATAATCTCAATAAGTGTATATTGATTGCTTTGTGGGAAAGTTATAGCCTCTACAAACTGTTGATATAGATACTGGAACTTTTAGTTATTTTTTTATACTAGTAATGGCAGTGATCAGCGACTTATAGTAGGACTGCTATAGTGCAGCGGGCAATCTAACACTAACTGATGCTGAGTGGGAACTGACTAACTGTCACTGACATAACCAGTGACACTTAATACAGTAATCAGTGCTAATACTAAACACTGTCACTGTACTAATGAAACTGACTGGGAAGGGGTTAACATCTAGGGCAATCAAGGAGTTAAATGTGTGCCTAACCAGTGTTTATGTGTACTGATTTTACTAAGCAATGTGCTGGTTACATAGTTACATCGTAGGTGTGGTCGAAAAAAGTCGATCAAGTCCAACCTATGTGTGTGATTATATGTCAGTATTACATTGTATATCCTTGTATGTTGCGGTCGTTCACGTGCTTATCTAATAGTTCCTTGAAACTATCGATGCTCCCCGCTGAGATCACCACCTGTGGAAGGGAATTCTGGTTTCTACTCCCTGCTTTGCATGCAGAATAAAAAGGCACATTGCTGCTGTCTGTAGAGAGCCCTGTGTTGTTTACCAACACAGGGCTCTCTTCTGTCATTCGCTCAGCTGAATAGTGGGTGCCGGGCCATAAATCATTGGCCGGGACGCGCTGATCGGCTTGTGCTGCAGCGAATGACAGCACAGTCTTCCGGATCCGTGCCCACACGCAGTATGTGAATGTGCCTGAACGAGCCAACCTTCCACTGTAAATGGCGGTTCAGCAATTGGTTAAATACTGTCACCAAATGTAAATGACTGGTGTGGTGATGATCAGAGATACTGACTGGTGACAGTCGTATGTTAAAAAAATAAAATAATAATAATTTTTATTCAATTTTAAAAAAATTTTTAACCTCCCTGGCGGTATGATTATTTCGGATTTTAGGTGCTGAAAGCGGTACCATTATTTTGCATGGAAATTTGGCATTTTATATTGTAGGCCTGCAATTCTTAGGAATAACTCATCCCGGATATGATAGTAGTTTGAGGCTGGGTTCACACTGCTGCGGGGGGAGATCCGGATGTGATTCGCACAGCAAATCACATCCGATCTCCGTAGCACTGCGAGTTCAGCCATACAGATAGTATGGCTGAACTCGCAGCTGTCCCGCAGCAAACTCGCACAGGACCCTTTTTTGGGTCCGCAACGGAATCGGATCGCATGGGTGTTCACACCATGCGATCCGATTCCTGTGCGAGTCGGCAGATCGCACTGCGATATGCCGACGGATCTGGGGGTGTCATTAACATAACATTGACACCCCCAGCCGTCCGCATAGGGCAGTGTGAACTGCCGGCGGGAGGTATGCGATGCGGGAAAACGCCGCGGATTCGCGGCGTTCCCGCATCGCAATAGTGTGAACCTAGCCTGAAACACAAAATCATAAATTATAATATAATAAATAACTATAAATAATTATAACAAATAATAATAATAAAAAATATTCAATAATGTAATCAAATCAAAAACACTGAAATTTGCTGAGTTGCAGAATTGTCGCCGTCATTAGATTTAGTGTTTGATGATGAATTTCCCCAGAAATCGCTATCGCTCAATTCTGCGAGTGATTATAATTTATTATCGCTGTTTTCTAGCCTGGTCTATAACCACTTTTGACATAAAGGGACACTTTTTGGTTGCTATGGACAATCTCCAAATTCCAGGCAGAAAAAAATGTTTTTATAATATAAAACTACATGCAGGGCACTGGACAGACCACTAGGGACAAAGGGGGTGTGTAATTTTTTTATACAGTACTATAATCTGTAAGATTACAGTACTGTATGTGTATTGTGTGTTTTTACTTTTTTGAATTTGACGCCGATCTCCGCTCCTGTGCGTCACAACATCGCAGGGAACGGAGCTCAGCGGCACTCGGGCACTGTGTGAATCGAGCGGAGGACAGCTCGATCACACAGCGAGGAAGACATTGCAGGATCCAGGGGACAAGGTAAGTAACTCTCCCTGTATCCAGCAATGCGATCCTGAGTCTGGCTCGGGTTACAGCTTATGGTACTGAAATTCCACCCCGCGCCAGACTCGGGAATACCGCCAGGGGGGTTAATTATTTTTTTATTTTTTACTTCCTGTTATCAGAGTAGTTCAATGTCACTGTACTACTTTGGGGAGGAGGAGGAGGTTGATTGGGATGTTTTTTGTTTATACTTTGATTGCCGTTACAGTGATGAACACTTGAATTGTCATGAATAGGTTTTATTCATAACAGCTGTGATTACTATTGTGATTGTCCCACAGCAATCACATGGCACAGGGTGCTGTGATTGGCCCAGGTACCATGTTATAGCTGTGGGCAAATCACGGCTTCACAATACTAAGCACAGCTGTTATGGATGAAACCAATTCATAACAGTTGTGTTTACATTGTGATCATGTAATACCCCACCCGCCGCAATCACAGGAGCATTGTGCTGCATGCCCCAGGGGGCGCACCAGGGCACATGTGCTGGGCGATGTACTGCTGCCTGCCCTGTGATAAAGTTTACAAAACAATTGCGTGTGCCCTGGAGCCAGTATATGTACATGGATCGGTCCTTAAATGGTTAAAGCTAGTGAGAGACTGCATCATATATGTCCTTTCTAATTTTGCCCAGAGTTCCACTTTAAATCAAACTCTTTTTAAGAATTATTGGAACTTTGTGAATAACAGGTATTTATCTTCCATCCATGTCATCTGTGGTACGCAAGCCTTTGTGATATCGCTGACCAGAAGACTCATTTATGTATACATTGTTAGTACGCCTTTATTTATACATTTTGCAGTAATGGGTTTATAGTAGCTGGAACAGACATTGTAAACTTAAGGAGTGAGCTCTTTAAACATATTGAATATCCTACTACAATTCCTGGGAAAGTGACTTTATGTGATGAATATTGACACAGTACAGGAGGAATGTCGCTTATGACATACAAAAGAAATAAATAAATACCTCTTCTCTATTCCCGAGAAAACATCTGCGCTCCGACTTACTCCCTTCTGCCTTATTGTCGCCAACGAATTAAAGCGGGAGTCCACCGGGACTCCGCGTTTTTTTTTTTTTTTTTAAAAGCCAGCAGCTACAAATACTGCAGCTGCTGACTTTTAAATAGTGACACTTACCTGTCCAGCGCGCCCGCGATGTCGGCACCCGAAGCCGATCGCTCACTCGTCTGTCAGGTCCTGCCGCCGCCATCTTGGGTATGGGAATCAGGAAATGGAGCCTTTCGGCTTCATTTCCCGGTTCCCTACTGCGCATGCGCGAGCCGCGCGGCGCAATCCGGACGGTCCCCGCTGCCTCTGGGAGCTGTGTGTTTCCCAGCAGGCAGCGGGGCACTTGCTGAAGGGGGCGGGCGCTTGCGGAAAGGAGCGTAACGTACGCCCCTTTCCGCAGAGAGCTAGCCCGGAAGTGGGTGCAGTTACCTGGATTATCCAGGTAACTGCACCCCCCTCCCCCCTGAAAGGTGCCGATTGTGGCGCCGGAGGGGGGGGGATTCCGATGAGCGGAGGTCCATTTTAGGGTGGACCTCCGCTTTAAAAGAGAAGTACAGCCAAAGCTTGTTTGGTGATACTTCTCATGTGGGTCACAGGAATGTACTTAATTTTGCACCCCTGTGACCCAAAATTAGCCAACTAAAGTCCGCTGTCAGCTGACATCACAGAGCCGCTAGAGTCTCTGAATGTATCCAGACAATAATGTCGGGATCCGACCGGCAGCTAATTTAGCCTCTCAGAGCACTGCTGAGAGCCTGACCCACCGTCTCCCCACCCCACAGCCCGGTGCTCTAGTGAGAGCTGGCAGAGCACAGAGTGGTGATCGACAGTCAGTGCTCCCTGCTCGGAACAGACAAAAAAAAAATATGAAGCAGATTGCTCAGTTCTCAGGCATAGAGCTGTCAGAAGAGAACTGGAGTATGGTGAGGATGTACAGTATGTTTGTTTTTGTTTTTTCCCCTTTAATAGCAAGAAATGCAGTGCTGATTCCCCTTACAACATTCCCTAAATAATGCCCTATTAGGTAAATTAAAGCCGGCCATAGACGGATTGAAAAATCGACCAGTTTCGTCAGATCTGGCATCAAAAAAAAAAAAACACCATTGGCTCTCTTAAACTTGAAACCAGAATTTTTACAAAGAAAACAGTTGAAATTATTAATCCAGCTCTCAACGGCCACTAAGCAGACTATAGCTAAAGCTTGGAAATCACCTAATCTAAATATAGGAGAAACCAAACTTAGGCCGCGTACACACGGGCGGACTGTTCGCCCAACCTTGTCCGCTGAACAGTGTTTGGGCGGACAGTCCGCTCGTGTGTGGGCTTTCAGCGGACAGTTTCAGCGGACAGTTGGACGGACAAAGTCTTTCGGAAATTCCGAAAAACTGTCCGCTGAAACTGTGTTTGAGCGAACAGTCCGCCCGTGTGTGGGCTTGTCCGCTGTACTTTCGAAATGAGCGTACTGTTCCCGCTCGGAAAGTCCGCCCATTTCGAGCGCGTGTACAGGTAGGCGGGGCCCGCGAAGGAGACGTCGCGGGCTCCGCCGCCTGGAATGGGCTTAAAGGGGAACCCCAACGCCGAAAAAAAATCGGCGTGGGGGTTCCCCCCAAGTCCACACCAGACCCTTGTCCGAGCACGCTACCCGGCCGGCCAGGAAAGGGGGGCGAGCGAGCGCGCCCCCCCTCCTGAGCCGTACCAGGCCGCGTGCCCTCAACATGGGGGGGTGCCTTGGGGAAGGGGGGGGCCGCGCGGCCCCCCCACCCCAAAGCACCTTGTCCCCATGTTGATGAGGACAAGGGCCTCTTCCCGACAACCCTGGCCGTTGGTTGTCGGGGTCTGCGGGCGGGGGGCTTATCGGAATCCGGGAGCCCCCTTTAAGGGGGCCCCCGGATACCGGCCCCCCACCCTATGTGAATGAGTATGGGGTACAATGTACCCCTACCCATTCACCTGTGAAATAAAGTACAAATAAAAACACAACACAGGGGGAAAAAATATTTTATTGCACAGCCGGGGGTCTTCTCGCCGGACTCCTCCGCTATGTGTGTGTAGCTCTTTTGCCAGCGGAGGAGTCCGGCTTTCTTCCTCCCCGCCGCCGGCCTCTTCTCCCGACTTCGGGGGTCTTGTCCCCCTCTTCGGTTCTTCTGCCGGGCCACCGCGCCTGGTCCGGTGGCCCGGTCTTCTGTCGCCGTCTTCCGTTCTTCTGTCGCCGCCTTCGGTTCTTCTGCCGGGCCACCGCGCCTTCTTGTAGCTCTTTTACAGGCGGTGGCCCGGTCTTCTGTCGCCGTCGCCGCCTTCCGTTCGTGTTCTTCTTCTTGTTCTTCTTGTTCTTCTCCAGGCGATGTTGACACGTCGCTCCCTCCGGCCGGAATGCCAGAGCCGCCCTGCGCTGTGACTTATATAGTGACAATGGGGCGGGGTCACATGGTATATGTCACATGGGTTGATGTCACATGGTGACCCCGCCCCCTTACGATGTCATAGTCCCCATGTGACATCAACCCATGTGACCAACCCATGTGACATATACCATGTGACCCCGCCCCATTGTCACTATATAAGTGACCGCACAGCGCGTCCCCGGCATTCCGGCCGGAGAGCTCGTCGAGTCAACATCTCCAGGAGAAGAACAAGAAGAACAAGAAGAAGAACACGAACGGAAGGCGGCGACGGCGACAGAAGACCGGGCCACCGCCTGTAAAAGAGCTACAAGAAGGCGCGGTGGCCCGGCAGAAGAACCGAAGGCGGCGACAGAAGAACGGAAGACGGCGACAGAAGACCGGGCCACCGGACCAGGCGCGGTGGCCCGGCAGAAGAACCGAAGAGGGGGACAAGACCCCCGAAGTCGGGAGAAGAGGCCGGTGGCGGGGAGGAAGAAAGCCGGACTCCTCCGCTGGCAAAAGAGCTACACACACATAGCGGAGGAGTCCGGCGAGAAGACCCCCGAAGACGGAAGACCCCCGGCTGTGCAATAAAATATTTTTTCCCCCTGTGTTGTGTTTTTATTTGTACTTTATTTCACAGGTGAATGGGTAGGGGTACATTGTACCCCATACTCATTCACATAGGGTGGGGGGCCGGTATCCGGGGGCCCCCTTAAAGGGGGCTCCCGGATTCCGATAAGCCCCCCGCCCGCAGACCCCGACAACCAACGGCCAGGGTTGTCGGGAAGAGGCCCTTGTCCTCATCAACATGGGGACAAGGTGCTTTGGGGTGGGGGGGCCGCGCGGCCCCCCCCTTCCCCAAGGCACCCCCCCATGTTGAGGGCACGCGGCCTGGTACGGCTCAGGAGGGGGGGCGCGCTCGCTCGCCCCCCTTTCCTGGCCGGCCGGGTAGCGTGCTCGGACAAGGGTCTGGTGTGGACTTGGGGGGAACCCCCACGCCGATTTTTTTCGGCGTTGGGGTTCCCCTTTAAGCCCATTCCAGGCGGCGGAGCCCGCGACGTCTCCTTCGCGGGCCCCGCCTACCTGTACACGCGCTCGAAATGGGCGGATTTGCCTCCTCCTTACGTGGGCGAGTCCGTTCATTTCAAAAGTTGAGCGAACTGTTTGCCCAACCTTGTTCGTCAAACAGTCCGCTCGTGTGTGGGCAAGTCCGCTCATGCAAATTTTGAGCGGACTGTTTGACAAACTGTTTGCCGAACAAGGTTGGGCGAACAGTCCGCGCGTGTGTACGCGGCCTTAGAATGAACCAAACTTTATTGCATAAATGGAAGCTTTAGATAAAAACAACTTAAACAATTGTAATAATCTATGGAAACCACGGATTAAACACTGCCTTCCACCAGACTTTCAAGACCAAGTTCTCTTACCATGGTAGATGATGTTCTAATATGTAGATATAGCACTACCCTCTGGGAGTAACCTACCTTCGGGGACCTCTTATCTTTTCCCTTTCCTACTTGCTTTCTCTTACCTTCTTTTTGTGAAACCCTTCCTCTCTTCACATAATTCTAGTTAATTTCACTCTCTTTAACCACTTAAAGCGGAGTTCCACCCAAAAGTGGAACTTCCGCTAAATTGGCACCTTTCGGGGGGGGGGGGGGGCGAGCGGATACCTGTCTTGACAGGTATCTTATTCCCGCTTTTGCCCGTGACATCACCACGGAGCTCCCTCCTCATCCCTCCTCCTCTCCCTGGCACCGGGCCAGTAGGAGAGAGGATCGGGGCCTCGCACATGCGCAGTAGGGTTCCCGGCGTGAAGCTGTAAGGCTACAATGCCGGGTACCCTTACCCGCAATAACGGAGGCAGCACCTGACAGCTGATGGAAACAAGGAAACAACAGCTGCAGTGCCGAAATCGCTTGAGAGTAAGCTATAACGAGCAGGGCCCTCTGATTCCCCCTGTCTTGAATTGTATTGGTACATAGTTACATAGTTAGTCAGGTTGAAAAAAGACCCATCCAGTTCAACCACAAAAAAAATATATATATATATATATATATATATAATATATATATATATATATATAATAAATATCATACCAGCCCATATACCCAATTCTATACCCACAGTTGATCCAGAGGAAGGCAAAAAAAAAAACAGCAGAGCATGATCCAATTTGCTAAAGCAGGGGAAAAAATTCCTTCCTGATCCCCTGAGAGGCAATCGGATTTTCCCCGGATCAACTTTACCTATAAATGTCAGTACCCAGTTATATTATGTACATTTAGGAAATAATCCAGGCCTTTCTTAAAGCAATCCACTGAGCTGGCCATAACCACCTCTGCAGGGAGTCTATTCAACATCCTCACAGCTCTTAGGCCGCGTACACACGCGGGGACTGTTCGCTCAACTTTGTTCGTCAAACTGTTTCAGCGGACAGTCCGCTCAAAATTAGCATGGACGGACTTGGCCACACACGACGAACGAACAGTCCGCTGAAACCGTGCGCGATGACGTGAACGGCACGTACGACGGGACTAGAAAACGACGTCCTATACACTGCAATGCAACCTTCGGCGTGTAAATTCTTTCTGAGCATGCGCGAGACTTAGTTTGACGAACAAGCCTACACACGGGCGGACTGTCCGCTCAAACCAAGTTCAGCGGACAGTTTTACGGAATTTCCGAAAAACTTTGTTCGTCAGACTGTCCGCTGAAACTGTCCGCTGAAGCCCACACACGAGCGGACTGTCCGCCCAAACACTGTTCAGCAGACAAAGTTGAGCGAACAGTCCCCGCGTGTGTACGCGGCCTTACTGTGAAGAAAACTTTCCGTATTTGGAGATGAAATCTCTTTTCCTCTAGACGTAAAGAGCGCCCCCTTGTCCTCTGTGTTGACTGTAAAGTGAATAACTCAACACCAAGTTCCCTATGTGGACCCCTTATATATTTGTACATGTTGATCATATCCCCCCCCCCCCCCTTAATCTCCTCTTATCAAGAGTGAATAAATTCAGTTCCTCTAATCTTTCCTCATAGCTGAGCGCCTCCATGACTGTTATCAGTTTGGTTGCCCTTCTCTGCAACTTCTCCAGTTCACCGATATCCGTTTTGAGAACTGGTGCCCAAAACTGAACTGCATATTCCAGATGAGGTCTTACTAATGATTTGTACAGGGGGGCAAAATGATATCTCTCTCTCTGGAGTCCATACCTCTCTTAATACAGGAAAGGACTTTGCTCACTTTGGAAACCGCAGCTTGGCATTGCATGTTATTATTGAGCTTATGATCTACCAAAACCCCCAGATCCTTCTCCACTATGGATTCCCTCAGTTGTACTCCCCCTAGAATGTATGATGCATATTCTTAGCCCCCAAGTGCAGAACTTTACATTTCTCAACATTAAACCTCATCTGCCACATAGTCACCCAATTAGACAGAGCATTGAGGTCGGCTTGTAAATTGGGGACATATTGTATTGTAATGTCTACCCTAATGTTGTAAAGCGCTGCGTAAACTGTCGGCGCTATATAAATCCTGTATAATAATAATAATAATAATAAAATGGCAGTCGTTGCAATACTTTCTGTCACACCATATTTGCGCAGCGGTCTTACAAGCGCACTTTTTTTGGAAGAAATACACTTTTTTGAATAAAAAATAAGACAACCGTAAAGTTAGCCAATTTTTTTTTTATATATTGTGAGAGATAATGCTACGCTGAGTAAATTGATACCCAACATGTCACGCTTCAAAATTGTGCCCGCTCGTGGAATGGCGACAAAGTTTTACCCTTAAAAACCTCCATGTTTAAAAATTTCTACAGGTTACCAGATTTGAGTTACAGAGGAGGTCTAGGGCTGGAATTATTGCTCTCACTCTAACAATCACGACGATACCTCACATGTGTGGTTTGAACACCGTTTTCATACGCGGGCGCGATTTATGTATGCGTTCACTTCTGCGTCTGAACTTGGCGGGACAGGGCGCTTTAATTTTTTTTTTTTCTTATTTATTTTACGTTACATTTTTTATTTTGACACTGTCTATTAAAAAAAAAAAACAATTGGGGTCACTTTTATTCCTATTACAAGGAATGTAAACATTCTTGTAATAGTAAAAAAAAAAAAGCATGACAGGAGCTCTTAAATATAAGATCTGGGGTCAAAAAGACCTCACATCTCATATTTACACTAAAATGCAATGAAAAAAAAAATGGCACTTGAAAAAAAAATCTCCTTTAGGTTTAGGAGCTATGGGTGGAAGTGACATTTGATGTTGATTCCGCCCTCCCATGGTATGGAGCTGAGCAGGGGCCGTCTTCCTATCAGTCGGCAGCCAAGCATCCACGGGAGAGGACGCGATCGTCTCCGCCGCTATCGGGATTTGACATGTCATGCGACTTGGGGTCTCACAAGTCGGATCCCAAGTCGTGGCATTGCGAACTGAGCCTTATGATGGTTTTGATATTTATATGATATTTGCAGATTACCAAAAAAGCATTCATGTTACTTATTTACAGTTCCCCATAAAAGTTTACTTTACAAACTGCGGTCTTTAGGCATGGACCATAGGGTACAGTGCCTTGAAAAAGTATTCATACCCCTTAAAATCTTCTACATTTTGTCATGTTACAACCAAAAACGTAATTGCGTTTTATTGGGATTTTATGTGATAGACCAACACAAAGTGGCACATCATTGTGAAGTGGAAGGAAAATTATAAATGGTTTTCCACATTTTTACAAATAAATATCTGAAAAGTGTGGCGTGCATTTGTGTTCAGCTCCTTTTACTCTGATACCCCCAACTAAAGTCTAGTAGAACCAATTGCCCTAAAGTGGAAGTAAACTCCCCTATCATTTTCAGCAAAGGAAGCTGCCATCTTTGCCTCTGTTTAATCTTCAACTGCTATGGTGCTGCACATTGGTTGGTTTGATAGTTTGGCTGAGAGCACAGCCAATGTGCAGTTAGCATTCCCGGCATGCCTTTTTTTTTTAACTGTTTAAATCCATGGGTTTACTTCCACTTTAAGAAGTCACCTGGAGAAGTTTAAAGCAGGGTTAGGTTATATAAAAATATATCCCAAGCTTGAAACATCTCACAGAGCTCTGTTCAATGCATCATCTGAAAATGGAGAGAGTATGGCACAACTGCAAACCTACCAAGACATGGCCGCAGGGCCGGGACAAGGGGTGGGCAGGAGGGGTGGCTGCCATGGGCACTGTAGTATCATCTGAGGTGGGGGGGGCATCACAAGGAGATTGGGGGAAGGGGATTTGTGTTGAAAGGGGGAATTTGGCAGGATGGCGGGGAGTTTTATTGTAGTTGGGGGAATTTGTGTGTGTGTGTGTGTGGGGGGGGGGGGGCGTTAAGAGTGATTTAGGAGGGTTTGTGTTGGGAGGGGTGATGGGAAGAATATTCGTGCTGAGGGGGGGATTTTGGGGGTTAAAGAGTTGTGCTAGGAGAGGGGGTTTCAGCAAGGGGCAGATTTGTACTGGGAGGAAAGGGAATTTATGTTTTGGGTATTTTTTCTGATACTTAATGCTCATACATCTTGGGGGGCCCAGTTTGATATGTCCGCCCTGGGCACTAGATGACCTTGTCCCAGCACTGCATGGCCGTCCACCTAAACTGACAGGCCGGGTAAGGAGAGCATTCATCAGAGAAGCAGCCAAGAAGTCCATGATAACTCTGGAGGAGCTGCAGAGATCCACAGCTCAGGTGGGAGAATCTGTCCACAGGACAACTATTAATCGTGCTCTCCACAAATCTGACCTTTATGGAAGAGTGGCAAGAAGAAAGACATTGGTGAAAGAAAACCATAAGAAGTCTAATTTGCAGTTTACGAGAAGCCATGTGGGGGACACAGCAAAGGTGTGGAAGAAGGTGCTCTGGTCAGATGAGACCAAAATGGAACTTCTTGGTCTACAAGCAAAACGCTATGTGTGGGGGAAAACTAACACTACACATCACCCTGAACACACCATCCCCACCGTGAAACATGGTGGTGGCAGCATCATGTTGTGGGGATGTTTTTCTTCAGCAGGGACAAGGAGGCTGGTCAGAGTTGGATGGATGGAGCCAAATACAGGGCAATCTAATGCTGCGTACACACGGGCGGACTGTATGGCCTACTTAGTCCGTCGAAACACATTTCAGCGGACAGTCCGCTCATGTGTGGGCTTCAGCTGACTTTTTCAGCGTGCAGTCCGGCGTACTAAGAATTTCGGATTTTTCGAAATTCTGTCCGTCGTACTCGCATTTCGGCGGACAATCCGGCCGTGTGTATGCCAGTCCGCCGTCGCTGGCCCCGCCGCCTGGTATGGACTTAAAGGGGAACCCCAACGCCGAAAAAAATCGGCGTGGGGGTCCCCCCAAGTCCACAACAGACCCTTGTCCGAGCACGCTACCCAGCCGGCCAGAAAAGGGGGGGCGAGCGAGCGCCCCCCCCTCCTGAGCCGTACCAGACCGTGTGCCCTCAACATGGGGGGGTGCCTCCCCACCCCAAAGCACCTTGTCCCTATGTTGATGAGGACAAGGGCCTCTTCCCGACAACCCTGGCTTTTGGTTGTCGGGGTCTGCGGGCGGGGGGGCTTATCGGAATCCGGGAGCCCCCTTTAATAAGGGGGCCCCCGGATACCGGCCCCCCACCCTATGTGAATGAGTATGGGGTACAATGTACCCCTACCCATTCACCTGTAAAATAAAAGTACAAAAAAAAACACAACACACGAGATAAAATACTTTATTGCACGGCTCCGGGGGTCTTCCGTCTTCGGGGGTCTTCTCGCCGGACTCCTCCGCTATCTTCTTGTAGCTCTTTTGCTAGCGGAGGAGTCCGGCTTTCTTCCTCGCCGCCGGCCTCTTCTCCCGACTTCGGGGGTCTTGTCCCCCTCTTCGGTTCTTCTTCCGGGCCACTGCGCCTTCTTCTAGCTCTTTTACAGGCGGTGGCCCGGTCTTCTGTCGCCGCCGCCTTCCATTCTTCTTCTTCTTCTTCTCCTTCTTCTCCTTCTTCTCCAGGAGATGTTGACTCGACGCTCTCTCCGGCCACAGTGCCAGGGCCGTGCTGCGCGGCCACTTATATAGGGACAAGGGGCGGTGTCACATGGCTTTATGTCACATGGGTTGGTCACATGGGTTGATGTCACATGGGGACTATGACATCGTAAGGGGGCGGGGTCACCATGTGACACCAACCCATATGACATAAAGCCATGTGACACCGCCCCTTGTCCCTATATAAGTGGCCGCGCAGCACGGCCCTGGCATTGTGGCCGGAGAGACCGTCGAGTCAACATCTCCTGGAGAAGAAGGAGAAGAAGAAGAAGAAGAACGGAAGGCGGCGGCGGCGGCGACAGAAGACCGGGCCACCGCCTGTAAAAGAGCTAGAAGAAGGTGCGGTGGCCCGGCAGAAGAACTTTCCTCCGCGTGTGTGGGCGAGTCCGTTCATTTCAAAAGTAGGGCGGATAGTACGGCGGACTTAGTACGCCGTATTAGTCTGCTCAAAAAGTGCCGTGTGTGGGCAAGTAGCCCGTTCGGAAAGTCCGACGGACAGTCTGGCGGAAAGTACGCCAGACTAAGTACGTCATACAGTTTGACCGTGTGTACGCGGCATTAGAAGAAAACTTGTTAGAGTCTGCAAAAGACTTAAGACTGGGGCGGAGGTTCACCTTCCAGCAGGACAAAGACCCTAAACATACAGCCAGAGCTACAATGGAATGGTTTAAATCAAAGCATATTCATGTGTTAGAATGGCCCGGTCAAAGTCCAGACCTAAATCCAATTGAGAATCTGTGGCAAGACTTGAAAATTGCTGTTCACAGACGCTCTCCATCCAATCTGACAGAACTTGAGATATTTTGTAAAGAAGAATGGGAAAAAAGTCCCTCTCTAGATGTGCAAAGCTGGTAGAGACATCCCCAAAAAGACTTGCAGCTGTAATTGCAGAGAAAGGGGGTTCTACAAAGTATTGACTCCGGGGGGCGCCATACAAATGTACCCCCCACACTTTTCACATATTTATTTGTAAAAAAGTTTGAAAGCCATTTATCATTTTCCTTCCACTTCACAATTATTACTTTGTGTTGGTCTATCTCATAAAATCCCACTAAAATACATTTACGTTTTTGGTTGTAACATGACACAATGTGGAAGATGTTAAGGGGTATAAGATACTTTTTCAAGGCACTGTATATAATCAGTTACAGCAAGCTGCTGTCTGTATTTAAGATTTTGGACCTTTTGTATACACTATGCTTGAATGTATTTGATGAACCTTATACATTCCCTGACTATTTCTGAGCTTCAAAAATGGTGCAGTAGCTGAAAATGTAGTGAAGTTTTGCATTCTGTTCAGTAGGTGGACATACATTTCCCCTTCCGTCCATCTGTAGGACGGTCAGAGGGCTATGAACCCCGGACTGCTGTAGGTATATTCTGTATGGATTGCCCTGCTAGAATGTCATAGTCTGTTGTCCCCACACCCCGTCTCCTCCTATTCATTTAATAAAGCATATTGCTCCCTGATGGAGAGCCCATCTACTCAGGGGAAATCACGGTTAGAAATGCAGTAACTCTGTGTATGATTTAATACTCATCTACATATGGTGCAGCGGGCTTAAATCACTGAGAAGGCTCAGCAGACAGGACTGTGTTCAGGTAGTGATGACACGCCATTAACGGCATCTAATTTTACTAAAGTGGACCCTGCACATGAACAGCGGGCTACCCGACACAGCTCAGACTAGAGACCACCCGACATATAAAATATTGGCTATACATGTTGGTTCCATGGCTTATGAGCCAGTAGTATTAAAAAGTCTAAAAATGACTGCTACGGTAAAACAGCCTTATAATGGCCAAAGTTTTTATTTTCTGAAAAAGAAAAATTGCAATAGAAAAAAAGTGCAAAAATGACAAAAGTATACCCGAACTCCATAGCTAAAAGATCCTTTTTTTATTTTTTTTTATTTTTATTTTTTTAGCTTGTTGATGTCATTGCAAAAGCAATTACAATAATTTTCCAATGTGCAGCTTATACGAGGGGCATTCAAATCAAAATGGGCCTTTTGAGTTTATATAATAAAAAATATTTCAGGGAGGGGAAACTGCATTTATTTTTCAACATACTCTCCTGCTACATTTATACACTTACAGTCAGGGGTGGACTGACAACTCATGGGGCCCCTGGGCAATAGAAGATCATGGGGCCCCCTGTGTCCCCACACTCAAGCCACACCTGCACAGGGAGACACGGGGGGGGGGGGAGAGCACACAGGGGGATACTGTGGGGGGGGAGAGCACAATGGGGGGACACTGGAGGGGGGGAGCACACAGGGGGATACTGGAGGGAGGGGGGAGCACACAGGGGGACACTGGGAGGGAGAGCACAATGGGGGACAGCACAATGGGGAACACTGAAGGGGGAGAGCACAATGAGGGACACTGGAGGGGGAGGGGGGAGCACAATGAGGGACACTGGGGAGGGAGAACACACACACACAGGGGGACACTGGAGGGAGAGCACACACACACACAGGGGGACACTGGAGGGAGAGCACACACACAGGGGGACACTGGAGGGAGAGCACACACACAGGGGGACACTGGAGGGAGAGCACACACACACAGAGGGACACTGGAGGGAGAGCACACACATACAGGGGGACACTGGAGGGAGAGAACACACATACAGGGGGACACTGGAGGGAGAGAACACACACACACAGGGGGGGACCTTGGAGGGAGAGCACACACACAGGGGGGCACTGGAGGGAGAGCACACAGATACAGGGGGACACTGGAGGGAGAGAACACACACACAGGGGGACACTGGAGGGAGAGCACACACACACACAGGGGGACACTGGAGGGAGAGCACACACACAGGGGGACACTGGAGGGAGAGCACACACACAGGGGGACACAGGAGGGAGAGGACACACATACAGGGGGACACTGGAGGGAGAGAACACACACACACACAGGGGGACACTGGAGGGAGAGCACACACACAGGGGGACACTGGAGGGAGAGGACACACAGGAGGACACTGGAGGGAGCACGCACACAGGGGGATACTGGAGGGAGAGCACACACACACACAGGGAGACACTGGAGGGAGAGCAGACACACACAGGGGGACACTGGAGGGAGAGCACACACACGGGGACGCTGGAGGGAGAGCACACACACACAGGGGGATGCTGGAGGGAGAGCGCACACACACAGGGGGACGCTGGAGGGAGAGCACACCCACACAGGGGGACACTGGAGGGAGAGCTCACACACATGGGGGGACACTGGAGGGAGAGGGCACACAGGGGGACACTGTGGGGGTGGGGGGACCAGCAGAGTATCATGGGCCTTCCTATGGTATCCCCATAATCTGTACTCCCACCCCCCCCCCATGACGGCCCTGGTGTCTCAGCTTCACTCACAGAGTCACCTGATGCCGATAATAATACTGCTAACGGCGTGCTGCTCCCCGCCGGCCCCTCCACATTCATCCCAGGTGGTGTCACGGAGCATACAGTACAAGCACCTGGGACGGACGGGAGGGAAGGAGGGGCAGGTGGGCAGCAGCGCGCCATTAGCAGTATTATTATCAGCATTATTACAGCTACTTCAAGTGGCCTCTCATGTGGCCGAGTCCGGCCCTCTAATGGCCTCGGGCGGTGCCCGAGTGCCCGACTGGTCAGTCCGCCCCTACTTACAGTATCCCAGCATTTAATGCCTGGAAAGCTTCGGCATAGAAAGATTTGTCAGTACGCCTGAACCATCCTAGGACAGCCTGCCTCACTTCGTCATCAGGGCTGAAATTCTGACCTCCGAGGAACTCTTTTAGGGGTCCAAACAGGTGCAAATCACTCAGAGCGAGGTCTGGGCGGTAAGGGGGATGTAGCAATATCTTCAAGCCAAGTTGCTGTAATGTGCACGTCAGTGGTGGCTAGGGCTATATATTTTGGGGGCGGAGGGGGCGCCAAACCACAGCCACCCCCCCTCCCCTGGTCGGTCGCTCAGTCAAACCCCCCATTCGCTTGCCACCCCCCCACACCAGCCCCCATCTATGTCGCAGGCAGCTTTGGCTCCTTCCTGCATCTCCTCCTCCTTGGTGGTGGTTTCCTCCTTGGTGGCTTCACCCTGTGTCGCCGGCTTTACGGCGGCTTCCTCCTCAGTGGCTCCCCTCCTTCCCTTCGGTGGCCAATATGATCGCTTCTCCTCTGGGCCAATCGGGTCTTAAGATCCACTTCCTGATTGGGCGGGAGGAGAATCAGGAAGACAATAGCAAATATTAATTTTCTATTGTCTCACAACTGGGTGGGTTCAGAGCACAGTGCCCTGCACCACAAGCCTCAGGTTCTAATCATGTGCTTAAAAAAACAAAAAACATTGAAATCCATGCGCCCGGGCCCTGCATGTAGATTGGGGACCAGGTGTATGGATTAGGGGGAAAGCGCCCCTGCACCCTTTATGGATGGGCCACCACTGGTGCACGTAGTGCTGTGAGCAGCATGAGCTTGTGCATTGTCCTGGAGAAATAGGACGCCCTTAGTGATCAAACCAAGCCGTTTTGTACTGCAGATGCGTATGCACATCACTCAGAAATGCAGATGTTCATGAATGAATGTGTTCAAAGTTCCTACAGAAAGATTTGTCTCTTGTGCAATTTCACGACAGGTTATGGGTCAATTATCCAGGATCAGGCTTTCCACGTGCTGAAAGTTTACGAGATGACGGATGTACGGCCAACTTTAAACAGTTAACACTATTAGAGAAAGTCTTACTGTGGCTGAGCGTCTCATCATCGTACTGCGCTTGAAGTCTTCTGTAGATATCTGTGGGTTTTACGCTTTCATTCACAAGAGACTTCATCACCACACGCTGTTCCATGCACACACTAAGACTGTTGTCTGTCATCTTAACGCTATGTGGACTGGTCGTGACATGTGCGCCGCCTAACAGTAATAGGACACGCCTCCGCTAGCATCCCTTTTCATACCTGTAAAATTAAAAGTCCTGGTTTGACTTGAACGCCCCTCATATTAAAAAAATACCCAACTATCCTGCATATAAAAGTCCTTCCTCAGGTGCTTCCTATAATAGGGTGACAACGCTCTGTCCCAGTGCTCCTGCGTTGTCACCCATCACATGTACCATGTGTGAAGACTATAAGTGGCCATGCCAATGCTCAATGTACAGGCACATTTCATAGTGACGGAAGTTATAACTGATGACGTCATTTGACGAAACGTACATCAAGGTGTAACTTCCAGTCATGTAATTTCCCGGGTCCTGAGCTTCTGGTTCTCAGTAATTGGCAAGTGCAACGCCCACCCGCTCCAGTGCTTAAGCGGAGTGGCAGCGATCCTATTACCACAGCAGGTAGACAAACTCAGTACGGGAGAGCACTTTATGATGCAGCAGCTTGTACATGTTTTTACAGATTTTTAAATAAATAGTATCACGCTATATTAGTTCTTTCTCCAATTTATGGTGTCATGGTGGAATGGAGGAATAGTACTTTGGATCCATGACAGGTGTGGGTCATATATGAAGAACTATAAGGAAACTCATCATTCAGATGATTTCCGACCTTTTTAGCTAAAATAGGTCATGGTTATCTGGTGAGTGGCTTTCCAGTAGAGCACATTGCTTGTAAATGAAAATGGTGGTGATGGTATAAATCATACTTCACATTGAAGAACCAAGAAGCTTGTGAAACATTTGAACTTTATTTAATTGACTGCAATATTTGTTTTTGCAATCTTTTTGATTTCACATATCTGCACTCTATGAATTGTTATGCCATGCATTGTATTATTAGTTTTAACAATATTTATTGCTTATTTCAAGTCACTATTGCATTATTGATTTTAATATAGCGCCCCCTCACCTCATTTTTTGTATTGCTTAGTGTATTTTCACACTTGGGATTAGAAACTTTACAACCAAATTTAGTATATTGAGTTAATTTTCACTTAGAGGCATGAGGTTATATCTTAATAATTTTTAGCTATGTATGTGCATGAAGACTGCTCCAAGTAACATCCATTAGAAAAAACGCACACACATAAAGCACTAGTGTAACACTCAGCGCTGAAACGCCTGATTATGAAAAATAGTGGGAGGACATGCATAAGTATGTTGGTTCATAAATTAAAATTAAAAATATATTGTAGAGGTAAAAATGTAATAAAAAAATTAAAAACTAAAAACAAAAGTTTTGATAAAAAAATAGATCAATCACAGTCCTGAAATACACGAGTTGAACATACAGATCTAGGGGGTGAAACAAATGTTGCAAAGGCAGCGAGGCTGCCTCCAGCGCGGGAAGGAAGAGGAGCGCCAGCCAAATCCTAGTGCAGCGTTATTTAATTCCATTAAAATACAAATTGTTGACAGTAAGACCCCTGTCACACCAGGGCCTTTTGCAGGCTCTATAGCGTTGGAAATAGCGCCTGCAATCCGCCCTAAAAAAGCTGCACCATTGTCTGTAGTGTGAAAGCCCAAGGACTTTCACACTGGAGCAGTGCGCTGGCAGGACATCAGGGAAAAGTCCTTCCAGCAGCTTCTTTGGAGCGGTGAAGGAGCGGTGTGTTTACCGCTCCTCCACCGCTGCTCCCCATTGAAATCAATGGGGCAGCGCTGTAATACCGCTGGCAAAACTGCGCTATTGCGGTGTATTGCTGGAGGGTTTATACCTTTCTCGGCCGCTAGCAGGGGGTAAAAGTGCCCCGCTAGTGGCCTAAAAATAGCGGCGTTTTACCGCCGACGCTATGGGCGGTGTGGTGTGAAAGGGGTCTTAAAGGTGCACTTACATAGTGCTAGTGAGGTTAGGTGCTTTCCAGATCCAGCATCACAGAAGGTGTGCCTGTAGAAGAGTCTATGAGCGCCGTGTGTCAGTGGGAAGCTGAAGCCTACCACTGTGTCTGGCCAATCAACTGATTGGCCAGACACAGTCATAGGCGGCTCCCCACTCCGACAGCTCAAGACACTTCTACAGAGAGTTACACAGCCGGCGTCCTCCCCAGGTCCCTCGAGGCTTCAGCTTCCCACTAACACGCGGCGCTCATGGACTTTTCTACAGGGACACCCCGGCGGCTCTTCCGGATGCTGGACCTGGAAAGCACCTACCTTCAGTATGTAAGGCCCGTACACACGATCAGACTTTTTGACAACAAACATGCAAATTAGCTGTTTTGGAGCAATATCCGACCGTGTGTACGCTCCATCAGACAAACTTTTACGGTTTTCATCTGACTTTTGTTGGCTGTGTGAATGGACAAACTTTTTGACAACATAAGTCCGATGGAGCAAAGTCCGATCGTGTGTACACAAAACCATCGGACTTTACAAACACGCATGCTCAGAACCAATGCAAAAGATCAGACAACAATACAGAAGTGGACCAAAGGTGGCGCTGGCGTAATTGAACGTCCTCTTTTGAAGTGCCGTCAGTACGTTAAAACGTCACTACCTTCATGTTTGTTGCCTAAAAAGTCAGATTGTGTGTATGTAATACAAATTTACGGCCAACACCCTTTGTACAAAAGTCCACAGGAAAGTTTGTACAAAGTCCGTTCGTGTGTATGAGGCTTTATACTGTCAACAATTTGTATTTTAATCAAATAAAATAATGTTGCTAGGATTTGCCTGGCGTGTCTCTTCCCTTTACGCCGTTCTAAGTAACATCCCCATGTGATGCTGAGCCTCCATGACTGAAAGACCTGAAATTCAATAAATGAAAGGGTCAGGCTTGGGAGGAAAGTGCTAGATAATTCTGGAGGTGCTCCAGCCAGGAATTGAGGCGGGGCTCCATCTGACTTGCTGCAGCTTCTAATGCACATTGTGGGAAGCTCACAGTGTGCAGTGAAATCAGAGTTAGCGAATTTAGTACAGGAGAGGAGTCGGTCAGGGCTGGACTTACCATTGGGCTCCACTGGGCTCAAGCCCAGTGGCTCAAGGCTCAAGCCCATGGGCCCTGCTTGATAGGGGGCCCCGCCGAGATACATAGTCAAGTGTACTTGGCTCGGCTCCGCTCACAATCATGCCCAGTCCCGCCCTATGATGGACATAACACAGGGACTGGGCGTGACTGTGAGCCGAGCTGAGTACCCTCGGCTACTCTTGGCTTGGGACTGCAAGAGGACCCGAGATCCGTCTAAAGGACCCGAGAGCTGTCGAGATACACAGGACTCTGTATCTCAGTGGCACCATTTTTTAATTTCAAGACTGCAATGTCAAGGCTGCAAATGACAAGGCTGTAAATTACAATGGGGCAAGGCTGCAAATGACACTGGACAAGGCTGCAGATGGATGAGCAAGGCTGTAGATGGACACTGACAATGCTGCATTGATGGGCATTTAAATGTAAGTTTTTTCCTTAAACTTCCCTCCTAAAAGTTTTTTTCCTTAAAATTCCCTCCTAAACTTAGGGTGCGTGTTATACGCCAATAAATACGGTAATGTATAGAAGGTAGGGCCCGAAAGTGACTCAAGCCCAGGGGCCCCCACCACCCTAAGTCCTGCCCTGGAGCCGGTACAACGGTGCAAGACTGAAGAAAAGACTGGAGGTCAGACTTAAAGTGGAGTTCCACCCAAAAGTGGAACTTCCGCTTATCTGCTTCCTCCTGCGGCGCCATCCCTCGGAAGTTTGGCCTCCCTCCTACTTCCTCCGCCACCGGGTCAGTTGGAATGCACAGTGTGCTTCGTGCATGCGCAGTAGGGAACCGGTTGTGAAGCTGAAAGGCTTCACTGTCTGTTTCCCTCATGAGGACTGGTGGCAGCAGCACCGATAGCCATCGCAGGCTCCCTGGACAGGTAAGTGTCTATATATTAAAAAAAAAAGTTTTACCCAGGAAGAACTAATGAGATAATATTAGATGAACAAGGTTATGATAACAAACTACAAATGGCCCCAGTGTACCCAGTAACATTTTCTCCTGGGTTCAGGGAGTTCATGGTGTGATCACACCTGTATGTGGGAGACTATTTATGGCTTGGACTTCCAGACATCAGACAAAGCTCTCTGAACTGTGAAAACCTTGTAGATATCAGGAGCTGAAAATCATTTACTGGGTCTTTTCTTACACAGCATTGTCAGGGGTCGCTGGGAACTCAACAAGTTCAAGTTGTGTTAAAACCAAAAGCAAACGTTAATTATATTGCAACTGACCAATTCTTAGATGTGATGGCTGCATTCATTTTCTTTTTTAGACTTCCTTTCCTTTATTTTCACCTGGTAATCCGGCCAGTAAGTCTGTTGTTTTTCAACAGAACAAGCTGTTCTGCCAATGTATAAGTTATAGGGTTGAGACAAACCATTTACCACTAAGGCCGCGTACACACGGGCGGATTGTCTGCCCAACTAAGTTCGTCAGACAATCCGACAGACAGTCCGTCCAACTTTTGAATGAACGGACTTGACCACACACGACGAACAAACAGTCCGCTGAAAGCTTGCGCGATGACGTATGGCACGTACGACGGGACTAGAAATAGGAAGTCCAAGACACAGCAAAGCACCCTTTGGGCTCCTTCTGCTGACTTTGCGTTAGTAGAAGTTTGGTTAGAGACGATTCGCGCTTTTCAGACTTCAGCTTAATTTGTCCGTTCACTGCGGCGCAGTCTACCTGTGAGGTTTGTATCTGTCTTTCGGTACGCGTGGATCAGTTGTACCTGTTATTAGACGCTTCTGGTCCGCTCGTTTCTGGGTTTCAGGTCGTTCTTCATAGGTCTGGCTGTTCTTCAGTGCGTTCAGTTGAGCTTGTTTGTCCAGCCGACCGTTTCAAAGCCATGGAGTGTGGACGTACTCGGGAACGAGTTCGTGCTATATTGGGGCTTGGTGTTGGGGTTAATACTTTGACCCGAGCCCAGTCTGTGAACAGGGCGAGGAGGAGTTCATGGACAAAGAATTTGTTGCGCCAGCGTGACCAATTCTCGCATATGCCTTTACTCCGTGAGATCCGTGAGAATAATCCTGATGATTTCAGGAATTATCTCAGGATGACGGACCCCGTTTTTCACCGTCTGCTGGCTTTGCTGACCCCTTATATCAGCAGGCAGGATACCTGCATGCGGCAAGCCATCACTCCGGAGCAGAGGCTCGTCGCCACGTTGCGCTACTTGGCGACAGGGAGAAGCCTTCAGGACCTCAAGTTCTCGACAGGCATCTCCCCCCAGGCTCTGGGGATCATTATTCCAGAGACCTGTTCTGCCATTATTCGGGTCCTGCAGAAGGAATATATGAAGGTAAGTTTGTTCTTTTAATATTGCATTATATGCATTATATGCATTGTATGTTTGTATTCATTTCATCATGACTTTTAATATCCATGACAGGAATATGATGTGAATGTCCCCTTTATATGAATGCATGCATTTTTTTTTTTTTGATGTTTTTTTTTTTTTTTTTATATATATATATATTTTGTTTATTTTTTATATATATATATATATATATATATATATATATATATATATATATATATATATATATATATTTTAAAAAAAATTGTTTTTTTTATTTATATATATATATATATATATATATATATATATATATATATATATATATTTTTTTTTTTTTTTTTATATTTTTCTAAAATTGGAAGATTAATCATAGGATGAGGATGAATAAAAACATTCGGTATAACTCTGTGTGAATATAAGCAGCAAAGCTACTTCACTTTTCTTGCATTATTAAGAAGAAAAGAATGGGCTATATTAAAAAAACACAAAATTAGCAGCATGACGAATATGCTAGCTTCAATACGAACACTAGTTTTACAAGACCGAGCGCTTCCGCCCTGTAAATCCTTTCTGGGCATGCGTCATACTTAGTCCGTCCAACTTGCCTACTCACGAGCGGACTGTCCGCTGAAACCAAGTTTGGACGGACAAAATTACGGAAATTCCGAAAGACTTAGTCCATCAGACTGTCCGCTGAAAAAGTCCGCTGAAGCCCACACACGAGCGGATTGTCCGCTGAAACACGGTTCATCGGACTTAGTTGGGCAGACAATCCGCCCGTGTGTACGCGGCCTAACAGAGGTGCATACAATTATCAGCTTTTATTTCTTTATAGTAAAAAAAAAAAAAAAAAAGAAAAAAACGTTGAAGTTTAGAACTATTTTACCGCCGTGTGTTTAATTTTTTCTTTCTTTTTCCAATTTAAGGAGACTTTGCTTCACTTCCTGTCCCAGAGATGCAACAGGAAGTGAGTGGAAATCTGTTCAAAGTGAGGGCAATACCCCTCTTAAATAGTTGTTACAGGTACAGGTGTCACCACTGGAAGATTTACCATCTCCTCTTGTTCTAGTGACAAATCTAAAATGTTGTATTCCCATCACTTTCTGTCTCCTGGTTACATAGTTACACAGGTTGAATAAAGACACCAGTCCGGTTGAATAAAGACACCAGTCCATCCAGTTCAACCTGAGTGAGTGTCTACAATTGTCCCTATCCCTGTACATCGAGTCTCATTAAGATGCTCATCTATTTTATTATTATTTATTTAGGGTACCTATATAGCGCAGTCAATTTACGCAGCGATCCACGCATACATCGCACACTCACATCAGTCCTTACCCTCAAGGGTAGCGACCCAACAGCCGATCTGAAAATAGGCTGGGGTGCCGACATCGTGGGCTCCCTGGACAGGTAAGTGTCCATATAATCCAAGGTCCCCAACTCACATTCATACACTAGGGCCAATTTTGGACAGAAGCCAATTAACCTACCAGCATGTCTTTGGAGTGTGGGAGGAGACCGGAGTACCTGGAGGAAATCCACGCAGGAGGGGGGAGAACATGCAAACTACAGGCAGGTAGTGTCGTGGTTGGGATTTGAACCAGCTAGACGAGAGTGCTACCCACTACACCACTGTGCCACCCGGTTAAATGGCCATAGTGTACAAGACATATAAGGATGGTCACTTTAACCGATCTCACAGGGCTGGATTTTCCTTCCAGGATAGCAGGAAATTCCTGCCCTCGGAACGATTTGAGCTATGGCTGCGACCAGGGTCGATCCTGGGCAACTGCACAGGGTACACCGCACCCAGGTGTCATGAGCTGAGGCAGAGGGAGGGCCCCGGTGTTCTGGCACATAGTGTCCCGCCATAATATAGTGTCCGCCCCGTACTGCGCATGTGCAGTACGGGGCAGACGAAGCTTCTGTAAATCTCCGAAGATGAACGGCGCCTGCGCCGTGAGTGGAGGTGTTAGCCCCCCCATCCAAGCGGACACAGGGTTGTGAAAATTAGAGGGCCCCTCACAAGCGAGCTTTGCTCGCCACGCTTCGGGCTTGGCCTCGCTGCGCTCGGCTCTTTTTATTCTAACGCTATGCCCACTTGGATGGTGGAGATAGAACCTGGACTCAGGCGCCGTTCATCCTCGGCTATTTTCGGAATCTGTGTGTGCTGTGTACTGCTCATGCGCAGTACACAGCGGACACTATCCGATGGGGGACCATATTTGACTATCTGATGAGGGACCATATTTGATAGGACACCGGCCCTGCTATGGTTACAAGGGCAAATAGAGGGAGAATCAACTTAGTAGCTGGGCCACGGAGACCAACAAAAACATTACAAAGGGTCTAACTCTTCTCTATGCTAAAACAAATAAAGTTTTATCTTTGCACACACTTTAATGCCAAAGAAAGGATTCTTGCTTTGGCAACAATCAGCCTTTCCGCTGTCTAATTCTGCAAAATACTTTAAGCCTCAGGAGTGTTTTGTCACAATGACATGATATGTAAGTTCTTGGGGTTGTATGTGCAAAGAAAGATCACACAAATATCTGTAATTATAACATTTATTAAAAGTAATGTCAGATACAAATAATATTATAAAATAGAACAAGAATACTTAAAGCGGGAGTCCACCGGGACTCCGCGTTTTTTTTTTTTTTTTAAAAGCCAGCAGCTACAAATACTGCAGCTGCTGACTTTTAAAATAGTGACACTTACCTGTCCAGCGCGCCCGCGATGTCGGCACCCGAAGCCGATCTGTAGATCGTCTGTAAGGTGCTGCCGCCGCCATCTTGGGTATGGGAATCAGGAAATGGAGCCTTTCGGCTTCATTTCCCGGTTCCCTACTGCGCATGCGCGAATCGCGCTGCGCAATAAGGACGGTCCCCGCTGCCTCTGGGATCTGTGTGTTTCCCAGCAGGCAGCGGGGCACTTGCGGAAAGGGGCGGGCACTTGCGGAAAGGGGCGTAATCTACGCCCCTTTCCGCAGAGAGCTATCCCGGAAGTGGGTGCAGAATACCTGTACTGTACAGGTATCTGCACCCCCCTCCCCCCTGAAAGGTGCCAATTGTGGCGCCGGAGGGGGGGAGGGTTCCGATGAGCGGAGGTCCACTTTAGGTTGGACCTCCGCTTTAACATAAGATGCTGTTTTGCCATGGAGTCTCCACCCGCTTTTCACGGCGTGGCCAACCAGGTTCAGACACATGCCCAATTGCAGCGCTGATGTGAGACTGAGGTCTTATATGTTTTGGCTGAGGTAATAAAGGATTTATGTGTCAGGAATGGCCCACCGGGAGGTGTGACGTCTATCAAAGGAGCCGGTCCAGCAGGTGGGATTTCATATGACAGCGTCCACTGTTCTAAATCTGTGTGATCCAGTGGCGCTCACATCAATAATACCAACATGTGTGTTCTTTGTTTACATCAGAACTGCTTTTCTCCCAGTGTAAGTCAGTGGGAATGCAAACGAGGTTTGTTACTGTTTAGGAGCAGGTCAAAAAGAGATCAACTGCAGGTCAAACACACCTGTAAAGAATCCCATGTTTATCTCAAAGGCTGCTAAATGCCCCTGAAAGCACACTGTACCCTGCATTCCTATAGGTGTGCAAGTATGTTGCCAAAAGAGAACTCCCAGTGCAGTAAATCTAAGGCTATTGTCAGGAATGTCACAATCTATACAACTGGCTGTCTGTAATGTCACAGAATCTTAATGCAGACATGTCAGACAATAAGCCAGCGACAGAAGCAAAGAGATATAATCATTGCTAATTGTCTCTAATTGTGTATTTGGAAAAATGTATACAGGTTTTGGAGTTGTTGATAAAAAATGTACATATTTTAGCATTTATAACAAAAAACTGGAACACCACAACGGTGTTAAATTTTAAGTGTTACAAAAGGAGGGGTACATAGGATTGTTAGAATCAAACAATTTATATATATATATATATATATATATATATATATATATATATATATATATATATATACATGCGCGCATGCACACACACACACACACACACAAAAGGTGTAGTTATGGGCATGGTTCAGGACTTGAAGTTTGATATGTGTATCACACTGATAAAATGTCTGGCAGATACAGTTATATAAGTCTATGAACTGGATGAACCAACTGCTTCACCTTCATGAAGAAGAAATGCATTTACTAGTTAGTGTTGACAGATAAGAGTATATGTTACTATGTTCCTAGTGATAGTCATATTTGGGTATTTTGCAGCAATTGGGTTCTTCTTGATGGTCCAGCCTTGCTCCAGCTCTAGTACACAAACCCAAGTTTGCTCCACTAGTCCAGTACACAACTGCAGCTCTAGTATACCACTCCAGCTTGCCCCAGCTCTAGTACATAACTGCAACTTTGATCCACCTATAGTACACAACTCCAGCTCTAGTATATAACTTCAGTTACTCCAGCTCTAGTATATAACTTCAGTTACTCCAGCTCTAGTACAGAACTCCATCTCTAATATACAACTCCAGTTGCTACAGATCTAGTACACAACTCCAACTTCGCAACACCTCTAGTACACAACTCCAACTCTAGTATACCACTCCAGCTTGCCCAAGCTTTCCCGAGCTCTAGTATACAACTGCAATTTTGATCCAGCTCCAATACACAATACACATGTACAATAAAACTCCAGCTGTAGTACACAACTCCAATTTTGCTCCAGCTCTAGTATACAACTCCAGCTTGTTCCAGCTCTAGCACACAACTCCAGCTCTAGTATACCACTCCAGTTGCTCCAGCTTTAGTACACAACTCCAACTTTGCTCCACCTCTAGTGCACAATATCAGCTCTAGTACACATCTCCATATGTTCTCCAACTTCGGACCATCTCTAGTACATAACTCCAGCTATAGTATACCACTCCAGCTTTCCCTAGCTCTAGTACACAACTCCAACTTTGATCCAGCTCCAGTACACAACTTCAAGTTTTTCCAGTTCCATCACTCCAGTACACAACTCCAACTTGGCTCCAGCTCTAGTACATGTAGTGATATGGACAATCAGCAGAAGCATCGTACCTTTCAGTGTTTCTAGACATCGCTTGTCCCTTTTTGGTCATCCGTGTAATCAGTGACCTCATATTTGTGTGTCTAACAAACTGAATGATGGAACGTATAGTTCTCCTTCAAAGCACTGCTATGCACTCATGTACCCTAAGACTTCACATCCCAGGGATCTTTGCTGTAACATGAAGATTGCAGTGAGTGGCTATAAAAGGAACTGTACGCCCACGCAGGGTCTCTTCCTTTTTGGGCCTGATGCCAGACAGACCTCTCTGTGCAGCAGAGAAGTCATGGCCTACCACGGAGAAGCCTTGCTTCCAACCAAAGGCCTAAGGGGCCTAGCTCTGTTACTCGCTTTCAGACATCCTATCGCTAACATCACTTGGATCGCCTGCCTGACAGTGTGGGTGCGTGGGGCAAGTTTCACTTCAGAAGATCGAGACAGCGGATCCACTGTCTGAGTGCCGCTACATGTGTTCCTGTCCAGAAGACATCGTATCGATTTGGTCATTGGTGAGAGGGCAAATTGCTTGACCTTTTATCTAGCCATTTCCACTATTACAGAACACTGTGCACAGACATCTTTATCCCAAGAACACTTTACTGCACTTTACTTGACACTTCATCTCTTCACCCCTCAGAATCTATTGCTTTATCTACAACCAAAGGGATTACAGTTAACAAGCTCCAACTAGCTAGCGAAGAACATCAGATCTGCAACGTGAAACTCTTTCTCAGTATTCATAGGAAAGCCTATATATATATATATATATATATATATATATATATATATATATACATACATACACACACACACACATATACAACATTGCCCCCATCTACATCACCAACCTCATCTGCAGCTATCGCTCAAATCGTCTCCTCCACTCCTCCCAGAGCCTCCTGCTCTCTAGCTCCCTTGTTACCTCCTCCCATGCTTGCCTTCAAGACTTCTCCAGAGCCTCTCCCATCCTCTGGAACTCCCTGCCCCAGTATATCCGATCAGCCCCTACCCTGTCCACTTTAGGAGATCCCTGAAAACTCACTTATTCAGAGAAGCCTATCCCACACTCACCTAACTGTCCCCTAGCCACCTCCATCAAATCATTCTCTGCAGCTATTACCTTTTGTACCACCCCCTCACTTTAGAATGTAAGCTCTACAAGCAGGGCCCTCCGGTACCTTTTTTATTGAACTGTACTGTAATTGTGTTGTCCCCCCTATACATTCTAAAGCGCTGCGTAAACTGTCAGCACTATATAAATCGTGTATAATAATAATATATATATAAAACCTAATGTAGACCTGCTCTGTGATTGGGATAGCATAGGCTGACTAGATTACATCCTTCTCAGAGTGGCAATACATCCGCTAGGGGGTGACTTCTGATCGAAATATAGTGTACATATATGCATATAATATTGTTTGCCACTGAACCATTGTTTATGTCATTAGGAGGAATTTGTTTGCAGAGTTGGTGCTGTTATCCCAGCTCAGCAGATTTATTCCTTCTTTTGTGAAATAACCTTCCCTTTCTTTGGTTCAAGTAAAATATTTCAAAACCTAATATTACTGAGTTGTTTGATTCTTGCTACACAGTGTTACAAGGATGTCTGAACCCAGAGTGTCAGGTGGGTTGGGAGGTTCACTTGGTCATGGCCATGCAGGTGAGCAGGTAATTCTCAGCAGTTATCAATCGGGGCCATGCTACATACACAACTACAGCTCTAGTATATGTAGCATGGCCCCATTGAGGACTGCTTGGATCTACCTGTTCTTCTGCATTGCCATGACCCTGTGATTATTCCAACCCACCTGACACTCTGGGTTCAGACATCTTCCACAACACCTTTAAATGACACGTCACACACGTCAAATATGTTTATAGTATATACGATTTTACTGGAGTAAGTGATGTGGTATTGATACACAGAAAAGGGAATTTGTCAGCCGAGTGCTGGATAACAGCCCAGACTCAGAAGAATAATTCCCCTAAAAGACAGCTTAAAACAGTTCAGCAGCACAAAAGCACCTATTCAACCTTTATATCCTAAAGAGAGATCAGATGAAATAGGGGCTAGAGTATGGCCCTTCATATGGTAATAATGGCAGTGTCCAAGATGCAGGCATGATAGTCTTCACCGGCAGTTGGAGCTCATTAGATTGTATCCAAAAAGGCACAGTGGGGTGGTAGTAGCCGAAAGCCTTAAACAGGCTAAAGATACTCCTTAAATTGGTTTTAAGTAAAGGTGTCTATGTACAGTGTTCCGAACAGTAATGCAATAAAGTGTTCCCAAGGTAAAGGTGTCTGTACACACTGTTCACATAAAGTAGCAAAGAAGGGTGGCAAAGTGTCCCTCTCCCTGATGACCAGACTGGCTTACACTGTGCAGACAGCAATCCTGGAAGAGACGTCCTTCAGCAAAACGACCAGCAGTGACCCCGGGCTGATGGATGCGGGCGACCGTAGTGTAGATCGGCTGGGTAGGTGCCATGTGGATGGCCGACGGACAGCAGGCAGGCTTAGGCCCTCCGGGGGTGGGTTGGAATAACTTGATCACAGCGTGGTAGGTCGCAGCCTCCCACCCCGCACAGGGGGTTGTCCACACAGCAAGGCCCAAGAAGGAGAGAGCATGGCGCGGATCTCTGGCCCTTTTATAGTTCCTCCCAGGAGTCTCTTCGGGTTGGTCTGAAAGACTACTAATCCCACAATCGTTTCTGGTTGGGCTCAAAGATGTGATGACTGGCGCCCAGCACTAGAGGGATATGTCTATAGGTAAAGAATGATGGGGAATTGTACCATGTTATGACTGTAGTCCACTTTCCTACATATACAACTCCAGTTTCTCTAGCTCGAATACACAACTCCAGCTTTGGTCCAACTCTAGTGCACAATTCCAGCTCTAGTACACAACTCCAACTTTGCTTCAGCTCTACTTCAGCTCTACTACAGAACTCCATCTTTCTCCAGTTTTAGTACACAACTCCAACTTTGTTTCAGCTCTACTATAGAACTCCATCTTTCTCCAGTTTTAGCACACAACTCCAACTTTGCTTCAGCTCTAGTTATACAACTCCAGTTCTGTCCTAGCTCTGACCACACATCTCCATCTCTGGCATACAGATCCAGTTCCGAGAACACAGCCATGGTTCTAGTAACATAGTTCTAGCTCTGAGTTAGCAACACACCTCCAACTCTGACTCAACTTTCCATAGTCCATAGTTAGTAAGGTTAATTAAAGACACGAGTCCATCCTGAGTGAGTGTCTACAATTCTCCCTATCCCTGTACATTGCACAAGGAGCCCACAATCCAAGGTCCCCATTCATATACTAGGGCCAATTTTGGACAGAAGCCAATTAACCTACCTGCATGTCTTTGGAGTGTGGGGGGAAACCGGAGTACCTGGAGGAAACCCACGCAGGCACAGGGAGAACATGCAAACTCCAGGCAGGTGGTGTCGTGGTTGGGATTCGAACCAGCGACCCTTTTTACTGCTAGGCGAGAGTGCTACCCACTACACCACTGTGCCGCCAACTTCTGCAACTCCAACTCAAGCTCCGATTTAGCAACACATCTCCAGCTCTGGTAACAGCTCCTACTGTGGGGAAGGTTACACAAAAGCCAACGAATAAACACTATTGTTGTTAAAATACATTACGTTTTTTTTTTCTTTGTAGTTCATCTTTTATTTTGTGACAATAGCAAAGTATATGAAGACATCATTTCTAGCATTGCAACACATTGTTCCATAGAGGAAGTGGAAAAGTTGATGTTAGAGTGCAGGGCCATATCACCCCTGAACTATCACATTGCCATCATCACTCATTATAGCTGGTTAATGAGCTCCAACAGGCTGATAAAGCAGCAATTTGTCACCTGAGTCTTAATTCCTCCACCCCTCACCCGGATTCCTGGCTCGCTATATGACACAAATTACAGATCCGTCTGTGAGTTCCCAGGCCAGGCTGATAAGACTTCATCATTACTGTGACTGATAACTCCAGGTCCCCCAGAGACACTCATATGGCTCAGGAGACATACGGGCTACAGGGCCACTTCATAAAAATTCTCAGTACTCACTGTGAACTGAATTATGATGGTTGGCCTATATGTCATACAGGACTTCAGCTAAGAGCACTAAGAGGAGCAGACTGTAATAAAAGGTTACATATTATACATGATACTAAGTGTTTAGCATGTGTGCCTTGGGGGTGGGGTCTTCAGTTTCCAGAGAGCGTGTTATCTGCATGGAGTTTGTATGTTCAGTTCATGTCTATAGGGTTTAGTTACAGATGTCCTCCTTCCAGACTATTTGGTAGGTTATTTTGCTTCTGATCCATAAGGTCCGGGTTGGTGTTAGATCACTGATTCACAGCCACTTGCTCCTGGTTGGTTTCGGCAGTCTTTAAAAAAACAGATATCAGGGAGTATTTTAAATGACCTATTTTGGATAGTGTAAGTAAGGCCTATAACTCCTGTAAGTTTTTTGTTTTTTTAACCATCTGTGTCCCACTGCAAGACTGTGTCCCTTCTTTATTTCCTGTTCCAATGCCAAAACAGGAAGTGAGGGGAAATCCCTCCAAAGTGAGTCGTCAGAACTAGTGCCCCCATTGGCAGACTTCCCTTCTATTTGAGTTCTAGTGATAACCCAATATTTGGGATTTTCTTTAACTTTCGTTGATAACGTTAAACATGTAGGCTGGTTGAAATGTGTGTAGTTACTAGTCCAGCCGCCGGCCCAGGCTGGGGAAAGGGTTAAACATGTTCGGCCCAGTTTCTGGACTTTTGGTTTTGGCAGGCCCACCTGTTCTATAAAGAGGGGGAATGCTAAGACCGTGGGCTGGAGCTGGGAGTTGGAGTGGAGTACGATGGGTTCAGAGTATGGAGACCCACCTGTGAGCACTAAGACAGAACTGAACATATCAGGAACCACGGGCAGCATCCAAGTCATGGACAATGCCTACTAGACATGTGCACTATTAAAAAAATGTGTTTATTTTTGTTTCACTTATTTTATTTTTATTTTTCATTTATGGGATCATTCGTTATGATCGACATTCGTTACTTTGGATTATTCGTGTCTTCGGATGCATTCGTATTTGTTCCGTTCAATTTCGTTCAGATGCAGCATTTGTTACTTCGAATAATTTGTAACTTCGGATGCATTCATATTTGTTACGTTCGTTACTTTAGCCAAATTTGAAAGGAAATTCCAATGCCTATGATTTAATAGTTTATAAGACTAAATAATAATAAAAACTATAACAATAGTCAATAATTTAATTATAATAGAAATACGAAAAACAAAATTATCCAAATGTAATCGAAGCAGACTAGCTTTATGGAGATCTATGAAAGATAATAAAAACAAAAGACGGCCCACAGGCCTAGTGCATTACCCCACACATTTTTAATAAATAATAGGAATAAAAAAACTACACACAAACACAAAAGTTAAAAGTGCTTGTCTAGCCACTCATCCATGGATTTGTACTTCCAGATCGGACAATCACCACTACATAGAGTGGAACCTCACTGCGGTCCCTGTGGGCTGACGCATTTTGAAGAGATTCCCTTTTGCATCAGATGGCTATACCTATTATTTATAAAAAATTATAAATAATGCAAAAGGCCTGTGCATCTTCTTTTGTTTTTATTATCTTTCAATACTCACAGGACATCCCCAGTCCTAGAGGGCAGCAAGGCCCTAAGACAGGGGTGCCCAACCAGTGGCCCGCGAAGCCCTCTGATGTGGCCTGCGACCTCCTGCTCTGGGATAGCAGGTTGGCAAGCCCAGATTGTGGGTTGCCAACCTGCCATCCCAGAGCATCAGTGTTGTGAATAAATCCACTTTCAGATCTTCTGTTAAAAAAAAGCCACTGGTAGAGGAAGCAAGCAGCTGCAGAGCCACATACGCCAGTGCTTCCTGTATAGTGCCAACTCCTACCACAGGTGGAGCGATATCAAATGCGCTATGGCCTGGGACAACAGCTGGCGATACCTGAATTGAGGACTGTTATTAAAGGTACGTTTATTACTTAAATCACAATGTATAATATTGTACAATGTACAATATATATATGGGCATATCTGTTCTGCGGTGGTTACTGGGCTGCTTTAAAACTGATCCGCAGGTGCAGTGCAGAACACCAGTGGGTTACCTGCACTGAGCCATAGACTTCTGTTATTACCTGCAAGTTTAGTGCGCTTTCAGAAAGTGCACCACACCTGCAGGATATAATAGAAGTCTATGGCAAAGTACAGCTAACCTGCAGGAAAGCCACAGGTGCACTTGTCTGCACCCTCTGTGTGGGTAAACCACAGCGCATCAGTGTGAAAACAGCCTTAGGTCCCATTGACACTATCGGTCTGACCCTCCGTTCACCTCTATCGAGCTGCAGATGTAAACAGATATGTGGCCGTTTACACCCCACCTACCTCCAATCTGATCCACCCCTTCTATCTGGGCAGATGGGATCCAAGGGCCCATAGAGTAGAATGGGTTGTATCCGTGTCCGCTCTGCATATGCAGAGTGGACATGGAACTGTCATCCTTCTGCTCCGCTCATTGTGGCCCGCGACCGGTTACCAAGTCACTTAAGTGGCCCTCACTCTTCAAAAGGTTGGGCACCCCTGCCCTAAGAGATTACCCAGATGTGCAGTAAAACAATACTTGTACTCTACTAAGCTGCTGCACTCATGCGCAGGAGACTAATGTTTTTGTTGGTTGTTTAATAATTACAGAGGTTTATGGCCTGGTCATATGGTATGGGAAGGACATAATTAAGTGAGAGCATGCATGAGGTCCATGCTAGATGCTCGGTGGGACCCCATTCTGTTACTGGGAGTGAGGTAACAGAGGTACGTTGGACCGGTGGAGTGGGCGCAGGCTCATCACGCCCCTCCTAATGCAAATATATAAGTTACAGTGTGTAGTTACATGGGGCAAGTAGCTTTTTAGAGGAACACTGCACTTTATTACTACACACAGTGAAGGCTCATCTCTAAGTCAGGAGAACTGCCTTAATGTTAGATTCTTTACATGATTGCAGTCTCCGCCTGTTCCTGGGCACTGCTGAGCGTGCTTCGCACGAGTGTTGCTTCAGAAACAAATTATATGTGTGTATATGAAATGTTCACATAACTTTCTAATACGCCGATTGTCTACCAATCCTCCATGACAGCACACAATATGTGAATATGTCCCACTGGACACAGTCCACACGTCAAGAGGAACAAGAAAGACTTTTGTTATTTTTGGAGTTCCCCAACAATGCTGTCAGCGAGGTAGTGCCACACTTTAACTCTCATATGTTGACTGCTGTTAATCATTACTTCTCTGGCAATAAAAGGTGATTATCTTGCTAATGGTGGCCATTAATTAAAAACCCAAGGTCTAGGCATCATGTGTTGATTTATTCCATCAACTGAGCATGAAAAGCAATTAGCCCGGTACATGAGGACCTCATTGTGACCTCATCTACCAAACCCTGGCTGGTCAGACATGGAAAAGTAATACTGGACCAGTAAAAAAAAAAAAAAAAAAAAAAGTGACGCTGCATTTAACAAGTTTCTACCAACTTTTGCATTTATCTGAGTAATTTTACATTTACATTATATTGATTAGAGTTTATATAAACCAAAACACTTGAAGCTGAAACCTGGGAGAAAATACCACAGCATTTCATAAAATTAACATCATATCAACAGTAGGACATGGTGGTGGTAATGTGATGGTCTGGGACTGCTTTTCAGCTTCAGGACCTGGACGACTTCCCATAATTGATGGAACCCCGAATTCTGCAGTCCTGAAAATTGTGAAGGAGTGTCCAGTCTATTAGTTCTTGACCTCAAGCTCAAGCGCACTTGGGTGATGCAGCAGGACAAGGATCCGAAACACACCAGTAAGTCCACCTCTGAATGGTTTAAAAAACAAAATGAAGATTTTAGAGTGGCTTAGTCAAGGTCCAGACATAAATCTGATTGAGATGCTGTGGCATGACACTAAACAGCTAATGATAGAAGAGCAAACACTGCTCCAGGTGAAACATATAATGCAATCCCCTTTTCCAAATCACACAGTGTTAATCCAGTCTGTGACCTGAATGAAGGTTGACCGCACGCCAAACATCAGAAAAAATATGAGCTGTATTGGATAAAATCCACAAAAAGGGACATCCCAAACCCACGATACAGAGACACAACTGCATGGTTAACGTATTTCACGCAGAATGCTCTTAATTGTAACAATCATGCAATCAACTTTTCCTTTGATATGGCTTTAAACCGGCCATTCCTGCTGGAAAACCCTCCAATGTGGCTAAATTAAAAAAATTCTGCAAAGAAGAGTGGGCCAAAGTTTCTCCACAGCGATATGAAAGCCTTATTGCCAGTTATTGCAAACATTTAATTGCAGTTGCTGCCGCCAAGAGTGGCACAACCAGTTATTAGGTTTAGGGGGCAATTACTTTTTAGGGCCAGGTACGTTTGGGCAGCTGTTTTCCCTTAACCACTAGAGATCCGCGCTATAGCCGAATGACGGCTACAGCGCGGACCTGCTTTGCCGGGACTACGTCTATTGACGTCGTCCCGTGCACGAACGGCCTGCGCGACCCCTGAGGGGCGCGCTCTGTGATCGGCGAGTCTATGAGACTCGCCTGATCACAGATCCGAGCAAGGGGTCGATCCCGACCCCTTACCACGTGATCAGCTGTCAGCCAATGACAGCTGATCATGTGACAAAACAGAGCCGGTAATCAGCTATTTTTCCTCCTCGCGCTGACTGCAGAAAAAAAAAGCCGATCACCGGCGACCGTGATCGGGACATCAGTCCCGATCACGGCCAACTTATCAGTGCCCACCTGCCCCCTGCCAGTACCAGCCAGTTATTAATAAAAGTGCCACCCAGCAGTGCCACCCATCAGTGCCCATAGTGCCATACATCAGTGCCCACAGTGCCATACATCAGTGCCCACAGTGCCACCTATCAGTGCCCACAGTGCCACCTATCAGTGCCCACAATCTGCCTCAACAACAGTGCTGCACCTCAGTGCCACATATCTGTGCCCATCAGCGTCATCTACCAGTGCCCATCAGTGCCGCCCATCAGTGCCACCTATCAGTGCCACCTATTAGTGCCCATCAGTCCCATCTATCAGTGGTACCTATCAGTGCCCCTTAGTGCCACCCATCCGTGCCACCCATCCGTGCCACCCATCAGTGCCATCTTATCTGTGCCCATCAGTACTGCCTTATCTGTGCCCATCAGTACTGCCTTATCTGTGCCTATTAGTGTCGCCTTAACTGTGCCTATCAGTGCCCACCAGTGCAGCCTATCAGTGCCCACCAGTGCCGTCTCATCAGCGCATTTCAATGAAGGAGAAAAATGACCTCTTTGCAAAATTTTATAACAAACTATTAAACATGATTTTTTATTTTTTTTTATTTTGCATCTTTTTTTGTTTGTTTAGCAAAAAATAAAACTCCCAGCTGTAATTAAATACCACCAAAAGAAAGCTCTATTTGTGGGAAAAAAAATGATCAAAATGTCATTTGGGTACAGTGTTGTATGGCCGCGCAATTGTCATTCAAAGTACATCAGCGCTGAAAGCTGAAAATTGGTCTGGGCAGGAGGGGGGTTTAAGTGCCCAGTAAGCAAGTGGTTAATAAATGAAATTATCATTTAAAACTACATTTTGTATTTACTCGGGTTATCTTTGTGTAATATTAAAATTTGTTTGATTTCTGAATCAAGTGTGACAAATATGCAAAAAAATTGTTAGGTAGAACCAGCCTTCCCTTCCAAAGGGAGTTGAAGTCCTCACCTTACTAGAAGATAATGTTTGTCTCTGGGGATTCTGTTTGATGGACCCAACCTTATTTCAAAATTGTATAACAGCAATAAATAAACAACAGTATAAAAGAATATATGTTAAAACCAAAGTTTATTTTACTGTATTAAAAGTTATGTTATATCAGACTAAATGAAATAATAATAATAATAATAAACTATTCACTAATGATGATATGAAAATAGACACACCAAAAATCCAGTTTATAATAATTGTAGTGCGACCCCCTTGGAGACTGCTTGGATTTAGCTGCTCATCTGCATCATCATGACTCTGTAAACATTCCAAACCCACCTGACACCCTGCATTCAGACATCTTTGCACCACCTTGAAGTAATAAATCAAACAACTCAGTGGGGGTTATTTACTAAAGGCTAATCCACTTTGCTCTACAAGTGCACTTGAAAGTGCAGCCACTGTAGATCCTAGGGGGACATGCAAGGAAAACAAAAAACAGCATAAGTGGATTTTTCTTTCGTAAATAACCCCCAGTGCTTTTATATTAATGTTTACTGGAGTACTTTAACCATGCAGCCAATAAAACTGTGTTCTGTATTAACCACTTCAGCCCCGGACCATTTTGCTGTCTTAAGACCAGACCACTTTTTGCGATTCGGCACTGCGTCGCTTTAACTGACAATTGCGCGGTCGTGCGACGTGGCTCCCAAACAAAATTGATGTACTTTTTTTCCCACAAATAGAGCTTTCTTTTGGTGGTATTTGATCACCCCTGCGTTTTTGTATTTTTTTGCGCTATAAACAAAAATAGAGCGACAGTTTTGAAAAAAACACATTATTTTTTACTTTTTGTTATAATAAATATCCCCCAAAAATATATAAAAAAACATTTTTTTTCCCTCAGTTTAGGCCGATACGTATTCTTCTACATATTTTTGTTAAAAAAAATCACAATAAGCGATTATTGATTGGTTTGCGCAAAAGTTATAGTGTTTACAAAATAGGGGATAGTTTTATGGCATTTTTATTAATATTTTTTTTTACTAGTAATGGCGGCGATCAGCGATTTTTATTGTGACTGTAACATTATGGTGGACACATCGGATATTTTTGACACATTTGTGGGACCATTGTCATTTATACAGTAATCACTGCTGTACAAATGCAGTGATTCCTGTGTAAATGACACTGGCAGGGAAGGGGTTAACCAGTGGGTGGCAGTGTAGGGGTTAAGTGTTCCTAGAGGTGTGTTACTAACTGTTGGGGGCTGGGCTTTCTTTTAATGAACAGTGATCTCTGCTCCAATCACATGGAGCAGAGATCAGCGTCACTTGTTGCTAGGCAGAACGGGGAGATGCTGTTTACAACGGCATCTCTGAGACGATCGCGGGTATGCCCGCGGCAATCGAGTCCGCGGGACCTGCGACTGGACTCATGGGGGTCCTGACCAGCACAGACAGGGCAGGCATTAAGGATTGGATGTACCTGTATGCCAATATGCCTGCCCGTGCCATTCTGCCGACGTACATCGGCGTGCGCTGGTCAGGAAGTGGTTAAAGAAGATCTTGTTGCAGAGAGGAGGTAATAGATGAACAGAGTGTTGGATAACAGTCCTAGCTCAGCTGAAGAATTCCTTTATAATACAAGTTAAGGCAATATGGCATTAACAATATATTATATACACGTATGTACAATGGAATACCACTTGAACATGACCTGAAAGGATAAGCAAGAGTTAAGCATTAATTCTGGCAATACGTCTAAAGGGGAACCCAGGCTGGCCTATTTAACCTTTAATCCTAATGAGAGATCAAGCAAAACAAGAATGGTATGAGGGCGCTTTAAGCAGAAATGACAGCAGTGTCCCCATTGCAGGCCTGATGGTCTTCACTGGCAGTCAGAGATCATTAACTATATCCAATAAGGTGCAGTAACAAGGCAATGGTATTTCTTGGAATAATTGAGGCTAAAGGTATCTTTGTACAGTGTTAAAAGAGAAGTGCAGTAAAGTGTTCAAAGTAAAGCTGTTTGTACACAGTGTCCCAGTGAAGTAACAAAAAAGGTTTGCAAAGGTGGGCAATTGCCCTCTCACCAATGACCAGGCCAATTCAACACCTGAACAGCGGCTCTCGGAGAGGCACCCTTGCAGCGGATCCACTTGTGACGATCACCTGATGTGAAGCACGAATCGCCGGTTGTTGGACTGCCGAGTTGATGCTGGACGAACAGCAAGCAGTGCTAGGCCCTTCTCGACCGGGTTTGAATATTGTATACTGAGTTGTGGGCCGCGACCTCACTCGCCCTGTACAGAGAGGTCCGTCACACACAATGCCCAGGAAGAAGAGAGTGTGGGACAGGTCTGTGGCCTCTTTTATAGCCCTTCCCAGCAATCTCCCGGATGGTAGCAAAGATCCTTGGGATATGTAGTCCGGGTGTATAGTCATGCAGAGAAATTGCCATTCTGAGGAACTACTAATCCCTTTGGTTTGGCTCACAAATATGATGTCAGTTAGTGATGCTGGGCACTAGAGGGACGATATGATATATAGAAATGACAGGGAATTGCTGTATTTTGCAATTGTAGTCCACATTGCTACATAATAAACCACAAAACAGCTACCTGAGTACGGTCCTATTCATGAAACTGATAGCCTATAAAAGGGGTGGTAAACTTTCTTGATATGGGGGGATGTCCTTAGATGTTGCCCCAACATCTCTAAAGGGCTACAAATAAAATTGAGTGAATATTAATTATAAGAGACTGCAGACACAGAAGAGGATATAGTCAAAGACTATGGGCACGATACAAGAGACGGTCAGAGATTGCAAAACACAATAAGAGATGGTCAGTTGTTACTGGCATAATACAAAAGATCAAAGAGACTGTGGACATAATAGAAGAGATTGCAGACATGGTACAAAAGATGGTCATAGACTGCAGACCAGTGGCGGCTGGTGTTTTTTTTTTGGGGGGGTTGGAAAACAATCCACCCGCCACCCCTCGGTCAGGCCACCACAGAAGTCCCCCCCTCGGGTCACGGACAGCACAGAAGCCCCCCCCCCCGGTCAGCCAGAACAGAAGCCCCCCCTCCAGGCAGTGTCAGCTTCTCTCTGGACTGCCTTTTCGTCTCAGGTCCCCAGCGTCTCCTCCCTCCTCCTCCTGGCGGCCAATTTGATCGGATCTCCTTTTGGCCAATGGGGTGATGGGTCTAATGACCCGCTTCCTGATTGGCCGAGAGGAGAATCAGTGTTACAATAGCGAATATTCATTCGCTATTGCAACACAACCGGGTGGGCTTGGAGCGCAGTGCTCTGTGCCCCAATCCCACCCTTTTTTAAAGCCTATTAAAGCCTCTGGCTATAATCACATTCTTCAAAAGAAAACAACCCCCCCCCCCCCCCATTGGAAAAACAACCATCCCATTGGAATCCGGAGACTGTGGACATGATATAAGAGATGGTCAGAAACCACGTACATAACACAAGAGATGGTCAAAGACTGCGGACATGATACAAGAGATGGTCAGAGACTGCGGATATGATACAAGAGATGGTCAGAGACTGCGGACATGATACAAGAGATAGTCAGAGACTGCGGACATGATACAAGAGATGGACACCGACTGCAAACATGCTATTGGAGTTGTTGTAGACTAGGGGCTTGCCTATGGAGACAGTCAGGCTGGTGAAATACAGTATATTACAAGAGGCTGCTAGAAATATCTACTATAACAGGGCAATAGGGAAACACAAACTAGTGTCTGCAAGAGCCCTGAGGGTGGCACAAAAAATGCCAATGTGCCACCTGCAGCCCCCCAAGCCACAGGTTGTACATGAGAGGTCTGTGTAAGCTACATAGGTAGATATTCTGAAATATTACTCATAGACACCAGATTAGTATACTCCATAAGGATCATTTGCTTGTCATATGCGTATTTTCTGCATGAAATTCAGGTTCTGGCAGAGCTAGCAGAAGATCCTGTGTAAAATAAGCGCTTAAAGTACTAGCTTTTAAATGCATACAATTCTTCCATTTTACACTTGTTCACACATAAAAACCTGCCGATTTACAGTGCCTTGAAAAAGTATTCATACCCCTTGCAATTTTTCAAATTTTGTCATGTTACATCAAGAAATGAAATTGTATTTTTGGGGATTTTATGTGATAGACCAGCACAAAGTGGCAAATAATTGTGAAGTGGAAGGAAAATTATAAATGGTTTTCAATTTTTTTTTACAAATAAATATGTGAAAAGTGTGGCGTGCACTTGTATAGCGCCCCCCAGAGTCAATACTTTGTAGAACCTCCTTTCACTGCAATTACAGCTGCAAGTCTTTTTGGGGTTGTCTCTACCAGCTTTGCACATCTAGAGAGGGACATTTTTGCCCATTCTTCTTTGCAAAATATTAGGGCTGCGGAAATTAACGATTAATTGTTCGATTAATCGTTAATTTCTTTGATCGATCAAAATTATTTTGATCGAGGACGATCCGCGAAGTGAGCTCCGCGGTCACGCCCATAGGAAAGGCCGCGGCTTCGGCCTAGCTCCGGAGCCGCGGCCATCTTGGTCCACCCGACGGCGGCTTAGTAGTGGCGCGCTGACGTCATCATCGCCCGCCTGTTTGTTCCGTCTACTCTGAAGATGGATGGGTCTGCCTGCTGTCTATTCCGGACAGAGCAGACAATCGTTAATATTAAGGTATTGGGGAGATGTGGGCAGTAAATTATGGGGTAGATGTGGACATTACAATATGGCAGAAATGTGGGCAGTACAGTATGGCAGAGATGTGGGCAGTACAGTATGGCGGAGATGTGGGCAGTACAGTATGGCAGAGATGTGGACATTACAATATGGCAGAGATGTGGGAAGTACAGTATGGCAGAGATGTGGGCAGTACAGTATGGCGGAGATGTGGGCAGTACAGTATGGCAGAGATGTGGGCAGTACAGTATGGCAGAGATGTGGACATTACAGTATGGGGGGAGATGTGGACATTACAGTATGGGGGGAGATGTGGACAGTACAGTATGGGGGAGATGTGGACAGTACAGTATGGGGGAGATATGGATATTACAGTATGGCGGGAGATGTGGATATTACAGTATGGCGGGAGATGTGGATATTACAGTATGGCGGGAGATGTGGATATTGCAGTATGGCGGGAGATGTGGGTATTGCAGTATGGGGGGAGATGTGGATATTACAGTGGGGACTATATATGGTGGTGTTCCGAAAAATTATCCAATCCGTGACTCTGATCTGAGGAATGATCCAAACTGTGAGTTTTTTGATCTGTTGCACCCTTAATGTCCGTGACATCACCGGACAGCCTGGACAGTGTATATTTTGCCCTATTGGCTGATAAGCTGTAGATTTGTGCCATCCGGCGTGGCGTCTGCTGTTGCTTCATTTGTACTTATGATCCGGTCCCCTTGCTGAGTAATAAGGAGATGTGAAGAAAGTCTTTGATCCGTGCTAACCGACTGTATTTCTGCTTGCATGACCTCCTGTTTGCTCAGGGGTCCATGCTGGGAGGTGAAAGTAGTTAAACCAGAGGTGGAGGGATTGTCAGCGATTTGGACATTCTATTTATCATCACTCTCTGCTTATGTATTTATATGTGGGACTGATTCAATTTGCGCTGCACTTTTTTTTTTTGTGGAAATTGAAATTCCTTAGTGTTCAGCTTGCATAGGGGGGGGGGGGGGGGGGGTTTATTAATTTTTGCACTGATTGCATATTTCTTTCTGCTTTTATAGCCTGGACAGTGAGACTTACCCTGCTGAATGCATGCAAACTGCACCCACTGGATTGCGATACCTTTGTATCTGTGGAGCAGGAGGATGCATCAGGCTCCATCAAGGGAAGGGGGCAAAAAGGGAAACGTTCTGTGAGAACTTGAAAACCTCCACTGTTAACAGTGTGACGGAAAGAGATCCTTGGCGTTCTATATAAAATTTTAATTTACATAGATGTTTAGACAGTAAACAACAATGGCGAGCAATGAAAGCAACGTTGCAGTTAAGCATATAAGTGGAAAGTTGAGCAAGCATTTCATTTTTAGACTAACTGCTGATGGCAAAGTAGACGATGGCAACAAAGTTTACTGCATTCACTGCAATAAACAGTTTGCTTTTCGTGGTTCAAATACATCGCTGACGTACCACCTACAGCACAAACATCCACTTAAGTATCAACACGTTGTCAACAGTGACCGGCAGAAGAGTTCTTCAGTACAATCATCAATATCTAATTTCTTGTCGTCTCAGTCAAACAAGCCTATAAGTGACAAAGTTTCTGCGGACTTGAAAATTGCTATTGCTCAGTGGATTGCCAGTTCAGGACGTCCAACAGCAATTGTGGAAGATGATGGACTACAAACAGTACTACGTATAGCTCTTCAAAACCAGACTTATAAGTTACCCACTCGCCGTACCATCGACGCTGTAATTGGTCAGATGTACAACGAGAAACTAACACAGCATAAGAAAGCTATAGAAAGTATTCAGAGTATTGCTCTCGCTACTGACTTTTGGACCTCAAACAACAATGAATCATACTGTGGTATAACAGGACACTGGATTGATTCCGACTGGAAACTGAGATCAGTAGCTTTAGGTTGCTTACTTGTGGATGAACGACACACTGCTGAAAACGTTGCCAGTTTCTATAAAGAGTTTGCTGCAACATGGAACATCACCGATAAAATATGCTGTATCATAACGGACAATGCACGAAACATGATTGCTGCTATCGGACAAACGGATTACAGTCACATACCATGTATCGCACATTGTCTTCAACTTAGCATATTAGCAGGTTTGAAGGCAGCTGACTCATCACCTCTTGTGGCAAAATGTCGACACTTAGTTGGACATTTCAAGCACAGCTCGGCCAACACATCTGAACTGAAGAGCAGCCATTCCAGTGTCTCTTCGCCGAAAGATGTCATGTTCCACAAATTGCAACAGGATGTGGCAACTCGTTGGAACAGTACCTACATGATGTTAGCCAGATTGCTGGAAGTCAAAGATGCCATAATGCAGTATCACATTGATCATCCAAAAAACTACAGTGGACCAAAACTGACAGAGTCAGATTGGGACAAAATGGCCAAATATACATCAGTCTTAGGTTCACTTGCAGATGCTACGGAATATGTTGGGGGGGAACAATATGCGACATGTTCTGCCGTTCTTCCATTACAGGCCTTTTTGCGTAGACTGTTAATAGTTAATGATGACGATCCAGGTTATATTGGACGATTCAAAACTGCAACATTGAACGACTTCACAAACAGAATTGAAGGCATTGATGCTTTGACAATATTGCAAATGGCTGTGGCTTTAGATCCACGTTACAAGAAACTCACCTGTTTAAGAAGAGAGAAACGCGAAGCAGTGTGGACAGCATTGTCGAATGCATGCAGTGCCTTCCACGATAGAACACAGCCAGCAGGACGTCCAACAGACTTAGAAGGAAAAAGCAATGATGAGACAAAAGTACCTGTGCCGAAGAAACAAAAACTTACTCTGTTGCTGAGCGACTCTGAATCACAATCCTCAGCTGACGAATCAGATGCAGTACACAGTGTACAGGCCGAGCTGACGCGGTACCAAGTAGAAGCTCCCATTCCAGAAACGGAGGATCCGCTCATGTGGTGGAAACTTAATAACCATCGTTTTCCTGTCCTAAGCAGTTTTGTGCAGACAATTCTTTGTGTACCGGCAACATCTGTTCCGTGTGTAAGACTGTTCAGTTCTTCAGGGTATATCGTAAATAAAATGCGATCCTGTCTGCTTCCAGAAAATGTAAACACCCTGGTATGTCTTCGTGACTGGCTAAAGTGATGCCTAGATATACTAGATACGTTTTATAAGTTAAACTAACTTTCTACATTGTTCTTTAAGTTTAATAAAAAAAAAATTGAAAAAACTGTATGTGCGTTTATAATTAATCGAAATTAGTCGATTAATCGATTAAAAAAAAAATAGATTAATCGAACACAAAAATTGTAATCAGTAACAGCCCTACAAAATATCTCAAGCTCTGTCAGATTGGATGGAGAGCGTCGGTGTGCATTTGTATGCAGCCCCCAACTAAATTCTAGTGGAACCAATGCCTTCAGAAGTCACCTAACTAGTAAATAGGGTCCACCTGTGTGTAGTTTAACCTCAGTATAAATACAGCTGTTCTGTGAAGCCCTCAGAGGTTTCTTAGAGAACCATAATGAACAAACAGCATCATGAAGGCCAAGGAACACACCAGACAGGTCAGGGATAAAGTTGTGGAGAAGTTTAAAGCAGGGTTAGTTTATAAAAAAAATATCCCAAGCTTTGAACATCTCATGGAGCACTGTTCAATCCATTATCGGAAAATGGAAAGAGTATGGTACAACTGCAAACCTACCAAGACATGGCCGTCCACCTAAACTGATAGGATGAGCAAGCAGAGCATTCATCAGAGAAGCAGCCAAGAGGCCCATGGTAACTCTGGAGGAGCTGCAGAGATCCACAGCTCAGGTGGGAGAATCAACTATTAGTCGTGCTCTCCACAAATCTGACTTCATGGAAGAGTGACAAGAAGAAAGATATTGTTGAAAGAAAGCCATAAGAAGTCCCATTTGCAGTTTGTGAGAAGCCATGTGGGGGACACAGCAAACATGTGGAAGAAGGTGCTCTGGTCAGATGAGACCAAAATGTAACTTTTTGGCCTAAGAGCAAAACACTATGTGTGGCGGAAATCTAACACTGCACATCACCCTGAACACACCATCCCCACCGTGAAACATGGTGGTAGCAGCATCATGTTGTGGGGATGCTTTTCTTCAGTAGGGACAGAGAAGCTGGTCAGAGTTGATGGGAAGATGAATAGAGCCAAATACAGGGCAATCTTAGAAGAAAACCTATTATGCCCCGTACACACGGTCGGATTTTCCAATGGAAAATGTTCGATGGGAGTTTGTCAGAAATTCCGACCGTGTGTAGGCTCCATCGGACACACAAAATTTAAGATCTAGATCTGTATGTCACCGCGTTCTTGGCAATCGGAATTTTCGACAAAATTTGTGTGACCGTGTGTATGCAAGACAAGTCTGAGATAACATCCGTCGGAAAAAATCCATGGATTTTGTTGTCGCAATGTCCGATTGTGTGTATGCGGCATAAGGCCCCTTTCACACTGGGGTGGGAGTGGCGCCGGCGGTAAAACAGCGCTTTTTTTTGCGCCGATTTACAGTCATTTTAGTGACAGTATTCGCTAGCAGGGGGGTATTTTATCCCCCTACTAGCAGCCGAGAAAGGGTTAAAACCACTGCAAAGTGCTGCTGCAGCAGCGCTTTGCCGGCGGTATAGCTGCGCTGTCCCATTGATTTCAGTGGGCAGGAGTGGTGAAGGAGTGGTGTATACACCGCTCCAAAAATGCTGCAGCAGGGCTTTTTTTACCATCCTGCTAGCCCTCTGGGCTTTCACACTGGAGACACAGCAGCGGCTGTTTCAGGTCGGTTTGCAGGCGCTATTTTTAGTGCAATAGCACCTGCAAAACGACCCAGTGTGAAAGGGGTCTGAGATGGTCGGAGATTTTGCCAACCAAATCCGTCGGATTTTGCCCGTCGGATTTAGTCCAACGGATTGTGTCCGAAACTGTTGCATACACACGGTCGGGCCAAGTTGGCGAAAAATCCGATCTTTCAGAACGTGATGACGTAATTTCGTTACGATGGGACTACATTCAGGCTAGTAGCCAATAGCTTTGATGTAGGAATTTGATCTGAGCATACGTGGCACTTGGTCCAATGAAAATGCTCTACACATGATCGGATTAGGTCCGTCCGGCCCAGTTGGTCGGGAAATATTTCCAACATGTTGGAAAATTGGGTCGGACGGAGATTCGGACGGAATCAGTCCGATGCATATGTTACCGGCCTCAAAATGTGAATTAAGAGAGCCGATGATTGTAGACGCGATGAGATAAGGTGATCAGCTTGGCGTGGACTGCAAAGAATCACACAAACAGCATGAGATATGACCACTGACTTTATGGCTGGAAGTAGTTTTTTTTTTACATAACAATACATCTTTTACATTTTTATAGTCACATGTTTATAACCATTAACAATATATATAATACCGATTTTAACTAAAGTATTCTAAAACGTAGTTATAACAATGAACATTACTAAATTTAATAACATATATATCCCTGTTATTCAGTGTTATAGATAATTATCTTTATCTCTCTGGTACACTTTAAGTGTGCAATAATCATACTAGCAATGCATTGCTTTAATACAAATATTTTCATGGTAGTACTCTTTTTTAACCACTAGATGGTGCACATTGCATGTCTGTATGATGCAATACATAAGCTTTACATACAATAGGTTTTTTTCTATATTAAATAACAGAAAACATGTGCTTCTATAAATCTATGCAATTTACAACAAATCAGGTTTAAATATACCTATTTAGAAAGGTTTAGTGTTTATCATAGACATTTGTTCTGACTAATGCAGTATTTTCATGTTCTTATGCACTTTTCACTTGTTTCTGACACATGCTGTTCTAAACTTCTAATTACAGCAAAACTATAGCATAAAATCTGCTGAGACTTTTTCTGCATCTGCTCAAGATGTTTAGGAATCTTTCTATCACAGGTTAATACAGATTAGGAACAATTTAGAGTACATACCTGCAAAGAATCACACAAACAGCATGAGATATGACCACTGACTTTATGGCTGGAAGTAGTTTAATTTCCAGTCACATGGTGTGTGGCCTTATATAGACTCTGTGTACCTTCTCTGCCATCTACTGGTTATTAATAGAATAGAAGGGATATGTTTAGAAATATAAAAAAAAAATGAATATGTACTTTGCTTTGGGGTGTCTGTTTTGTGACCATATAAGCCCCAGTCCGTCACACTCTCCCCTCCTTCAGTTAATGGCTCCCGACATTAAACTCAATTGGTATCTGAACACTATTTAGTGATTTAAGTAACCCAAATAGGTACTTGTTGCCACCAAGGAGCTACGTTAACTACCTGGCATGTCCTGGGAGTAGCTAGCATTGTAGGAGTTTGTATGGTGTGAACCTGACTTGGTCTGTATCTTGGCTGACCTAGTGTGTCATATGTAAAGATCTCTTTAGGCTTAGCTTGTCTGGTAGATCTTCTGACAGGAGTTGAGTCTTCTCCATCAACATCATTCTCCATTTGCATATCTTGGTTCACAGGTAAGTCTTGACTTAATGAGGGTAATTCTGCAGTGTCTAGTCCCACCATGTCTGTAGCCCAGATTTGGTCGCCAACTACTGTTCCATCATTTTGTTCTTGTTCAAGATTGGGTGTGGTAGTTGTAGGATAGAACTCTTCAGCAGAAACTCTTAATGGGATTTTCTGTACGTTTTGAGAGTTTGGTTGAGACACAATACAATCATGACTTTCTGTAGTCTCTGGTATATAAGGATAATACCATCTTTCTTCATCTGAACATTCCTCCTCCTGGTCCACATCCATTCTGGTATCCTTTCTGTTACTTGATTGTCTTTGTTTCATCGGTACTCTTGGAATGTGTCCTTCAATTGGTAGGTCATTTACTGGTAGTAAAAGATTTCTGTGCAGTACTCGAATAGTCTTTTTACCACTTTCAGGCTGAATTTTGTACACAGGCCCATCTTTGATTCTTTCTACCACTTTGTGTACTGATTCTTCCCAGTATGAACGAAGTTTACCAGGTCCTCCTCTTTCAGAGAGATTTCGTACTAAGACCCGATCACCCGGTTGAAGAGGTGCTCCTTTTATCTTTTTGTCATAGTACTTCTTCCCTTTAGCAGATGATTTTTTGCTATTCTCGGATGCGATTTTGTAAGCTTCTTGCATTCTAGATGCCCATTTCTGAGTAAATGTTGGTTGACTTTCTGATTCCTTTTCCAAATTTAGGTTGAGCATTAGGTCAATTGGCAAACGAGGAGATCTTCCATACAATAGAAAGAATGGCGAGTATCCTGTGGCTTCATGCCTGGTGCAATTGTATGCATGAACCATATGTGGAAGATGTTCTTTCCAATCTGACTTTTTCTCTTCCTCTAAGGTGCGAAGCATCTGTAACAAAGTACGGTTCAGTCTCTCCACTGGGTTACCCTGTGGATGGTATGGAGTAGTTCTTGAATGAGAAATCCCTGCCAATCGTTGCAATGTCTGAAATAAGTTGTTTTCAAATTCTCTTCCTTGGTCATGGTGGAGTTTCTCTGGATAGCCAAAACGTGGTATGAAATCTTGAAAGATCTTTTCTGCCGCCGTTTTTCCAGATTTGTTCTTAGTTGGATACGCTTGTGCAAAGCGTGTGAAATGGTCAACTATTACAAGTATATACTCATATCCTCCTTTGCTTTTATCCAAGTGAAGATAATCAATGGATACTAACTCCAAAGGTGAACTGGTAGTAATCGAACCCATATGTGCTCTTTCGGTGATATTTGGACGCTTTTGTTTGATGCAGCTGCACTTCTTCAGCACATATTCATCAATGTCTTTTTGCATAAATGGCCAATAAAATCGTTCACGTGCTAGGTGGGTTACCTTGTCAGTACCAATGTGACCCATGTCATCATGAAGATTTTTTAAGACCAATGGTTTTAACTTTTCTGGTAGAACTAGCTGTTTTTGAGTTCCAGAGTGTCGGTAGAGGATTCCTTCATCGACTCTGAGTTTATTCCATTCATGTATCAAACGTCTTGTTTTGCTGGTCATACTCTCCTTTTCTTTGTGGTTTGGAATCCAGTCGTTCTCCTTAAGCCAGACCACTTCTCTAATGTTGGTATCGTCTTGTTGTAATGCTCTGATATTCTCCTGAGTCATTGGGCAGATTGTCTGTCCTTTCAGCAATTCTTCGGCCACATCACTTTCCGAGTGAAGAGTCAATGAAGCCACCCATAATGCCTCTTCTTCGTCAACAGCTTTGCTCCCTTGCCACATAGCTGACACAACCTCAGATGGTACAAGCTCTGTGTACTCACTCAGATTCTTCGTGAGTTCCACTGGAAATCGTGACAGTGTATCTGCGTCTGCATTCTGTTTACCTGGCCTGTACTTGATATCGAAGTGGAAATCAGCCAACTCGCCAACCCAGCGATGACCCACAGCATTCAGTCTGGCAGTACTCAATACATATGTCAATGGGTTGTTGTCTGTGTAAACGGTGAATGTTGGAGCGTAGTACAAGTAATCTCTGAATTTGTCACAGACTGCCCACTTGAGAGCTAAAAACTCAAGTTTACCAGAGTGAAGATGGTAATTGCGCTCTGCTGGAGTCAATGTTCTGGAGCCAAACCCAATAACACGAAGTTTTTCTCCTTGTCGTTGGTATAGTACAGCACCTAGGCCTTCATTGGTAGCATCAGTGTGTAAGACGAAGGGTAAATCAAAATCAGGGTATGCTAGAATTGGTGGATTGGTTAGCATGTCCACCAGTCTGGATACTACAGCTTGATGTTTGGGTGTCCATTGAATCAGTGTTTTAGATGGCACTTGTGCTTTGTTCCAGTTTTTCTTTGTAGATTCCCTCCGATTGTTTTTGGGGATGGATGTAGCAGATTCTTTCTCAGTGTTCTGCAAAAGTTCATACAGTGGTTTAGCAAGTCGAGAGAAATCTTGAATGAAGGACCTGTAGTAGCTCAGGAATCCTAACAAATATCTGACTTCTCCCACTGTTTTTGGTTCTTTCCTTTTCAAATGTAATACCGCTTCAAGATCTTTTGGGTCAATTTTTATGCCTTCTTCTGACACCATTCGTCCAAGGTATCGAATCTGTCGTTTAAAGAGTTCACACTTCTTCGGTCTAAGTTTGATACCATGCTCACGCATTCGACTAAGCACTTGCCTAATATCATTGACATGCTCCTGAAAAGTTTTGGAGTAGCAAAGTACGTCATCCAAGTATGGAGAACAACATTTGTCTCTGATGCCCTCTAATACATTCTGCATGCATCTCTGAAAAGCTGCAGGGGCATTCGTTAATCCAAATGGAATACGGTTCCACTCCAGGAGTCCCCAGGGGGTGCTGAAAGCCGTCAGATGTCTGGAGTCTTCATGCACAAAGCCTTGATGATACGCACTACCCTGGTCTAGGATTGAGAACCACGTAAATCCTCCTAAGCTATCCAGCAGGTCTTGTATTCTGGGTAGTGGATGTCTATCTGGGATAGTCTTTCGGTTTAACTCCCTAAAGTCAACACATAGTCGTAGGCTACTGTCCTTCTTTCGAACACAAACAACTGGTGATGAGTACGCGGAAGAAGATTTTGTTACCCAACCTCGGTCAAGAAGGTTTTGGATATATTCTTTCACTTCTTTGTATAGGGGTTTCGGTATCGAATTGTAGCGTTTCTGGACAGGAGTTTCATCTTTCAGATTTATCCTCAGTTTCAGGTTAGGGATGCATCCTATGTCTCCCTCATCTCGAGCAAAGACATCTGATTCATCATATAACATTTGTCTCGCTATCTCCTGTTCTTCTTCTGAGAGATCTTCCAAATTGACAGGTGGGTGCCACTTAACAGATTTGTTAGTGGGTAGCTGATTTCCAGTGTCCACTTGATTCAACTGGTTTACATGAAACAACCTTTTCTTCTGGTCAATTCCCTTTCCATCGTCTTTGTTTGGAGACAATGGTAGAATCTCAGCTGCTGGAGAAATGGTACCCAATACTGTTCTGGGTGGAAGGTAGATGTCATGTTGAGCACGGTTCAGTATAGGTATCTTCACCAGTTTAGAGAACCCATTTGGCACATCTACCACTGAAGGAAATAGTTCAAGTCCTTCTTCGACTGGATATTCGGGAACTGGTTCAAATGGCATGATTCCTCCTTTCGGCCACGCTCTAATTCTACATTTGACTTCACAGAGCTCGCCTCCTTTAATCTGGAGTCCCTTCTTCCCCACTTTGACCATACGACTATCGAATATTTCTCCTGGGTCAGTTGCTTGACTGACAGCATTGACAATGTTATTCGCTACACTCTGTCTTACTTTCATAGCTTCACTCAGCAAGATAGTCAGGTTTTGGGTGCTGTTTGGTCGGTCACGGTTTTCTCTGATCAATTCTTCGATAACATTAAACCCAAGAATTGGATTGTCATTACAGCAGTCACTCACCAGCATTGGCACATCAATGGCTGAGTTTCCATGTCCACTACTTTCGAATTCCAGGCAGACTTCAATCCATCCGATGAATGGAATGATAGAACCATTTGCAGCTGTAATGGATAAGTTGTCATCACAAAGTAAATCTTGTATGTGCCTAATGGAGACGCTGGGTAGAAACTTTTCTAACCATGCCTTCCCGACAATGCTGACCTGAGCTCCTGTATCCATCAACATGTCAACCGGTACACCATTCATCCGACACGACAGTAGGCATTTTCCTTCAATTAATTGTGCTACGTGTTGTTTGGAGAATCCATTCTCTTTTGGGAGTGTTCTAGTTGACCGGTGGGTGAATACCCTGTTTACCTTAGCATGGGACAGATCATTTGAGGTGGTCACTGGTTGTCCCTTTCCCAGTGACCGTCTGTCGTTTCCCGACTGCCTTCTTTTCTTCAAGCAATCAACCGCTCTGTGTCCTGTCCAACCACAGTAGAAACAATGGTAGCAGTTCTGACTCTCTCGTTTAATGCAATCATCACACCTGGGCTTGCAGTGAGTTGTATCTGGAACTTGAACATTGGTTAGTGGCTTAGTCATTTGATTTCCAACAATAGGAGTTTGCTTCATCATCTTTTCCAGGTTCTTTGTGAGAGCAGAGACCTGTGTTGTTAGTTCCATTAATGCAGTGTGATTTGCTCTAACATCTCCCTCAACTCTCTTTTGCAAGGTGTCTTTTTCACTATTCCCTGGTGTCTGTGATGAATGAACAGTAAGAGGTTTATGTTTGGATGCACTGTTTAAGCGTCTCTGCCTTTCTGTTTCCTCATCAACTGATCTGGTGACCTGCTCTATGATAAAGTCATCCGTTACTGTCAAATCAGACACGTAAGGCTTGATATCTCGTCTAACATTAGAATTTTTCTCATTTAGTCCCTGATACAGTGTATGAAGGAATATGCCTTGCACCAGTTTTTTGTCATAGTTAAACTCTCGCCTATCATGTTGTGATGTAGACAGAACTTTTTGTTTTAACCCCACTAGCCTGTAAACAAATTGTTGTGCTGTTTCTCTTTCTTGCTGGGTAGCATTGCTAAGGTCCTGAAATAACTCATTACCACTTCGTTCTCTCATATGTGACTTCAAAAACCTTTTCAATTCAGCAACAGTAAGATCATCTTTGTCAGTCAACATATCTTTAAAATTACCAGGTTTGATTATTCTCAACACTGTGCGTATAATTTCAGATTCAGGGAATTTTTCTGTTAGACCCTCGTCAATTTGTCTGCACACGCTACTGTAACTCATGTCCGAACCATGATCTGAAATTACACCACCATGCATTTTAAATTCTCTACGTGGCAATAAAGCAACAACATCAGTTAATCTCACCACCTCCGATACCTGTTCAGTCCTTGCAGTTCCACTACTTATTTTTTTTGCAGCGGTTGCAATGTCCACAGTTGGTGTACTTTCCTTGTTAAGTTTTAGTTCATTGATCTTGTCTTGGATAATGAGTAGGTAAGACATACCTTGATCTTCCAACTTTTCCAGCTGATCACTTCTCAAGTAGCCTTTAATAAATTCAACAAGTTCCATTTCGTTGGTACCAGTCACTGATGGAACGTCCACGTCTCTTTCATCTTCCAGCATAATAGCGAGGCTATGCAGCTGTTCTTCATTAAGCAGATGAATTTGTTTCTGGATATCCCACATCAGCGCATGACGAGGAGACGCCATCTCTGTTGCAATCTGAAGACTTGCACTCACGAGGCAGACGACTCTCACGACTCTCCTTGTAGCTCTGTAGCAGGCTCACGCTTGTCTCGCGCTTCCTTCTCACTGGTAACACAACGAATCCCGGCACACGAGCCCCCAAAATGTTACCGGCCTCAAAATGTGAATTAAGAGAGCCGATGATTGTAGACGCGATGAGATAAGGTGATCAGCTTGGCGTGGACTGCAAAGAATCACACAAACAGCATGAGATATGACCACTGACTTTATGGCTGGAAGTAGTTTTTTTTTTACATGACAATACATCTTTTACATTTTTATAGTCACATGTTTATAACCATTAACAATATATATAATACCGATTTTAACTAAAGTATTCTAAAACGTAGTTATAACAATGAACATTACTAAATTTATCTTTATCTCTCTGGTACACTTTAAGTGTGCAATAATCATACTAGCAATGCATTGCTTTAATACAAATATTTTCATGGTAGTACTCTTTTTTAACCACTAGATGGTGCACATTGCATGTCTGTATGATGCAATACATAAGCTTTACATACAATAGGTTTTTTTCTATATTAAATAACAGAAAACATGTGCTTCTATAAATCTATGCAATTTACAACAAATCAGGTTTAAATATACCTATTTAGAAAGGTTTAGTGTTTATCATAGACATTTGTTCTGACTAATGCAGTATTTTCATGTTCTTATGCACTTTTCACTTGTTTCTGACACATGCTGTTCTAAACTTCTAATTACAGCAAAACTATAGCATAAAATCTGCTGAGACTTTTTCTGCATCTGCTCAAGATGTTTAGGAATCTTTCTATCACAGGTTAATACAGATTAGGAACAATTTAGAGTACATACCTGCAAAGAATCACACAAACAGCATGAGATATGACCACTGACTTTATGGCTGGAAGTAGTTTAATTTCCAGTCACATGGTGTGTGGCCTTATATAGACTCTGTTTGTGTACCTTCTCTGCCATCTACTGGTTATTAATAGAATAGAAGGGATATGTTTAGAAATATAAAAAAAAAATGAATATGTACTTTGCTTTGGGGTGTCTGTTTTGTGACCATATAAACCCCAGTCCGTCACACATACCACACACAGTCAGATTATCTGACGACACGGTCTGATAAGACTCATTCCGACAGATTCTCCGACCGTGTGTACAAGGGCTAAGAGTCTGCAAAAGACTTGAGACTTGAAAATTGCTGTTCACAGACGCTCTCCATCCAATCTGACAGAGCTTGAGATATTTTGTAAAGAAGAATGGCCAAAAATGTCCCTCTCTAGATGTGCAAAGCTGGTAGAGACATCCCCAAAAAGACTTGCAGCTGTAAGTGCAGAGAAAGGGGGTTCTACAAATTATTGACTCCGGGGGGTGCTATACAAATGTACCCCACACTTTTCACATATTTGTAACAAATTTGGAAAACCATTTATCATTTTCCTTCCACTTCACAATTATGTTTGTAATCGGAGTCTTCAAGTGGGAAATGCAATATTACTTAAGAAACAAGGCCTGAGGTGTGCCATGGCCTGGATGGTCAGTATGCCTGAAAAGAGGGCAAAAAGACAGGGAGAGGGAAGGTAAAGATCCCATCCATAAAATGACGTATGCCCAAACGCCAACCGTAAGTAACCAGTAAGTATCCGCTGTGAGAGTAGAACCCACCGACTCCTGACCTGGAGATGAGAAGGAACCTCCTTAGAGCCTGCAAGCTACGCAAACCCAATTGAACGTCCTGTGAAGGATAGAATGAGCCTGATGCCCAAGGTAACCCGGACATGAGAATGAATTGCTATGAATGAGAGGATACGTGGGGAAAAGAGAGCAAGGGCTGACCCGAAGAACCCCTACAACAGACACCAGAAGAAGCACCGTGAAACACCCCTTCCCATACCTGGTAAGAGGAAGTGAGAGGGTGAGTGCCAAAAATACCAGTGATAGGAGAGGAAAAGCTGGCTGCCCGATGGATGTGATGGAGTAGGTGCCATGGCAATGAGCATCATCAACATGGAGACACCAAGACAGACTGGTCCCACCGGATGCGAACAGGTCATGCTTCAGCCTGAGACCTAACAACCAAAACCGAATCCTTAACCGAGGAAGGAGAGTCAGACTCCAACCCAGAGAAATAAGTCCCATGGCATGTTACAGCCATGCCCAAGTGACTGAAGCCCCCACCTGGAACAGACCGGGGATCAGCAAGATGACTGGACCGATGTCCCTGAGCAGTACTCCAGGCAACCTCCTAGACACAAGCTCGGAGCTGTGAGTGGAATCCAGAATCATGACGACGTCGCCCAAAAATATAAAACCCACCACCCAAGGACCGTGGCTAGGACACACCCTGACTACACATCCCTGGGCGGTAACCAGGGCCTCAACACAACAGAACATCAACTGAAGAAAATAGACGACTGCTTCTGACCCAAGGGTGAACCCAATGGCGAAACGATATCAGCACCAATCCGCTAGCCCCCCCAACCATGGCCGAACTGAAGGAAGTGAGTGCAAGCACGGTCGATATTGGTATGGATGCCCAACCTAAAACACAAACTAGACAAATGACAGACAATCAGACATGAGAACAACAACGCCCCTCTGTCTACCTATGAAACATGAGCAGAAATGTCCAGACCACTGCGCGTACATGAACCTGACGACAGACCCCCCCCCCCTTGTGTGAGTGGCAAGTGAGCCCGAGTAACCTGCAGCGCAGATACAGGTAATTAACTGGAAACTCAGGGCTAGTGTACCCACAGGCCGTGGTGGGTAGTTGTAAAGATGTGGTGAATGAACATGCATCGTATGACGTATGGTATACGGGCGAGAAGACTGTGGACAACAATCAATTAACAAACGAAACCTCAGCCCGTATGGATCTGTAGACGTGACAGATCCCGATGTGTGAGCCCTAGCTAACTGACCCCGGTACAAACATGAACACAGATACGATGAGACATGACAATCAATGCAGACAAACCTACCAGAGTATGTCATAAGTGAACAACGCCCTTCTGAGAACTCTGAGGCCAAACACTGAGGTTGAAACACCATGACAGAAACGCTGGGCAGAAACGCTATGACAGAAATACTGACAGAAATACTGACAGAAAAAATGTCACGACAATGCCATGACAGGAATGCTAAAAGTTAACCTGGGTAGAACGATGAGTGAAATCCCGGGGCAGAACGCTATGAGCGACATGCTGGCAGAACGCTAAGACAGAAATCCAGGGGCAGAACACTGACAGAATACCTGAAGCGGGAACGCTATGACAGATAACCTGGGGCGGGAACGCTATGACAGATAACCTGGGGCGGGAACACTATGACAGATAACCTGGGGCGGGAACGCTATGACAGATAACCTGGGGCGGGAACGCTATGACAGATAACCTGGGGCGGAAACGCTATGCCAGATAACCTGGGGCGGAAACGCTATGACAGATAACCTGGGGCAGAAACGCTATGACAGACATGCCGGGCAGAATGCTATGACAGGAACCCAGGGGCAAAACACTATGACCGCCATGCTGGACAGAGCGCTATGACGGAAATACTGGACCGAACGCTATGACAGAAAAGCTGGACTAAATGCTATGACCGAAACCTGGACAGAACGCTATGACAGGAAAGCTAGATAGAATGCTGACCGAGAATGCTGGACCAACGTTGTGACAGAAAATGCTGGGCCGAACGCTGTGACAGAAAATGCTGGGCCGAACGCTGTGACAGAAAATGCTGGGCCGAACGCTGTGACAGAAAATGCTGGGCCGAACGCTGTGACAGAAAATGCCGGGCCGAACGCTGTGACAGAAAATGCCGGGCCGAACGCTGTGACAGAAAATGCCGGGCCGAACGCTGTGACAGAAAATGCCGGGCCGAACGCTGTGACAGAAAATGCCGGGCCGAACGCTGTGACAGAAAATGCCGGGCAGAACGCTGTGACAGAAAATGCCGGGCAGAACGCTGTGACAGAAAATGCCGGGCAGAACGCTGTGACAGAAAATGCCGGGCAGAACGCTGTGACAGAAATGCCGGGCAGAACGCTGTGACAGAAATGCCGGGCAGAATGCTGTGACAGAAATGCCGGGCAGAACGCTGTGACAGAAAATGCCGGGCAGAACGCTGTGACAGAAATGCTGGGCAGAACGCTGTGACAGAAATGCTGGGCAGAACGCTGTGACAGAAATGCTGGGCAGAACGTTGTGACAGAAATGCTGGGCAGAACGCTGTGACAGAAATGCTGGGCAGAACACTGTGACAGAAATGCTGGGCAGAACGTTGTGACAGAAATGCTGGGCAGAACGCTGTGACAGAAATGCTGGGCCAAACGCTGTGACAGAAATGCTGGGCCGAACGTTGTGACAGAAATGCTGGGCCGAACGCTGTGACAGAAATGCTGGGCCGAACGTTGTGACAGAAATGCTGGGCCGAACGTTGTGACAGAAATGCTGGGCCGAACGTTGTGACAGAAATGCTGGGCCGAACGTTGTGACAGAAATGCTGGGCCCAACGCTTGTGACAGAAAATGCTGGGCCGAATGCTGTGACAGAAAATCGCAGGCAGAACGCTGTGACAGAAAATCGCAGGCAGAACGCTATGACAGAAAACGCAGGCAGAACGCTGTGACAGAAAATCGCAGGCAGAACGCTATGACAGAAAACGCTGGCAGAACGCTAAGACAGAAAACGCTGGCAAAACGCTATGACAGAAAACGCTGGCAGAACACTATGACAGAAAAAACGCTGGCAGAACGCTATGACAGAAAACGCTGGAAAAAACGCTATGACAGAAAATGCTGGAAAACGCTATGACAGAAAAACGCTGGCAAAACGCTATAACAGAACGCTATGACAGAAAATTGCTGATGGAAGCTACCACAGACACCCGGGCTGACCCCAATATAACACCGACCAAAGAAACAACCAACAAGTAAAGCAGCAACCTGGGTGGACTGAGATCCTCCATCACTGCAGCAGAGATGCCAGTCTGCGCTGTGGGGAGGAAAGGAGCAGGGTGACAGCCCATCCCCCTTTCAAGCACCAGGACCCACCGAGAGATGCTCACTTAGGCAGCCAGCCGATACCACCCCCCCCCCCCCCCACCCCACATGATCAAGGGGAGAGAGGATCCAGCAGCTGACCAATCACCAGGCGGGCTCTCGGCAGCTCTGGCGACGGACATGCACGGGAAGCAGAGCCAGCGGTGTCCGACCACCCCCCCCCCCCCCTGCCGCCATGCGAGCAAAGGGAGAGAGGAGCCAGCGGGTGGCCGACCACCCCCCCCCCACCATGTGAGCAATGGGAGAGAGAAGCCAGCGGGTGGCCGACCACCTCCCTCCCCCCCCCCCCGCCGCCATGCGAGCAAGGGGAGAGAGGATCCAGATGTTGGTCTATCACATAAAATCCCAATAAAATACATTTACGTTTTTGGTTGTAACATGACAACATGTGGGAAATTTCAAGGGATATGAATACTTTTTCAAGGCACTGTTAAATGGTATATTAAACAGACCAAAAGGGAACAAATAGGGAAGCTTTATTGTTGGGGGTTATATGCCCTTTAAGTTAATATACACAATGGGCCCCTATACTGGTGGAGCAGAGTAAGGCCGCGTACACACGGGCGGACTGTTCGCCCAACCTTGTCCGCTGAACAGTGTTTGGGCGGACAGTCCGCCCGTGTGTGGGCTTTCAGCGGACAGTTTCAGCGGACAGTTGGACGGACAAAGTCTTTCGGAAATTCCGAAAAACTGTCCGCTGAAACTGTGTTTGAGCGAACAGTCCGCCCGTGTGTAGGCTACTTTCGAAATGAGCAAACTGTTCCCGCTCGGAAAGTCCGCCCATTTCGAGCACGTGTACAGGTAGGCGGGGCCCGCGAAGGAGACGTCGCGGGCTCCGCCGCCTGGAATGGGCTTAAAGGGGAACCCCAACGCCGAAAAAAATCGGCGTGGGGGTTCCCCCAAAGTCCACACCAGATCCTTGTCCGAGCACGCTACCCGGCCGGCCAGGAAAGGGGGGCGAGCGAGCGCGCCCCCCCCCCTCCTGAGCCGTACCAGGCCGCGTGCCCTCAACATGGGGGGTGCCTTGGGGAAGGGGGGCCGCGCGGCCCCCCCACCCCAAAGCACCTTGTCCCCATGTTGATGAGGACAAGGGCCTCTTCCCGACAACCCTGGCCGTTGGTTGTCGGGGTCTGCGGGCGGGGGGCTTATCGGAATCCGGGAGCCCCCTTTAAGAAGGGGGCCCCCGGATACCGGCCCCCCACCCTATGTGAATGAGTATGGGGTACAATGTACCCCTACCCATTCACCTGTGAAATAAAGTACAAAAAAAAACACAACACAGGGAAAAAATATTTTATTGCACAGCTCCGGGGGTCTTCCGTCTTCGGGGGTCTTCTCGCCGGACTCCTCCGCTATCTGTGTGTAGCTCTTTTACTAGCGGAGGAGTCCGGCTTTCTTCCTCCCCGCCGCCGGCCTCTTCTCCCGACTTCGGGGGTCTTGTCCCCCTCTTCGGTTCTTCTGCCGGGCCACCGCGCCTTCTTGTAGCTCTTTTGCAGGCGGTGGCCCGGTCTTCTGTCGCCGCTGCCTTCCGTTCTTCTGTCGCCGCCTTCGGTTCTTCTGCCGGGCCACCGCGCCTTCTTGTAGCTCTTTTACAGGCGGTGGCCCGGTCTTCTGTCGCCGCTGTCGTCGCCGCCGCCTTCCGTTCTTGTTCTTCTTCTTGTTCTTCTTCTTCTTCTCCTGGAGATGTTGACTCGACGAGCTCTCCGGCCGGAATGCCAGAGCCGCGCTGTGCGGTCACTTATATAGTGACAATGGGGCGGTGTCACATGGTATATGTCACATGGGTTGGTCACATGGTGACCCCGCCCCCTTACGATGTCATAGTCCCCATGTGACATCAACCCATGTGACCAACCCATGTGACATATACCATGTGACACCGCCCCATTGTCACTATATAAGTGACCGCACAGCGCGGCTCTGGCATTCCGGCCGGAGAGCTCGTCGAGTCAACATCTCCAGGAGAAGAAGAAGAAGAACAAGAAGAAGAACAAGAACGGAAGGCGGCGGCGACGACAGCGGCGACAGAAGACCGGGCCACCACCTGTAAAAGAGCTACAAGAAGGCGCGGTGGCCCGGCAGAAGAACCGAAGGCGGCGACAGAAGAACGGAAGGCAGCGGCGACAGAAGACCGGGCCACCGCCTGCAAAAGAGCTACAAGAAGGCGCGGTGGCCCGGCAGAAGAACCGAAGAGGGGGACAAGACCCCCGAAGTCGGGAGAAGAGGCCGGCGGCGGGGAGGAAGAAAGCCGGACTCCTCCGCTAGTAAAAGAGCTACACACAGATAGCGGAGGAGTCCGGCGAGAAGACCCCCGAAGACGGAAGACCCCCGGAGCTGTGCAATAAAATATTTTTTCCCTGTGTTGTGTTTTTTTTTGTACTTTATTTCACAGGTGAATGGGTAGGGGTACATTGTACCCCATACTCATTCACATAGGGTGGGGGGCCGGTATCCGGGGGCCCCCTTCTTAAAGGGGGCTCCCGGATTCCGATAAGCCCCCCGCCCGCAGACCCCGACAACCAACGGCCAGGGTTGTCGGGAAGAGGCCCTTGTCCTCATCAACATGGGGACAAGGTGCTTTGGGGTGGGGGGGCCGCGCGGCCCCCCCTTCCCCAAGGCACCCCCCATGTTGAGGGCACGCGGCCTGGTACGGCTCAGGAGGGGGGGCGCGCTCGCTCGCCCCCCTTTCCTGGCCGGCCGGGTAGCGTGCTCGGACAAGGATCTGGTGTGGACTTTGGGGGAACCCCCACGCCGATTTTTTTCGGCGTTGGGGTTCCCCTTTAAGCACATTCCAGGCGGCGGATCCCGCGACGTCTCCTTCGCGGGCCCCGCCTACCTGTACACGTGCTCGAAATGGGCGGATTTGCCTCCTCCTTACGTGGGCGAGTCCGTTCATTTCAAAAGTTGAGCGAACTGTTTGGCAAACAGTTCGCTGAAACAGTCCGCTCGTGTGTGGGCAAGTCCGCTCATGCAAATTTTGAGCGGACTGTTTGCCGAAACTGTTTGACGAACAAGGTTGGGCAAACAGTCCGCGCGTGTGTACGCGGCCTAAGAAATTGCAACATTATAATTATGTGCAAAATTGTTGCAACAAAAGTTGTAAATTACAACAAATGATCGATTATGTTGCAGTGACCAGAAGCTTATCATAGCTGATCATAGCTCCTGCACCACCTACTGTTTGGCGCACTAGTACGCTTGTTCTGTGCACCCAAAATATACGCGTTATTTATTTTCAATGATATGCTGCACAAATTGCAACATGTCTGTAAAATTTAGCAAATATGGATTTTCCTATTTCGGAAGCATTCCACATGACATTCCACAGGAACATCCATTGCATATCATTTGTGGCACTAGTAAAAATGATGCACTCTGTACCAGTGGCGGCTGGTGCTCAAATTTTTTTGGGGGGGGGGTGCAAACTGAAAAATTCTGAAAAAAACCCCATCAATTGCAGCCTCACTGTGCCCATCAATTGCAGCCCCACTGTGCCCATCAATTTCAGCCCCACTGTGCCCATCAATTGCAGCCACTGTGCCCATCAATCGCAGCCACTGTGCCATCAAACGCAGCCACTGTGCCCATCAAATGCCGCCACTGTGCCTGTGCCCATCAAACGTTAACAATGTGACCCCCTCCCCCGCCCGCTCGCCATCTGCCTGACACTTACCCTATCTCGGTAGGGCACCGGGTGATGGCAGCAGGCTGTGCCCTCCATGGGTCTCCTCCCCTCCTCCTGATAGGTGTCCAATCACTGCGCCTGTCGTTTCAGGTGACAGGTAACACACCCCTGATTGGCGGAGAGGTGGTTCAGTTTTAGAAAAGCAAATATTCATTCGCTAGTCTAACACACCTGGGTGAACTGCGAGCGCAATGCTCTGCGCTCGCAGTTCACCTTTTTCAAAGCCTATTAGAGTCTTTGGCTCTAATCAGGAGCTTCAAAAATACACCCCCGCCGCGTCCGAAATGGGGCCCGATGCCTAAATAGGGGGTGGTGGCAACGGCCATGGATAGATTCATGCAATGAATCTATCCTTAATGCATATATGCATATACGGGGGTGGCTGGAGAGAGGGGGTGGCACCCGTGGGCCCCGCCACTGCTGATTGGACCCAATGTTGGTAGTCCCATAGATTAAAGTAGGGCCCCATTTGCAAAGGCACTTGGATAAATATGTGTGATTTTTGTGTATATTAAGAATTGTGCATGACTTTTATGACACTGGGCAGATCACAGAGATCTGTAGCAGCCATCAGTCTGATCAAGCCGGAGTCTTCATAGGCCCAGAGCTGTGAGGTTAATCAGTAGATTGGATGGCTTTGGGGGGGAAGGGAGAGCCGCTAACGACTCATTAAAGTGATGAACTGGTTAAGGCTCATGTTTATTTAGTGCATATTTTTAATCCATTGATGACACCCTTTTAAACTCTTTGCAAGGTCAATCACGCAGCACCTTAACCATTCAATGTTAATGGCCTGGGGTGCAACTGGCTGCACTGCAGTGTGTGTCCACTAGTGGTCTCACTGCTGGGAACTTGATGTAAAGACTACTGGACTGGTTGTAAACCCTTTTTATATACAGACATACCCCACTTTTAAAGAGGGATTCCACCAAAAAAAAAAATATTAAAAGCCAGCAGCTATAAATACTACAGCTGCTGACTTTTAATAAATGGACACTCACCTGTCCCGGGTTCCAGCGATGCCGGCAGCCGAGGCCGATCGATCGCTCGGCTCTCGGCTGCTGTCGCCACCATTCTAGGTGAGGGAATCAGGAAGTGAAGCGAATCGGCTTCACTTCCCGGTTCCCTACTGCGCATGCGCGAGCCGCGCCGCGCAATAGGAAATCTCCGCGCTGTCACTGGGACCCGTGTGTGTCCCAGCAGACAGCGCGGCAGGGCAGGAAATGGCGTAGACTCCCACGGGAGTCTATGCCTGGAAGTGGGTGAAAATACCTGTCTTTGACAGGTATCTCCACCCCCCTCCCCCCTGAAAGGTGTCAATTGTGACACCGGAGGGGGGAGGGATCCGATCAGCGGAGGTTCCACTTTAGGGTGGAATCCCGCTTTAAGTACACAATGGGATTTATTTACTAAAGCTGGAAAGTGCAAAATCAGGCTCACTTCTGCATAGAAACCAATGAGCTTCTAACCCCAGCTTGTTCTATTAAGCTTTGGTAATAAAACCTGGAAGCTCATTGGTTTCTATACAGAAGTGAGCCTGATTTTGCACTTTCCAGCTTTAGTAAATAAACCCCATTTTGTACTTAAAAGTGGGGTATACCTGTACCCAGTGAAGTGACTGGCCTCAAGTGATACACAGAGATGAAACAAAGCCTCCTACATAAATGCTACCTGTTTATCTGTTGTCTTCTCTTCTCTACATCTGTTTTAAAAGCTTTTATGAAAGTTAAAAAAGGGGGGTTGAGAGCTATAGTTACACTCTGCAGACCTCAGTGAGGAGAGTTCTGAGAGCTGATTGGAGGGAAGGGACACACCCCCTTCACACAGCACACAGGAACAGAGCTAAGGTTGTCAATCAGCTGGAGCTCCCTCCTCTGTCACCATTTTTCTCTTGGTGTCAGGAAAACTTGTCAGAAGTGATTCATGCTAATAACAGCAGAACAAAGTGAAAGCCAGAAATTACACTTAGTGCTCTTAACTGAGACAAGTACACACTATAGAGGAATATACTTTGTTCATATTTCATGTCTAAGGTTTGAAACCACTTTATTAAAGTTTTTGTAATTAATTGAACACCTTTACCGTTAGTAACAGCTGCAAGATTTTGCCATAAGAGACAGCGGTCCTACCTATACAGAAGAGGTGTCTGGCTGGAGGCCTTCACTTGTATAGCTGTCTACCCAGGGGCGGACTGACCATTCGGCCACTCTGGCACCGCCCGAGGGCCCCATGCCACTAGGGGGCCCCATCAGGGTTGCCAGCCTCAGTAAAACCAGGAACAGTATTTAAAAGCTGTGTTTTTTTTTTCTTTACATCTGTCTCTGAAATGTCCCTTACCGACATCCTTTTGGTCTAAAAATCCTGAGATTATAGCTGCCCCACCTCTCCAGTACCTTCTCAGCCAATAGAAACATGTCTGTGTATACTGTGTGTGTTTGCGTATACTGTGTGGCTCCATAATCTCCTATTGCCCGGGGGCCCCATGAGTTGTCAGTCCGCCCCTGTGTCTACCTATTAACATTGCATCTACTTAAGGGTGTTCTGGCCCCAACCCTCTCTCCCACAGTTCTTTTTAAGAGACAATAAATCTCTTTGCATTCAAGTAGTGTCTGGCACCCATCAATCCATCTTGCATTACACCCACCATGCCTTGTAACCCACTCTACACAGGGGGATGTCAGCTGCCCCTGACTCTGGAGGTCACCATTAGGCCTAGAGAGGCCCGGGGCTCTCTAGGCCTAATGGTGACCTCCAGAGTCAGGGGCAGCTGACATCCCCCTGTGTAGAGTGGGTTACAAGGCATGGTGGGTGTAATGCAAGATGGATTGATGGGTGCCAGACACTACTTGAATGCAAAGAGATTTATTGTCTCTTAAAAAGAACTGTGGGAGAGAGGGTTGGGGCCAGAACACCCTTAAGTAGATGCAATGTTAATAGGTAGACACAGGGGCGGACTGACAACTCATGGGGCCCCCGGGCAATAGGAGATTATGGAGCCACACAGTATACGCAAACACACACAGTATACACAGACATGTTTCTATTGGCTGAGAAGGTACTGGAGAGGTGGGGCAGCTATAATCTCAGGATTTTTAGACCAAAAGGATGTCGGTAAGGGACATTTCAGAGACAGATGTAAAGAAAAAAAAAACACAGCTTTTAAATACTGTTCCTGGTTTTACTGAGGCTGGCAACCCTGATGGGGCCCCCTAGTGGCATGGGGCCCTCGGGCGGTGCCAGAGTGGCCGAATGGTCAGTCCGCCCCTGGGTAGACAGCTATACAAGTGAAGGCCTCCAGCCAGACACCTCTTCTGTATAGGTAGGACCGCTGTCTCTTATGGCAAAATCTTGCAGCTGTTACTAACGGTAAAGGTGTTCAATTATCTGCAACACAAACAGTTCTCTTTACCCCACACTTACGGCGGGTCTTCGCTCAACGAGCTCCCAGTCTCTCTCATTAGACTTCAGATCTAATAGTCACTGGATCCCCTGAGCTCTTTTACTGTAGCGCTCAATATCTTCCTCATCTCGTGCGTCACCCCCGCTTCACCGCTGGGTCCCTGGCTCGGCACTCACAGACACTCCTCAAGCTTCACCCTCGCTGACACGTTAGGTCCCTGGCTTGGTACTTCACAAGCGTCACCTTTGCTGTCCCACTGGGTACCTGACTTGGCACTTGCTGATGCTTTCCCACTTCTTCACCGTCCCCAGTTGGCGAGAATTCTGCTCTGATACTGGCCTCAGCTTACTCACTGTGGTCTCCGGTAACAAGGTGGTTGGTCCCTTATTGGCGACAGCTTCCCCTTTACCTTCGACCACGACTGGTTCTCCGGCAGGCGGAACCATTACTTCTGGTTGGACTACAAGACCGTAGTCCTCCCAACCCTGAACTACTTCTGGATAGGCTCTCAGATAGCCTAGCAGTCAGATGTCTCCGGGATAGGCCTAAGGTTTCTGGCCTAGCAGCCCGAGGCAATACGACACACACCCACCCAGACAGCCATCCGGGTGGCACAGAACCCCGATCACCTGACTCCACCCAAATAAATAGGTTCTCCCAGCAGGCCAAGGGACCCAAGAAAATCCCTGCCTATTGGCTGAGACACCCCATTCCTTCCTAATCTGTCCTTGCAATGCCCTCACCTTATCTAATACCTCCAGATACCCGGCCATCTAGTGTCAGAAGAGAGAAGTGCAGCAATTCCAGAATTAGGGTGAAATCAATTGACCTCCTAACAATTGGCCAAGGCAACTATCATTTGGCAAATAAATTTAATAGCAACCCTACCTAAACATCAGGGTGCTACATCAACTTACTTTGTGAAGTATCCCATACATTTCCTTCATGGAATTCTGTGACACGTAGTCACTATTTCCTGGGAGTAGCACTGCTGTGTCACACATTTCACAGATCCCGCCTTCTGATCTACAGAGGAGCTGAGAGGAGGAGTTTCAAGAGGCGGAGTCAGTACAGGAATCTCTGTTTGCAGGCAGCAAGGTACCATGGGATATGTAGTCCTTAGAAATTGAGGAGGAGCTGGAAAGCATGCTGGGAATCCAGGAAGTTGTGGAAAGAGACGGCCAACAGACAGGCAGGGCTAACTTGAAAGGAGATTTTTCAAGTGATCTTATATTGGATTGCCAAATATAACCATTGTTTGTACTGTTATTACAATGGTGATGTTATTAAATGAATATGTTACGGTGTGACCATAGAACTCCTTTAACTGTAGATTTCTGATCAGTGCAGTGGAAGATGCAAGGACACTGGATTCCTGGTAGGATCAACAGGTATTTTGCTGTATTTGCATTGCAAATACATTGCTTGCATAGCCCTTGTCCTATCTAATGTCACCAGATACCCAGCCACCTAGTGACAGAAGAGAGAAGTGCAGCAATTCCGGAAAGGGTGAAATCAGTTGACCTCCTAACAATTGGCCAAGGCAACTATCACTTGGAAAATAAATTTAATAGCAACCCTACCTAAACATCAGGGTGCTACATCAACTTACTTTGTGAAGTTTCCCACACATTTCCTTCCAGGAATTCTGTGACACGTAGTCACTATTCCCTGTGAGTAGCACTGCTGTGTCACACATTTCACAGAGCCTGCCTTCTGATCTATAGAGGAGCCGAGAGGAGGAGTTTCAGGAGGCAGAGTTAGTGCAGGAATCACTGTTTGCAGGCAGCAAGGTACCATGGGATATGTAGTCCTTAGAAATTGAGGATTAGCTGGGAATCCAGAAAGCTGTGGAAAGAGACGGCCAGCAGACAGGCAGGGCTAACATGAATGGAGATTTTTCAAGTGATCTTATATTGGATTGCCAAATATAACCATTGTTTGTACTGTTATTACAATGTTGATGTTATAAAATGAATGTGTACTCCTTTAACTGTAGATTTCTGATCAGTGCAGTGGAAGATGCAAGGAGACCAGATTCCTGGCAGGATCAACAGCTATTTTGCTGTATTTGCAGAAAATTATGCAGCTGGCACATCTAAGGTCTGCTATACTGTAATATATTACATTTTTGTTCTTGGGTTTACCTTCAGAAAGGCCTCAATACAAGGGTGACCAGACGTCCCCTGTTTTCGGGGACAGTCCCCGGACTGAGGACACTGTCCACGGAGCATGTCTGTCCCTGGATTTGTCCCCGGATTCCAGGGCAGCTGCTGAGACAGAGAGGGGGGCGGTCTGCCCCAGGTAACATACACTGGGGGTGGGTCAGACCACATCTCCCGCTGTGTCAGCTTTAATTTGAATCACAGGGTGACCGCCATCACATAAAGTCCCACCTCCTAGTTAGGCTCCTTTGACAGACACCACACTTGTCCAAAGCCGGGACATGTGCTGTCTATCATAGGTAGGAGCCGATCCAGGAGGCAGGACTCGTGTGAGGGCGGGTGCCCGGCAATTCAAATTAAAGCTGACGCCGGCCTGTGTGATGATCCGGCCGGCTCTCCTCTCTGATCCCCTGCACAGGTGAGGCTGAATTCCTGGACACAGGTGAGGCTGCATTCCTGAGCACAGAGGAGGCTGCATGGATGGGCACAGATGAGGGTGCATTCCTGGGCACTGGTGAGCCTGTATAGATGGGCACTGGTGAGGCTGCATAGATGGGCACTCATGAGACTGCATTGCTGAGCATTGGTGAGGGTGCATTGCTGGGCACTGGTGAGGCTGCATAGATGGGCACTGGTGAGGCTGCATAGATGGCCACAGCTGAGCCCATTATTCTTTATGTAGCACACTGCTGAGCCCATTATTCTTTATGTAGTGCACTCCTGAGCCCTGCATTCTTTATGTAGCGCACTGTTGAGCCTGTTGTTCTTTATGTAGCGCACTGTTGAGCCGTTATTCTTTATGTAGCACACTCCTGAGCCCTGCATTCTTCATGTAGCACACTCCTGAGCCCTGCATTCTTTATGTAGTGCGCTCATGAGCCCGCATTCTTTATGAAGCACACTCCTGAGCCCTGCATTCTTTATGTAGCGCACTCCTGAGCCCTGCATTCTTTATTTAGCGCACTTCTGAGCCCTGCATTCTTTATGTAGCACACTCCTGAGCCCTGCATTCTTTATGTAGCACAATCCTGAGCCCTGCATTCTTTATGTAGCGCACTGTTGAGCCTGTTATTTTTTATGTAGCGCACTATTGAGCCGTTATTCTTTATGTAGCACACTCCTGAGCCCTGCATTCTTTATGTAGCGCACTCCTGAGCCCTGTATTCTTTATGTAGCGCACTCCTGAGCCCTGCATTCTTTATGTAGCACACTCCTGAGCCCTGCATTCTTTATGTAGCACACTCCTGAGCCCCGCATTCTTCATTTAGCACACTCCTGAGCCCTGCATTCTTTATGTAGCGCACTCCTGAGCCCTGCATTCTTTATGTAGCACATTCCTGAGCAATGCATTTCATTATGTAGCGCACTCCTGAGCCCTCCATTCTTTATGTAGCACACTCCTGAGCCCTGCATTCTTTATGTAGCACACTCCTCAGCCCTGCATTCTTTATGTAGTACACTCCCGAGCCCTGCATTCTTCATGTAGCACACTCCTGAGCCCTGCATTCTTTATGTAGTGCACTCTTGAGCCCTGCATGCTTTATGTAGCGCACTCCTGAGCCCTGCATTCTTTATGTAGCATGCTCCTTAACCTTGCATTCTTTATGTAGCATGCTCTTTAGCCCTGCATTCTTTATGCAACGCACTCCTGAACTTATTGCCAATAAAAAAAATATGTCCCCGGATTTAATTTAAAAAATCTGGTCACCTTACTCAATACTGACTCTAGGCTGTCCTGTGCCATCAATTATTACACTGATATGATATTTCTGTAATATGGGGAGGGGGGTTGAATCCTCTCTCCCCCTTCCACCATTCATTTGACAATAGCGGTGTGATCTCAGCGCCTTTGGTACGCAGAAATAATCCCGTTATTATTTGCCACCCCCCCCCCCCCCCCGCTGTCGCCCCTGTTTTGCTGTTCCTGGTAAATAATTCTCGGATGTCCCTTCTTCCACCTTCAGCCTCTAATTAAATATCCTCTGTGTAAATGAAACTAATCGCACAAAGTACATTTTCATTCCTCCTTTATTGATCGTTACCATCCCCGAGGGATCACCTGACCCCCCCCATCCCTCCCCAATTAATGGAATTAAATTCTTTGCTTGACCTCCCCTGTGCGGGCGCGTAGACTGCAGCGGTGGAGCTCAGAGAAGAAGGAAAACCTGGCAGTTCTTAAAGTACACCTGTCACCGCTCAATACATTGATGCCAAGGGGTTTGTAGTGAAATGTTTTCACCCACGATTCACAGAACTTTCACCCCGGATTCACACATTGTTCCAGTTCAATTGACCTCTTTGTGCCGAGGGCACCCAAATACGCGGCTTCTGGGCGAGCGAGCATTGGCGCAGAGTGGCTGCAAATTTGCGTGCAATAGTGCCAATAGAGCTGTGCCAAGAGTGCGTCTGCTAGCAGCTAACACAGAGCTTGCAATTGGGAGCGTTCTGATCATGTGACTGCTGTGACAGCCAATCACGGCGGTCACATGACCATAAGCCCCTTCTCCCGGCATTCTAAACCCTTTAAAGTGCCGACAGGCCCTGGTTCTAAGGGGTTAAAAAAACATGATTCCTGAAGCGTGCACATCTTGTGTGAAAAAATTATTGGGGCGATACACATTTATGCACAGCAGGAATGCAAGAATTAACATGCACATTACTGCAACACACATTATATGCGTTGATTTTATAGCATTTAAATAGCACCCTATGCATAGTGACACAACAGAGTGCATTGCACTGATTTTTGGGATAGTGTCAGAAGCCCATTGATTTCAATGGACCACCCTAATGTAGCGCATGTGACATGTGACATGACGCACCGCACTAATGTAAATGGGGGCCAGCACCAGAAACTCTGCCCGAGATGCTTTGTCCAATGGGGCGTCATTAAGGGGTCCTCAGGACGTCAAACGGCTGGGAGATCCTGGGTCGAGAATGGCTTTTCATGTGAATTCACTGGATTTTTCTTTACCTTGATTTGATCCAAATCTAATAAAGATACTACACTATTGGAGATCATTCTTGGCTCTTGGTGAGCTTTTTTTGTTGGAGCATATCAGAAGGTGCCATTGGAAGTAGGCTGCTGGATTGACTCCCGGGGGTAGACATGTGCAGAATGAAAAAGTTTGTTTCGTTTCGATTCGTTATTTACATAAATTTGTTTCGTTAAATTCGTTTAATCCGTTTTTTGGAATTCGTTTCTGTTATTCGAATCAATTCTTATGCAGTGCACACATGATCGAAATTTTGGTCAGAAAAAGCTCTGATGGTTTTCCCGACAGGATTTCGCTCAAGCTGTCCTGCATACACACGGGCACACCAAATTCCGACCGTCAAGAACGCGGTGACATACAACACGTACAACGGGACTAGAAAAAGGAAGTTTAATAGCCAGTAGCCAATAGCTTCCGTCTCGTAGTTGAATCTGAGCATACGTGAGTTTTTGCACATCGGAAATTGCATACACACAAACACATTTTCGGATAGGAGCGTTTTCCGACCGGAAAATTGAGAACATGCTCTCAATCTTTTGCTGGGACGAAATTCACATGTGTGCGGGAGCCACCGGTAACCGCACAGTCTAACTGAAGCAATGGCACGTATGTGCCGCTGCTTCAGTTTGCTCCAGTGCGCATGTGCCGATGATGTTGGCACATGCAAATACAGGTGATATCTCCTAAACCGTCCTTATATAAGCTTACCTGTATCAAAAAGTGTGTTGTAAGGGTTTAAAACCACTTTAATCTGAATAATATGTGATGGATCAGAACACAAAAGTCTATGTTGTTGAAGTAAAATTTTAAAAATATATACATAAAACTATTTTTCAGAAATAAAAAATTGATAATTGGCATGTGCGTATGTATTCACCCCCCTTTGTTATGAAGCCCATAAAAAGCTCTGCTGCAACCAATTACCTTCAGAAGTCACTTAATTAGTGAAATGATGTCCACCTGTGTGCAATCTAAGTGTCAGATGATCTGTCATTACATATACACACCTTTGTGAAAGGCCCCAGAGGCTGCAACACCTAAGCAAGAGGCACCACTAACCAAACACTACCATGAAGACCAAGGAACTCTCCAAACAAGTAAGGGACAATGTTGTTGAGAAGTACAAGTCAGGGTTAGGTTATAAAAAAATATCCAAATCTTTGATGATCCCTAGGAGCACCATCAAATCTATTATAACCAAATGGAAAGAACATGGCACACCAGAAAACCTGGCAAGAAACTGCCACACGCCAAAACTCACGGAGCGGGCAAGGAGGGCATTAATCAGAGAGGCAGCACAGAGACCTAAGGTAAACCTGGAGGAGCTGCAGAGTTCCACAGCAGAGACTGGAGTATCTGTACATAAGACGACAATAAGCCGTACGCTTCATAGTGTTGGGCTTTATGGCAGAGTGGCCAGAAGAAAGACATTACTTTCAGCAAAAAATAAAATGTCACATTTTGAGTTTGCGAAAAAGGCATGTGGGAGACTCCCAAAATGTATGGAGGAAGGTGCTCTGGTCTGATGAGACTAAAATTTAACTTTTTGGCCATCAAAGAAAACGCTATGTCTGGTGCAACCCCAACACATCACATCACCCAAAGAACACCATCTCCACTGTGAAACATGGTGGTGGCAGCATCATGCTGTGGGGATGTCTTTCAGCAGTCAGGACTGGGCAACTGGTCAGAGTTGAGGGAAAGACGGATGGTGCTAAATACAGGGATATTCTTGAGCAAAACCTGTACCATTCTGTGTGTGATTTGAGGCTAGGACGGAGGTTCACCTTCCAACAGGACAATGACCCCAAACACACTGCTAAAGCAACACTTGAGTGGTTTAAGGTGAAACATGTAGATGTGTTGGAATGGCCTAGTCAAAGCACAGACCTCAATCCAATAGATAATCTGTAATCAGATTTAAAGATTGCTGTTCACAAGAGCAAACCATCCAACTTGAAGGAGCTGAAGCAGTTTTGCAAGGAGGAATGGGCAAAAATCCCAGTGGTAAGATGTGGCAAGACTCATTGAGACATTATCCAAAGCGACTTGGAGCTGTGATAGCTGCAAAAGGCGGCTCTACAAAGTATTGACTTTGGGGGGGGGGGGGGGGGGGTGAATACTTTTGCAAGGCACTGTATATAAACTATTATTTTCAAAGAGAAAGCAATATAGACAGCGGCTGTATTTCTCTTAAATACCTCCTGTTAATTCATGTTTAGTCTCATTGTCCTTATTTGCTTTGTGGTGTCATGAAATAAATATAGACATGCCAACCTGCTAGCAGCCAGAGGGTTAACCGCCCTTCCACAATCATTATACAATGTTTCTCTGGCACCATGATCTCCCTCCTAATACATACACAAACCTAATAAATATAAAGAGTCCATTACTCACAGCCTCTCGGGCCCATTACCATGATTGGACTATCAGTAATGGCTGAGGACATATATCATGGCTATTTATTAAGGTAAATGTTGGAGAGATGTGTCTGAGCACTGCATCTAATTCACAGCCCTGCGCCTTCTGTAATGGACATTGTTCCCAGATTCATGAGGATCCATAGATGATACAAGTTCACCTATTCTCCTACGTGGTTCTCTTGGACGCTTATTCTTTCCCTGTTACAAGTAGGGTGACCACGTGTCCCGGATTGTCCGGGAAAGTCCCGCATCTTGGAGGTCTGTCCCAGGTCCCGGGCACCTTCATTCCGGGACACTGTATTGTCCTGGAATAATGTAGCCATTCACGATTCTGTGGCCATGTCTTTCTGTCTCCTCTTCCGGTGTCCTATCATATAGAGTCCCCCATTGGATAGTGTCTGCTGTGTACTGTGCTTGCGCAGTACACAGCACACACAGATTCCGAAAACAGCCGAAGAATCGCCGTGAGTCCAGGTTCTAGCCCCACCATCCAAGTGGACATGGAGTTGGAATATAAAAGAGCCGAGCGCAGCGAGGCCGAGACCGAAGCGTGGCGAGGGAAGGGAGCCTGCGAGGGGCCCTCTAATATCGCCGGCCCTATGTCCACTTGGATGGTGGGGCTACCACCTCGACTCACGGCGCAGGCGCCGTTCATCTTCGTAGATTTTCCGAAGCTTCCTCTGCTCCGTGCTGCGCATGCGCAGTGCGGGGCGGACAGTATCCGATGCCAGGACACTATATGGCAGAACACCGGCTCTCCCGCCCAACCAACGATTTCATCCTATCAGCACAGAGCAAGTGGACGGGATGAACTGGAGATCTGCGCAGACAGCGGGATTGGCGGAGTATTTTCGGGTAGTAGTAAGGTTGGATGGAGGTGTAGGCCGGGGATAGCGGTGCTGGCTCCCTGTCAGACACGCACTGCTCGTCTCTGGTGACTGAAATGGGGGTGGGGCGCTGCCTGTGTCTGTGTCCCCAAGTCCCTCCCCTGCTTCCCAGTCCTTGAGTCCCTCCTTCTCGGTGCTCGCTCACCCCCAGCTGCTCCCTCCCTGATCGTCTCCCCCAGCTCTGATCAAGGTCCCTCAGACTGTCCAGGCTGTCAGTGTCCAGGGCCCTCTACTCCTCCATTGAACCCTGTGTGGAAGCCCTCTATTCTTCCTGTACCTCCCATCTACCCTGCACCCCTCAACCCTCCACAGAACCCTGCCACCAACCCATAGTACTCTGCACCCCTCCACAGAACCCTGCCCCCAACTCATAGTACCCTGCACCCCTCCACAGAACCCTGCCCCCAACCCATAGTACCTTGCACCCCTCCACAGAACACTGCCCCCAAACCATAGTACCTTGCACCCTTCCACAGAACCCTGCCCCCCAACCCATAGTACCCTGCACTCCTCAACAGAACACTACCCCCAACCCATAGTACCCTGCACTCCTCCACTGAACCCTGCCCCCAACCCATAGTACCCTGCACCCCTTCACAGAACCCTGCCCCCAACCCATAGTACCCTGCACCCCTCCACAGAACCCTGCCCCCAACCCATAGTACCCTGCACCCCTCCACAGAACCCTGTCCCCAACCCATAGTACCCTGCACCCCTCCACAGAACCCTGTCCCCAACCCATAGTACCCTGCACCCCTCCACAGAACCTTGCCCCCAACCCATAGTACCCTGCACCTCTCCACAGAACCTTGCCCCAACCCATAGGGCTTTCACACTGGAGCGGTGCGCTTGAAGGACGGAAAAAAAACTCCTGCAAACAGCATCTTTGGAGCGGTGAAGGAGCGGTGTATTTGCAGCTCCTAAACCGCTCCTGCCCATTGAAATCAATGGGGCAGCGCGGCTATATCGCAGGCAAAGCGTCGCTGCAGTGCGTTTTAACCCTTTTTCGGCCGCTAACAGAGGTTAAAACCGCCTCGCTATTGGCCGAATAGCGCCTCTAAAAATGACTGCTAAAAAAAGCGGCGCTTTACCGCCGACGCACCTCCCGCCCCAACGTGAAAGGGGCCTTACACGGTGGGTGGTCGCTAAACAGTAAAACCTGATTGCATTACTGATGATGTACTCTACTTTATCCATAATGCTATTTATTGTGTTGGCTTGACTAGTTTTGTTTTGTTTACCCGGGAATTTATCTGGCCACTATCACTTTTCCTCGATTGGCTGGATGTGGTGTGCTGACCTGATTTCCCTTGGGGGGCATGTGACCCCGGGGTGGGGGGGGGACAGGGGGGCTGGTTGCCCCGGATCACGCCTTCTCCCCCCATTTGGAATCCGGCCGTGTCTCTGACAGTGCGCATGTACAGGATCCATTGCAGGGGAAGGGGAACTGACCTGGTGATGTCACACGCCAGGGGGGTATTTATTGTGTGACAGATAGGACTCCCCTCTGCTGTGATTGGTGTCAGGGGGGATGCTGGACCTTCACTCAGGTGGGTACATTTTGTGACCATTAGGTGCTCTCTGTATTTGACTATGTATGTGCCCTCCATTGTTTCTACTCCTTCTGTTACCTTTGTGGGAGGGAGTGACTTCCAAACCGCCAATCACTTCTGTCAGCCTGCTGTAACCAATGGCTGCTGTTTATTTCCCTTTGTTCATACCTACTTCCCTGTTGGGATCTGTAGTCCCTCTATGTAACTGAGACTATCCCTATGTAGTGGGTTGTGGTATATACCTGTATATGCTTGATGGTGACCTCGTCATTACTATGTTTATGGCTGGTTATATTTTTAGGACAATCATTGCATCTTTATGGCCTCATAGCCAGGCACTTCCTACACTTTGGGAACAATCACGGCGATTGATCCGCCCCTTCTGAGGGGGTCACCTGTTTTTACCCCCCTCCCTCACTTCATATTAGAAACCTAGAAAAGTAACGGCAGAAAAAGATTTATTCAGATACTTTTGCATCTGAGTAATCCCTGCTAGTTCAACTCACAAAGAGAAATGGAATGAGCTGATTGGACAATCGATTGGAGTTGCGTGCATCTGAAAGAACGACTTATGTTATGATTTAGAGATTCTGATGAATCCAACCCAAACACAATATGTAGGAATCATCTTATTTCACTTTTATACATTCCTGTATTTATTGCAATATGTTTACATTTCATATGTACTTCTTTTTTTTAATAATAATTAAAAATGTTAATGCAAAATAAAAATGAAATGGATCCGAATCAATTTTTGATTTATTCGGAATTGTTGTTACGTTATTTTTGATGCACGTTATTTCTAACATTAATAAAAGTCCCGAACTATCACATCATGTCCTCCGATTGAAACAAATGATTATGAATGCATTTGTTGTTTCATTCAAATTTGGATTTGTTGAGATTTGTTACTAATGAGATTCGGAGATTCTGATATATATTCGATTAACGAAAATTTGGTCCAAATTTAGATTCGTAACTAAATGAAAACGCACATGTCTAGACTGCATCATTGATGTCATTTTTTATTTTGTGACACTTGAAAAACCAAGAAACCAGCAGGATTATAGAGGAACTCCATTGTGGATTGCTTGTGTCATCTATGGTTAGAATGTTAAGGATTACTAATTATTATAATTAGTAGCTAGTCGCTTCCCCCGGGAACCATTAGGTCCCAGGTTGATTATTGCCTATACTCCTCTATGTGCCACCCGTAGTTATTAGGCTAATGAAAAGTGAGTGGGCAGGGCTGGGCATCTGTGATGGCTTTGCTCAGATACCTGTCCCTCTTCACTAATGTCTTCCCACCCTCCATTCACGGGGCTGAAAGCCGACACACTCCCAAATACATCTGTTACTGCTTTAACTACAATAGGCCGCTCATCCATCATTGTTACCAATTGCCTCTGTAGACACATTAACACCTATCAATACCAATAGAGGATCCTTCACATGAGAAGCCTGGCTGGCTGCCTCCCAGAGACCGCAGGCTCCATTTACATAGTGATTTTTAAATGTCTTAGAGGTCACTGTTGAGTGACTGAGGTCAATAGGGCAGGCCAAAATGTGGGACCTTCGGTCGTATTTCTCCCAGTTGTCCATTGGCCTAATTAGTCATATTTATGGCTAAATGGCTTCATGGGTTCCTCGGTCATAATAAAATGGTAAGCCTTGGCTGTCACTTTACTAGCTGCCAAAATTCCCATATTTCTCAGTACAAAACAAGCAGTACCCAACGGAGGCCTACATAGAGTATCTGCCACCCAGGCAGGCCATTTCTTTAACACCCTCCACCCCTTTTATGTAGCGAAATTATTTTAGGTAATCATTTTGAGATTAAACAAAAGTAATACTATTGATGGTTTAGAGGAGCAACCTGGAGTGCGCTTTTTTATGGTGATCTAGTATGATGATGGTGGGTGGTTAGTGAGACCGGGGCTCAGTAAACGCTTCAGTCTCGTATACCCGATCTGAATTTTCCAATGGGTGATAACAGGCTGTTGGCGGAAAATCTGACCGTGTGTACGGTCCATTGGACAATTGTTGTCAGGTTTTCCGCGGACAAATGTTGGATAGCAAGTTTTTAAAATTTACCGCAGACAAATGTCTGTTGTCGGATTTTCCGAGCGTGTGTACACAAGTCCATCGGACAAAAGTCCAAAGTACAAACACACATGCTCGGAAGCAAGGACGAGCCGGAAGCGGCCGGTCTTGTAAACTAGCGTTCGTAATGGAGAATTAACATTGGTGACGCGGCAAATTATGAAATCTGGAAATGCAGCGCACAATTCTCTTCTTATTTAATGGGATAATAATGAAGCTGCTTTGCTGGTGATACTGATAGAGTTATTGCAAACGAAGTTTCAAAGACTTTTTTTTCTAATGATATCAAGAATAATATTATTAAGTTTTTTGTTTTTGTTTTCTTTTATTTGGGCAAGTTACCACAACACCATTATCCGTAGTTTTTAAGATCAAAGATACCTATGATCAAATGTCCCTTGTCAATTTTACATTGTATTTTTTTAAATTTAACTGCCTACTCCCAAATTGTCTTTTTAAGTAAAACACACAGCCAAGTATTATTCTACACAATTTTTTTATTGTGCATTAAAAAAAGAATATAAAATTAGACATGATATCTGCCAATAGAACTTAACTAAAAAGTGCATTCTATGCATCTAAAAATATAGAAAATATACCAAATCAAAATATTATTCAACCAAAAAAATTATGTCAAAGCAATAACTCCAAGGGCAATAATAAATAACACGTCATCTCCTCCGATTCCGGAACATGGCTGGTTGACGAACGGCCGTTCAGAAACTGCAGAGAAACAGAACTGAAAAGCACGAAACACCACTCACCAAACTTCTACCAACACGAAATTAGCAGAAGAAGCCCAAAGGGTGGCACTACAGAGCTGAAAAACAACATAGTATGTCACCATGTTTGTATTTGTTGGCCGACAATTCCTTGCCGTTTGTATGCTAGACAAGTTAGGGCCAATGCCCTTCGGACAAGAGTCCATGGTTTTGTTGGCCAACAAACCAATCGTGTGTACAAGGCTTACCAAAACCATCCATGACCCAAGAGTAAAAAAAAGATTATACCAATTCAATAAATGTATATGAATAAAAAAAAATTGTGTTTGGTGGTCAATGAGAAGAAGGCTCTGCCATGAGTAGTCATGTATGTTGACAATGTGACGTGTGACGGCTATATAGACACACTCACATGCATGTGTGCTTGAGCTTTTAGGTGCACACCCTAATGCAATAAGCTGTGCACACCTATGAGCCAGGGTCTTAAATAGACTCTGTCTGATCCAAGATGGCTGCCAGGGTCACATGCTCTGTCATTATCCAAACAGATTGCTACCCCAGTGACACAGGTAACCATAGAGGAACCGTGTACTTCCTTCCTTCTTCTTCCTCTTCATTGTTCCTGTGGTTGAGCGCCATCTTCTTGGGAAAAAGCAGACTGCACCTGTCTACAAGTAGCAGGAAAAGGCACCCTAACAGTGAGGTCAGAAGGAGGAAAAATATAGAGGGGTTTGAAGTGCGCTAGGAGATCTAGAAGGGGCTTGAAGGCCTTTCATGGGGCTGGGTGTCATTGAGGGAATGGGGGTTCTGTATGAGGTTAGGGAACCCTGCAGTAGATGCGGTGGCCCTGTTGGAAATGATGCTTCTGGAAGAGGCTAAGGGCAACTGTGGGGGGCGGGATCTCTGGAGGTCTCTCCAGGGGACTACCTGAGAAGATCCAAGTCTCCTAGTGCTGCCTCTGGTGAGTGATATTACCTCCAGAACTATGCCGGTGTTCTGCCGAGAACACGGATAGTGTCCATCGGATAGTGTCCGCCCCGTACTCCGCAGGCTCAGCGCTTGAGCAGTACGGAGGACAAGGAGACGCCGTAAGTCTCCGAAGATGAATGGCGCCTGCGTACTTAATAGTACCTTGTGCCCTGAGTCCAGGTTCAAGCCCCACCATGCAAGTGGACATACGGTAGTTGATGTTAAACAGCACTTAGTAAGAGGGCCCCTCGCGGGCTTGCTTAGCTCACCGCGCTTCGGGCACGGCCTCGCTTCGCTCTCCAGTTTTTTATTCTAATGCCGCGTACACAAGGACGGAATTCCGGCCAGAAAAAGACCGATGAGAGCTTTTCATCGAAAAATGCGACTGCCTGTATGCTCCGGAATTTAGCTGTCCGAATTTCCGCCAGCCAAAAATTGATAGCATGTTCTCAATTTTCCCGACGGAAAAACGTTCTATCGGAAATTCCGATTGTGTGTATGCAATTCCGACACACCAAAAATCACGCATGGTCAGATTCAACTACGAGACAGAAGCTATTGGCTACTGGCTATTGAACTTCCTTTTTCTAGTCCCGTCATACGTCTTGTACGTCACCGCGTTATAAACGATCATAATTTGGTGTGACCGTGTGTAGGCAAGACAGCTTGAGCTAAATTTCATCGGAATTCCGTCGGGGAAACCATCAGAGCTTTTTCCGACGAGAATTCCGATCGTGTGTATGCGCCATTACTCTATGTCCACTTGGATGGGGGGGCTTGAACCACTTGGGGTTCATCTTCGGAGACCTTCTGCGTCTCCTTGTCCTCCGTATTGGGCAAGCACAGTACAGGTCGGACACTATCCGACGGGGGACAGTATTTGACAAGACACCGGCACCACAGGAGGTCAATCCACCCAACAGTGCCGAAGAGGCACCTTGTTAGTTGAAGACCCCCCTGGTACCCCATTGGTTCTTAAACCAGACGGTTTAGTGTATACACACACACAAGCCTATTTATATATATATATATATATATATATATATATATATTACAGTATTTGACAAACGTTCAATATTTGGAGGTGACCACATTCATACACATATTAAAGATAAATGAAAAGTTCAAAAATCCCCATCATGATAGAAACGAGAGGATTCTGGGAGGTGACTGCCTTGTCAATGCCACAGACAGATGCTGAAAGGGCACCGTGGGTTCACTGCCCTCCCACCGAGTTTTCATGTCACTTTATAGTGATGCAAATGCAGCAGATTAATGGCAAAGCCTTCCAAGTGCGTCCCACCGCCCACCACCAGCCATCTATCAGTGATGGGATGAGGAGCTGGAAATCAGGTCACACCCAAAGCTGCACGAGACAGGAAAGTGACAAATTGTGACAGATTGTGTTGTGCTGTAATGAGAAAATCAGTTCTGTGTAATCCTTCGGAACTGTTTAAATAAAGAGCGTGTATGTCTCTTTAAGTGTTTTCAATTAGCTATGAAGCTGGTTTCACATCTGTGCATTGCTGTAGCGTCCATTACAGCAAGTTATCACAATGCGCGGTGACGCGCGGTTGGCAATGCCATTCATATGAAAAGACACTGCAACGCACCACAGCGTGTTGTGTTGCACAAAAAAAATTTACACATCCAGGATATTTTTGTATTGTGGAGCAATACCACACATATGGTAACATACCCCAACCCACTGGAGCAGCATAAAGGGTACTTGCTGAGAACATATGCCATTGCTGTGCTCTTCATTAAAAATGCTAGTTGCCTGGCTGTCGTGCTGATCCAAAGGCTAATTTAGATTCACAGAGCTATGTAGAGCACCTTGGTGGCCCCTCCATAAAATCAATTATTATTATTATTTTTATTATACAGGATTTATAAAGTGCCAACGCAGCGCTTTACAATATAAAAGGGAGACAGTGCAGTAACAATAATGTAGCACCCTGATGTTTAGGCAATGTTGCTATTAAATTTATTTGCCAAGTGATAGTTGCCTTGGCCAATTGTTAGGGGGTCAATTGATTTCACCTTAAAGAGGAAGTAAACCCTGATGGGTTTACTTCCTCTTTGTCTCCCTGCAAAGGTAAAGCATAATGGACCACTATGCATCGCATAGTAGTCCATTATGTGTCACTTACCTGACACAGGAGCCATTAAAGTCACCGCTGTCCCCTGTAGTTCCGAGCGTCCATCTTCTTGGTGGGTCTCGCTGCTCCGGCACTGTGATTCGCCGGAGTAGCGATGAAGTCACTCCCACGCATGCGCACGGGAGCCGACACTCGCGGCATATCGCCGCGATCTGCAGCTTACCCAGTGTGCCTGTGCGCCGCTGTCTACGGCGCATGTGCCGTAGACAGCGGTGGCTGTCTTCAGGTAAATATCTCCTAAACCGTGTAGGTTTAGGAGATATTTCTTGGACCTACAGGTAAGCCTTAATCTAGGTTTACCTGTAGGTCAAAGTGGTTTGTAAGGGTTTACAACCACTTTAAAGGGGTTGTAAAGGTTCATTTTTTATTTTCTAAATAGGTTCCTTTAAGCTAGTGCATTGTTGGTTCACTTACCTTTTCCTTTGATTTCCCTTCTAAATGTTTTTTTTTTTCTTTGTTTTCTTTGTCTGAATTTATCACTTCCTGTTCCTCCTCAGCAAGCTGTTCAGTAAGCTGTTCTGGCTGACTAAACACCGCTCGGATGATGGTGTGAAGGTTACGGAGGAGAAACAGGAAGTGAGAAATTCAGACAAAGAAAAAAAACATTTAGAAGGGAAATCGAAGGAAAAGGTACGTGAACCAACAATGCACTAGCTTAACGTAACCTATTTAGAAAATAAAAAACAAAGCTTTACAACCCCTTTAATTCTGGAATTGCTGCACTTCTCTCTTCTGTCGCTAGGTGGCCGGGTATCTAGTGACATTAGATAAGACGAGGGCATTGCAAGGACAGATTAGGAATGAATAGGGTGTCTCAGCCATTGGGCAGGGATTTCCTTGGTCCCTTGGCCTGCTGGGAGAACCTATTTATTTGGGTGGTTAGGGGTCTGTGCCACCTGGACGGCTGTCTGGGTGGACGTGTGTCGTATTGCCCCGGGCTGCTAGGCCAGAATCCTAAGGCCTATCCCGGGGACATCTGGCTGTTAGGCTATCTGAGAACCTATCCAGAAGTAGTGCAGGGTTGGGACTGCGGCCTTGTAGTCCAACCAGATGTAATAGTTCCGCCGGCCGGGGGAACCAGTTGTGGTCAGAGGTGGATGGGAAACTGTTGCCACAAAGAGGCCCTCCACCCTACTACCAGAGACCATTGTGAGTAAGCTGAGGGCAATACCAGGGCAATACCAGAGCAGACTTCTTGCCAACCAGGGATGGTGTAGAAGTGGGAAAGTGCCAAGTCAGTGACCCAGAGGGACAGCAGAGGTGACGCTTGTGGCGTACCAAGCCAGGGACTTAGCGTATCAGCAAAGGTGAAGCTTAAAGAGTATCTGTGAGTGCCAAGCCAGGGACCCAGCAGTGAAGCGGGGGCGACACTTGAGGAAGATACTAAAAGCTACAGTGAAAGAGCTCAGGGAATCAAGTGACTATTGGATCGGGGGTCTAGTGAGAGAGACTGGGAGCTCGTTGAGTGAAGACCCAGAGTGAGCGAGTGTAGGGTAAGGAGAACTGTTCGTGTTGCAGATAGTTGAATACATTTACCGTTATTTACCGCTACAAGATTGTTGACATAGGAGACAGCGTCCTACCTATACAGAAGTGGTGTCCGGCTGGAGGCTTTCACCTGTATAGCTATCTACCCATAGAAGTCTGCTAATTATCTTTGCATCTACCTAAGGGTGTCCTGGCCCTAACCCTCTCTCCCACAGTTCTGTTTAAGAGACAATAAATCGCTTTGCATTTAAAAAGTGTCTGGCGCCCACCTGTTCATCTTGCATTACACCCACCATGCCTTCTAAGCCACTCCACACTGATGAATGTCAGCTGTCCCTAACTCTGGAGGTCACTATTGGGCTTCAGGGGCCCTGGGACTTTGCTACAATAAAATAAAATACAAGAGGGTTAAAAAGCGGCCTGCCCATAGGAGCTTGCAATCTAATAGGAAATTAAAATGGAAAGATTTTATTTAAAAATGTTATTAGCATGTTAAGGGAGGGGGAGCCAGGGAAGGCAAAATAGAAGCAGATGAGACAACAACTTTAAAGCAAAACTTCAGTCAAAAGGGGAAGTTCCGCTTGTTTGCACCGCCCCCCCCCCCCCCCTTCACTGACACATTTGGCACCATTTTTTGGGGAGCGGATACCTGGTTTTGACAGGTACCCAGTCCTGATTGGTGTGGTGATCTGAGTGAAAGTTACTCCCCTCCTTCCCCCACAGCCTTTTGAGACACATCACAGGTCCCAGAAAACTCCGGGACCATTCACAAAGTGCAGCGAGGCTCACGTATGCGCAGTAGGAAATCGGCTTCTCTGCCGGTTTCCCTTACTTAAAATGCCACCTGAGGCCAGCTGAAGAATCGGGTGAGGATATCGCTGGATCCCTGGACAGGTAAGTGTCCCTAATTAAAAGCTACTGCAACATTTTTTTGGGGGGAGACTGGAACTCCACTTTAAGCATTCGGCCTTATTCAGATGAGCGCTGGTACCCATACTCATACTCGGCCCCCAGCTGCGTGCAAACAGCCTATGGAAGTGGATGCAAACACAGCAGCTGCACAGGTACAGTTGCATGTCAAAATTTGACAGACGTGCAGGAGGAGGTGCATGGAACCAAAGAACTTGTCACAAATTTATGCCATTGGCCGCCCTATGTGATAGAAATAAAGTTACATAAAATAAACCCCCACCCTACACACAAAAGCATGCAGCTGGTGGAGCTACATATGAACACGACAACTGCACTACCCCTGTTATATATTACTATTGCATTAGTGAAATCAATTATTCTAGGACCATTATTCGCTAAACTGATGACCTGTAATGCCGCGTACACACGACCGGACTTTTCGAGGGACTAGGTCCAACGGACTTTCGGCAGAGTTCTGACGGAGTTCTGACGGACTTTCCGAACGAACGGACTTGACCACACACAATCACACCAAAGTCCGACGGATTAGAACGTGATGACGTACGACCGGACTAGAATAAGGAAGTTCATAGCCAGTAACCAATAGCTGCCCTAGCGTCGGTTTTTGTCCGTCGGACTAGCATACACACGAGCGGAATTCTCGGTAGGAACTGGGTCCGGCGGAGTTCCGGCGGAAAAATTTGAAACCTATTCCATTACTAAAGTCTGTCAGATTTTTGCAAATCAAAAGTCCGCTGCAGTGCACACACGATCGAATGGTCCGCCGGAATCGTTCCGTCGGACCTTTGATGACGAAAAGTCTGGTCGTGTGTACGCGGCATAAGAGCTTTTTAGGCTGTGTTCACACCGCTGCAAGGATTGGCTCACAACAGGAGTCTGGTGCGTCCCCCCGTTCACCAGTCCAGGTCCGATTTCAGGCTGAATTTTTGGCTGAATTCCGACCTGAAATGGACCAGAAGATGCACAGGACTGCTGTGCAATTCACACCGGAGCCGCTCTGGAGATGTGTGAGCCGGCTCCATAGAGAGCCGGTCACACTCTCCTGACATGCAAATTGGATGCAGAGAAATCCACATCCAATTCGTAACAGTGTGAACCCAGCCTAAAGCCTCACCTATTGATAATTTGTGGTACCAAAATTTGTCACCATTTCACAGGCACCTGCAATTTTAAGGTTTGACATGTTGGGTATCTATTTACTTGACAAAACCTCATCTTTTGTGTTTGTGTTGTGTTTGTGTGCCCCAAAATTTATCAATACAGGCGATCCCCGGGTTACAAACAAGATCAAAAATAAAAATAAATACTGCACTAAACCTAAATCTACATTAGTACAACAAAAAATTGCTGCAGCTCAGTTTTACAAGATACACATAAACACAATAAGATAACAAAAGAAAAAAGCCGCGCACATACATAAATATTGTAAATAAAATTAAATATAAACACCTATGAGTGATTAATTGATTGCAATCGTAGTGAAAAAAAGTTGATCTACCCCTCTAATACATCAAACATACCATAATTTATAAAAAGAATTCTAAATAACAAGTGTTAATAATGAAATTCGAAAAATCCCAGTGAAGTGATAAAAAAGTCCAATAAATGAAAAATAGTCCAGTGAAAACTTAATAAATACCTAAATGTCATAAGAATTCATGGAAAAATAAAAAATATTAGATTAATAGTAGCAATAAAAATAAAATGTAAAAAATATATATTAGTGATAATAATAAAAAATTGGTGATAATATGAGTGTAATAATAATGTAAAAATAAAAAATAAAATAAAAAATAAAAAATACAAAGTATTCAATCTTCTGTGCAACCAAAACACACCAAGAATCGTGACAACCACCACACAAAATATGCGATTTCATGCCCATAGTCAATCTCCACAGCACCTCCTCAGACCATGATCACAGTAGACTCCCTTATTGAATGAAACAGGCCGGGACCGTCAACAGCAGCACATGAAGCAGAAAGGCAGTACTCGGGATTCCAGGGAAATGGAAAGAAGACTCACCATAGCATAATTCCGTATAACAAATTTAATAAAAGTAAAGAAATACACTTACATAGAAAGCAGTAAAAACGCCCATAAAAATTGCCAGCCGGCATGCAATCGCCTGTCCAACCTACGCTGTATCGCGATGACGTCAGCATGTCTGCCACCAGACGTACGTTTCATCGTAAAAATACGTATTTGTGGGGACCTTATACAAACAAGATCAGGTCTGTAGGTTTGTTCTTAAGTTGAATCTGTTTTCAACTCGGAACAGGTACATTTTTTAAAGTGATTGTAAAGGTTTGCATTTTTTTTTTTTTAATAACAAACATATCATACTTACTGAAATGGATATTTGATGATAGGCAACTCCTATCCTCATATTGATTAGTGGTTCCAAATTAATAACTACTGCAGTAGGGAACAGACACAAAAGATACGCTCAGCATCTTTCAAAATAACCGTTCCCCTTTATTATGGCGCATGTGAAGGTTTTTATACACATGATTACGTAGGTATCACATTAATATTACAATTGTAAGTTTATGGTAACAAGGGGCGTTACATAGGCAGGCTAATTCTAATCAGGACTTGAAAGAATGCAAAACATGTACTGAAAACATTGTTAGTGCCGTGTGCACAGTGAGGGCATCGTGCAATACATATAAAATAGAATACAATTATATACAGAACCTACAAATTTCCATTAGACTTACCTCCACTGTGCAATTTGTTTTGCACAGAGTGACACCGAACAGCGAGTTCTGGGGTCCCTCGGCGGCTCTCGCGCATCCTCCTCTTATCAGATAACCACCTAGGACAGTGATGGTGAACCTTGGCACCCCAGATGTTTTGGAACTACATTTCCCATGATGTTCACGCACTGTGCAGTGTAGTGGAGCATCATGGGAAATGTAGTTCCAAAACATCTGGGGTGCCAAGGTTCACCATCACTGACCTAGGAGAAGTGCCCTCCCTTGCGTGCTATAATAAATATCCAATGTAAAGTAGTGAGTGTACAGCTTGTATAACAGTGTAAATTTGCTGTCCACTCAAAATAACTCAACACACAGCTATTAATGTCTAAACCGCTGCCAACAAAACAGTACACTCCTAAGTGAAAATGTCCAAATTGGGGCCAAAGTGTCAATTTTTTGTGGCCACCATTATTTTTCAGCACCTTCCATTTGAAGATGCCCCACAGATGCCCAATAGGGATTTGGTCTGGAGACATGCTTGGCAAGTCCATCACCTTTACCCTCAGCTTCTTTAGCAAGGCAGTGTTCATCTTGGAGATGTGTTTGGGGTCGTTATCATGTTGGAATACTGCCCTGTGGCCCAGTCTCTGGAGGGAGGGGATCATGCTCTGCTTCAGTATGTCACAGTACATGTTGGCATTCATGGTTCCCTCAATGATCTGTAGCCCCCCAGTGCCGGCAGCACTCATGCAGCCCCAGACCATGACACTCCCACCACCATGCTTGACTGTAGGCAAGACACACTTGTCTTTGTACTCCTCACCTGGTTGCCCCCACACACGCTTCACACCATCTGAACCAAATAAGTTTATCTTGGTCTCATCAGACCACAGTACATGGTTCCAGTAATCCATGTCCTTAGTCTGCTTGTCTTCAGCAAACTGTTTGCGGGCTTTATTGTGCATCATCTTTAGAAGAGGCTTCCTTCTGAGGTGACAGCCATGCAGACCAATTTGATGCAGTGTGCTGCGTATGGTCTGAGCACTGACAGGCTGACCCCCCCCCCCCCCCCCCACCCCTTCAACCTTTGCAGCAATGCTGACAGCACTCATATGTCTATTTCCCAAAGACAACCTCTGGATATGATGCTGAGCACGTGCACTCAACTTCTCTGGTCGACCATGGCAAAGCCTGTTCTGAGTGGAGCCTGTCCTGTTAAACCGCTGTATGGTCTTGGCCACCGTGCTGCAGCTCAGCTTCAGGGTCTTGGCAATCTTCTTATAGCCTAGGCCATGTTTATATTTTTCAGATCCTCAGAGAGTTCTTTGCCATAAAGTGGCATATTGTGCTTCTAGTGTTAACACCAAATTTAACACACCTGCTCCCCATTAACACCTGGCACCTTGTAACACCAATGGGCCACATGACACCGGGGAGGGAAAATGGCTAAATGGGCCCAATTTGGACATTTTCACTTAGGGGTATACTCACTTTTTATGCTACAAATGGGGTCAGTGGCGCTACCTATAATATGGGCATATATATATTAATTTATACCTTGAATGTTTCCACTAGAGTTTTTTTTTGTAGTAGTGTAACCTATTATAGGGGAGTTTGGAAATATCAAATGTGTAGTGATATTAAGGAAAAACTGTGTACGCAAAATATATGCGTGTGCTATAATATATGTTAGTGCATATGATATCCAAATATCCCAAAGATAATATATCAGTTCCAATAAAAACTGACCAGATAATCAGGGGATCAATCAATCATCAAATAAACTCAAGTGAAAATTTAACTAATATACAATATAACCAAGCTGTACAGTAACTAGCGTGCAAACGCACGTAAAAAATAGATAGAAATTAAAAATAATAATATTGTCCGTGACACCTTAATAGTGCTCAAAGAAGCAAGATTATCTAAAAAAATCTAATAAAAACAAGCTACTTTACAGACATACCTCATCTCTTAGGGAAGTGTGCAATTCAGATATTACCCAGTAAAACCCCTCAAACTGGATATTTGCTGGGAAATATACAAACATATTTATAAATGAGTACACCAGGTATATACATGTATACACAAACCATCAAAAAATCCATAAATTAGTTATAATACGATAAATACGATAAATAGAGCAAGCTTCAAGGTTTCACTATCCCGTATAAATTACAATTATCAAATCATATTTACATTCAGCAATCAATAAGCGCACACATATACGCTTCATACCAGGCAAGCTGCGCTGCAAATATGCTCTAATGCGATCTATCGAGAAGCTGTGCAATTCAGATATTACCCAGTAAAGCTCCCCAAAACTGGCTATTCAACTGGGAAATGTACAGCCATATACGTAAATAAACCAGGTATACACATGTATACACACAAGAACTAGAAAATAAAAGTTAATAGCTTAGTTGGAATAAAAAGATAAATATAAGCGTAATTGATAATATACCAAAGAGGAATGTATTCCATATGATATGTTCTGACTAGTGTCCCCCCTTCTTCTATGCAAGGATCCATAAGTGGTAAAATTGAATTATGGCCCTAATGAGGAAACCCACCATTCAGCCTCACATATTCCAATAGGCTGATATAGGGGGAAAAGAGAATGATACAGGGGTGCATAATCCATACACCACCTTATCTATAAACATGGTGGCAACAAAAATATGTAAAAAAAGAGCGTGTATATGTCTCCATTAGGGGTTATCCCCGGATATCCTCTAGGCCAGTGATGGCGAACCTTGGCACCCCAGATGTTTTGGAACTACATTTCCCATGATCCTCATGCACTCTGAAGTGTATTTGAGCATCATGGGAAATGTAGTTCCAAAACATCTGGGGTGCCAAGGTTCGCCATCACTGCTCTAGGCTATATATACTCTCATATACCCTGAAAGCCCCTTTTACAACACTACAAATGACAGAATAGATGAGCAAAATAAATTAAATAAAGCAAAACGGGGAGGGGGTGGAAGGGGGCGGTGTGCGGGAACTGGAAGGCTTTGTTCTAAAGTAAGTATTTCATAATGAGCTGGTATGCGATGCATACTAGCTCATTATGCCTTTGTCTTACAAAGTTTTTTTTTTTTCTTTCTATTTTTTTTTTCTTCAAGAGTTTACAACCTCTTTAACCACTTGCCGACCGCTGCATGTACATTTACGTCGGTAGAATGGCGCGGCTGGGCAAATGGGCGTACAGGTACGCCCCTTTGAATTTGTCGCCATGACCCTGCCGCAAGCTCCGTGAGATGAATTGCGGGTACCGCAGACTCAATGTCTGCAGGGATTGTCTCACGGAGCTGAAGAACGGGGAAATGCTAATGTAAATAAGCATCTCCCCATTCTGCCTAGTGACACTGTCACTGATCAATAGCTCTCTGTAATCGGGAGCTATGATCAGTGATGTGCCACACGTAACCCCGCCCCTCCCCCCCACAGTTAGAATCACTCCCTAGGACACACTTAACCCCTTCTTAGTCAGCTAGTGGTTAACCCCTTCACTGCCAGTGTAATTTTTACAGTAATCAGTGCAATTTTAGCACTGATTGCTGTAAAAATTACAATGGTCCCAAAAATGTGTTAAAAATGTCTGATGTGTCCGTCATAATGTCGCAGTCATGATATAAATCGCAGATCGCCGCCATTACTAGTGAAAAAGAAATTATTAATAAAAATGCCATAAAACGAACCCCTATTTTGTAGACGCTATAACTTTCGCGCAAACCAATCAATAAATGCTTATTGCGATTTTTTTTACCAAAAATATGTAGAAGAATACGTATCGGCTTAACCACTTGCTTACTGGGCACTTAAACCCCCCTCAGTCCCAGACCAATTTTCAGCTTTCAGCGCTGATGCACTTTGAATGACAATTGCGCGGGCATACAACACTGTACCCAAATGAAATTTTTATCATTTTTTTCCCACAAATAGAGCTTTCTTTTGGTGGTATTTAGTTACAGCTCGGAGTTTTATTTTTTGCTAAACAAACAAAAAAAGATGCAAAAAATAAAAAAATAAAAATCATGTTTTAATAGTTTGTTATAAAATTTTGCAAACGGGTCATTTTTCTCCTTCATTGAAGTGCGCTGATAAGGCGGCACTGATAGGCTGCATTGGTGGGCACTAATGGGCTGCATTGGTGGGCACTGATAGGCTGCATTGGTGGGCACTGATAGGCTGCACTGGTGGGCACTGATAGGCATAGTTAAGGCGGCACTAATAGGCACAGATAAGGCGGCACCGATGGGCACAGATAAGGCGGCACTGATGGGCAAAGATGGGCACAGATAAGATGGCACGGATGGGTGGCACGGATAAGTGGCTCGGATGGGTGGTACGGATGGGCACTGAAAGGTACCACAGATAGATGGGACTGATGGGCACTGATAGGTGGCACTGATAGGTGGCTCTGATAGGTGGCACTGCTGGGCACTGATGGGCGGCACTGCTGGGCACTGATGGGCGGCACTGCTGGGCACTGATGGGCGGCACTGGGGTGCAGCACCTTTGAGGCAGATTGGGTGGCACTGTGGGTGGCACTGTGGGTGGCACTGTGGGTGGCACTGTGGGGTGGCACTGTGGGGTGGCACTGTGGGTGGCACTGTGGGCATTATGGGCACAGACGGGGGGCACTTACTTTTACTTTGTTAAACTTCAGGATGGCACTGCGGGAGGCAGGTGGGCACTGGCAGGTGGCATGTGGTGACTTTCATTGCTGGCCGTGATCGGGACTGATGTCCCGATCACGGCCGCCGGTGATCGGCTTTTTTTTTTTCTCCTCGCGCTGTCAGCGCGAGGAGGAATAATAGCCGATTACCGGCTCCGTTCTATCACATGATCAGCTGTCATTGGCTGACAGCTGATCACGTGATAAGGGGTCGGGATCGACCCCTTACACGGATCGGTGATCAGGCGAGTCTCACGGACTCGCCGAACACAGAGCGCGCCGCGCGCGCCCCTCAGGGGGCGCGCAGGCCGCTCGTAACCGGGACGACGTCAATAGACGTAGTCCCGGAAATCTAGGTCCGCGCTAATGCCGTCATTCGGCAATAGCGCGGTACCCAAGTGGTTAAACTGAGGAAAAAATTTTTTTTTTTTGATATTTTTGGGGGATATTTATTATAGCAAAAAGTAAAAAAGAATGTGTTTTTTCAAAATTGTCGCTCTATTTTTGTTTATAGCGCAAAAAAATAAAAACTGCAGAGGTGATCAAATACCACCAAAAGAAAGCTCTATTTGTGGGGGAAAAAAGTTATGCAGAACAGTTTTATTGGCTGCATGCAGCTCCCCCATGTGGCCACATGCTAACTTGTCAGTGAAGATGCTGGACCTTGTCAGTGTGCAGGGAATCTGCTGCCGGGGACACACAGGGAGGACTGAATAGCTGCCAAGTGTTGCAGAGGGTTTCAATTTAATTGCAAGAAATAACAGTTGATTTGTTGGCTGTCACTGTGATCATGCAGTGGTCAGTAAGTATCTGGATCTACTCATCAGTAGGGATGAGCTCAGGCGTGTTTGCACACCCCACGTGCAGAGCCCGCCAGGAAGTCGGCGCAGCGCTGCGCTAATCACAGGCAGTGAGACATTTCCCTATCTCTGCAGCCGCGCATCGGGGCAACGTCTCACTGCCTGTGATTAGCGCAGCGCTGCGCCGACTTCCTGGCGGGCTCTGCACGTGGGGTGTGCAAACACGCCTGAGCTCATCCCTACTGATGAGTAGATCCAGATACTTACTGACCACTGCATGATCACAGTGACAGCCAACAAATCAAACACGCCGGAGCTCATCCTTAAGCCTTGTACACACGGTCGGAGAATCCGTCGGAATGTGTCCTATCGGACCGTGTCGTCGGATAATCCGACTGTGTGTGGTATGCATCGGACTGATTCCGTCCGAATCTCCGTCGGACCCAATTTTCCAACATGTTGGAAATATTTCCCGACCAACTGGGCCGGTCGGACCTAATCCGATCATGTGTAGAGCATTTTGATCGGACCAAGTGCCACGCATGCTCAGATCAAATTCCTACATCAAAGCTATTGGCTACTAGCCTGAACGTAGTCCCATCGTAACGAAATTACGTCATCACGTTCTGAAAGATCGGATTTTTCGCCAACTTTGTCCAACCGTGTGTATGCAACAGTTTCGGACAAGATCTGACGGACAAAATCCGACGGATTTGGTTGGCAAAATCTCCGACCGTGTGTACAAGGGCTAACTCATCAGTATGACTGCAGCGTATGTGACCAATATCTGTGAAAGCTGCATTTATTGCACAGCAAGTAGGCCAATCACATGCCCTTTTGTGGCCAATAGAAACGCAGCTATATTGTCAGTGAAGTTTGTTGAAACCTAACCATGTGGGTTCACCTGAGTAACCACTTGCTGACCTAACTGGCATCATGACTGATGTATAATACTGGGGTTATAGCTGCAGTGAGATGCCATAACCCCGTTGTTTTCTGGTGGTTCTCTGGCTTACCTGGCTGATCGTGAAGGCCGAGAACAGATCCGACGCTGGCAGTGTCTGGTCACAGAGATGAACAGAGTAAAGGTGTTCACGGCCAATGTAAACAAGGCCATTTTATTTTTATTTTTTAAGCATTAGATCAATGTTTTTTTTATTTTCTCAATCTAAAAATCTACAACGCTGTTTGGCCCCTCCTCTGTCCCCCTGCAGCCTTCTGAGGCACACACAGAATAATGTGGGACCATTCACAAAGCGCAGTGCTCCCTTCAGTCAAGATGCCGGCACCTGCCCCCGGAGCCAATTGGAGAATCAGCTTGGGTGCTGACATCACTGGATCCTTGGACAGGTAAGTGTCTCTAATTAAACGTCAGCAGCTACAGTATTTGCTAGTAGGACCAGTAGGGCCAATAGGAGAAAGGAGCGGAGCCTCACGCATGCTCGCCTGCGTGAATCCGTAAGGCTACACTGCTGGGTACCCTTACCTGCAATGGCGGCGGCAGCACCCAACAGCTGATGAAAACGTAAGCTGCCGTGCCAACATCGCTGGACTCCAGGACAGGTAATCCTATTATTAAAAGCCAGAAGCTGCAGTACGTGTAGCTGCTGGCTTTTAATTTTTAATTTTTTTGGGCAAAACACTGCTTTAATAAATTGGGAGGCATGCTAATCTGAGGAAACACCGGTGTCACATTCGGCTACTTATCACATTTGGCCACCCGCTGGACTGCGCGTGTGCGACGCCGCTGTGGACAGTGGAGCTACAGCCATTCATTGTTTGTTACAATAAAGTTCAATAAAAAAAAAAGAGTGGAGTGGAGGCCACATGCTTCCTGTTAAACATAGAGCTCCACTTTGCAGCCAGACCTCCTTGTGAAAGGCTGGGCGGAAGTGAGGTCATATGCGGAAGTAAAGGGACGGCTGGATCTCACGTGAGCAGCATGGAGGGGTGAGAGTGCCTGTCATGTCTCTCTGCTGTATTATGTTATTTATATATTGTGTGCTCCTCATCTACAATACAGGAGGATTGGGAGGGGCGGGGTCTTCTGTAGGGTTGTGAGATGGGACCTGCCATATGCTACACAGGGAGAGGGAGAATGTTCATTGTTCTCTATTCTCTATTGAAGTGTAGCTGACATGACACAACCCCTCCTTCTGGAATACTAGTTGGCTGCTGATCCTCCTGCTTCAGTGCTGTTTTACCTGGAACAGTTATGACAGATGGAATCAGAACTCTATGTACATACATGTTCTATGTCTGTGGCTCAGAAATCACCGCAGCCAATGGATCAGTACCACAGCCAGGGAGCAGTCCGAACCCACCTGAACTATCCCACCAAGAAGCTGTCAAAGACGACAGCCAATCACAAGTGCCAGAGGCATTCCCTGGCCCACAGCTAGAGATGGGCTCGGGCGTGTTTGAAAACCCACTTGCCCGATCCCGCCGGAAGGCTGACACTGTACACCTCTAATCACAGGCACTGAGACTAGGGTTGCCACCTGTCCGGGGATTCAACCGGACTGTTCGGGTTTGGAATCATGTGTCCAGGTTTCAGCCTGAAACCCGGCCACATTATTCAGACCAGACTGGCCTCCCAGCAGGGCTGCTGGCTGCATGTGTCTAAATCGAGAGTGTCTGTTACTCTTTCACGCTGCCCAAAGCCAGCACTAACAATTCCCCTCCACACACAGACAGGAGAGGAGAGAGGGCTCGATCTGCTCCTTTTCCTCCCGCCCCTACCCCTCTGTGTCTGCCCATGCTCCTCAGAAAAAAAGTGGGGGTTGGAAATTTGAAGTTAAGCATCTGGATGAGAGGTGCTGACTGCCAAGGGATGAGTGAGCTCACCATCCATCCCTGTCTGTGACTGCCTCTGAGAACACTAAGGTAAATCGGGGTTCTCAGAGCACCCCTTCCATCAGAGTTCCCCTTTAAAGCAGAGGCCACAGTGTTCCCCCGTATGTCAGTTTTCAGTGTTCCCCCTTAAATCAGGGTTTCCAGAGCATCCCTTATGTTACATTAGATCCCATAAATCAGAGTCTGCAGAGTTCTCCCTTACAGTGAAAGGGAACTCTGTGAGTTCAGATGTAAAAGGGGAACTCTGTGGATTTAGATTTAAAGGGGACTCATGATTAGAAATGTTAATTGCAAAATATATGTATAGTTTTATACCATAAAATAAATTGCTATGTGACGCTAAAGTGTTCGGGTTTGACTTGAAGGAAAGGTGGCAACTCTACCTAGTCTCAGGGTTGCCACCTTTCCTTCAAGTCAAACCCGAACACTTTAGCGGCACACAGCAATTTTTTTTCCTGATCTGTGGACCAGGAAATGTGTCACTGCCTGTGATTAGAGGTGTACGGTGGTCCCCTGGTGGGATCGGGCACGAGGGATTTTCGAACATCCCCCAAGCCCATTCCTACCCACAGTTACACATCCACTCACCGGCCACTTTATTGGGTACACCTATTCAATTGCTTGGTAACACAAATTTCTAATCAGTCAATCACATGGCAGCAAGGATTCGCTCTGGCGTGTTGGCAACCCCCCATGTACCCCTAGCCCGCCAGGAAGCAGACACTGCGCAGCTGCAGAGACCGGGAAATGTCTCACTGCCTGTGATTAGCGCTACATAGTGTTGGCTTCCTGGTGGGATTGCCAACACGCCAGAACCCATCCTTACATGGCAGCAACTCAATGCATTTAAGCAACTAAACGTGGTGAAGACAACTTGCTGAAATTCAAACCAAGCATCAGAATGGGGAAGAAATGGGATTTAAGTGACTTTGAATGTGGCATGGTTGGCGTTGCCAGACGGGCTGGTCTCAGTATTTCAAAAACTTGCTGATCTACTGGAATTTTCACGCACAACCATCCCTCGGGTTTACAGAGAATGGTCCGAAAAAGAGAAAATATCCAGTGAGCGACAGTTGTGTGGAAGTAAATGCCATGTTGATGTCAAAGAAGACTGAGCAGACTGGTTCCAGATGATAGAAAGCCAACAGTAACTCAAATAACCACTCGTTACATCCAAGGTATGCAGAATACCATCTCTGAATGCACAACACATCGAACCTTGAAGCAGATGTACTACAGCAGCAGAAGCTGTCAGCTAAGGAAAGGAAACTGAGGCTACAATTCGCACAGGATCACTAAAATTGGACAATAGAAGATTGGAAAAACGTTAGTACCAATTGAGCATCATTTAAACCCCACGGCCTCCCTGAGTATTGTTGCTGACCATGTCCATCCCTTCATGACTACAATGTCCCCATCTTCTGATTGCTCCTTCCAGTAGGATAATGCACCATGTCACAAAGCTCCAATCATCTCACCACTGGACAATGAGGTCCCTGTCCTCCAATGGCCTCCACACTTACCAGATCTCATCCGATAGAGCACCTTTGGGATGTGGTGGAATGGGAGATTGACATCATGGATGTGCAGCCGACAAATCTGCAGCAACTGTGTGATGCTATCATGTCACTATGGAGCGAAATCTCTGAGGAATATTTCCAACAGCTTGTTGAGTCTGTGCCACGAAGAATGAAGGGGGTCCAACCCGGTACTAGCAAGGTGTACCTAATAACGTGCCCGGTGAGTGAATACACACCCCTTGCAAATGCAGGACTGTGGAGCGGGGATGCCCCTTATGATTGGTTGTTGGCAGCTTCTTGGTGGGATAGCTCAGGTGGGTTTGGACTGACACTCATCCCTATCAGGCAAATGTACTGATCTTATGCAGCTTAGAACATTCATAAAGCGGATCTTCACTACCCCCTTCCTATTTTCCTCCCTCCCCCTCTTATCTTTATAGTCAGTGTATGCACCAAAATATTCTGGCATGCCTGGAGATCCAGCAATGGGGGGAGATCCCCCCTATTCAAGCGCAGTACACCCAATCTTGCGCAGCTGTAACTCCATAGCTCCCAACTGTCCCTGATTTTGCGGGACTGTAACCTGATTTTGAGCGATTTCCCTCTTTCCTCCTCATTTGTCCCCCTTTTTTGTGGATATGTCCCCTTTAAGGGGCGTGGCAGGGGGGCTTGTCCTATACCCACATACGTTTGCTAGTAGGTGTCCCTCATTCCCATCTCAAAATGTTTATGAGGTATGTACCTCTGATGGTCTTGGGGGTGACAACTGTCTCTTTTGGGTTATGCAGCCACCACAGGATGACACACATGCTCTGTAGATTACGTTGCAGCCTCCTGAGATCCATGACATGGGTATCCCAGAACACTTCAGGCACTGCAAACATGCCCCAACCCCCCCGTAAAATAATGAATGTGAGAGGGGAGGCAGGAGGTGAATGGATGGGGGAAAGTTGATGAAGAGGGTAAAAAGGCAATTATTTTTTTTTGTTCACTTTGGATAGTGTAAGGCTGCTTTCACACTGAGACGCTTTACAGGCTCTACACTGCTAAAAATAGCACCTGTAAAGCGCCCCTCCTCTCACTCCAGTGTGAAAGCTCGAGTGCATTCACACTGGAGCAGTGCGCTGGCAGGACGCCCAAAAAAGTCCTGCAAGCCACATCTTTGAGGCGCTGTAGGAGCGGTGTATACACCACTGCTAAAGTGCCTCTGCCCAATTAAATCAATGGGAAGCGCTGCTTTTAACCCCTTTCCTACCATTAGCGGGGGTTAAAATCGCCCCGTTAGTGGCTAGAAAGGGCCGCAAAAACAACGGGAAAGCACCGCTAAAAATAACAGCACTTTACCGCCAACGCCCCAGTGCCAAAGTAGCCAAAGGGAGTGTTAAAACCGCTATCAATTTTTTTTTCTTCTTCCCATCTGTGTCTCATTAGGGAAATTTCTCTTCACTTCCTATTGACTCAACAAGAAGTGAGAGAATATCTTTCAAATATAAGGAAAATCCTTTCTTAAGCCCCATACACACGGTCGGACTTGTACAAACTTTTCCGTGGACTTTTGTACAAAGTGTGTTGTCCACAAGTTTGTATTGCATACACACGGTCGGACTTTTTGACAACAAACACGAACGTAATGACGTCACAACGTACTGACGCCGCTTCAAAAGAGGACGTTCAATGACTCCAGCGCCACCTTTGGTCAACTTCTGTATTGTAGTCTGATCGTTTGCAATGGTTCTGAGCATGCGTGTTTGTACCTTGTACAAAAGTCCGATGCTTTTGCGTACACACGGTAGGACTTTGCTCCATCGGACTTTTGTTGCCAGAAAGTTTGTCCGTTCGCACAGCCAACAAAAGTCCGATGAAAACAGAAAAAGTTTGTCCGATGGAGCGTACACACAGTCGGATGTTGCTCCAAAACAGCTAATTTGCATGTTTGTTGTCAAAAAGTCCGACCGTGTGTACGGGCCTTTAGTGGTCTCCGGAACTGGTGTCCCCATTGGAAGTTTTCGCCTCTCTACCTGTTTTGGGGGCAACTCAAAATTGTTCCCGGTGATATTGGTGACCGGAACAGTTTGCGAGAGTGAACTTCCCTAACGGGGACACAGACGGCGACTAAAACCTGACAGGGCATTCAAAGCTACCCGATTCTATCCAAATCTATTAAAAAGTTTTGCTTTTATTTACTTTATTAACCATTTCCTGACCGCCCACCACACATATACTGTGGCAGGGCGGCCGGCTGCACAAAACCAACGACGTACCTCTACGGCGGTCCATGCACTAGATACAGTGGGTGCGCGCACCGCGGGAGCTCATCCGCAGGTCTGGCAAACTCGATGTCCGCCGGTCTCCCGCGATCATGGTGAAGAGAGGCAGAATGTAAACGAGGCGGATCCCCGTTCTGACAGGGAAGAGGGAGAGATCAGATGTTCCTAGTGATCAGGAACAGAGATTAATCTCTCTACTCCCAGTCAGTCCGGTCCCCCTGACAGTTAGCATCTCCCAAGGGAACACTTAACCCCTTTGATCACCCCTAGTGTTAACCCGTTCCCTGCCAGTGACATTTATACAGTGACCCGTGCATTTGTATAGCCCTGATCACTGTATTGGTGTCACTGGTCACCAAAAAGTGTCACTTGGGGTGAGATTTGTTCAGTACAATGTTGCAGTCCCTCTAAAAATCACTGATCCCCGCCAAAAACATAAAAAAAGAAAAAAAAAAAAAAAAAAGGTCCCTAAATCTTTCCCCTATTTTGTAGCTGCCATAACTTTTGCACACACCGATCAATATACACTTATTGCGAATAATTTTTTTTACCAAAAATATGAAGCAGAATACTTATTGGTCTAATCTGATGAATACATTTGTTTTGTGTGTATGTATGTGTGTGTGTGTGTATATATATATATATATATATATACACAAAACAAATTTATTCATACATTTTTATTGTTTCTGCTATAATATAGAAAAAAAATTATATATATATATATATATATATATAAAATGTGTGTGTGTATATAGAATTTTTTTATTATTCTATATATTTTTTTGATATGTATTATAGCAGAAAGTAAGAAAAATATTTGTTTTTATTTTTCAAAATTTTCATATTTTTATTCCCAAAATTGTCAGTCTTTTTAGTTAATAGCACAAATAATAAAAACCAAAGAGGTAATCAAAAAATGGGGGGGGGGGGGAAAGGGCATTTTGGGTACAGCGTCGCACAACCGCACAAAAATGGCCTGGTCATGAAGGGGGTAAATCCTTCCCGGGGCTGAAGTGGTTAATTGATGACATGCTTTCTTCTTCTTACGCTCTTCTCTTAACAACGTTGGCAGGTCCCCCGGATCACAGACCTTGTGCCTCTTTGACCTGAACCCAGAAAGTGATTTGTTCTCAGAACTTTTCCTGAATAATAATAAAAATGCAAAAGAGGGATTTGCAGAAGATAAACAGAAACTCCCAGGTAAGAATCTACACTCTGCTTTATAATTCTCTGCGTCTCAATAGGGAGAGAGGCTGAAAACCAGGGACAGACCTGTGTATGGCGGTAACTGAAAAAAGAACTGTCTGTGTTAGCAAGAACTATACTGTTCAAGGTATCTGTTTTTTTGCATTCGATAGAATGAATAGCAGGAAAAAACAACAACTTTTTCTTACAGTCTACAGGACAGTCTGGTGAAAATGCAGATCCTTTCTTTTCTCTTCTGGCGGAGAGAAGCTCACCCCCCCCCCCCCCTCCAGACTGAGCAGCACTTATGTAATGCCGGGAACGGCGGTGAAGACCTTAAATCTGCTTATATTTTGTCTTCTCTGCATCCTAATTCCCCTGATATGCTAATGAAATAAAAAAAAAAAAAAACTATTAACCTTTTTAATACATTATTTTGGACCCAGTGATGTCATTGCTGGGTTTCTGTGCTTCTCTATGCAAAGCAGGCAGATTATGGCTGGTAGAAGGGGCTGTACATGGCTTCCTGAAAGTGTCACAGCCCCCCTGCCTCAGTACGCCTCTCAAGAACCCTAAGGCTGCATTCACACCTGAGCGCCTCAAAGTCGTGCGTTTTTTACAGCGATTTTGTTAAGGTCACCAATGTAAAAAGGCAGAAAAACACCTGTAATCTGCCCCAAAGAAGCTCATGTTCTCCTTTTTTTTTTTTTTTTTTTTTGAGCTGAGGGCATTTTTTAGGCTTTTTGCTTCAGATGAAAAAATGCTTGGATGTGAACAGGTGCCATTGAAATGAATGGGATTTTGCTTGTTGGGTGTTTTTCAGATGTTATTTTATATGCGTTTTACGAGCTTTTTCATGAGCTGAAAACCCTCAGGTGTGAATGCAGCCCTAGACCTTATGCAAGCAGTGGGCTGGCTCTTGGGTGGAGTTATGCAAATGTCAAGATGCCTTGATGGGTGGATTTTGGATCTGGAGAAGTGGGAGTTCCCAGGCGGGCTGCTTTTGATGGATACCGCCCTAGGTAACGCCCACATAAGAGGCTAAAGCCTCGTACGCACGATCGGACTTTCGGCAGGGAATTGTGTGATGACAGGCTGTTTGTCTAAAATCTGACCGTCGGTACGCTCCATCGGACGATTGTTGTCCAACTTTCGGCCAACAAATGTTGGATGGCAGGCAAGTAAACGGTCTGTTGTCAGATTTTCTGATGGTCTGTACACAAGTCTGTCACACAAAAGTTCAAAGTACAAACATGCATGCTCGGAATTAATGCTCATCAAACACGACATTAGCAGAAGGTGCCCAACGTGTGGCGCTCAAGAGCTGAAATTCCACATAGTAAGTCACTACGTTCGTGTTTGTTGGCCGACAACTGTGTGCCATTAGTATGCAAGACGAAATCCAGGCACACGCCCTTCGGACAAATAGTCTGACGCTCTGTTGGCCAACAATCCGATCGAGTGTAGGAGGCTTTAGACCCTTTTCACACTGAGGCGGTTTTCAGCCACTTTAGCGCTGGAAATTGCCTCTGCTAAGCGCCTGAAAACCGCCTCCCATTCATTCAAGTGTGACTTTTCACATTGGGGCGGTGCGCTTGCGGGACATTCTGAAAAGTCCTGCAAGCAGCATCTTTGAGGCAGTTTGGGAGCACTGTATACAGCGCTCCCAAAACGCCCTTCCCGTCGGAATGAATGGGCAGCGCTTCCAAAGCGCCGCAAAATGGGAGCTTTTAACCCCTCCTTTGGGGTTAAAAGTGACCCGCTAGCGGCTGAAAAGCACAATTAAAACAGAAATAAAGCGCTACTAAAGCAAGTGGCGCTTTACCGCTAATGCAAAGCCGCCCCAGTGTGAAAGGACTCTAAGGCTGACCATAGATTATACCATTTTCTTGTACGATTTTCTATTCGATTTACCAAAACCATCTAATATGAGGTCACAGCACAGCACTTTCCATTTGAATGCAACCAGGCAGGCCCTCGCACTACATAGTTGAAGGTAAATCTAAAGAAAATAGAATAAGAAAAGTGTATAATGCATGGCCTGTTTAAGTCTCCATGATTGAAAAAACTTAAAGCCATTGATCGAAAGTGGTGGGCCTAAGACAGTCAGGTTAGGGGAGGAAAGGGCTAGAAGATGCTGGACCTCCTCCTGCCAGGATATGAAGCAGGTTCTATCTGATATGCAACATCTTCTACCGCACATTGTGAGAAGCTCACAGTGTGCAGGGAAATCAGAGTAAGCCATTTCAGTCCAGGAGAGGAGTCTGTACAACTGTGCAAGACTGAAGGGAAGGCCGGAGGTCAGCTCAAAGTTATGTCATGTCTTGCATACCTAGTTTTTTTTTTTTTTTTTTTTTTTTTTTTTTTTACAACATGTACCATTGGGCGACTATGTGGCAGATGAGGTTTAAGGTTGATAAATGTAAAGTTATGCACTTGGGGGCTAAGAATATGCATGCATCATACATTCTAGGGGGAGTACAACTGGAGGGGATCCGTAGTGGAGAAGGATCTGGGAGTTTTGGTAGATCAGAAGCTCAATAATAGCATGCAATGCCAAGCTGCGGTTTCCAAAGCGAGCAAAGTCCTTGTATTAGGAGAGGTATGGACTCCAGAGAGAGAGATATAATTTTGCCCCCCTGTACAATTCATTAGTAAGACCTCATCTGGAATATGCAGTTCAGTTTTGGGCACCAGTTCTCAAAAAGGATATCGGGGAACTGGAGAAAGTGTAGAGAAGGGCAACCAAACTGATAAGAGGCATGGAGGAACTCAGCTATGAGGAAAGATTAGAGGAACTGAATTTATTCCCTCTTTATAAGAGGAGATTAAGGGGGGGGGGGATATGATTAACATGTACAAATATATAAGGGGTCCATATAGTGAACTTGGTGTTGAGTTATTCACTTTACGCTCATCACAGAGGACAAGGGGGCACTCTTTACGTCTAGAGGAAAAGAGATTTCATCTCCAAATACGGAAAGGTTTCTTCACAGTAAGAGCTGTGTAATGTGGAAAAATGTGGAATAGACTCCCTGCAGAGGTGGTTCTGGCCAGCTCAGTGGATTGCTTTTAAGAAGGGCCTGGATTATTTCCTAAATGTACATAATATAACTGGGTACTGACATTTATATGTAAAGTTGATCCGGGGAAAATCTGATTTGCCTCTCGGGGATAAGGAAGGAATTTTTTCCACTGCCTTAGCAAATTGGATTATGCTCTTCTGGGGTTTTTCTCTGGATCAACTGTGGGTATAAAATTGGGTATATGGGATTGTATGATATTATTATATTCTTATTTTTCTTGTGGTTGAACTAGATGGACTTGTGTCTTTTTTCAACCTGACTCACTATGTAACTATGTAGTTATCATTTTCTTTTAGAAAATTCTGAAAGCAGAGGGTCCAGCATCCTGGAAATTTCAAATCGGATGAGCTGCACTACTTGTCAGTCCACGTTTGACAGCAGAGAGGAACAGGTAACTGTTATTGGGATTCCTTTCAGACACGTGTATGGCTCTGTGTTTAATTCCTTTCTCTAGAGAGCTGTTTGATACAGTTGAGCTCAACTATCACCCTAGAAGAGGCGCTCAACTATCACCCTAGAAGAGGTGCCCAACTATCACCCCATCTAGAAGAGGCGTACTCTGCTGCCTATCCAATTCGATTTTTATTTTTTTTCCCTCTCCATACTGAATGATAATTTTCCTACTCTACAAGTGGTCCGGCCACAACCTGGAGTATGCTGTCCAGTTCTGGGCTCCAGTCCTCAGGAAGGATGCGCTGGAACTGGAGTTCAGAGAATGGGCAACAAAGTTAATAAAAGGAATGAACGATCTCAGCTATGAGGAACGACTACAAGCATTAAACTCCTTCTCTCTGGACAAGAGATGATTGAGAGGGGATATAAAAGCGGTGTGCAGATACTGTACCCTGGCATAGAGAAAAATCTTTTCAGTGGGAGGGAGTTTAACCATGATAGTTCATTGAGAACTACAACCCGACAGCCGCAAAGGTTGTCGGGGCTTGTAGTTCACTCATACACAGAGCTCTGCGAATGAATGATGTAGCAGTGTGGATGGAGACTCGCCTGGCCTTGCTGGTTTCAAAAAGTGACAGTTAGTACAGGGAACATCTCCCCGTACTGCTGTCACGGGCAGAGGACAACGAGGAGCCACTGCAGCAGTGAGAACATGTTACAGTGGTGATCTGGTGCAGCTGTGCATAGTAACCAATCGACTTCCAGGTTTTATTGACAAAGCTTAATTGAACAAGCTGAATGAAGTTAGACGCTGATTAGTTACTGTGCACAGCTGCACCAGATTCATGTGCACCGGTTTTAGTAAATCTCCCCCTATAGCTTTGCATTGTAATAAAAAGCTGGAACGCACAAGCATTTTACAGCAGTGCAAAGTCTTGGTATCTAATGAGCAAATATCACTGCGCCCGTATTCATATAAATTTACAAACGATACATAGGATTGAGATTTGTACACACTGAAAAGATTATTTCCATCAAGCTCAACTCTTTTACATGCGTATTTAAAAGACTATGGAGGAAATTTTATCAAAACGGGAGCAGACATAATCTGGAGGAACTGTCCATGGCAAACAATCAGCTTCTATCCTTCGCTTGTTTCGTTAAACTTTGAAAATAATAGAAACTGGTTGCCATGTACAACTGCCCCAGATTCTGTCTGTTCACATTTCAAATTGTATTTTCCCCCCAAAAAGGGAAAGTGCCGCTTGTTTGCATCCCCCACATGTAAAGCACACTGCAATATTGTTGTTCTGTACTAGGTGTATTGTACTCTCTAAGTGAACTGTGTGCCTTTTATGGTTCTTTGTATGTTTGTCATCTCTTTATTTTTGAGATAAAAACTTTTCTGTTAAAAATAAATTCCTCTCTGTATATTTCCTTTTTAAAGAAAGAGCATTACACTTTGGACTGGCATCGCTTTAATCTGAAACGGAGAATCAAGGGGGCAGGCGTTCTGAGCGAGGAAGACTTCCAGAACAAGACGCAGGAAGGTGAGAGGAATGACGGACATGACAAGGGGCAGGTGGATGGGATACAGGTAAAAGGTAACAAGGAGTGTGGCAAGAAATCTGATTTTGCTCTCTTGCAGGGGACGTGTCCAGTATTTCTGGCTCGGATTCGGAGAGCTCAGATGAAGAGGATTCAAGAACGTCCCTCGAGTCCAGTTTAGAGTCCTCTCTGGACTTGGGTCATCCAAACCGCTCCCAAAGGGTCCTGTTCAGAAATGGTCAGGGGAAACTGCTGTCAGTGTACCGCTGTGTACTGGGGGTAACAAAGGTAAATTCACAATGACTGCCGCACATGGACAGCTAAACACTATTCGGTTATTAAAGGCAATCTGTGTAATTTCAGGACATGGAAGTGAGCCCAGAACAACTACTGAGCTGTGTAAAGTGTCTGCAGGACCAACCAACAGTGGTGATTCTTATGGCTGGAGGAGGACATTTTGCTGGCACAGTATTTAAGGGGTAAGGATATCTATACACACTTTCTTTCCCCTCATTGTATTGCCTTTTAAAGTGGCAGAAAGTATAATTTAATTGTATTTTTGCCAAAATATGTATCACCACCCACGCCAAGGGTCCTCATGTCTGGCTAGTCTTACATGGCTGAATATGTGCAGTTAAAGCGGAGTTCCACTCAAAAGTGGAACTTCTGCTTTAAAGAGGAAGTAAACCCTTATGGGTTTACTTCCTCTTTGTTTCCCTGCAAAGGCAAAGCCTAATGGGCTACTGTGCATTGCATAGTAGCCCATTATGTATCACTTACCTGACACAGGATCCTGCGATGCCCCCGATTTTTCCTCACCGGCTGGAAGCGTCCATCTTTCTTTTGGGGTCACGGACTCCGGCTCTGTGACTGGCCAGAGTCGCGTGACATCACTCCCGCATGTGCGCCGCCAGTCACGGCATGTAGTTTAATGAAAACGGTACGCCGTGACCCTTCTAAAGTGCGCGTGCACCGAGTACATGGGCGCATGCGAGGAAGGACTCCTTGCACGGGGAGTTGTAAATATCTCCCAAACCATGTAGGTTTAGGAGATATTTGCACCACCTACAGGTAAGCCTTAATCTAGTCTTACCTGTAGGTTAAAGTGTGTTGTAAGGGTTTACAACCACTTTAAGGACTCCTTACCCCCTCACATACCACATTTCACAGCCGGGTACCCACTCTTATGATGCTGGCAGCAGAGAGAACCGAGGGTTCGGGCGGCTGCATCGCTGGACCGTGGGGCAAGTGAGTGTGTTTTGTTAAATGTCAGCAGCTACACTGAACAGAACTCCGCATTAAGTTGCATACGAACAGTTGTATCTTGGCTGGATTAGTAGGGACCGGCTGAGATTCGAACCATGTATGGCCAGATTGATTGTACCCAAGTTGATCAATCAATCAACTTTGGTACAACCAGCACTTTGGATATTTTATGTGATTATTGCCAGTGGCTATAGTTGCCAGCAATAATCACTGTGTGTTCTGCCAGCTGTGATGGCCCCCCTGCTGGTGAGAACACAATAGCTTAGCGAGAGGGATTCCCCCCTATCAACACTGATTGATTGTGTTGATGGGGGAATTGATCAGTTTTCTTTCCTGCAACCCATCTATGGCCGGCTTTATTTTGCTGCATTCAGAGGGGATTAAATGCCACCTCTGGACACAATAACACTCTCATACAAACTGGATGATTGCCTGCAGCCAAAACCCAGCAGAAATGCCGACCCTGGATGCACACTAGGTGCGTCCAGGGTCAGTATTCACATGTAACCACTTGGATGAGTGGATACATGCAAACAGCACCAGTGATTTGAACTATACCAGGGTTATGCAATTAGCGGACCTCCAGCTGTTGCAGAACTACAAGTCCCATGAGGCATAGCAAGACTGACAGCCACAAGCATGGCACCCAGAGGCAGAGGCATGATGGGACTTTAGGTTTGCAATAGCTGGATGTCCGCTAATTGCATATCCCTGAACTATACCATTCATTTAACAGGTGGGCCGGTATGTATTAAAAACGTTTCACTTTCTTCCCACCATAGCACAGTGTTGCACTATACACCAGCAATTCTGTATGTGAATCTGCTCCGCCCTCTCAGGTTGTAATGTGAGGCCAGCTTTGGTTAGATGTGCCTATATTGTTCTCCCTTCCTTCTTCTTTCTTCTTCTTCTTCTTCTTTTTTTTTTTTTTTTTTTTTTTTTTTTTTTTTATTAATCACCTTGTGGTTTTTTTTTTTTTTTTTTTTTTTTTGTCTTGCTATTATACAGGAAGGAGGTGTTCAAACACAAGACCTTCCATCGGTACACAGTGCGAGCAAAAAGGGGAACTTCTCAATCTCTGCATGATTCCCAGAACCGCAGTCACATGGCCAAGTCTGCCGGGGCATCTCTGAGACGATACAACCAGGCTGCACTAATGGCGGTGAGGAGTATACTTTGTGCAGGTGTGATACAATTTACAAGGTTATGTTAAAAGGTTATTCCCTCCCTAGCTCCCTATATGTCTTGGATGCTACAACATTGAGCTCTCCCTGCCGTAATTCCCGACTTTGGTCCTTTCCCTCTGGCAGTTTTGGTTGTTCCGGCCCACCCTTGTGTGCCCAGATCCTCCTGTGACATTCCTCAGAGTATTAAAAAAATAAAGAAACAATCCAGCAGGGGTAGTGGGAGCATCTGAAAATGGGCAAAGCCGCTGTGCAGGGATTTCACCAATACTGTCCCCAAGAAATAGAAGAAACTTTAACTTTACAGCTTCTACCAAATGCTGAAATATCAGTTTTGTCTCAATTGGCCCTTTTAATGCTGAACTCCAACCATTTTTTTATTTTTTTTAATGGCATGCATTAAAAAAAAAACAAAAAAAACTCACCTTTTTATTTTGATGCTGTCCACTTAAAAAAAAAAAAAAAAAAAAAATAAGACCTTTGGTCAACTTCTGTATTGTAGGTAGAGGGGGTGTGGCTTGAAGATGGCGGAGTAGGAGACACACGCTCGTACAGGCTCCTGCCCTCCACCAGGTCCCGCAGGAATGCTACGGACACAGCACAGCGCGCCTAGTCCTCCCCACTCTCTCTAAACAAGGCGGTACAGAGAGCGTATGATGCTACGGACATAGGCTATCGATCCCCCCTCTTCAAACAGCGTGTTCTAGCAAGGGACACAGAGCAAGTATAGCAAGTTACACAAAGCAGGCGTTTACCCAGGGGATGAGGAAGAAGGAGAAGGGGGGACAAAAGCCGAAGGAACAGCCGGAGATAGAACGCTTCTTTCCCCATACGAGAGCGGCGGTATCCAGGAAACAATCAGCGGGACCACGTGACTCAATGGGAGGTGGAGACAAGTCGAGAGAGGGTGCTTCGGCGTCCTCCGGAATAGAAACGAACGAGTTGCAGGAACGAAGAAGATCTACGCCCCAGCTACAGACGGGTAAGACGAAGGGACCACAGAGAGAGGAGGTGAGGGAGGAAAATGAGAGCCCCCAGGAATACCAGGGAGATGCACAGCTACCTATGGGAAATCCAGAACTTAGAGCGCTGTTTCAAGCGCTTCCCACACGTGCAGATATTGAAACAATGGTGTCTAGGTTTGAGGATACACTCAGACGGGAGATGAAGTTGGTTCAAACCGAAGTGCAGCACCTATCAGACAGGCTACTAAGGGAGGAAGATCAGAGGGTATCCCTGGAGAAGCGCGTACACCAGCTGGAGCAGGTACAGACTTTACATGTTCTATGTGTTTCTAATATGCAGTTGCAAATAGAGGAAATGGAAGATCGCAGTCGCCGTCAGAATCTGAGATTCAGGGGGATCCCTGAGACAGTAGGTCGGGACGCACTGCAGCTTACGGTACAAACTATCTGTCAACAATTGCAAGCTCTTGCTCTCCCCCAGGATTGGGAGTTTGAGAGAGTGCACAGAGCCCTAGGACCCCCGTCAACAAATATAAATAGACCGAGAGATGTTATATGCAAGTTCTTGCGTTTCTCCCAGAAAGAGTTAATAAGTCGCAAAGCATGGGAGGCAGGTGATATAGAGCATGATGGAGCAAAGGTGAAAGTACTGCCCGACTTATCTCGGGCTACCCTGCAGCGAAGGGCAATGATGCGCCCACTCTTGGACAGAATTAAACATACAGGAGGGGCATATAAGTGGGGATACCCTATAGCGTTGACTGTAAGAAAAGATGCGATGACTTTTAGTCTGCGACACCCGGCAGAACTCCCGGATCTGTTCTCCTTTTTAGGAACAGAAGCCCTAGAGGTTCCGAACTGGCTCCAATCAATAACAGGACCCCTGAAAAAACAAAGACCTTTCGAAGGGGGGATGGACTTAAACCCCCAGAGAAGAGGAGAAACTAGATAGCAATTTTCAGCGGAACAATTGGGTGGGGGGGGGGGGGGGTGGGGGTGAGACTTTGTCTGGGTCCAACTTTTTTGGATTCTTTTTGAAAAATATTTACCCCTGATTGGCACCCCCTCTCTTCTCAGAAGAACGGATTGGAGGTTCCCCTCCCCCTTTTCTCTTTTTTTTTTTTTTTTTTTTTTTTGGGGTTTCCTCAGGGTCTCCCCTGTCCCCTGAAGGATAATTGGTTGAGGGTCCCCTCCTTTTTTTGTCCCCCCCTTTTTTTTTTTTTTTTCTCTCTTCAGAAGGGGAGGGAGGGGGGGGGTTAGATGTGAATGGGAAGATAGAGGTTGGGAAATTTTCCCTTTTTTTCTTTGCTGTTGTTTTGTAGTTGCACATTAGGTTTCTCTCTGGTTGGATGGGGTAAAGAAAGGCATAGGTTTTTTTTTTTATTTTGATAAATGTCTTTTTTTGGTGTGTAGAGAAGAAAGAGAAGTTTGGCGGAAACACCCAAAGGGGTGCTCTCCGCCTACTCCTCTCTAAAGGAGTTAATAGGAGGGGGGGGGAAATATTCAGTATAAATATATAAAATATAAAATAGAAAATATAATTTCACTTAATTATTATTATTATTTTTTTTTTTTCTTACAGTCTTTCTATGAGAACACACAAGAACACATTGGGGTAGTACTAGGAGTAATGATGGGTAGATTGGCACTAATGAGTAAAGATGATACGCAAATCTGTGAAGCGCTTCGTATTTTCTGATTGAGGGGGGGGTAAAGGTATAAAATTTATAAAGGGGGGTAGGGCAAGGGAAGAGGGGGGGAAGAGGAGAAAAAGGGGAAAAGGAAATATAATATGGATATGTATGAATTATATAAATATGTATATATGATAATTTGTATAAGGCATGAATGAGGTTAACCCCTTCAGAAAACTCCTCCATTAAATTCCAACCTATCGCAGAAGGATCTAAGAACTCCCTTTTTTCCTCTTTTTGGTTTTTTTTTTTTTCTCTCCTTTTTCTCTCTCTCTTTTCGTCTCTTTTTTTTGGTGCTCCCAGGGGCTTGGGTATTTAGTTATTATACTGTTGGTTATATTGTCTATGAGAAAAGAAAAATGAAACACAAGAAAAGATAAGGTAACAACACAAGTAGGACAGGAGGAATGGGGAAGGGTAAGAAAGTAGGGGTAAGGGGGGGAGGGGTAGGGGAAAGGGGGGAAGAAAGGGAAAGAAAAAAAAGGGTAAAGAGAAAGGGGAAATAATTTGGGCACTTATTAAAGTGGGAGGATAGTGGTGTGTAAGAGAAATAGTGGGAGGAGGGGGGAAGAGGAGGGGGGGAGTAGTAAAGTAGAAGATAGCGAGGGGGGGGAGGAGGTACGGGGTAAAGGCACTTTAATTCACACTGTCACTGTGAGGGTGAAGTGGGTAGGTTAGGTAGGTGGGGTAGGTATATAGGATGGGGAAGACCCTGTGGAGTAACTAAATAGAAGGAATAGGAGTTAGAGGTAATAAGAGGAGTGAAGTTAATGAAAGAGAAGTAGTGAGAAGGAAGTAAAACTCTAGGGGGAAAGGGAAGGGAGGGGGGGAGGGAGAGGGAAGAGAAGGGAAGGTCGGAGGGGAGGTTTGGGGGAGGGGAGGGGCGGTGGAGAGAGAGGAAAGGGAGGTCAGGAAACGAGAAGAGGGAAGGGGAAAGATGGGAAGAGGAGGAGGGGAAGAAGAGAGGAGGAAGGAAGGAGAGAGAAAAAGGGGGAAAGGGACTAGAGGAATAGAAGAGAGAGGAGGAGGAAGGATGGGGATGAGAGAATAGGGGACTACGATAGTAAAGGACGGGAATGCCTCCTAATATGGAAATAAAAAGTGCTGTGTAGCTGAAGAAAGTTAAGGGGTTGAGAAAGAGGGGGACGGGAGGGAGGGTATAGGAGCAGAGCACTCTGGCCGATTCAAGTCAACCCCCCAAATAGGTCTGCACCCACGCGAACCGTATAATTGGAGGTTCAGAACGGGGGTGCCTCCCCTAGGGGTTGATAGGAAAGGAGGGGGGTTAGATTCAGATTAGAAAAGATCGGGGTTTTTTCTTCTTTTTTTTTTTTTTTTTTTTTTTTTTTTTTTTTGCACACTACTGCCTTCTTATATCCTTTTGAAAGATGGAGGAGATAAGGGTAACTTCCATAAATGCAAAAGGATTAAATGTACCGGAGAAACGAAAGATACTCCTTAATGAACTAAAACGATCCAATACGGACGTGGCGTTCATACAAGAAACACACTTCAAAAGGAGTGACCTTCCGTATCTCCAGAATAGATTTTTCCCATGTGTATACCATGTACATAATCAAGTATCGAAGTCGAAGGGAGTGTCCATCTTAATTTCGAACCGAATACCCTGGGCTCTCCTGGATATGCGGAAAGATGTAGATGGACGCTTCCTTTTTATAAAGGGACAAATAGGGGGGGTAAAAGTAACGTTAGCTACTATTTATGCGCCAAATGTACATCAGGATAATTTTATAAATAAAACTCTGACAAAATTAATGGAATTTGCAGAAGGAAAAGTGATCTTAGGTGGAGATTTGAATATACCATTAAACCCTAGGGAAGACACATCAACGGGAGTCTCATCAGTCCCTAAGGGGGTCAGGGGGAAGATAATGCGGAAGTTGCAAGAGATGCATCTAGTGGATGTATGGAGGCTGCTACACGAAGGAGAGAGAGATTATACATTTTTTTCAAATCCACATCAACTCTACTCCCGCATCGATCTCTTTCTGATACCCCATTATTTACTGCCAGCAGTACAGAAAGTAGAGATAGGAAATATAACGTGGTCAGATCACGCACCAGTGACACTACAGATATCCATGTCATGCCCGGCCCTATCCAAGGGGCGCCAATGGCGGTTAAACAAAAGTCTGTTGCAGATTCCCGAAATACGGGAAGATGTAGGGAAAGAAATGGAAATGTACTTCCAGATAAATGACGCCCAGGGGAGTGATCCGGGCATGATATGGGAGGCACATAAGGCGGTAATGAGAGGAGTGCTGATTAAACATGGCTCTCGATTAAAGAAAATAAGAGAAGAACAGATGGTAAAATTAGCAGATGAAATTCAGAAGTTGGAGACTCTCCACAAGAATATACAAACTACATCTATAGGAAATGAGTTGGCACATCTGAGGAGACAGTTGACCGATCTCCTCCGATGTAAAGCGAAGGCGGCAATACAGTTTGGTAGGAAAATTACGTATGAACTAGGGGATAAGTGCAGCAAAGCATTAGCAGGGAAACTTAAAGAAAAGGGGAAGATGGTTTATGTCCCTCATATTAAAGGGGAAAATGGACGTCTGATCTCCCGTCCCAGTGAGATAGCTGAAAGATTTGGAGAATACTATTCTGGGCTATACAATTTATCACTACCCCGAGTACCCCAGGCTAAAATGGAGGAGTATCTATCAGCAGCAGGCCTATGTAGGCTCTCTTCCATGGAACGTAGTAGACTGGAAGCCCCTATAACGACAGAGGAGTTAAATGCAGTAATGAAAACAGTTAAACAAGGGAAAGCACCGGGGCCCGATGGATTTTCAATCCAGTACTACAAGAGTTTCCTCCCAATCTTAGGTTCGCATATGCTAAAGGCCTTTAATGCAATTGGCCAAGCTGCGACCCTCCCACAGGATGCACTTAGAGCACATATCTCGGTAATCCCAAAGGAAGGGAAGGACCCTGCGGACTGTGGGAGTTACCGACCTATCTCATTGTTAAACTGTGATCTGAAGCTTTTCACCGAACTGTTGTCTTCTCGCCTCCAACCATTATTAAATCAACTGGTACATCGAGACCAAGTAGGGTTTATCCCTACTAGGGAGGCGAGAGACAACACTGTTAAGGTACTCAACCTGGTCCACTATGCCAATCAAACTAGAACGCCCTCTATTTTTTTAAGTACAGACGCTGAAAAAGCATTTGATAGGGTGAACTGGAGGTTTATGTTCGAAGTATTGAGGCATATGGGACTAGGTGAGCATATGATAAGGTGGATATCTGGAATATACTCCTCTCCGCAGGCCGTGGTTAAAGTCAATGGGGTACTCTCAGAACCGATTAAAATCTCAAATGGGACACGGCAGGGGTGCCCACTTTCCCCTATGCTGTTCGCTCTCTCGATAGAACCGTTATTGAATAAAATTAGGCTAAACGCAGATATTAAAGGTCTACAAGTTGGAGATAGGAGCTATAAAATCTCTGCTTATGCAGATGATCTGCTGTTCTCTCTGGTTAGTCCACATATCTCACTGCCAAATTTAATGAAGGAAATAGATGAGTATGGTGCAGTGGCAAATTTTAAAATCAATTATTCAAAGTCAGAGGCGATGGGGGTAGCCCTCCCCTGGGAAAAACAACAAATGTTACAACCCAACTTTAAATTTAAATGGGTAGGGACAGCCCTGAAATACCTGGGCACACAGATCCCAGTAAAAATAGAAGAGACATTTAAGTTGAATTTCCCCCCGCTTCTTAAGGCAGTTAAAATATTGTTAGAGAAATGGCAACAGGGACGTCATTCATGGTTTGGCCGCTGCAACTCTATTAAAATGAGTATCCTGCCAAAATTTTTATATCTACTACAGGCCCTACCAATAGAAATCCCATCTGCTTTTTTTCGTGAAATAGACACAGTGTTTACGAAATTTATTTGGGCAGGTAAACGACCGAGGATCAGTAGAAGCCGGATGACTATGCTAAAAAGAGATGGAGGCTTAGCAGTACCAGATTTACTTAAATACTATAAGGCAGTGCATATTGGGAGGATTATCGACTGGTGCCGACATACAGAATTTAAGATTTGGATAGAACTAGAACAAGAAATGTGTATAGTACCTCTCCGAAGAGCGATTTGGTGCTATACAAATCTACCAGACTCTATGAAAAAGCATCCGCTTATAGGCCCAACATTACAAATAGGATTTAGAATTAGTCAGAACCCTAAATTCTCGTCAGCGCATTCCCCATTAGTTCCGGTGCTAGGTAACCCCAGTTTTAAACCAGGAATGGAGAGGAGAGACTTTAAGAACCTGCGGGAAAAGGGGTATATGCAGGTATCACATTTTCTACAATCTAATGCCTGGCCAACAGTGACTACTTTGACTCAACAAGGGGGCCAATTTGAAGTGAAGGTGTGGCAGGCAATGCAGCTTCGGCACTTTTTTGAGTCATTAGGTCCAGCAATAAACTATAAACAAGATCTAACTAGATTTGAAATATACTGTGAAGAGAAGGAACCTCTGTCTCGAACGATATCAAAGATATATACATTGCTTATAGCCCCCCCAGATAATTATGAGATGCCATGCTTTGTAAAGTGGGAAAGGGACTTGGATAGGACATTCTCATTAGATCAACGTCAGAGGATGATATACCTCTCGTTAAACACATCAATCTGTACTGGAATTCAGGAATTGAATTACAAACTGTTGACGAGGTGGTATTATACCCCATCGAAGCTCCAGAGGTTTTCCCCTGGAGCATCAGATCAATGTTGGAGGTGCAACGGGGGACGGGGGACTTTACTACATATTTTCTGGACATGTCCCAGGATCAAACAGTATTGGAAAGACGTGCAAAAAATTATGCAAAAATTTACAGAATATCCAATAACGGAGGACCCGGCTTTTTTCTTGTTGCACCTCTCACATATCCCAATAAGAAAATATAAGGGCTCGGTATTGTGTCACATGGTTAATGAGGCTAAGGGTTGCATTGCTCGTTCCTGGAAAGACTCTAAACCACCAACAATAACAATGTGGTTAAATAAAGTGAGGAAGGTGGGGGCTGTGGAAGATTTAATATACTCGGCCCAAGACAGAAGCGAGCAATATGCTAGGATATGGGCGGGATGGAATATTTTCCTCTCTTCAGAAGAGGGAAAGAAACTGCTGGGGAATAGGGAAAGATAAGGAGATCACCATGTAGTGGGAATAAGTAAATCATATGGGCTGGAAGCAGAAGGGGTGTTCTTTTTTATTTTTTTTTTTTTTTCCGGAGGGTGGGAGGGAAGGGGGGGAAAAAAAAAACTAAAATAAAAGGAGGGAAAGTGGAATACGTAAAAACAGTAGAGATAAATAAGAAATGGGCTCTCAGTTATGTAAACCAGGGAAATTGTATTTTTGGTAGAGATTAAAAGGGACTGAGCACCGACGAATGTTTGTATGTATTTATGAAAATGTATGTAACTGGACTATGTAACCTCCTTGAAGTTTAAATAAAGAATATAAAAAAAAATAAATAAATAAATAAACTCCTCTTCTAGGTTGAATGAAGGCCAATGTCATTCAACTCACCTCCTGGAAGTCCAAGCTGTCATGGGCCCGCCCCCTGGAGGGAAGGTATCCCCTCAGCCTTGGATCACGGTGCTGCAGCACATAGCGTGGCTATGAGCAGCATTTTGTGTCACAGTAAGGACCGGCCACGCTACAGCTGGCGCAGAAGATGAAGAACTTGTGATGTCACCGCACTGACCAGAAGTCACCTGAAATTAAAGCAATACTCCAGGAATTGCACACAAAAAAAGTGAGTGATATGCTCATCAAGTCTAGTTGTAGAGGAATCTGCTCTAACACGGGTCTCACTTCTCAATGCAGCAGTACTGCGAACAGTCCCCTGAAACTCCTTCTCTGAGGTGTTGCGCCTGGGGGTTGCACGCTGACCTCCTCTCATACAATGCAGGACCAATAGCCCTGTGTTGTACATGAGGATACCAAGGCTTGCCCAACTGGGTGTCATAGAGAAGAGTGCTGGAGCCTGTTTGAGCAAGGAATAAGGTAAGTACTACATCTTGTTCTACCATCCATAGACTTAATGAGCATTTACCCTTTTAGTCTTGGGGTTGCAAGAGTCTTTTCTTGTATCATTTGTGGAGTTCAGCTTTAAGGTGGTAGTAAAGTCAGCGTCGTGAATAGTTGCTGACAGGCAGAGTATGTATCGGTCTCTTCTGTCATACAGACTTCCTCCTGCCGCATGCGCAGCTCAGTCAACATTTACGGCCCCCTGTGCTGTTGCTATGTGACTCCTGGTTGCATGCGCGGGAGTGATGTCATCGCGACCCAGTCATTCAAGCGACTGAGGGCGCAGAAACCAGAAGAATGGCCGAGTGAAGATGGAAGCACCTAGAACCAGCCGGATCAATTGCAACAGAGCTGGAGGGCTCGGCTTTGACAGGTAAGTGTGCTGTAACATACTAGTATGCTGAGCATACTAGTACATTATAGCATAACCCACCTAGGGACCCCAAAAAGAAAGTGCAAGTAAAGTCTGCTGTAGTTTCTTAAGGTACTGTGTATATATATATATATATATATATATATATCTATCTGGAGAATTAAAAAATAAAAAAAGGGCTTTTTTTTAATTTTTTTTTTTTTCTCTAAGCCCTTGTTCACACTGGAGCAACTTTGTCATGCAATTTCACCTGTCAAATCGCATGACCAGTCACACGCTATTGTCAGAAATGGCCCTGTTCAAATCACTGACTTTGCAAAGAATGAGGGCTCAACGCTCCCCCAGTAAGATATTTTACAAAAGATCTACAGTATGAAAACAATATCTTTTATATTAAAATTCTTTTGTTTAACCCAGTTATCACAATTGCCATTCTTTTCTTACCTCATACTATAATCTAGAGAGCCATAGCGGGATTTCTCATAATTCAGTGATGATTTATGTCAGCAATGGTTGTTCAGTACATTATTTTGTTTTCTTCACCAGGACATAAACCAATTGTTGCAGAGTTGGACAGAACACATTGCTGAGGCTCGTGGAATCTTCCTGCGTGCTCCACGCTCTGATAAGACTCTTTTCTTGGGGCGGAACTCCCCAATCCCAAAGAAGGACCCACGGGTTCATGGCATTCCCTTCAGCACTAGGAGAGCCACCTTCCGAGAGGTGCAGCGTGTACACTCACAGCTCTTTACTCTGCAGGTACACGGTAAGTGCAAGGGGAAGAGATAACTAGACATCATTTATTATGCAGAGATTGCCTACTGAATAGAGGATAGGGCGAGGAAGCATGAGAGGTCCTTTGTGTGTGTGTGTGTATTAGAGCTGCACGCTTAATTGTTAAAAAATCGCAATCTCGATTCTACCCTCTCACGATCTCTATGCAGAATTACCAGATTCATTCACTTAACAAGTGTAGAGAGTTCTATGCTCACTCAGCTGGCAAAAGAAAAAAAAAAACAGGCAGTCTGCCAAGTTTTTCATAATTCTCAGTACTAGTAGAGAACTAGAAACATTGTAACTTTTCTTCCTTAGATGAAAGGGATGACCTTAGGTGTGTAATTGAAGGAAGTTTACCCACTTAAAGTCTAAAGCTTTTTCTGACACTAGTTTCTTATAAAGTAAAAAAAAAAAAATATATATATATATATATATATATATTGTAAGGGATCTTCCCGGGGTAGGGTGTGTTTGGACACAGTTCACAGCAGACTTGGAATTTATAAAGCAGATCTTGGCGTTTATTCGTGGTACAAACAGTCCAGCAAACAAAATATACAGCAACACCGTGCTTTCTAAGTACAACAAAAATAAAAGACCTAGCCCGGCTGGGCGCTTACTAACAGGTTCTGCTCACCTATCTGACACTTACAAACACAGCGTCTTTCGCCTGGATGTCGCAGGGTGAGTTTTAGCTCCAGCAGTGGCTGTGCTTGCAGCTTCCTTCAACACACAGATTGTTCATCCCCTGGCTGAGAGCCATCACCTGCAGACCCTACAGAGCCTTTAGCTTCCCAGGCTAATTAGGATCAAAGCTCACCTGATCCCAAACCCAGAACTGGATCGGGGGATGTGGAATGACAGGTCCCTCTACCAAACCTACCTGCCATTCCATATAAACCCAGGCCCAGCAAAATTAAATAACAATTCAGCAGCATATCGCTGCTGAGAAACTGATCCATCCTGGATTTTACCATCTCACACTGTGTAGCAACCTAGGTGAGATGTACACCCCCTCGATCACTTCTCCAGTGACATGTCTACAATATATATATATATATATATATATATATATATATATATATATATATATATATATATATATATATATATATAAATTTCTTAGCATAGATCCTAGGGAATAAAATGGCAATTGTTGACATTTTTTTGTCACACAGTATTTATGCAGCGGTCTTTCCAATGCAATTTTTGTGGAAAAAATACACTTCAATTAATAAAAAAAAAAAAAAAAAACTAAACAGTAAAGTTAGCCCAATTTTTTTTTTTTGTATAATGTGAAAGATGTTACGCTTCAAGAATCGTGATCTTTATTCTAAGCAAATATATTGTGATTCTCATTTTAGCCAGAATCATGCAGCTCGTGTGTGTATATAATATATATAATGTGTGTGCGTTCCTGATTATTCTGCCATGGCAGATGTGCCTGGCTCTTTCTCAATTACTATTAGGCATTGGTTCATTTTTGATGAAGTTGATACATTTGCTACAATCTTGTGCAACCTTTTTAGCAATTGCCTACAACTGACCTGATGAGAAACCAGTTTAATTGGTTCCCAGTTAGCAGGATCAGGCATCCTAGCTATTAGGCTCGGTTCACACAGGGGCAACACGACTTTTGGAGGCAACTTGGACGTGACGTGACTTGACGTGACGTGACTTGGACGCGACTTACAACACTACTCCAGGCCAGGCGACTTGCCGTGGCCAATCAGAGAATGAGCTCTCAGGGGGGAACTCCTTTTGAGAGCTGATAATTCTCTGAGACTCGCCTCTGTATAGACAGAGATCCGACTTGGAGGCGACCTCCATTGAAATCAATGGGTACCAGTCGTCTACAAGTCGGATTGAAGTAGTACAGGAACCTTTTCTGAAGTCGGAGCGACTTCAGTAGCGTGCATTAAGACGGCTCTCATTCACTTACATTGATTTCTACATGTTGTGCGACCTGAGGTGACTTGAAGTCGGATCTGAGTCGCCCCTGTGTGAACCGGCACTTAGTAAAGACTGTGATTTGAGAGCCAGCAGCTGTGCAAAGTGTTGACTCTGGTCTCCCGAAGGGTGGCACAGGGCACCTTTCTGGGGAACGTTGATAAACAGATTGCGAGCAAGAAGTATTTAGTCTAGTGGCAGTCGCTTTATCCTCCTCCTCCCCATTCCCGTTTTTTTTTTTTTTTTTTGTTTTTTTTTTTTGCAAGATTAAATAAGGATTAACTATATCATCTAGTCACAAGATATTTGTGTGCTTCATATCATTTTAAAAGAGTTGAAAAGTGTCATGTTTTTTCTCCTTAATGCATTCTATGCATTAAGGTGAAAAATCTTCTGTGCTGCAGCTGCCCCCCCCCCCCCTCATAGTCCCCCCCCCCTTTTTCTTACCTGAAACCGATTTGTTCCAGCGAAAAGCACAAGCCCAGCAGCTTCAGCGTTGTCTCTATCCATATTAGATAGATAGCAGCGGGAGCCATTGGCCCCCGCTGCTGTCAATCAAATCCAGGGGGCGGGGCTGGGGCTGAGTCCTGCTGTCTATGCCGATGGACGCAGCAGCACTCAGGAGCGTGCCCGCACACGTGTGTCCCCATGGAATGCAGCTCCCCATGGGGGTACCCAATGAAGAGGAGAGGCCAGGAGTGCCGCCGGGGGGGACCCCAGAAAAAGCGGATCGGGGCCGCTCCTGTGCAAAACCCTTGCACAGAAGAGGTAAGTATAACATGTTTGTTTTAGAAAAAAAAACAAAAAAATCTTTAAAATCACTTTAAGTATCGCAATGTGTTATCACGCCTTTTATACTCTTTGTGCACAGACAGGGAAATACCAATCGTTGGAATACGGGAGAAACCTGTCAGATCCAGAAAACCGAAATGGACAGAAAACCAGGAGGAGACAACCGGTAATAACGGCAGTGATACATTTTAACGGCATGGTATATTACAGCTCTTGTTTTATCCAGTACAATTATAAGATCACGTTACATTCTAAAAATACATCTATTAAAAAAACAAATCCAGAAACTTTAATGTGGAAAGTTGTTGTTTTTTTTTTTTTTTTTTAAGATTTTTCCCACCGTCCAAAAAAATTGCTGTTGTAAACCAAGAAAAACTTGTCACAAGTCACTCTTGCTAATAGCAGAGGGTCAAAGTAGGGGATAGAAATGACAGGGGTTGATTTACTAAAGACAAAGAGACTGTGCATTTTGCAAAGTGCAGTTGCTCCAGAGCTTATTACATTTAGGTAAATATTCACTTTGCAGCAAATACTAAATCACATGCAAGTGAAAAAACAGCATTTTTGTTTGCATGTGATTGGATGATGGAAGTCAGCAGAGCTTCTTTTCATTGACTAAGCTCTGGAGCAACTGCACTTGAAGAGTGCACAGTCTATTTGCCTTTAGTAAATCAACCCTTTAGTGCTCTTAATTGACACAAGTGCACACTACAGAGGGATATGCTTTGTTCATATTGCACGTCTGAGGTTTACAACCACTTTAATACATAATTAAATGCATTTTAAAGGATAAGTTCACCTTTTGTAAAAAATAATAAATGCACATCTTTTTTGCAGGTAAAAAAATGTGCATGTATTATTTTACCAGGAGCCTGCAAAGCATTGCACCCATGATCAGCAGATTGCAGGTGCATTGCAGGACTCCTGCAGACTGTTGGTGTAAGCTGTCTGTTTGTAACTCATACGGGCAAGCAGTTACATAATGGCAGGAACTCAACACGATCCTGGTAGTTTAGAACCAACAACCACAAAGGATGTCAGTACTTGTAGTTCTCCCATTCCCACAGAACTTTGTGAATGAATGATGTGGCCGGGCGAGAAGATCATGTTTTTTTATTGTGATAGCGAGTTCGGGGAGAAAATCCCCATCACAAGACGCGGTTGGCCAGACAGCGGCTGCAGCAGTGGGAACATGTTGAATGTTCTACCCTAAAAAACATCTGGAACATGCTCCCCAAGGTGAACTATCCTTTAAATACAGGCAGTGTAGGCACCTGAATGTGACCTAGTATCGGCCTCTGTACAGCAGAACTGGAGTGTGGGATGAGGGAGACAATTTATTAATCTCCTGATCAGAACTTGATGAGTTCATCACAGTGCTGCTTCTCCTTTCACTGTCTAGTCACAGATTGAGGGTGAGTCTAGGATGATCTGAGCTCAAACAAATTTGCAAATACATGTGTAAGCTGCAGCAGCCACGTCACAGCACCCTGGTATATTACAGTCCTAACTCAATAATTTTGAGAGTCACCTGAGTTGGAGCACTTGTATAATAATGGATAGATTAAGGCCAGGTATGCCTGGAGGAAGCCCTTCTTTCCTTAAAGGAATAGGGAGGTAATGGACACTCTGCAATAACACAATGGGAGCGAAGGCATACAGTGTGTCTGGACTCTCAAATTGATAGTGTTGGAACTGCGCTACATTGGGGTGCCATAACATAGCCGCTGCAGCTCATGCAATTATTTCTAAATGTGTGCAAACTAAACCCCTTGGTTTTTAAGGTGAAGTGTTATGCCCTGTACACACTAGCGGATTTTCCATTGGAAAAAACTTGGATGGTTTTTCCGAGGGAATTCCGCTCAAGCTGTCTTGCATACACACGGTCACACAAATGTTCTCTGAACTTTCGACCGTCAAGAACGCGGTGATGTACAACACTACGACGAGCCGAGGAAATGAAGTTCAATGCTTCCGAGCATGCGTCGAATTGTTTCCGAGCATGCGTAGGAATTTTGCATATCGGAAAGCTCACATTGGACTTTTGCTGGGGGAATTTCCGATCGTGTGTACGGAGCATTAGACAAGGTCAATTCGGTTTGTTGCAGGCTGGCTGGTAAGTGAGCTGGGAATTTTTTTTTTTTTTTTTTTTTTGACATGCGTCACTCTTCCAAATGCTCCCTGCCTTCCCTACCAATGTGCTATTGCTGGATGTCCAGTCCCTATACCCTTTTAAGGAGTGGTGAGCTCCCTCCAGGCATACCTGCCCTTTAATATATGCATTATTATATATGTACTCCAACTTACTCTCAAAATGATAGAACTGCAGTACACTGGGGTGCCATGACGTGGCCACTACAGCTTACGCATATATTTGCAAACATGTGCAACTAAATCCCTTTTTAATGTGAACTGTTAGACGAGACAATTTGGTTTGTTGCAGGCTGGCTGGTAAGTGAGCTGAGAATTTTTGTAGTTTTTTTTTTTTTTTACTATGTAGTCTAGCAGTACAGTCTCATCAGGAACCCTCCGCACCCTGTGATTGGACAGTAAGTAGCTGCACATTGATAAAGTCATCCTTTTCGCTCTCCTGTAATGCCCCCGTACACACGGTCGGATTTTCCGACGGAAAATGTTCAATGTGAGCTTGTTGGAAATTCCGATCGTGTGTACACAATTCCGATGCACAAAGTTCCACGCAGTCTCGGAATCGAGCAGAAGAAAACTGGCTATTGAAATTCATTTTACTCGGCTCGTCGTACGTGTTGTACGTCACCGTGTTCTTGACGTTCGGAATTTCTGACAAGATTTGCGTAACCGTGTGTATGCAAGACAAGTTTGAGCCAACGTCCGTCTGAAAAAATCCCATGGATTTTGTTGTCGGAATGTCCGATCGTGTGTAAGGGGCATTAGAATGTTCACTGATTTAAGCTAGCAATAGATGGATTGAAAATCATCTAGTTCAGCAAGGACCAGCCAAATTTTCTATTCATCTCCAGCTGTCCATCCTCTTATGATGGAAATTTTTAATTTTATCGGCTGCAGCTCCGGTCTGTATTTTGACCGCGGAGGAGTCACCACTATCAGAATACAATATTACAGCGCGGAGGATTCTTCCATCCACCCCACTTCTGTGAATGGGAGATTCCAATTTTATTTTTATTTTTTTTCAGATCAGCCCACTGGATGATCAAAAAATAAACTGTCACCGTATGGCCAGTCTTAGAATGACAATATCACATGGAGCAATAGGTTCCTGGTTGTCTGAGTGTGTTCTGCAGAGGGTTACAGGAAACTGGTTTTAGGTCAGAATCAGCTACTTGTGTTATATGCAAAAACGCACATCACTTTTGTGTGGTCACTAAGATGGGGATGAGAAGAATCTCTGCAACAGAGACCAGACAACAATAAAAGCACTTTATTTAGTAGAATGGGGTAAGGTTCAAGCCTCTGTCAAGTTTGTATTAATGTGTTCCCATTAAGGACATTCTTTCCCACTTCCTGTGTGGTCATCAGAACAGGAAGTAAGGGCAGATCTCCCCTTAAAGAGACACAGACTGCATCAGAAACTGACAGGAATTCTATCCTTTCATCCATTAAAAAAAAACAAAAAAAACTCGAACATGAAATGACTGTTAAAGTAATGTACTGTATTTGTCATAATGTATAATTAACCACTTCAGCCCCGGAAGCATTTACCCCCTTTCTGACCAGAACACTTTTTTGCGATTCAGCACTGCGTCACTTTAACTGATCGAGCCCGCGGGCCTGCTCACAGAGCTCGCGGCAGGCGCACGTGCACATCGGGAAATTAAAAGTAACGTACGGGTATGTTACTTTGCCCAGCCGTGCCATTCTGCCGAAGTATATGTGCTGACAGCAGTCGGCAAGTGGTTAACATGTAGTCCTCCTTTTTTTTATACTCATTATGATGCTCTGTGCTATATGTTATCATTAGATGCTCCCGAGCAGTCGGAAGAAGATGATGATCCGGTGCTGGATGAATATGTGGAAGAAGAGGTGACCATCAGCACGCTGGATCTCAGAGAATACGAGGTGCAGCCGAAAAGAAAAAGGAAAAAGAAGAAGAAAAACGACCCCTCAGGTGACTGATTGCCACTCGGAGAAAATACCACAAACCTTCTGTTATGTCCCCTTAGTAAATGTTCCATAATGTGCTGCCTCGCATCTCCACACCCTATAAATCCAGGAGATGAATATTTAGGTGTATGAGCCTCAGTGGTCACATGCCTGATGAAGGGGACCTGTGAGGCTCCGAAACTTCGCTTTCGTAGCTATGATGTGATGGCTGAATAAAGCTTTGGGCCTGTTCTGGAGGTCCTTGATGTGCTGGTGATGTACTTCTCACTTTGCATGTCTTCGGTTTCCTGCCGGTGGTCACTGCAACACCCACTTGCTTTTACAGCCACCTTCAGGAACGTGGTGCGTTGGGAATATTGTGCTTGAGCTCCAGTAGTGTCTTTGCTGTCTAGAAGGGCTGGAGACCTCATTTTTCTCTACCGCCATCTAGTGATAGAGAAATAAGCTGTAATACTTACCTTAACCCTCCTATTGATGCATTGGACTCTTGCCATCTCCACATACACTGCAGGACTGCTGGTCCTGAATTGTATGTGACATCAGAGTGCAACCAACAGATTTTTTCTGTTGCCTGGAGTGGTGCTTTAAATAATTCAACTAGGTCTTGTCCATCTCCCAGCCTATGACTGGTCAGTGAAAAGAGAAGCAGCAGACTGATGAGCTCATCTCTGTCGCTCTGCCCTCTCTCTGTCATGTTTCTTGTTGACACATGAGCACTGCCGCACACCTAATTTGCTCTTTGTGCCACTCATTCCTCTTCCAGTCTGAACTTTGCTGTACAGGGACTTGCAAGAGGCTGATACCAGGTCAATGTAGGGTACTTACACAGCTTGTATTTTAACAAGTATATGTAATGATATATTAATAAATGCAGAGCTGCATAAAAATGTGTATATTTCTACCGGGGGTTCAATTAGCAGCAAATATATAGATGTGTATTGTATCACGTTCTCTGCAATTGATAACTAGATCTATAATTGCCTTTCTGTTGTCAGTGAGTTTTCACAGTGTTACAATATGTAGAGTTTAATGGAACAGAACTAAAATTCCCCCTTGTTATAGCCAAAAGCAAAAAAGATGAAATGGGTAGTAATAAGGGCCATAAAAATATTCACATGAATCAAACAGTATATATGTGTGTGTGTGTGTGTGTGTATATATATATATATATATATATATATATATATATATATGTATATATATATGTATATGTGTGTGTGTATATATGTATATATATAATTTTTTTTTTTTTTTTTTTGCAAAAAAGTTTTTTTCTTTCCAATAATTTTTATTGAAACTTCAGCAAAGGTAAAAAAAACAACCGACACATAGACAACAAATACTACACATAGTTTGCACACCGCAGTACAACATTTCTTAACAAGATGACATGGCATTTATTCCGTAAGAACTACTTCACACAGCCCCCAGCTAGCTACCTCCAGCCCGTGTTACTTCTTCAGGGTGCAGTTTAGAAGTTTACTCATAAATGACATTGCATTACTACACATGGCTGAATGGGTCTTAAAAAAAGAGGGGGTGAGGGGGGGGGGTGTTTGGGAAGAGAGAATGCATAAAGAAAGCCATTGTTTTCCATGTGCCATGTTAACACCACAACACTGGTATCATTGTGTGTCATTTCTATGCAGAAAAAAAAAACTTGCTTGATATCATTTTGTGGTGTGTACAAGCCATATAGAAAACAACCGTTTTTTTTTTCTTTGTGGTCTTGCAGATAATTCATGTTGCAAATTTCTGTGCAGAAAAAAAATTCACATGACTGCAATGTTCTGGTGTGAACAGGGCACATAGAAAACAATGGCTTTCTTTGTGTCCTTGCAGAGGCCTACATAATAATAAATACACATGTCTTTGCACATGGTGTGAATAAGACCAAAATATTCTATGCAAGACAAATCTGTAAAAAAAAAATTCCATCATTGTGTTTGTTTGTTTTTTGCATGCATGATGTGAACAAGGCCAACATAGCATGTTAATTGTAGTATACAAAATCTATGTAATGGTGCTAACATATAATGTGCTTTCTCCCATAGAGTCTGCGGCTGCTCAGGATGGGGGTGGATTAGGGTCTATATCTCAGGAGCAAACTGAAAATTCCACTGATAATTACGAAGAGTTGACCAGTCAGGAGCCACTACGATCGGCATTGGAAGGTAAGAACATAAAACTTCCTAATGAGACCCGAAAATTAAAAGATCAGTACATGTTGGTCATACATGCAGGCGGAGCCCCAAACAGCTGTGCCAGTTTCAAATATAACATTTTTTGTGGGGGTGAAGAACCACTGCATGCTGTCGGCAGTGGGGGGGGGGGGGGGGTGCTTGTGCTTGGCACAATGGTACATGTTACACTCCAATATGAGTGTAACATAATATAGTTGTCAAACTTGATGGCACCACACCACATGACACTGTGTCCTCCTGTTTTGTAGTGACATACAGTAAAACATGCATTACTGCACTGGTGTGAGTAGGTCTGAAAGCGGAATTCCGGGAATTTAGTTCTTTCTGTAAAAATAATGGAACACTATGAGTTTAGTCCAGCAAGGTGCATGACACCTGGGCTTAGCTCTATTATTTATATCAGTATTAGTACCGAAAGACAGCTACTGCGGATACTCCGGAGTTCTTTTATTTATTTATTTTTCTTGCGCCAATCAACAAAAAAAAGACCCACAATTTTGACAAAAGAAAACGATCACAGACATGTGTACACTGAAAGAAAATGTAGATAGTAGTTAAAACTACATACTTTACATATTCTAGTAAAATACATATTACTCTAGTATTCTACTATACTCACAGGGGCCTTTCAGGATGAATTGGCAAAGTCTTTGTATGAATGTGTCAGTCAATGTCCGTCCTCCTAGAGGGTTTGTGTACAGGAGATTTGTATTTCTTTATCCAAGGCCGCATTTCCAACTTACTTTTAAGAATCAGTTTCTTAGAATACTTTCAGAAAGATCATGTACAGATGTGCGCAGGTGATCACGGACATGTGTGTGCAGATGATCATTGGGACTTATGATTTTACTGTTACATATGTGGGGGACAGGTGTTTTTACTGTGTGGGACGTGTTTTGGGGACGTGTGTTAACTTTGTGTGTTTACATTGTGTGGTGAGACTAGGTTGGTGATCGGTGAGTAAAAAGCTGTAAAAAAACAGCACATACTCACTGATCACCAGCCGGCTGCAGAGATCCACTCTCCTCTCCTCACCGACGACTTCTGTGTGAGGAGAGGAGAGCCGATCGCCTAGCCACCAGCTCTGTAATTACATCACATGACGGCTGTGATTGGACATGACCATCATGGGATCAGGAGGGCCAATCACAGAGCCCTCCTGCCGATCTGAGATGCGCCGTGTCCGAGTGATATGAGCGCATCGGGATCACGCCGATGCGCGGGATCCCTCTCCTTCTGTAGGACGTTCCTGAACATCCACTCAGGAGAGAATGTCCACCCGGGCCGTATATATACAGTGGCCGGGTGGGAAGTAGTTAAAAAGGACTTTGCATTCTCATTACAGCAGCCTTTAAAGCTGGCAATAGCCGAGTCTAATTGGTTTCTATATGCATGCTGTTGTGTTTACACAAGGTGATGAGCTGAGCAGGGTGCGGAATGCCTTGTTCACCTGCTGCAAGACGGGAGATTCTGAGACCGCTAAACGGATCCTGCAGGATCTCACCCCTGACTTTTCCTCTTCCTCGCCCCCTCTGACCAGATCTCCAGCCTGTGAGGTGGTGAGCAGACTGGTGAACGAGCGTCTTCCATTGGAGCAGCGCACACTCCTACACGTAGCTGGGGCAGCAGGACACGGAGAAGTGGCTTGTCTGCTTATGAATGCTGGCTGGGACCCGGCCCTCAGGTAACATCTCATGGCCACCCTCAGAATTATTTATTAAATCTGTTTGGTGCATTTAGTAAACTAGTGCAAAAGTAGAAACCTATAAAAAAATAAAAATTCCCATCTTATACTTGTTTACCTTTTAAAGTGGACCTTTCCGTTAAATTCACATCAGTATGCATCTCTGTATGCTGATGGGAAATCATCTAACACTCATTATTTAAAGCTCAGGGCAGATAAAAAAAAAAATCCTTCCTGGCTGTGAGGCTGTGCTTGATTTGTCTAAAGCTGGCCATAGAATGTTCAAATCTTGGCTAGTTCAGCAGAGACTGGCCCAAATTCAAACCATGTATGGGCAGGCAGATTGTATGAAAGCTGATCGATCCATTGACTTGGGTACAACCATCCTGTCAGATTTTTCATGCGATTATTGCCAGCGACTATATAGCCACTAGCAATAATCGCTGTGTGCCCCCCCCCCCCCCCCCCCCCCTGCTGGGAGAACACAATAGCTCAGTGGGAGGAATTCCCCCATCAACACTGACTGTTTGTTTTTTTTGTTTTTTTGTTTTGTTTTTTTCTGTGGCATCTTTCGCCGGGGGCAAAAACTGTTTTTCTTTCCTGATCCTCTGCTCCCCCAAAGTCCCAACTGTCCCCCACTAACCGAATGTCAGATGACATCGGCCGACTCAATCCAAAACTGTCTGACATTTGGTCCGTGTGCATGGCAGGCAGTCCGACAGAAGCTGGCCATTCGCCGACCTATGTCAAATGTGCATGCTGGAAAAGCAGCAGCTGACTGGAGTGTTCTGGCGGGGGGCGTCCCCTGTCACAACACAATAGAACAGCAGGGGAGAGTGTTGTACTAACATCAGATTATTAGTACAGTGACTCAGACCAGAGCTGTCAGATGTTTTTCGTTCAACCCACTGTTTATTGGAGTCATGATAGGCCTTTTTCAGAAATGGCTTATAGGCAGACATAGGAGATAGTTGGACAGATTGGGGTAAGGAGTTCCAGAGGATTCAAGGGGCTCTGGGAGGAGTCCCAGAGGTAAGCATGAGAGAAGGTGAAAGGGAGCTAAAGAGCAGAAGGTCTTTGGAGGAGCAGAGAGGACAGTTTGGTTGGTATTTTGAGACTAAGTTAGGCTGCTTTCACACTGGGGCGGTATTCAGGCGTTACAGCGCTAAAAATAGCGCCTGTGTAACGCCTGAAAAAAACCGGCCCCTTTAACTCCAGTGTGAAAGCCGGAGGGCTTTCACACTGGAGCGATGCACTGGCAGGACGGTGAAAAAAGTCCTGCTAGCCGCATCTTTGCAGCGGTGAAGGAGCGGTGTATTCACCGCTCCTATACCGCTCCTACCCATTGAAATCAATGGGACACCGCGGCAATACCGCCGGCAAAGCGCCGCTACAGCGCCGCTTTGCGGGCGGGTTTAACCCCTTTTCGGCCGCTAGCGGGGGTTAAAACACCCCGCTAGCGCCCGCACACCGCCGCTAGAACGACGGTAAAGCGCCGCTAAAAATAGCGGCGCTTTACCGCCGACGCTGCTCCCGCCCCAGTGTGAAAGCAGCCTTAGTGATGTAGCTCAGGGCAGAGTTGTGGAAGTCTTTGTGGGTTTCTGTTAACTTACAAAGGATTATAATGACTATTTTCAGCATTGCAATAATTTTGTCTGTCGTATTTTTATTGCCAGTGATCTATTTGTAATTGTTTCTTCTAGGGACTCTGCCGCACAGACGCCATATTCCTTGTGTGCTGATAAACGCACCAGGAACGCCTTCCGCAAATATCGGGAGGATAACCCAGACAAATACAACTACAGCAAATCTCAGGTGTGTGTCAGAGTATTTGTAAAGTGTTTCCCTGTCTTCTCAGCGTGATTGGGGGGGGGTCACAGCTGGGAAATTGAAATAAATTTTTTTAGATATAAGTTTTTATTTATTTATTTTGCCTCCAAGTGTCTTTGCTGCTCTGTCAGGTTTTTTTTTTTTTTTTTTTTTTTTATCAAGTATAAACTTTATTGAGCATAATATTCAATACGGAGCTTACATATATTAAACAGGGTGCAACAGGCACCTAACAACGGAGAAAAAAGTCTGACATCTCACATCTACAGCTGAGATGGTCCCAGTCATTGTCATTTGCTTCTAACCATAGCATTTCAGGTTCATAACAGGTGTAGGTAATAGTTGGGTTTGGGAACTCACCGCGCCAACATGGCGGAGAACAGAGGCAGCATCATGTAGTGTAGTTGGTGTATCCTACTGTCCGAGGGAGAGTGGAAGGTCAGGGACATAAAGTGTGGCCTATGCCCAGTTTCCAGAAGGGGGACTCCTCCTAGTCTACACAGGTAGAGGAATCGTCTACATATCTGTCACAGATTTTATTGTACTTGCCTGGGCATCCTCGGTGGAGGTATAAGACTTTTTTATATGGGAGGTTGATGCTCACTGCCCTTTTCCATTGCTGGATAGTAGGGGAGGCAGCTCTGAGCCACAGTTGGGCTATCTGCATACGAACTGTGAAAAGGGTTTCCTGTAAAAAAAAAAGGTGGTTAAGTATTTCTCTTCCTCCTGGAATGGGGAGGAGGCCAAGTATATACTGGCGTGGGCAGAGTGACAGGGGGGAACCCTTGCGGTCGTGTAGGAATTTTTTTGATTTGTGTCCAGTATTGCTGAAGGGGTGGGCAGGACCATATTAGGGGGTAGAAAGTGCTGTCAGGATTGCCACACCTGGGGCAGGCTGAGCCGGCATTCAGCTTATATTTTGAGAGGCGTGAAGGGGTGATGCATGATCTGTGAAGGATGTAGAGGTGCGTGAGCCAGTCTGATAGTTTAGTGGACACTTTTTTACCGGACTCTAGTATTTCCCCCCATTCATCATCTTCCAGTTCTCCCAGGTCGGGGGAAATTGAAAGGAATTGAGTTTCTTGGGATCCCTTCCCAGGACCATGTCTGCCAGGGTTACTGTCTCCAGCCTGGGAATAAAGGCACTGAACTGAGATTGGAGGGAATGTCGTACCTGAAGGTGTAACGTAAAAGCATATGATTGAGGAGGGCGAACTCTTTGAGGGCTTGAAATGATCTCATCGTGCTAGCTGATATGACCTGGGAAAGGTATATGATGCTTTTGGCAATCCATGTGTTGTGGTCAGGGATAGTCATCAGTTCAGGTAGTTGGGGGTTGTCCCAGAGTGGTGTGTGAGCATGTGGGGGGGGGGGGGGGGGGAGCTTCAGTAGTGTCCAGCACCAGTTGCCAGATTTTGCAGTGATGGGTCAACATATGTCGTCTGTCACCTAGGCGGGGGAGACCCTGATGATTACAAAAAAGTATCTGGAAAGGGTGACCACCACAGGTAGCTTCATTCAACTGAATCGAAAGCCTTAGCAGCAACTAGACCAACCACCACCCGGGAGCAACGTTGTCATGAGTGGCTTGGAGATTCATGAAGAGTCTCCGGAGGTTGAATGCAGTATTGTTATTCAGCATGAATCCAGTTTGGTCGGCTTGTATGAGTATCACTTTATTGAGTCTTAGGACGAGGATCTTTGCCAGGATTTTGACATCTAATTGTAAGAGAGAAATGGGGCGGTACGATGGGTGGGTCTGTTAGTCTAGAGTGTAAGCGTAACTGGACAGAGTTGGAGGTCAATGGGTCTGCCAAGAAAACCTGCTCAAGAGAGCTTAGTTTTTCCTCTGCTTGATGTAGGATAAGCTTAGAGGAGGCCTTGTGTCTATTTCTGCATATGGAAAGTATCATGAGGACATGCAGTTTGAATGCCTCCCACACTATCCCCACTGAAGCTGACCCCGCATTGGATTGGAAATAATGGGTCCATTCTCGTTGGATACTCTCCAAGTCCGTGAGGACGTTGAGCCAAAACAGGTTCAGCCTCCAGATGCGGATCGAAGGAGTGGAGGGCAGGTGTAGGGTAGCCCAGTATGTTGAGTGGTCTGAGAGGATCCTGACACCGAATCCCACATCAAGGAGGTCCAGGATCAGAGTGGGGGGACAGCATAATTATATCTATGTGAGACATTGCGGCTTGTGAGGGAGGGAAGCAGGAATAGGCGGTAGTGTTAGGGTACTTATGCCTCTGTCATGGCGAATTCCAGAAGGACCCTGCCAAACCTAGTAGAAGTGGGTTGGGTTGATGTTGGGGTGGGCGAATGGAGCCTGTCAAGGAGAGGGTTGATGACCATGTTAAAGTCCCCTAACCATATGGCGGGCACTTTGGGGTGCTGGGTCATGAATGTCACTCCCTCCCTCAGAGCTGTAAACTGAAATGGTGGGGGGATGTAAAATGCTAAGAGCAGAACCTCAAATCCACCAAAGGTGGCGTGAAGGAAGAGGAACCAGCCCTGTTGATCCAACTGTAGGCTATGGAGTTTGAACTGTACCAACTTGGCAATGAGGATAGCAACACCTCTAGAGGCATTGGTGTAGGGGGCCTGGTAAACCGACCCCACCCAAGGCTTCTTGAGTGCCATCTGCATTTGACCCTTATGAGTCTCTACTAGAACAGAAACATCTGCACGCATGGCTTTGAGGTGGGAGAGGACAGCCAATCGCTTAAGTTTGGCTCTCAGTCCCTGCACATTCCACGTTACTATCTTAAGGGACGCCATAGTCATGATAGTACTGACTGGGAATACAGTCGGATCAACAAGGGGCGGCCTGTGTCCACTCCCACACATAATATAATTTCTGTATACAGTATCATATTGTGGAATAAGGGTCCCGGTGTTTGGTATATGATGGCGCTCTGCGAGTGGGACATAAAGGGCAGCATAGAAGTCACGACAAGCCAGCAGGGCATCGTGATGGTGAGGAGGCGACCAGGGGAAAACAGCAGCAGATAATCAGACTTGTATAGCAGTGTAAGACATGTCAGATAATACAATGAGCAAGTAAACAGTAACATCAAAAAAATAACTTTGCAGCTCTGGACCAGCGTGGCAGTTCAAACTTGTGACAGCTCTCCACTGCTATGGGGGTTGCTGCTGGCCAGCGAAACAAAACTTGATGTAGCAGTGATTTGCATCTGCGTTGATGAGAGTGGGGGGAAAGTGCATGGGGAATGGAGGTCCAGATGCATTCTCGCCTGTCCCTGGGGGCGAACAAAAGTTCGGAAATGCACAACGGTGCTATGTGGGATAGCATATGGATCAGGGATATGCAATTAGCGGACCTCCAGATGTTGCAAAACTACAAGTCCCCCATAATGCTCTGCCTCTGGGTGTCATGCTTGTGGCTGTCAAAGTCTTGCTATGCCTCGTGGGACTTGTAGTTCTGCAACAGCTGGAGATCTGCTAATTGCATATCCCTGATATAGATGCTAAGGGGGTGCAGGTACATTGTTCGAGAGTGGCTGCATGGATGCGTTTGGGGGACAGTGCCTATCAGGGGGACTGGGGTGAAGATGGTGGTGTCCTGTAATGGTGGGATGTCATCTTCTACTTGCCCGACCCTGCACTCCGTTTCGGTCACCCTCTCCCTCAGCTTATGGATGTCCTGACGGATGAGGGAAATGTCCACTTTGACCTCCTCTATTTTGGACGTGAGGGTCGTCTGGCATAAGGAGAAGGCATTGAGGATGCGGTAGTGTCTCCGAAGGGTGGACCTTCCTCCCCCGAGGCAGGCGCGGCACCATCTTCCTCCGCTGTGTCTCGTTTGTCATTTCGGTATTGATTAAGTTTCGCCAAAGCTCATGGTTATCTTTTTATGTTAGGTCTGGTATGGATTTTGAGGGGAACCCCCATGCCCAAATTTTGTACAGTAGTGGCATGGGGTCCCCCTAAAATCCATGCCAGACCCTTGTCCGAGCATGCAGCCTAGCAGGCCAAAAAGGGGGGGGGGTGAGCAAGCGGGCCCCCCCTCCTGAACCCTACCAGGCCACATGCCCTCAACATGGGGTGGAAGGGGTGTGCTTGGAGCAATGGCCTCTTTCCCATAACCCTGGCCAGTGGTTGGGGGGGTCTGCAGGCAGGGGGCTTATCAGAATCTGGGGCCCGCAGAGCAGATCCTGCCCCCCCCCAAAACACGTGAATGAGTATGAGGTAGTACCTCTACTCTACCCATTTACTAAAAAAGTGAGTCAAGACCCAAACAAGTTTTTGACAATTCCTTTATTAAAAATTGAAAACAATATCCCAGGTGTACATCCATCAACCATGATGCCCACTGCCACCGCCAGACCCGGAAAAATAAATAAATAAGGGTCTGGTATAGATTTGGGGGGGGGGCAACGCCATTTTTTTCCCGGGCCCCTTAACCAGCCAATGTTAAAGATACCTGTGGCCGCCAGCTCCTAAAATTTGCATCTGTACAGCTGCATAGGAAATTCGCAGTGAAAACAGAGGGGAAATTCCCACTGGACATACCGTATGTGAAGGTAGCCTTAGAGTAGGGAATGGTAAAGACTCTGTCCAGTTGGGGAGATTTTTCCTTTACTTCCTGTCCCAGAAGCACAATGAGATCTAAGAGGCGATATCACCAAAGTATGCATTAGATCATTTCTCTTCACCTCCTGTTCTTGTGACAACTCACACGTTTCAGATTTTTCATCACTTCACCAGGACCAATCATCGAGAGGGTGACACTACTTAGTTGGTACACACACTGCAATAAAAAGGGTCTATCCTTCTGTATTCTATAACAATATTCTACAAAAAAAAGCGTTGGCTTTACATACGCTTTAATGACCCAGCTGGTCTCCTTACCCCCATCATTTTCGGTAGCAGGGCAGAAGGGTTTTTTCCCTCCAGTTTATTTTGACTCTTTTAGCCCTTCAATAATACGTGTCCTTGAACATTTTTTTTTTTTTTGGTGGACTCAGATCCCAGGACCCATATCAGAGGAGGCGGAGGCTCGCCGGGCTGAAAAGAAGAAAGCTCAGAAATCCCAGAGAAAGCAGAAGGAGAAGGAGGAGAAGGAAGAGAGGCTGAGGAGGGAGGCCGAGGAGGCTGAGAAGAAAAGATTTGCAGCAATGAGTGACCGGGAGAAGGTGAGACCTTTCAGAGTTGATTTTCACTGATTCTTTTTCATCGTTCCATCTTAAAGGGTCATACACACGATCAGATTTCCGTCAGACAAATCCGTGAAATTTTGTGCAAAGGGCGTTGGCCGTGAACTTGTTCTGCATACAGACGGCAGAACTTTTTCAGCCAACATTCACAAAACGACATGGTTTTTCTGCTCTTTAGCACCACCCTTTGGGAAACTTCCGTTTAATGTTGTCTTATGGTTAGCATTACTTCTGAGCATGCATGTTTGTACCTTGGATTTTATTCCGATGGACTTGTGTACACACAATGGGATAATCCAATGGCACACATTTGTTGGAAAATTTGAGAACATGACCATCTGACATTTGTTGTCGGAAACTCCGACAACAATTGTCTGATGGAGCATAGAAACAGTCGGATTATCCGACAAACTAATACAAAGGAAAAACACCGTGCTAATTAAATAGTTAATTCGCAAAACAGCGAAACTGCAATATTCCTGTGACACACAGCCAAGCTGCTAGCACACAAACAAACCAAGTTTAAACTAAAATGTATAAATAAGTGCAGCGCTTAAAGACACCTATATCAAATAAGTTAAAGTATGCATTTAAAAGTGAAAAAACAAATGATATTGACAGAAAAGTCCACTAAAATCCAAAAGAGGTATAGACAGTCTCAGTCAATCTCCATGGACCTCAAAGTGGTATGTCTGGGACTTCTGAAGTTGTCAGATGGCATTCATAGAAGAATAACTCGCAACCTTCTCAGACCTCAGAACCTCTTGAGAACAGATAGTAAGAAGATTAAAGAAGGTAGGTACTCTTACCAGATGAGTTGAACACATCCACCTTATAGTAGTGTGTCATACAAGCTTATGGGGGGGGGGGGGGCTCCAACAGCACACCCTGATGCAACCAGCCGGATGGTGTTTCACCTCGGAATTCCTTGAAGTCTCCAGTTGGAAGAGGTAGATGAAGTTTCTGAGCCGTGGATCACTATAAGACTTGGCACCAGAAATCTCATAAGGATTCACCATAGGGGGGACAAAGCATAAAAAACGCCTCGCAGGGTGAAATACAACCAATGATGTTTTTTTGAAAATATTTAAATTAAACTAGAACTAATAGTACATAAAAATCACGTGATACATAAGAAATTAGCAATATGGGGAGCAGAAAAATGCAGGCCCTATGCGTTTCGACTTCTAAGTCGTCTACAGGGGCATCTTGTTTTTATGTATCACGTGATTTTTATGGACTATTAGTTCTATTTTAATTTGAATATTTTCAATAAACCATCATTATTTGTATTTCACCATGTGAGGCGTTTTTTATGCTTTGTCCCCCCTATGGGGAATCCTTATGAGATTTCTGGTGCCAAGTCTTATAGCGATCCACGGCTCGGAAACTTCATCTACCTCTTCCAACTGGAGACTACAAGGAATTCCGAGGTGAAACGCCATCCGGCTGGTTGCATCAGGGTGTGCTGTTGGAGCCCCCCATAAGCTCGTATGACACACTACTATAAGGTGGATGTGTCCAACTCATCTGGTTAGAGTACCTACCTTCTTTAATCTTCTTACAATCTGTTCTCAAGAGGTTCTGAGGTCTGAGAAGGTTGCGAGTTATTTTTCTATGAATGCCATCTGACAACTTCAGAAGTCCCAGACATACCACTTTGAGGTCCATGGAGATTGACTTTGAGACTGTCTATACCTCTTTTGGATTTTAGTGGACTTTTCTGTCAATATCATTTGTTTTTTCACTTTAAATGCATACTTTCACTTATTTGATATAGGTGTCTTTAAGCGCTGCACTTACTTATACATTTTGGATTATCCGACAAAAACCCTGCCATCACACAATTTATTGTCGGAAAATCCGATCGTGTGTGAATGAATGAATGAAATACTTGTATAGCGCACAATGCGAACTGAATCGCCTCTAGGCGCTGTGGCGAGCTTTGATCATCTGCTAAAAGAGGAAGGTCTTGAGTTTTTTCCTAAAAGCCAGGTGATTTTCTTCCTGGCGGATGTTGATTGGTAGAGCATTCCATAGCCGAGGCCCTTGGACAGCGAATCTCCGATCACCCTTGGATTTATACCGGGCTTTGGGCACGAGGAGGAGGTTTTTGTTGGCTGATCGAAGACTGTGGTTTGGTGTGTAATGATTGAATGTATGTGTGTACAGGGCCTTTAGAATAGGGTAAGCATTTTGAACATCAAAACTGTTTTGATGTTTTGCAATGGAATCCTTTGTCTGTGCTGTTTTAAAGTGATTGTAAAGGCTGAAGGTTTTTTACCTTCATGCATTTTATGCTTGAAGGTAAAAACCTTCAGTATGCTGTTCAGCACTCCCCCCATACTTGCCCGATCCTGATCCAGTGATGTGCAGGAGAGCAACTGCTGTCTGGGGGGGGTCTGCCTCCTCATAGGCTGGAACACAACAGCAGGAGCCATTGGCTCCCATGGTTGTTAGTCACAGCCAGAGAGAAGGAAGCAAAAGGCAGAGCTGAGTCCGGTTCTGTGTGTCCTATGGCTGCTCAGAGTGGGGCTTGGGAGTAAGCAATCAAGTGGCTTGCTCTGGGGGCACTGTTCAAAGAGGAGGAGCCAGGAGCATTGGCAGGGGACCCGTGAGGAGGAGCTTCTGGGCAAAATCATTACGCAGTGCAGGTAAGTATAACATGTTTGTTATTTAAAAAAATTTATAAAAATCCTGCCTTTTTAATATCACTTTTACATCACACCAAATGGTGGAAGAGTCTAAGTTGCTTAAATTATTTATAATATGATACCATTAAACAGCCAAAGGAGGTCATAATTGTAGATGTGTTTATTTTTTTTAATGCATTCCCTGCATTAACCCTTTCATGACTAAGCCTATTTTTGGCATTTGGTGTTTACAAGTTAAAATCCATGTTTTTTGCTAGAAAATTACTTGGAACCCCCAAACATTATATATATTTTTTTAGCAGAGACTCTAGAGAATAAAACAGCGATTGTTGCAATATTTTACATGGTATTTGCGCAGCGGTGTTTTAAACGCAACTTTTTGGGAAAAGGGACACTCATGAATTTAAAGAAAACGAAACAGTAAAATTAGCCAAATTTTTTTGCATAATGTGAAAGATAACGTTACGCCGAGTAAATAGATACCAAACATGTCACACTTTATAATTGCACGCACTCGAGGATTGACGACAAAGTACGGTACCTAAAAATCTCAATAGGCGACGCTTTAATTTTTTTTTACGGTTAGCGTTACAGAGGAGGTCTAGTGCTAGAATTATTGCTCTCGCTCTGACGATCGCGGCGATACCTCACATGTGCGATTTGAACACCGTTTACATATGCGAGCGCGACTTCCGTATGCGTTTTCTTTGCTTCGCGGGGATGGCGGGCGCTTTAAAAAAAATTATTTTATTTTTTATTTTATTCATTTGAAAATGAATAAATTGTTTTAAAAAATAAATAAAAATTTGATCACTTTTATTGCTGTCACAAGGAATGTAAACATCCCTTGTGACAGTAATAGGTGGTGACAGGTACTCTTTATGGAGGGATTGGGGGTCTACAAGACCCCCCACCCCTCCTTTACACTTTAAAGTATTCAGATCGCAGATGGTGATTCTGAATACCGTATATCTTTTTAAAACCGGCGCCATTGGCAGCCGAGTAAACGGGAAATTACGTCACTTCCGTGTTTACTATGAGGAGACTGGAACGCTTACGGCTTCGTTCCAGTTCCTCCCCAGCAGCCGGAGGCGTCGGATTGCGAATCGGGAGCACCGGTAACGGCGGCGGGAGGGGGGGACGTCTTTTAGCCGCTTCGGTTGTTATGGCTGGAAAGCCAATCGCCCGCTGTAAAAAAACGGTACCAGGATGATGCCTGCAGGTGCGGGCATCATCCCGGTATATCCCCCGGAAGACGAGTACGCACATCTGCGTACGCTCGGCGGGAATGGGGTTAAAGTGGTGTTGCACATAAAAAAAAAAAAAAAAATCATCAAAATTCCTAAAAAAAATAATTTTTTTTTTAAACTTACCTCTAAATGCCTGTTGCTAGGGGGTCCCTCGTAGTCTGCTTCCTTCAGTGCCTGGGCTGGTGACATCACTTCCCCTCTGTGCAGGAAGGGCTCAGCTCTGCCTCCTCCCTCCTGTCAGTCATCATGCGCAGAGGGTGCCCACAGTTAGAATGCCGGCGCCACCGAGCTGAGGGGGGAACTAGCGGGGCTTCGTTCCCCCGCATCGCTGGACCCTGGGACAGGAAAGTGTCTGATTTATTAAAAGACAGCAGCTGCGGGGGCGTGGCCTGGAGCGGCATGAGATAGGACGCATGTGAGCTGAGCTCCGCCGGCCGCATATCCTTAACATCTATCCTGAGACGCAGATTGCTTTTTTTTTCTCCGCTCTGATCGCTCCGCTGACCGGACTACCGCGGGGCACATGTCGCCGAAGAAGCGGAACAGCGCAGCGGCCGCCAGACTGTCACAATTCAGGCATGAAGGACCAGGCCCCGCAGACCAAGATGGCGCCGCCATACAGGGGGAGGAGGACACGCGGAGCGCAGACACGAACAGGCTCCTCGATGCCATTACGGCCTGCCAGGAAGCGGTAACGAACTGCCAGACTAACCTCACAGCCAGGATTGAGGAGGTAAAGGTAGATATATCGCTGGTTCGGCAAGACTTCCAGAAGCTTAGGGAGAGGGTCACTGAAGTTGAAACCCGCTTGAGTAATGTAGAAGACTCCCTCCCCCCCCTGCAGATCTCCTCAGAGGCCATGCAGCACCAAGTACATCAAATCCTTCAGAAGCAGGATGACATTGAGAACAGGATTCGCAGATGTAACCTGCGTTTCATAGGCCTACCTGAGGGGGTGGAGGGCAGAGACCCCCCAACTTATTTGGAAAAGTTACTTGTCGATACATATGGAAGGGACTCATTCTCCCCCATGTTCACGGTGGAACGCGCACACAGGCTGTCAGGCAAGCCTCCCCCCCCGGGGGTGCCTCCCCGCACTTTTATTGCTAAATTCCTAAATTTTAGGGATAGAGACACCATTCTTCGGCTCGGCAGGGAGAAGGGGAATATCCCTTTTGAAAACAAAACCGTAGCAGTTTTCCCTGATTTCTCCTCTGAAGTTCAGAAAAAACGCAAAAGTTTTATGGAAGTGAAAAGACGCCTGCGCATCAAGAATATAAAGTATGCCATGTTATTTCCTGCTCGTTTGCGTGTGGAAGGCGCGGACCGGGCCCACTTTTTTGAGGATCCTGAGACAGTGCTATCGTGGCTGGAGCGCCGGGATGCTGGCAGATGAGTATATGTGCACAGCTGAAAATGCACCCCCTTTTTTTTTTTTTTTCTCCCACCTACACACTTCTGACTGTATTTGTTTCCCTGGATTGGGGCCGTGTCTATCCACCTTCTTACTACCTATGCCATGGCCTGTCAGTTCTTTTTACTAGACACACTATTTCCAGACCTATAATGTTGTGATGCTGACTGTATCCGTTTTGTTTCATGCGACTTAACATTCTCATTGGCGCGCACGCATGGCTGGACCGGACGTGTTGTGATGGGGCCCCTGTCCGCCTAAACACACCTTTCACAGGATAATACTGCTGCCTAAGAGAATGGGGGCAGGGCCCCCCACCCCGTATGGGCTGGAACTCCTGACTTTGATCTGGTGTCCTATGCAGGATGGTATTGGGGCGGTTTTAGTTGCCTTGCCTGACGGCTTGGATGGAAGAAGACCCTGGCTTCCTGCGGAGCCCTGTGTTATCTCACTGTGTACTAAGGCTACCCTTATCAATGTCTGTGTTGAAACTTTAACTTTGGTTCTTTTACTACTTATTATAGAAATGTATTTTTCTGCGCCCTCCTGGCCGGCGGAGGGGACCAACTAACCAGCAAGCTCACTATGCTCTGTGAGCACAGTCCTATAGTGTCACATGATACAGCGAAGTTTCGCCCAAAGTTTTACTGTGCACCTCTCGGAGTGGAATGACCAGCATAACGCCCTGTTTTTCCCTTCTTTTGTTTCTATGGGTGATTCCCAGTTGCGGTGTTGTTCCTTTCCGAGTTGGACATTGTTTATGCCCTGTTGGCAGTTTGGGGTCAATGCCCGCACTAATTGGGGCCAGTGCAGGGCGGGGAGGGGGGATGTATGGTTTTTATGGGATAAACGAGTTTTTTTTGAGTTTTACTATGATTGTCTTCTATGGTACAATGTATGTCTGGCAGGGGGGGTGGGGCCCTCCTTTATTCCGGGGGGGCGGGTCTTGGTTGCTCTGTCCTTGTGGGTTGATCTGTCTCCTGGAGTCTCACCGTTGATTGATAAGCACCCATGGCCGCACTGAAATTTCTTACATGGAACGTGAGGGGATTGGGGGACCCTATTAAACGGTCAACTGTTTTCGGGCAGCTCAAAAAGATGAAAGCAGATGTGGTGGCCTTAGTGGAAACACATGCTGAGGGTTCTATGCTTAGGGCGTTCCGACGTCCTTGGATAGGCTGGGGATACCATTCTGTTCATACCACCCACTCCCGGGTTGTCTCCCTTCTGATAGCTAAACACACACACTTTGAGCTCCAGGATTCGGTCATTGACCCCTTGGGTAGATTTGTATTTCTTAAGGCAAAACTGCATGGGGATATGTTTCTTATAATGGCTTTTTATGTGCCCCCACCATTCCAGTTTGGTGTGCTGTCTGAGGGATTTAATTATATGGCTCTTCACCCCGCTGCCTCCGTGGTGTGGATGGGGAACTTTAATAATGTGTTAGACAGGTCCCTGGATAGGATGGCGGACCCCTCTCGAGGCACCCCGAGCCCCTCTCTGACCAGATTTGCCAGACTTCTCCGCGATTTCCACCTGATGGACTCGTGGCGAACTAAGCATCCAACACAACGCGTTTTCACATGTTTCTCTGCTACTCATCACTCTATGTCCCGTATAGACCTTATACTCTTCTCTACATCCCTCCTGTCTAGACTTGCTGACGTGGGCCTACACCCCAGATCGCTCTCTGACCACTGCCCCTACTGGGCGACGCTCTCCATACGGCATACCCACCCCCTGACGACTTGGCGCCTTAAGCCCTTCTGGCTAACTCTCCTTCCTGACGATGGGGACCTTGAATCGGGATGGCAGGCTTTTTTTGAGACTAATGAGGGCTCGGCCAGACCGTATGTAGTTTGGGAGGCTTTTAAACTTCATGCTAGAATGACCTTGCAGGCCCAAATTAACCGGGTAAAGCGATCTTCTGCTGCTAATGTAGCTGAGGCAACACATGCTCTTCAGACAATTGAACAGGATTTTATGCGTGACCCTTCGGCAGAAAAGGCAGATAGTCTTAGGCTATGCTCTAGAACACTTGACCTATTGCTCTATGAAAAATCTAAACAGAAGCAGTTCTTTCTCAGGCAGAGGTCGTTTGAGCATGGTGAGCGAGCGGGGAGGCTATTGGCTTATTTAGTTCATGGCGAGGAGAGACCTCCTGTGGTGATCTCCCTCCGCTCGCCACAGGGTGCACTTGAGACTGATCCTATACGGGTCACGCAGATGTTTCGCGACTTCTTTATCTCTCTGTACACCTCTACTGCCTTGGCCGATCCCTCCCTGATGGAATCTTTCTTGAATGGACTGCAGTTTCCCCAATTGACTGAGGAACAGGTCTCTGGGTTGGAGGCACCTCTGACTCGGGACGAAATAATTTCAGCTATTGCTACATTCCCGTCGTCCAAGGCCCCGGGCTCAGATGGCTTACCGATAGAATTTTACTCTACTTACATAGAATTACTGGCCCCTAAGCTGCTAGCAATCTATGAGTCCATATTTCAGCACGCCGAACTTCCAATGTCTATGACGGAGGCGACTATTGTGTTAATCCCTAAACCTGGAAAGGACCCGCACCTCCCGGAATCTTATCGCCCTATTTCCCTCTTGCAGGTAGATGTTAAGATACTTGCTAAGATTCTTGCCATCCGACTCAATAAAGTAATCCTCTCGCTGATCCATGCGGATCAAGCGGGATTCATGCCCAGTAGAAACACGTCGTTTAACCTCCGCAGACTGTTTATCAATCTCCAGACCCCCCATGACGATCCTGGTTCTAGGATAATAGTCGCCTTGGACACCGCCAAGGCTTTTGATTCTGTTGAGTGGGGATATCTATGGACTTGTTTGGCTCGGTACGGTATAGGGCCTAAATTTATTAGGTGGATCCAACTGCTTTATCAGAACCCGGTGGCAAAGGTCTTGGCGAATGGATGGCCCTCGGGGCAGTTTCCTCTGTCTAGAGGGACTAGACAGGGGTGCCCCCTGTCGCCCTTGCTATATGCTTTGGCGGCGGAGCCATTGGCTATCGCAATCCGTGACCACGTGGGCATAGTGGGTTTGTGTAGGGGTGGGATGGTGGAGAAGATCAGCACTTATGCTGATGATACCCTACTGTACCTGAACGACTCGACTCAATCACTCCCCCTTGCTTTGACACTGATAGAGGACTTTGGCAAGTTTTCGGGTCTTAAAATTAACTGGGACAAGTCACAGATTTTGCCCCTGGACAGTTTCCCGCCCCCCAGAGACAGAGCTCTGCTTCCTTTGCAGAGGGTGGACACGCTTAAGTATCTTGGCATTATGACTTCCAGATCCCCGTCAGATTATATTAAACTTAACATAACTCCTTTGCTTGACCTGATTAAACAAAAGACGCAGCTTTGGGCACGCCTTCCCTTGGGGGTCATGGGGCGTACAAATCTGATCAAGATGGTTCTCCTTCGTAAAATTTTGTACATGCTTTGGCACTCCCCCGTCTATCTGGCTCTTAAACATTTTAAGGTGATAGAGGCCCTCTTGAAACCCTTTGTGTGGGGTAACAGTAGGCACAAACTAGCATGGCAAAAGTTACACCTACCCACTGACCTAGCGGGACTGGCAATGCCGGACTTTAATATCTATTATATAGCTTCTCAGTTGTCGCAAATGTTCCATATAGATAAAACAGACAAAGACAGGTTTTTGCACTTCTTGTGCCCGTCATGGATCGGGCCTACCTCAGACCCGATGGTGGCGATTGTTGGGGGGCCGGGGGGGGGGGAGTCTGCCACATCTCTTCTTTACCATTACAGGAGGGTGTGGCGAATTGCCTCTCTGAAGTTGTGCCTTCCGTCCCTGCATGAATACACCCCCATATGGCATAATTGGTGCCTTCCAGAATTCAGACGGATAGTGGATAGTGGATTATGGTGCGGGAAGGGCATGTTTTACATGTCTCACATGCTTACTGATGGCAAGCTGAAACCCTTCTCTGCCCTACAGGCAGAATACGGGCTCCCGAATCACTTTTATTACAGATATTTGCAGATTCGACATGCCTACCATGCCCAATTCCCCATGGGTGACCCATCTGTACCCCCTAATCCATTGATGGTGGCAATTAAAAACCCAGACCCCAAAAAATTAATTTCACAATTTTACGCTATGTTATCACTCCCTTCCATGACTGTAGCTGCTTTCTCCCTTAAGAATCGGTGGGTGGGGGAGTTGGGGCCTATCACCGATGATGAATGGAGTGATGCGCTGGAAACCTGTAAATTAGTTTCGCCCAAACTTTCTGACAGGTTAACTCAAATTTTTATAACGCACAAAGCGTACCTCACGCCGCTTACGGTCTCCAGGTACAGGCGCGCGTGCCCTGGCACTTGCCCTATGTGTGCGTGTGCGTCTGGCACCTTTTTTCATCTTCTCTGGGAATGTCCTAAAATTCAAGCGTATTGGTCTCAGGTGGTGAGGTTTCTCCATGATACGATGGGCTCCCCAATTACATTTCAGCCGAAGCTGTGTCTCTTGGGTATTTTCCCAGACACGGCTGTGAACAAATACACTAAAATATTTTTACATGAAACCCTATTCTCTGCTAGGAAAATGATTGCTAGAGTTTGGATGAGATCTGACCCTCCCACGGTCTCCCAATGGATTGGGGACATCAATGGTGTCTTGCCTTTTAAGAAACTTATATACCTCCACAGGGGATGCCCTTCCAAATATGAGAAGATCTGGGACAGGTGGCTTAAAAACCCTGCAACATGCATAACTTAATCTGCCCCTTGCGGAGTACTGTTTGGTACTATTTGATGAGACTTAGCAGAAGCGTTGAGTATGGGCGGGTGGGGACGGGAAGGGGAAGGGGAGGGGTGGGTGGATTTCTGGAGGAGATGATCTGGATCCGGTAACCATTCCATACCATGTACTGACTTGACGATCTATGTGAAACGCGTATATACATTGTGTGTGATGAGTGTACCTGTGCACATTATATGATTCAATGTAGACCGCATTTGTTTTTCTGTATGTACCGTACCTCCTTTTTTTTCAATAAAAAGAACTCATGTTTATAAAAGACAGCAGCTGCAGTATTTGTAGCTGCTGACTTTTAATTTTTATTTTTTTTAAGGGGAACTCCTCTTTAAGGTAAAAATGTCCTGGTAATTATATCGCAGCCAGCTTGATATGGGGGCACTTGCAAAAGAGGAGCGGCCCCTTAGTGCCTCCTCTGGGGACCCCACCAGTGCGCCCGCTCCTCTTTTGCAAGTGCCCCCATATCAAGCTGGCTGCGATATAATTACCAGGACATTTTATATATAATTATTTTTTTTGTTTCGTAAAAATAATCTTACCTTTTTATAACCAATTTTAGTGGATTTTTTAACCAGGCTGAATTGTGTTAAATGCAGCTACTAATATTGGGGAAACATTCATGAATATCTTACAAGTTAAGAAATCGAAAATAAATCAGTCTGGTGATTCCTAGCCCTGATGAAGGGGGAAGCGTGTTGGCCCCCAAAACGCATTAGTGGCTTTGATTATATTGTGAATTGTTAATGACTTGAACTCTTGCATCATTTAGTTTGGTGCTTTTGGTTGTCTTTTTGAATCACATGACTATCTACTGAAGGGGATTCTTGCTTCGTTGAATGATTTGTTCTGTTCTATTGAAATAATATGTATTAAAGGTCCAGAACTTCTAGGATTTGTCTTTTTGGAGTTTTCAGTCTTTGACATCCTTCTGTTTTCTTTACAGAGAGCTCTGGCTGCAGAACGTAGATTGGCTGCTCAGCTCAGCCTGAGCAAAGAGACCGCTGGGGGTTATGGGAGGTAAGGATTGTTGACACCTAGCTGAGACTATAAGAGGAGGGGTTCTAGCTTGAGCCCGGGTTCACACTGTAGCGATGCGGGAACCAGCGTGATTCCAGCGCCGGTTCCCACATCACATCTCTCCCACAGGCAGTTCACACTGCCCTCTGCAAACTGCTGCGGGTGTCAATACATTGTAAATGACACCCCCTGATCGATTCACAGATCGCAGTGCGAACTGTGTATTCGGACAGACATCGGATTGCATGGATGAGAACACCCATGCCATCCGATTCCAGTGCAGGGGGAAATAAAGTCCCTGCACCTTCCTTCCTTCCTTCTTTTTTTTTTTCCTGCAAATCCAATGCAAGTTCAACCATAAAACTGTATGGCTCTCATCGCATAAACATTGCATGTAATTGGCACCTGCGTTGTGGCTGCAAATCACATGCGATGTCTGTGATCGCTATAGTGTGAACCTGTGCTGATTTGCGTATCATTTTATTGACGCATGCTATCATTTTTTTTTTTTTACTTTTTTCTATGTATTGTTTGTAATTATATGTACATGGAGGCAGCCATCTTTGCTCCTCCTTTACCCCTGGCTCTTTCCTGCTGTGTAGTGCTAGTTTCTCGTTACCGCTCATTGTCACAATACAAATCTATCAAGTCTGCTGACTCAGTGAATAACCCCCAGAGAGTCCTTTATTTTCAAAGATTGGGTGTGCAAAATCTGGTGCAGCTCTGCATAGAAACCAATCAGCTTCCAAGCTTTATTGTTAAAGCTTAAAGGGGTTGTAAAGGTTTGTTTTTTATTTTCTAAATGGGTTCCTTTAAGCTAGTGCATTGTTGGTTCACTTACCTTTTCCTTCTAAAATGTTTTTTTTTTCTTTTTTTTTTCTTTGTCTGAATTTCTCACTTCCTGTTCCTCCTCAGTAAGCTGTTCTGGCTGACTAAACACCGCTCGGATGATGGTGTGAAGTTTACTGAGGAGAAACAGAAAGTGAAAAATTCAGACAAAGAAACATTTAGAAGGGAAATTGAAGGAAAAGGTAAGTGAACCAACAATGCACTAGCTTAAAGGAACCTATTTAAAAAATAAAAAACAAAGCTTTACAACACCTTTAATTGAAGAAGCTGAAGTTAGAAGGTGATTGGCTACCATGCACATCTGCACCAGATTTTGCACTCTTCTTTTTGTGTGCTCCATTTTTAGTTGGGCTGCATTCACACTTCAGTGTTTGAATCTGCCTGCGATTTGAAAGCGTCGATGTGTGAATGGCAAATCGCGGGACTCGCATTTGAGATGGCATTAATTTGAATAACCCCCTCAAATCGCAGTGCGGGTCTGCCACGAGATAAATTGTGCTGCAATCATGGTGACCCGCATTGCGGGAAGCATGCCACCCCAAAAGTAGCACCTGAACTTTTTTTTTGGGAGACATGCTTCCTGCGATTGCAGCAAGATTTATCGCGCGACAGTCGTGGCAGACCCGCACCATGATATGAGTTGTCATTGAAATGAATGGCATCTCAAATGCGAGTCCCGCGATTTGTCATTCTGCCCATCATTCAAAATGCTGACATGTGAATGCAGCCTAAATCTCCATCATCGGTGCTTCTGATATCTTATGTCAACCATTCTGCAACAATTGTAGTTTTAGATTCTCCATCAGCAAGATCTCTCTCTGCCATAATTCTGATTTTGTTCCTGCACACCTGGGAGATTTGCGTGTTCTCTTCAACCTTTCTGTTCCTGCTCCTCCTGTTACATTCTCCATAATATATAAATATTAAAACTAAAGAACGAAATCCCACAGGGAGAGTAAGAGCCCCTCATAATGACCACAGTAAGTGTGCAGACCAGTGAACCCAACAATCCGTAGCTCCCCACCAAATTCTCGGAAAAATATAAGAAACTGTCCAGATGTTTAAACTCTTCAGCATCTGTCAAAAATTGAAACCTCATTATTTTGGTGGACCGATCCTCTTGTGTTAGAATACAGAAACCCAGAGGAGCGATTGCAGAAAAAGACGCAAATGGTCCATTCAGCCTGCTGCTTCTTTTTTTTCTTTTGCTGGGATAGACTAAAGCCCCACACACACTATCAAATTTTCTGCAGATTTTTTTTCTTCCTTCAGATTTACCAAAACCATGTAGTGCAAGGGCCTGCCTGATTGCATACACATTGAAACACTTAAGGTTTGACCTCATATTATATGGTTTTGGTAAATCTGAAGGAAAAAATCAGCAGAAGTGTGTATGGGGCTTTTGGTTATGTCAAACCTCTTTTATTGAAGCACATATGCTGCCTTATGGAAGGTCCTTATTCGTGGGGCCACATATATGTTTTTCCTGAAAGTGTGCTGCACAGACTGAGCTGTCACAGTTACGGAGTCTCCTACTAATGATCAGGAGCTGGGTGGGCCGTTCCTGATCACTGTGATTAGCTATCAGTGATCAGTCGCTGTATAACCTGCCCTGGTGTGTTGTGTTTTTTTTTTTTTTTCTTTATTATTATTTATTTTATTTTTCCTCCTGTTGAATGAAGAAAAAGATACATTGTATACTTACAATGTATCATATAATGTGCCTTTTATCTTTTTTCCCTTACTAGAGAAGAAAAATGTAAACAGATAAAGATAAAATAGCTAAATGAAGGTTTCATCTAGGTTAGTGTCAAAGGTCATACTCAAAACCAGGGTCAGTGTATTTTAGATGGGTTTAAAAAAAAAAAAAAAAAAAAAGCATTTTTTACTTTACTGTTGGTGTTCATATGTTTTACGTAGGATAATGCAGGTTTTTGTAGGATATTGTAGGTAGGGTGTTGATTCTGGGCCCTACTACAGGTAAAAACAACAAACCTGTGTTTTAAGGTTTGCTTTATTGTACCTTTTTGTCCTTTTTTTTTTTTTTCTTCAACAGAATATACTACCACTTTAATTGCTGAGTGAACACGGAAATGTGAAATCTTTATCTACAGTTCATAGTATTAACAGAATATGAATTTCATGAGTACCTTTTACCACTGTACTTGTCTCTGAGAATTCAGTTCTGCGATGTTCTATAATGGTTTTTATGGTATCACACTAGGATATACATTCTAGCTTCCAGCATGCACCTGACCTTTTGATTTATTTTTATTTTTTTCTTTGCAGGAGATGCTGGCTATGCGGAGAGTCTCTTTTAGGAAAAGTGCCTTTTGAATACCTCGATTTCTCCTTCTGTTCTACTCGCTGTTTACAGGAACATCGCCGGAGCCAGTCCAGCAAATCTCAGAAGTAACTACTCGTCATCTACCAAGGAGAGATGGTGTGTCCATGAACTGTGAGATACAACACAGGATCACTGCTGCAGCCAGTACTTACCTCATCCCTAAAGATGGATCTTGTTAGGACCATCAACAGAGGACCCAAAGTCTTTATACAGTTCATAATTTGTATATTGCCCAACAACTGTAGGAGATTTTAGTGCTCAGACCAATCAAAATAACTGCTTATGAATTTTATGAAGGAACTCTATTATGAGAAATCCTCTAGGCACGGCTTGTATTAAGAACACAGCAACTCTTTCCAATAGAAAAGAAAAACTCTTAATAAGGACCCTGTAAACATACATGTACATATACACATACATAGAAATTGGATCCCTGTGTGGTCACTCCTCCTCATGTCATTACTACTATGCTGAAGGAGTCTTCCATTCCTGGATTCAAATCACGGGGGCAGGTACAACAAGATTTTCTAAGTAAAAAAAAAAAAAAAAAAAAAAATCAATGAATAAGAATATTGGAAGTGCTGTCAGCTTAAGAAACAAAGATTTCCTTTTATATCAGACCTCTGGAGCACTCGAGGAACTTTGTGACCTTCCCGTGCTAATAGCGATGTCCTGAAAGTAAGAGTATGGGTGCACAGTGCCATGTGGGGGACCACAAGAGAAGTCCTGGCACTGCAGGGGTTCCAAATGCCTGGACTTTGAGACCGTTGAATTTCTACGTGTAGAATTTCTTGTTATCCATCACAATTTTAGCCAACAGCAGCTACTGAATAAATATTTATTACATATTTTGAGAGATTTTATTTTTTTTATCCTTTACTGAGCTATCGGATGATCCTACTAAAGCCACTTAGGGTGACATCCTTCTGTGGTTGTTACCTTGTGGGCAATATGGATTTCCACCAAAATATTATTTTGGAGGATTAGTTGAGCTTTGGCACGCTTTTTTTGTTAAATTAAACATGCTGTGAAAAACCGCCATCCCCCCCCATGCACCTACCTTTTTTTTTTTTATCACCACTAATGGAGCATAAAGTGGAATCCCTCTGAACGCTAGGCTAAGGACGGTCTACCCACCGCCCATATCTGAGACACCTACCCAAAGGTATGGGGCATTTTCTTGTCTTTTAGCAGCTCAACGAAGCACGGTGGACAAATGCAAGGGGAAGTATGTGCAGCTGAGGAACATTTTCAAAAAAAGAGAAAGAAAAAGAAAAATGCGATGCCTGTACAAAAAACAGCTCCCACTGCAAATTCTCGCCCTATCTCCACCATTGTACCCCACAGACTCGCCAATCTGGGATCTAGCACTGATTCTTTTCTAGGGCTAAATTATTCCAGCGCTTTAGGAACCCACCCCCTGGGGTTAAATGATCAAACACACCACAGGATCATGGAAGATCGCTGCAGGGATTGGTGCAGTGTCATTATGCAGTGCCATTTTCTGCAAAATGAATGTAATCTGCCTAAAATAACCTGTGATGTAGCCAGACAGAAGACACATGAAAGAATGATATACCAAAAAAAAAGAGGGAGCTCGAAATTGGTGGTGGGGGGACTGGGGGAACTGGAGTTGGGTTTTAAGTAAACCTGTTGCTGTACCATATATAGTTTTTATTTTTGCAATTACCGCACACACAAAAATAAGTTGGTTTTAAATTCAATAATAAGCATTAAATTTTAAATCAAACTAGTTTAAGGAACTGAATTTTTCTTTCTGTGTTCTTCCTTTCACAGCAGCACTTATAATGCACAAGGAAAGCCCTGAGAGGCTGGGTTCACATTGCAGCGGTGATGAGAATCGGATGTGATTCCCACCGCACTGCAGTGCAAATCACATCCGATCTCTGTGCGATGCGAGTTCAGCCATACAGATATTATGGCATCGCATTCCGGCCCAAACTCACACATGGCTCTTTTTTTGGTCCGCAGCAGAATCCGATCGCATGGGTGTTCACACCATGCGATCCGATTCCTGTCAGAGTTTGCAGATTGCACTGCGATATGCAAACTGATCTGGGGGTGTCATTAACGTTTCACTGACACTCCCAGCCGTTCGCCTAGGGCAGTGTGAACTGCCCCCGGGAGGCATGCGATGCGGGAAAACGCAGCGGATTCGCAGCGTTCCTGCATCGTTGCAATGTGAACCCAGCTGCAATGCACTTGTGCTGACTGAGGGGACGACAGAACAGAGTGATTACCTTATTAGAATGCTGCTGCTCCACACTGGGCAGATTCTTTGTTTTGTTTTTTAATGAGTGATCCTGACCAACTTATACTGGTGCTGCATTTGAGGTCCAGATTGAAGTCTATTTGGTCTGGGTACTGGGATTACTAAACTGACTGCACAGATTTACAAAATCCTGTGGCAGATAAATCGGTTGATTTGCCAGCTTGCCTTAAGTTTAGCTTTATTCTTTGGCTACAGCCATTAAATATTGGTATTGTACTTGCAGATCAACTTTTTTTTTTTTTAAATGTATTCTTTCCAACTCAGTACATATACATACAAGCTTGTCATATTTGATTTGTGCCGTGTGTGGATTTAGTGTTGTTGGTGTCCTATTTATTAGTTTGTCATTATCAGCCCTTTTCTTCTGCATAAAAATGTAAGCTTATTCAGACACCAGTTTGTGACACCCCCACAAAGGCAGAACATACAGACTCCATTCATAATGAATTGGGGGGGGGGGGGGGGGGGGAGAGAGAGAGAGAATCAAAACCAAGACCCCAGTGGATAACCAGCATGTTGCCATGTATATGTACTGCATAAATAATCTTGTGGAAGCCCCCCACCCTAACAATAGGCAGCTGGAATGTTAGTCTTATGGTGAACATATATGTACATTAAAAGCTGTTGCTCAATACAGCTGGGGATCACAAGATTTACAAGTTCTTTAAGGATACAATATCTGCCTTACACAGAGTCGTTTAGAATATAATTAATTTTATTATTTACATGATCATTGCCCGCCATTAGCAGAGATGGTTGTTGGCACTGTGCACCTCTGGGTCAAATCTGATCAACCTGTGGCCTTTAAACTCTTAGCAAACAAGTCCTAGCAATACCAAAGCTGCAGCCTGTTTGGACTTGTAGTCCTCTGGATCCCAGAGGACCACAGCTTGCCCATTTCTGGTTCTACCAGGCTTAACACTTTTTGATTATGAACCAGAAACTTTTTATATCTTATAACCGAATTGGCAGAACAGCATAGACCATCCCAGGATATTTCTTTCCCTGGCCACAGATCTTGGCTGTCCAACTATGAACAAAAACGCCTTGAAGCAAGGGTTCAGACTTTGATGTGACGTTATAATAAAATTATATTTTGTGCTGTTGAAGATTGACGATGAACCTCAGTAGATGGGAATGGCAGAATCTCATCTTCCTGGTAAAGTGCCGTTCAGGATGGGTCGGTCCAGAAAGATGGCCGTGGGCCAGTCTGGAGCATGTTCTAGTTCCAGTATGGTGATGCGATTCGGTTGCGACAGGCTCAGAATATTGCTGGGTACATACAGGGTAATCTGTGGCCCTCGAGCAGGCCAGTATCTCCCAATGTTGAAGCCGTTTATCCAAACCTGGCCCTGCAGGAAAAATAATAAGCCAATGAGAATACAACATACAAACAATAAGTGGATTTCTAGCATGGGCATAACAATAGATAACGGTACCATGATTGGCCTTGTAGTAAATTGGACATAGAAAACAAGCTTAAAGCGGGAGTCCACCGGGACTCCGCGTGTTTTTTTTTTTTTTAAAAGCCAGCAGCTACAAATACTGCAGCTGCTGACTTTTAAATAGTGACACTTACCTGTCCAGCGCGCCCGCGATGTCGGCACCCGAAGCCGATCGCTCGCTCGTCTGTCAGGTCCTGCCGCCGCCATCTTGGGTATGGGAATCAGGAAATGGAGCCTTTCGGCTTCATTTCCCGGTTCCCTACTGCGCATGCGCGAGCCGCGCGGCGCAATCAGGACGGTCCCCGCTGCCTCTGGGAGCTGTGTGTTTCCCAGCAGGCAGCGGGGCACTTGCTGAAGGGGGCGGGCGCTTGCGGAAAGGGGCGTAACGTACGCCCCTTTCCGCAGAGAGCTAGCCCGGAAGTGGGTGCAGTTACCTGGATTATCCAGGTAACTGCACCCCCCTCCCCCCTGAAAGGTGCCGATTGTGGCGCCGGAGGGGGGGGGGGGGGATTCCGATGAGCGGAGGTCCATTTTAGGGTGGACCTCCGCTTTAAACCCCTTAACTGCATAGTGCGTTAAGATGCATTGTAGTGCATCGCTTTACTAAAAGTGGTCCCCTTTTTTTGCGTTTTGGCACGTTTTGACAACCCAATCACATTAAAGCAAATCTTTCACTAAATTTCACATCAGAATGCAGCTCTGCCTAATTATGTGAAATCGCCCAACTGTCCTTTGTTTAACAAAATATTTTTTCTTTTTTTTTTTTTACCTTTTTGTGTGTTCCAAATTTCTGGCGTGCCCAGGGCCTCACAGATATCCCCGAGGATGCCTACAGCACCAGTACCTTCCATGGAGATCTCATTCCTAAACTGAGATCTTGCAAATCTTTAGGAACAAGACTCTTTTTGGAGTCTATTGCATGTGCAAGATGAACCACATCATGTGCTACATCTTTGGCATGTACCTACATCTAAACATCCCCGCACAACAAAAAAAAAAAAAGCTTGCACTGATTTCATCTATGCAGCTCGTCAAGATGTTGAAGTGCTTTACTGTGTATCGCTGTGAGCATCGGGTGTCGTTTGGAATGAATGGCACCACATCACACAAGCATGCATAATGTTCATTGACATAACATGCAAATTGCTGCAAAGCAACAGTGTGAATCTGCTCTGTTATGTCAGACTTGAAAAATATACAGGGCCATCATATGCATACTAATTCTCTGCTGAGGGTGAACTGTAAGTTGTACTTTTACTACATTTTTCGTTTTTTTTTTTTGCGCTATGCTCTATGTTTTGTCTTTGGATATGGAAAATTAATAGAATTTTCTATGCTGCACAGTTCTCTTTCCCTAAACCGCAGGAGTGATCTACAGTATATTTAGCAAAAAGATCATATTTCTGATCAGAGGCTGTTTTTTTTTTTTTCACCTTTGTCCATTTGGGAAGTTTTAGGAACGTGTCCCCCACTGCACTGATTTGAAACGTTCCGCTGTAGAAGGTCGGACCACTTCTGTTCTGCAAATTTGCATTCATCCAAATGTGATTATCTGAGACGTGCGGCCAGCCTGCTGCGATCGGGCCATCTATATCGAGCGAGTACACCACCCAATGTCTGAGGATGTCTCCCCCCAGAGTCAGGTTTCCCACCAAACCCTAGAACGAAAAAATAAAAAAAATAAAAATAAACGTTGATGCGCCATAAAAAATACATGGACTGCTATCCACACACGGCTATTAAAAAGGACAATAAATGTGCTTCCTTTTCAGTCGAGTGTTCAGGAAAGTGATGTCATTCTCTTTACCTTGAATTCATTCACATCTGCCCCAAAATTGATCCTCCCCATATTTTCCACCAGAACATCCAGCCACTCTCCTGCAATCCCCGTCACATTAACATCCCTGAGGCTGTCTCTCTCCAGTACACCACAGAATCGCTATGAAAAGAAAAGTGAATACAAGTTTACATGAGAAATCTGGGCAATAAAAAATAAACTATTTTCCATCTTGCTGGTGCAAATAAACAGGGTTATGTTCTCTTACTGCTTGCTCATTGGTCTACACAGCAAACCTTATGTATGGGGCAGTTGCATATCCCCTATTGGCTCTAATCCTCTACTAGGCACTAGCTAATCTAGTTTACATTAGTGACTAAAGACACTTCTTAGATCTGGTTTTTACTACTTAACTGACCGCTCCAATATCATGCAATCACAAACACAGGATACATAGTGCTCTCCGTTTTAAAATGTATTAAAATAACCCTGCTAAAAAGACACTTGCAGGTTAATTGAATAAAACTTGCATATATACAATTCAAATGCATCCAGTTGCTCACTACTGCGGCTGTGTGACATCACAGGCTCGGCCCCTCACCTACATTAGGAGGGGAGGAGCCAAGCCTGTGACATCACGGAGCCACGGTGGTGAGCGAGCGCACGCATTTAAATTGTATATATTTGAGTTATATTCCATTATCTTGTAAGTATCTATTTTAGCAGGGTTTTTTTTAATACATTTTAAAACGGAGAGCACTATGTAGCCTGTGTTTGTGATTGCGTGATGTTGGAGCGGTATCCCTAAAAGTGGAAGAGAGTTAAAGGAGCGGCGAACTGTGTAAGAGAGATCAATTCTTTACCCACTGGAATCACTCTGGAGGTTGTTGACGCTAGAGAGGGCTGACGTTGAACAGCTGATCGATTGTGGATGTGGGAGATCGTAGAAGAGGGGGAGTAAAGATTTATATCCGAGTCTGCCTGACTCATTGTTGATGTGAGCAGGTATAACTGGTGATGGTGTGCACAACCAAGCATTGTCTATAGAGCAGCACGATGGTGAATGATATCAACGGATGTTCACAGCAATCAAGAAGTCGCACACATCTATTCACTTCTGAACTTTATTTAATGGGGGATTGTGATGACCGTATTGTGTTATTGATGCACGTTTGCACATCTTATTGATACTAGATTTACTTTATCATGATAGTAGCGCTGCAGATATATACATTTACTTTTTTGTATAGTGGGGTGAATTCACTAATGCCGCGTACACACGATCGGATTTTTTGTGGGAAAAATCTTGGATGTTTTTTTTCCGACGGAATGCCGCTCAAGCTTGGTTTGCATACACACGGTCACACAAAAGTTCTCTGAACTTTCGACTGCCAAGAACACGGTGAAATGCAACACTAGAACGAGCCAAGAAAATGAAGTTCAATGCTTCCGAGCATAGGTAGGAATTTTGCACGTCGGAATTGCTACAGACGATCGGAATTTCTGATCAGAATAAACAAAACACCTATACTCACCTAGGTGAAAGCGGCATCAATCCAATGCTGTATCTTTCCCTCGTCAGCTCAAAGACTGAGAATGGGGTGATCATAGACCACTGATCACTCGGTTCTCAGGCTTCAGTGAGCAGAGAGTCGGGGACTAACTGCTCTGCCTCTCCAGAATTTAATGGAGCACTGGGCTGTGGAGGGGCCGGGAGAAGCTGCCTCAGGTTCTCAGGAGCTTGCTGGGAGAGCTACCAGTCCAGGCATCTGGGTGGATCCTTACCATATAGTCCGAACCTTTTCAGAGCTTGGACCGACTGTCATGTCAGTCAATAGCGGCCCTTATGTCGCCGTTAGCTGAAAAAGGGGTCACAGGAGTGCAGTTTCCCCAGAAGTACAGCCAACATAACTTTTGGCTATACTTCTCCTTTTTATTGCTAGTGATACTTCAATCAGGAGCGGAGGATGGATTGTTTGGCTTTGGCCAGTGGGAGTAGAAAATGCCCAAACATCAATGAGAGTAAACAATGGCCCATCATTGCTTTTAGTGGGAGGAATAGTGCCCCATCATTGGTGTCAGTGGGAGAAATGGTTAAGGATAATTTGTGTCAGTGGAAGGAATAGTGCCATAAAGGCAGGCAAAGGGCCACAGTTTGGAGACCACTGGTATAGTGCATTGGAGTGTGTTTCACAATGTATGGCACCACAAAGCACTGCAGGCATACCCTAAAATTGAATGTATATCTAAAGCCAAATTTATTTTTTCATTTTCAAGAGATAATCTCTCCAAAATCCCCTCAAACAGTTTTCACTGGAACTGTTCTGATGACTCCAAATAATTGTGGATTTCCCATCACATTCTGTCCCACTGGATCAGGGGGGTCTCTAAACTTTAAACAAAGTACCAGTTTACAGTCTTTTACAAGAGGGCCGGACTGTGGCCATTGGGAAAAATTGTCCTGGCGTCAATGGAAATGCCCCGTTGTTGAGGTCAGTAACAGGAATTATCCCTCATTGTTGGTGTCAGTGGGAGGAATAGTGTCTTGCATCTGTAAGAAGAAAAGTGTCCCAAGGGCCTGATAAAAGCAGGCATAGGGCCGCAGTTTGGAGACTGCATTAGATAATGCTAAATCAAAAAAATGCATCTCACACAGAGTGGTGCTGTGGATACACAGAAATACAACAAGTGCCACGTCCCAATTAATATTTTACAAAAAAGACAAAAGGTGGGGCTTCTGGACTTTTTAGGCACCATGTATACAATAACAATCATAGAATAAAGATAAAAAAAACATTTTATTAAGAACATATTATTTTCTCATTGTACTAGACAACAGAGATTGCTAAAAGAGCATCTAATCACAGCAGGACCATAATATATATATAATATCCTCCATAATATACAGACTATACTGCCATTTCACCTTTTCACTTTTGAAAATAGATAGTAAACATTTAATACATAATCTTCAGAAATATGATTATTCTACTTGCGGTATTAAGTGTACTGCTTGAGAAGGAGAAAGCTCTACATGTTTCGCGTGTTTTAACACGCTTCTTCTGGAGCGAGAGGTTTGTGTGACTAGTAAACAAAGAAACAAAAAAATTATTATTAATCATACAAAAATATTAGATTATACAACATCATATCCCTAACAGAATAGGAACTAAACAACATAAGTCAACATGTGATGTAATGCAGATTAATAAAAGGAATGGGGATCACACTGTCAAAACCAGGGGGAGGGCAGCAGCGTATATATAGGTCACCATGGGGACATGTAAAACATAATAACTAGATTTCAATAGTAACAAGAGGTAAAAAAAGACAAAAAAACTCACTCAAAAAAAGTGGGTTCAAAACGAGGGACCCCAAAAGGCTGGTTCCCAATCCTATAGAAGACTGCTGCAGTTTCAATGTTCAAGTGGTTGATAGCACCTAAACGCACGCATCAATGCCTCCAGTTCAGGGGAAAGGTTTTTTTATTTTATCTTGTTTTACTTTTTGGTCACGATATCCTAAGCGTAAGAGAGCCACCAATTATTTAGTAGGTTACAAGGGCAATCATAATAGAAAAAAATATGCTATATTAGGAGCACTCACCACACCATAAAGTATGGCCTCTCCTGCAAACATCTAGTGTTTGTAAGTCTGAAATCAGGAGACTGTATAAATCAGTAGTTGTCTCAAACCGTGTGGAACATCCGATTCAGACAAGAAAGTTTCCCTGTGTAGTTGCACCAGAGCCAGATAATCTGTAACAGTGGTGTAATAAGGTTAAAAACTTGGAGGCTCTCTCCAGGTATTAAAGAAAAAAATAGAGATGTGGCCAGATTCTTACCTCTGCAGTCCTCTAAAGGTTTCAGCCTAGTGTTTGTTTCCCAGATCAGCTGTGCAAAGTAAGTGCAGAGCATGCTGGTTAATAAACTGTTTTAATTATCTCATCATTCCACAGCTGTGCCGAGCTTTTCACAAGGCTTGCTGGTAAGAATACATGCCCCACCTTGTGGTCAACAATCGAATCTCATTCGACGTGACGTCATTCAAGTCGGCCGAATGGACACTCCCCCTGGTTTTGACAGTGTGATCCCCATTCCTGTTATTAAAGTGGGGTACCCCTTAAAAAAAAAAAAAATTAAAAGTCAGCAGCTACAAATACTGCAGCTGCTGGCTTTTAATAATCGGACACTTACCTGCCCCAGGGTCCAGCGATGCGGGGGAACGAAGCCCCCCCCTCGTTCTCCGCTCGCGGCGCCGTCATGCATACTGTGGGCACCCGGCTGTGGCTTCACAGCCGGGCAACCACTGTGCATGCGCGAGCGGCGCGGGGCACCGTGATACGCCGTACAGTCACCTGGGACACGTGACAGGTCCCAGATGAATGTGCGGCGCAAGGGGAAGTGATGTCACCAGCCCGGGCAATGAAGAAGGCAGACTACGAGGGACCCCCTAGCAACCGGTATTTAGAGGTGAGTAAAAAAATTTTTTTTTTGCCAATTATTTTTTTTTTATTTTTTTTATTAATTTTAAGCAGCTTTTCATTTTTTGGTGGCAACACCACTTTAATCTGCATTACATCATATGTTGACTTATGTTGTTTAGTTCCTATTCTGTTAGGGATATGATGTTGTATAATCTAATATTTTTGTATGATTAATTAACCACTTGAGACCCGCGCTATAGCCGAATGGCGGCTACAGCGCGGATCTCCTTTGCCGGGACTACGTCTATTGACGTCGGACCAATGTAAGTATGCAATAAATGTCATACCTGGCATCCAACTTTAAAATGTACTGGTAAGCACCAGTACAGATATAAAATTATCTGTTATTTCACTTAAAATGTTCTGTAGCATTGATCTATAAATACATTTTAACACAGTGACGACTTATTACCCCTCCAACTGAAATGTACGCTCGGTCATGGACGCCATTAACTTGCGATGAGAGAGGCGTGAGGATCGGTATGTCTGAGGGTAGGCTGGTCCTATACCATACAAATCCAAAAACCTGAGACAGGACAGAGGACACATTTAGTTGAGTTTAGCTAAGATTATTTATTATATATACACTCAGCAGAAATGCAGACCTTACCTGTTTCATATCCTCAAAGGTAATTGGGTATTGGGTCACAAAGGGGTCACCTCTTGAGAAAACCTCTAAAAGATCCACAAGATCACCAATCTGTGTATAGAAAAAGACCAATAAGGATACCAGTGTAAAAAAAACAACAACATAGCCATACGCGATTACTAGAAGAAAACTCAACTGGATGAGAAAATGCATCAGATTTCATTAAATAATTAACATTTGTTGGGTGATAGTAGACCACCACAGAAGAACGATATGTACTATATTTTCCAATCTTTATTATAGGGTCAAGAGATTAATCAATAGGCTTTGACATTCTGAAAAATGACAAAACTGAGCCCGGTTTTAAAAGATAATTCTACCATTCTCTCCAAGAAAGTGCCCTTCCTAAAGGATAGAGTAGCCCCAAGCCTGGTAGAGAAACCTAAACAACCCAGACTGTTTAAAGGGCTGTGAGGCTTATTCCCTTGTAGAAGATGTGGGATGTGAAAATGCACTAGTTCTAACACATCTGGGGCCTCTTCTTTAAACTTCAAGTCACTGTGCATTCTTATATTATTTGTGAATTTATAACTTACTCCACACAGAATCTTGTTTATTTACTGCAGTGCCCTTGTGCCCTGCAGTACATTGGAAGGACTGCAAGAGCACATTGCAAATGTTAACAAGGAGCTCAAGGGTCAAAGCCTTTCTAGGTATTATGCCCTAGTGCATAAGGACCCTGAAAAATCTTAAAGCAGAGTTCCACCCAAAAGTGGAACTTCTGCTTTAAGCACTCCTCGCCCCCTTACATGCCACATTTGCATGTAATTTTTTTTGTGGGGGGGGGGGGGGGCGGAAGCGGGTACCTAGTTTTGACATGTAACCAGCCCCGACTTCCACTCGGGCTGCCTTGGCGACTCCTCCTCTCCCCCTTCCTCCCTGCAATCTTCTGGGACCTGTGACATGTCCCAGAAGATTGCCTGGCCACTGAGAAGGCACAGCGCGACTCATGTATGCGCAGTGCCCACACTTGCAATGCTGGCACCACTGGAGAGGAGAAGGAGAGGAGCGAGGCTTTGCCCGGGCACATCGCTGGAGTGTGGGACAGGTAAGTGTGTGCTTATTAAAAGTCAGCAGCTACACGTTTTGTAGCTGCTGACTTTTAATAAACTTAAAAACTACTGGAACTCTGCTTTATGTTGTTGGCAATTCATAAATTCACCCCCCACTAGAGGGTAATGTTTGGAGGGAGATTTCATAGATGGAGACAAAGTGGATATATTTGAATAGTTTTGCCGTGTACACATGGTCGGAATTTCCGGCAGAAAAAGTCAGACGGAATAATTTCATCAAATATTCCGATCGTGTGTGGGCTTCATCTGACTTTTTTTTTCTGACGAACCTAGAAATAGAACATGTTGTAAATCTTTCCGATGGAATCAATACCTATCAGGAAAATCATTCGTCTGTATGCTATTCCGAAGGACCAAAAATGACGCAAGGGCAGCTATTGGCTACTGGCTATTTAACTTCCCTTTTCTAGTCCCGTCGTACGTCATTGCGTTCTAAAAGAACGGACTTTGGTGTGATTGTGTGTCGGAAAGACCTTCAGAGTTTATTCCGACGGGAAAGCCAGTCATGTGTACACGGCACTAGACTATGTTCACACCAGCAAATAGGGTCAGTGAAAATAGTAGCAGCAGAATAATAGCGATTCCTGCTGCAGTTCTCAGCAGCTAGGTGCGGCCCACCAGCCCCATACTATAATGACATGACAGGTCAGACAAAGTGCATCCAGCAACAATTGCCGCAGGTAATCGCTGGCTATTCAGAGAGCAGCAAATGGATGTGGCCGCCTGCAACCCGTCATTATAGTGGGCAAGGCCGGCGGCTGCAGCTAGCTGTTGAGAGCCGCAAAAGGAACTGCCACTACAATTCGTACTGGCTTTAATCGCTGGTGTGAACGGAGCCTGAAAAGTCCTTTTTGGATAAAATACAGAATGGGACATAAAATTGTTTCATTCATAATAGCTAAAAAGGTATAATCTGTTTGTAAAGGTGCAAGCCATCCTCTATAAGTTTCTGGTTCTTTTAATGAATTTTAATTATTATTTTTTTTAGATATACACAGGGATTGAGATGGTCTGATTGGGACCCCCCCAATTCTATGCCCCCATTGGGAAGCCCCCCCCCCATTCTATGTATTAAGATAAAAAAAAAAAAAAAAAAACTGTGTGTGGCAACCTCCCCAGCACCCCTAATCACTTATCTGAGCCCCTTCTCTCTGCAGCAAGTGTCTTAACTGTCCTAGACACTCCTCCTGATTGGCTGAGACACAACAGCTGCGCCATTGACTCCCGTGACTATCAGTCGGCCAATCAGGGGAGAGAGGGGGTGGGGCCAGGTCAGGGCTCCGTGTCTGCATGGAGCTCTGACTCAGCTTGGGTACCCCCTGTAGCAAACTGTTGGCTGTGGGGCCACTCACCAGTGGGAGGGGCCAGGAGAGCAAAAGAGGGATCTGAGAAGAGGAGGATCCAGGCTGCTCTGTGCAAATCCAACTGCACAGAGGAGGTAAGTATAAACATGTTTGTTATTTTTTTTTTAATTAACCTTTACAATCACTAACTTGAAATGTGGTGCAGACTAACTCTTATTCGCCCACTAGAGGGAGCTCTGACAGAGATAAAGGCCTTTAATAAATACGTTTATTTAAACAAATTAATTTTGTAGTGTTATTGGTCTTTTTTTTTCTTTTTTTTTTTTTTTTTTTTTGCAGCTATTCCCGCTGCTGATTTAAAAAGGGCAAGTTTCCGCCAGGAGTGCCCCCTGTCGCCATTATTATACATATTCACTATGGAACATCTTGCCAAGGCCATTCGGCACAACTCTAATATCAAAGGTCTTTGTATTGGCCAACGTCATTATAAATTATCCCTTCTTATATATGTTACGAAGCCGCACATATCTATGCCAGTTATTGTTGAGGCATTTCACAGAGTTTGGTTAGCAACTTCAAAGTAAATTACGATAAAACGGAGGCAATTAACATTTCCCTACCCAAACCTACTTTATCCCGGCTTCAATCTTCATTTGGATTTAAATGGCAGCAAAAGGCTATCAAGTATCTTGGCACCCAAATTCCTACCTCTTTGTCTACCCTGGCAGATCAATTATACGTGCCTAAAAGGAATGATGCGAACGTGCTTGGAATCTTATGATACACCAAACATCTCCTGGTTTGGCCAAATAAACATTGCCAAAATAGACATTCTGCCTAAAGTTTTATACATTTTTTCAGGCGATTCCTACCCCCACCCCCCTCCTCGTGGTTTCTTCCAATCAATCAAGAAGGCTATTCGTGACTTCATATGGCGACATAAGAAACCTAGGATTGGCTTTAGTATTTTAGCTTTACCTAAGAAAAGAGGGGGCGTTATATAAATATAATAAAATAAATAATTATAACAAATAATAATATAATAATAATAAAAATTATTCAATAATGTAATCAAATCAAAAACACTGAAATGTGCTGATTTGCAGAATTGTCGCTGTCATTACTTTAAGTGTTTGATGACAAATTTCCCCACAAATCGCTATCGCTCAATTCTGTGAGTGATTCTAATTTATTATCTCTGTTTTCTAGCTGGTCTATAACCACTTTTGATGTAAAGGGACGGTTTTGGTTGCTATGGACGATCTCCATATTCCAGGCAGAAAGAACAGTATTTATAATATAAATCTGCATGCAGGACACTGGACAAACCACTAGGGACAAAGGGGATGTGTAATTTGTACTTTTTGAATTTGGCGCCGAACTCCATCCCTGTGCGTCGCAACGCTGGCAGGGAACGGAGCTCTGCGCTGTCACAAATCGAGCGAGACACGGCGGCACGCTGATCACAGCGGGTAGACATCGCTGGATCCAGCGATGCGATCCCGAGTCTGGCTCGGGAATACCGCTTATGGTAATTAAATCTCACCCCGAGCCAGACTCGGAATACCACCAGGGAGCTTAAGAAATGTTTGAAACTTAATAAAACAGATTCAACATTAAAAAAGGGCAAGTTTATTTTTGTTGAGCCAGCAACTGGGGTGGTTTGCTTCCTAAAGGACATTGTCTGGGTGTTTACAACTGGCTTTGGTGTTGGCTGATCAGGTGTTCCTGTCACCTGACGACATCAAACACATCACACGGAGCAAATGATGAAACGCATCGGGACGAGCAAATGATTTGACAACATGATTGCAGGCCGAGCATGGTGGCTGTGCGTCCATATTTTGTGCTTGTGCGTTTTTATGCTTGTAAAAAAAAAAAAAAAAAAAAAAAAAGGAGGATTCTTTTTCTAAAACTGTATTACGTTATGTGGGGCCTTTTCTTTTAATCTGGTCATGACCTACTCACTGACCTCTTATACTTTAGGGGTCTTGTCATCTTGGTAAGAAGCCTGTGGTTTGTGGAGGAGAATGTCACTGACTGCCCTATTTGTCGCGGTTGTGACATTGCTTCATATGTTACATCGGCAGATGCCGGATTTTTATACAGTGTCTTTTTTATACTTTATATAAACTTTTACATTTCACATGAACTTTTATCTATATGGAGTTGTAATTTTTATTATTGTTTGTACTTTTATTGCGTGAATAAAATACACTAAATGTCTGTGATTTATATTTTGATCATGTATTTTTAATTACAGCTCCCATCATAGCCATATATTTATCTAAATCGGGGTACTTACCTTATTCAAAGAGACTAAACCATAGTAATATTTAGGAGTGGGGGGAGGAAAGGGTCCTTCTGGCACTGACTGGAACTGTAAAATATTAGAATTACAATTATGTTAAGAACAGTAATTGTGTTTGTAAGAATCCGATGCACTACCACCACTAAAAATACATCCAAAGAAAAAAAAACCCAAAAAAACAAGATTGTTTGTTGCTGCTGAACACTGAGTTCCCACATCCAATATTGTACAGATATATAACAAAAGTACATTGCAACCTCACAAAACTTTCCTCATCAGATGCACATCCATATATTGTATATATTGGTGTGAAAATTTTCTATTTGTTTATTTTTGTGTTTCTCACATTTACCAATCCCAATTGAGTTCTGACCTCAATCCGATAGAACACTTTTGGGATGAATTGGAGTGCAGGCGGCAAGCCAAGAGGTACCCCCATTACATTAGAGCCCCCACCCCTTCACGTCAGAGGTACCCCCATTACATTAGAGCCCCCACCCCTTCACATCAGAGGTACCCTCATTACATTAGAGCCCCCACCCCTTCACATCAGAGGTACCCTCATTACATTAGAGCATGCCCTTTACGTCCGAGGTCCCCCATTACATTAGATGTCCACCCAATATATTAGAGCACGCCCTTCATGTCACAGTTACCCAATTACATCAGAGGCCTCCTTATGTCTCCCCCCTTACATTAAAGCACACCCTTCACGTCAGAGGTCTCCCATCACATCAAAGGCCCCCTTTATATCATACCCATCACATTACAGCCCCCCCCCCCCCCCCCCCATCACATTAGAGCATGCCCTTCATGTCAGAGGTCCCCCATCACATCAGTGGCCCCCTTTATAATCAGAGGTCCTCCTTCACATTAGAGGTCCCCCCATTACATTAGAGTATGCCTTTCACGTCAGTGGTCCCCCCCATTACATCAAAGATTCCCCATCACATCAGAGGTCCCCCCATTACATTAGAGGGTGCGCTTCATGTCAGAGGTCACTTGTCACATCAGTGGCCCCCTTTATATCAGAGGTCCTCCTTCACATTAGAGGTCCCCCCATTACATGAGAGCATGCCCTTCACATCAGAGGTCCCTCCATTACATCAAAGATTTTCCATCACATCAGGGGTTCCCCCATTACATTAGAGCATGCCCTTAATGTCAGAGGTCCCTCATCACATTAGATGTCCCCCCATTATATTAGAGCACGCCCTTCGTGTCACAGTTACCCCATCACATCAGAAGTCCCCCCATTATATTAGAGCATGCCCTTCACATCAGAGGTCCCCCCATCACACCAGAGCATGCCCTTCATGTCAGAGGTCCCCCATCACATTAGATGTCTCCCCATTATTTTAGAGCATGCCCTTCATGTCAAAGTTACCCCATCACATCAGAGGCCCCCTTACATTAAAGCAGATCCTTCACGTCAGAGGTCTCCCATCACATCAAAGGACCCCTTTATATCAGAGGTCCCCCATCACATTACAGTTCCCCCCATTACATTAGAGTACGTCAGAGGTCTCCCATTACATCAGCCCCCGGCTTTATGTCATAGGTTCCCCCATCACATCCTTCACATCAGAGGCCCCTATTATAATCAGAGGTACCCCATCACATCAGAATTACCCGTTCAAGTCAGAGTAATCTCAATCAAATCAGAACCCTTACCCTATATATCAGTGGCCCTCCTATACATGAGAGCCCCTTATCACATCAGGCCCCAACCCCATCACAGACTCCCCCAATTACACAGACTCCCCCATCACATTTCCCATGGGTTTTATTTGACAGCCAGCACAGCATCTCATGGGAACCCAGATGGCCTCCTGGTTGAGAAACACTGCTCTAATTCAATAACACGGAAAATGTATGCAGCAAATGAAGTCAGGACACCTTATCTGTATACATGTTTATAGAGTGCATTTATCCTTTTTTCACCCTGACCAAACCTAACCCTCCCTGTCCAATCCATTGATGCACACTTCAATGGGGGGGGGGGGGGGGGCGGTTGAAAGTCTTAGCTGTCCATGCCACGCCTGCTAATTATAGCCTCAGACTTCTATGGTGCTGTGCCCAGAGGCCAGAGATTAATGGAGACGGTCCCATAGCACCATATGCTCTTCCTCTAAACAGGATGCTTCTGCTATCTGGCCATTCCTTTTTGGGCAGAAGCTTAAAGGGTTAGTTCACCTTTAATGGGCATTTTACCATCCCCAGTACATTTTATTACTTGCCACTTTTCTGCTAGTCAAATAGTTGCTCCTGTCCCCTTCCATGCATGTTAACTATGCTCAAGCTGCCCATAAAAACACATTAGACTCTTCTCCATCCTGTCATAACGACATGACAGGCCAACATTAGAAGTGTGCCCCAACAGTGCTCTGGCTCGATCAAACACCATGCATGCACTGTGCATTCTCTCAGCTAGTGCAGATGGGGTGCACTGTTTGAGTATGCCAGAGCACTTCTAACATCCAGGGGGATCAGCTACTTAAGGACAAGGTGCGAATGAACAACAGGTATAGAGGAAGAAAGGAGCAACTATTTGAACAGCAATGGGATGATATGTAATGTGATGAAAATGCTGAAATGCATAGGGGATTTTTTTTTTGTCCATTAAAAGTGAACAGACCCATTAGCCCACAGGATCGTGAGGCCGCGTACACACGCGCGGACTGTTCACCCAACTTTGTCCGTCCAACAGTTTCGGCAAACAGTCCGCTCAAAATTAGCATGGACGGACATGCCCACACACGACGAACGAACAGTTTGCTGAAACCGTGCGCGATGACGTGAACGGCACGTACGACGGGACGAAAAATACGACGTCCTATACACTGCATTATAACTTTCGGCGTGTAAATCCTTTCTGAGCATGCGCGCAACTTTGTTTGACGAACAAGCCTACACACGAGCGGACTGTTCGCTGAAACAAGGTTTCAGCGGACAGTTTTTCGGAAATTCCGAAAAACCTTGTCCGTCAAACTGTCCGCTGAAACTGTCCGCTGAAAGCCCACACACGAGCGGACTGTCCGCCCAAACACTGTTCAGCGGACAAAGTTGGGCGAACAGTCCGCCCGTGTGTACGCGGCCTGAGAGGATCATGTATGCCTGTCCAACCATTGACTAATGTCTATAGTCAGTTTGGAAAGCAACCAGTAGACATCAAACACTGGCATGGCACAAAGCTATGCAAGCTAAGCTTTTACAAAGTGACTTTACCTTGAAAGCAATGTTTATAAACACAGTGCAAGTTAAAAACTTTTAATAACCCATAACTGCCAATAAGAAATCAGCTTTGATACTGTACTGTTTAATGGCTGTTAGAGAACACATTGAATAGGTTATAGTGCATCAGTGCAGGAAGAGGGTTACCTTGCTAATCACAGAGCGGATTGCCAGTAATTTATCGGTTGGGTCTCCCGCCTCTGTCAGAGGTGCGTCATAATCGTAGCTTGTTGTAATCGGCTTGTACGTATACTTGAAGTCGGCGCCTATGAATAAAAACAAGGTTAAAAATTGTACAAATTTAAAAGGCGTCTCTCAGCAATTCCAGCAAAATGATCCCATGAATGGCAGAGATTCTCCACCATAACGATGGGTACTTCTAGCAGGTTCATTAGCCCTCAGCTTGTTAAAAGCATTGCAAACCTTCCTACCTGCATCTATTGTTTTTCACCTGCATTGATCATGTCGTTTCATGGCGTCATTTGTTGCCCTGTAAACACAGCCTATAGTACAGAAAATCTTCACATTCCTGGGTCAGAAGCTTCTGTTTGTGTATAAACATGAGGTATGCCCCATGCCACTGCACAGGCTAATGCATGACCTCTGTCTGTAGTCTAAGAACTGATACTTCCTGTGAAGAAACTACTAATCCCACAATCCCTGGGTCTCTAAGTCTAGCATACTGCAGGTGAGAGCTGCACGGTAATTAGAGCTGACACAGACACAAATAGGCAGAGCAATGAAGGGAAGAGACGTGTTTCATCACACTGGTACTCCCACATTTGTGATGCAACACAGAGGAAACGGAGAGGCATGTATTGGATGCTGTGTGACCCAGAACAAGAAATTGCTTGTCCCTTTAGCGAATAGGGACAAGCTGAGTGAATGAATATATGAACATAATGGAATTGATCTGCTGTGACACTACAAACTGCAGCCACAACATGTAAGCCCATTGTTACAAGGTAAGGCAAACAAAAACACAGGGAACTAAACTACACAAATACCAAGTTATAGCTACAAAAACGTTTGAAAGTGTACAATGCCTTTAAAGTCCACCTTCAGACAATGTTTTTGTAATTCTGGATAGAGTCAGTGTCACGGTCAGGGCTCGGAGACCAGTAGCTATAGCAGTCAAGAGATTCCCACCGACCAGCAGGATAAATACACAAAGCAGATCAACCTGGTAGATGATGCAGGCTCAGGTTCTAAGCACTAGCTGGTATTCACCAGAGCGCCTGATGGTGGAGATGGGTTTTGCTACCTGTCAGTACCAGGTCGCAATCCTTAGGATCGCCCCACCAGGAGGTGAGCAAGGCTGGGGTCTGGTTGCAGATGTAGCAGGTAGGGATCGAACAGAAGTGTAGTCAGCAACAAGCCAAAGGTCCGTTGCAGGTTGGGAGCAAGCGTAAGCTTAGTCAAGGAACAAGCCAAGGTCAGTAGTGAAGATAAAGTATATGGCAGGAGTGTAAGGAGCAGGATAATGACTGGAGAAAAGCACAATAATCTGGCAAACAGGAAGTGCAAGGACACGGCTTAAATAGGAAGTTCATGGGAGAAGCAAGGAATTAAAAGGTTTACAAGAAACAAGATTGTCCTAGGGTTCAGACAGGATGTTTTCCAGCATCCCAGGTGGCTCAGCAAGCAAAGCTATTGCCAACACACAACAGAGGTTGTTGGTTCAACTTCTAGTAACAGTAGGGAAGAACTAGAACCCCAGTGTTGTATTTCTTTGCCATTTTGTACCTCTGTAAGATTTTCCCTTACCTTCTAACCCACTGCTACCATCAGAGCTTACATTTTAAATAAAACCATCTCTTACCATTCCAGTAGCCAAAGTTGGTGCCTCCTTCAAACATATACCTGCATAGGAAGTACATAAAACAGGTTAGGTCAGATGTCACCGCTGTCCACCCCCACCAGTCATCCCATTAACAGGTGACTATGGCTCATAATTCGTCCCAGTCTAGAGCTCACATATTGACGTTGGCTCCAGTTTCCAGAATGTCTTCTAGACCTTGGCTCACTTGTTCAGCTGAGCTGCTAGCGTGTTTCTCCCCCCAGTAGTCCAACCACCCAGTGTAATACTCAGAATTGACCTGCAACACAAAAAAGCATGGAAGAGTATGTCAGAGGTCCCGTCACATTAATTTTCTATCGCCTTTTCTTCTGCCAGTACCGGAAGTGACGTCATGATGCCACTTCCGGCCTCCTCCCAGGGTCATAGAGATGGCCAGGGACCATCCAGTCCACGGCCAGCTCTATGGTAATCCACCAACGCCACCTGATTGCACAGGAGAGCCCAGAAAGGCACCAGATGGATGGCGTGGGGGGGGGGGGGGTGTCTCCTGCTGCTGCCTATAAAAGCAATCCAGTGGCTGACTAGCTGCAAGGATGGCTTTTAAATTAGAGGGAATCGCTGGCTGAAAACAAAGATATATGAACGACGCCTGTAGGGCGGGAAATGGTTAAAAGGCCTTCTCTGTGTATATCTTTCTCTGCTGGTATAATTTGATATAAATACAATTTTGGAGTTTGATCGATGTGTGTACTTTGAGGGGTAGAGCACCACTATAGTCATCCTATCCTTTTTGCTCTCCTCTTAGACAGTTACCCTTTGTGCTTTACTTTGGGATGTGGTGCTAGATTAAATCTGTGGTACTCCTTTTATACTTTTTGATATTAGACGGAGCTGACCATAGGGATTACTCTATTAGAGAAATTACAGCCAAAATGTGTGCAGCATGTGTTTGACATTTATTAACAGAGCCCTTAATCATGATGCCAAACACACAAAAAAATTTAGATTTTGGATTCATATACACTTTAATTTCCTAACATAGGTCCCAAAAAGGAAATAAATTATGTGAATGACTGTTAATGGCAAATCCTCCTCTTTACCATCCTTCTACTTCCTCTATGTGAGCACTGTATTACAATCAAGGGCTGTCTACATACAGCCCATATGAACTTTAGTGGCATCCCAGTCTTAGTCCGTAGGGTTCAATATTGAGTTGGCCCACCCTTTGCAGCTATAACAGCTTCAACTCTTCTGGGAAGGCTGTCCACAAGGTTTAGGAGTGTGTCTATGGGAATGTTTGACCATTCTTCCAGAAGAGCATCTGTGAGGTCAGGCACTGATGTTGGATGAGAAGGCCTGGCTCGCAGTCTCCGCTCTAATTCATCCCAAAGGTGTTCTATCGGGTTGAGGTCAGGACTTTGTGCAGGCCAGTCAAGTTCCTCCACCCCAAACACACTCATCCATGTCTTTATGGACCTTGCCTTGTGCACTGGTCCAAATCATATAGCGGAGGGGGGGTTATGGTGTGGGGTTGCTTTTCAGGGGTTGAGCTTGGCCCCTTCGTTTCAGTGATGGGAATTCTTATGTGCGATCCATTTCGTACGTATCAAAAATTCGTACGAATTTCCAGAAATTCGTACATTCGCTACGAATCTGAAATACAAATTTTTATGCATATGAATTCCGTACGAAATACAAAATTTAATTTACCAATTTCAGATCCAAATTCATAACAAAAATTCGTCATTGTTACGAAAAGTTAACAAACCTAAAAGTTAAAACCCAGGAACTCAGTACAGGGATGGTGGGAACCCTATGGGGAATTTCCAAATTAACAGAATTGTGACTGGTGTTTTGTTCACCAATCAGAGGAAGTCGGCACAGCACAGGGATGGTGGGAACCCCTCATAATGGGCACAGCGGGTGTACACTCAGACCCGGGAACTCAGCACAGGGATGGTGGGCACCCCTCATAATGGGCACAGCGGGTGTACAGACCTGGGAACTCACAGGGATGGTGGGAACCCCTCAATGATAAATTCCTCATCAACGAACATTTGTAATTGCTACGAAATGTTAACAAACCTAAAAGATAAAAACTCAGGAAGTCAGCACAGCACAAGGATGGTGGGCACCCCTCATAATGATAAATTCATCATAACAAACTTTCGTTATTTTAACTAAAAGTTTACTAATATAATTAAAATTCGTATTTCGTACGAATCCGAATTAAATTTTGTACACAAATTACGAAATACTTTTTTTTTTCGTACGAAACTAAACAGAACAAAACGAAACAAAATTTTTTGATGGCGCCCATGTCTAAACTCTTAAGGCGTCAGCATACCAAGACATTTTGGACAATTTCATGCTCCCAACTTTGTGGGAACAGTTTGGGGATGGCCCCTTCCTGTTCCAACATGACTGCACACCAGTGCACAAAGCAAGGTCCATAAAGACATGGATGAGCGAGTTTGAGGTGGAGGAACTTGACTGGCCTGCACAGAGTTCTGACCTCAACCTGATAGAACACCCTTGAGATGAATTAACCACTTCAATACAGGGCACTTTCGCCCCCTTCCTTCCCAGCCCAATTTTCAGCTTTCAGCGCTCTAGCGCTTTCAGTGACAATTGCGCGGTCATGCTACACTGTACCCAAATGAAATTTTTATCATTTTGTTCGCACAAATAGAGCTTTATTTTGGTGGTATTTATTCACGACTCCGTTTTTTATTTTTTGCGATATAAGCGCAAAAAAGCGGAAATTTGGGAAAAAAAAACTATTTTCTTTTTTCTACTTCAATAAAAATCCAATAAAATCAAATTTTGTCATAAATTTAAGCCAAAATGTATTCTGCTACATGTTTTTGGTAAAAAAAAATCCGTTAAGTGTATAATAATTGGTTTGTGTGATCACGGACATATGTACGCAAATGATCATGTACATATGTGTGCAGGTGATCACGTACATATGTGTGCAGATAATCATTGGGACATGTGATTTTAGTGGGACATATGTGGGGGACATGTTTTTATTATTAGGGACATGTGTTTTTATTATTTGGGGACATGTATGTTTTGGGGACATGTGTGGGGACATTGTGTTTATACTGTGTGATGTGTTTACTGTGTGGTGTGTTTACTGTGTACACTAGACTGGTGATCAGTGAGTAAAAGGCTGTAAAAAGCAGCCCATACTCACTGATCAGCAGCCGGCTGCAGCGATCTGCTCTCCTCTCCACAGCGATGACTTCTGTGTGAGGAGAGGAGGAGCCGATTGCCTAGCAACCGGCTGTTTGTTTACATCACATGACGGCCGTGATTGGACACGGCCGTCATGTGATCAGGAGGGCCAATCACAGAGCCCTCCTGCCGATCTGAGATGCGCCGTGTCCGGGTGACACGGGCGCATCGGGATCGCGCCGCTGCGCGGGCGCGCGCGATCCCGCTACTCCTGAATGACGTTCCTGAACGTCATATCAGGAGTAGGCGGCTCCCACCCGGCCGTATATGTGCATTGGCCGGGTGGGAAGTGGTTAAAGCAGAGACTACGAGACAGGCCTTCTCATCTACATAACAAATGCACTTCTGGAAGAATGGTCAAACATTCCCATAGACACGCTCCTAAACCTTGTGGACGGCCTTCCTAGAAGAGTTGAAGCTGTTATAGCTGCAAAGGGTGGGCCAACTCAATTTTGAACCCTACGGACTAAGACTGGGATGCCTTTAAAGTTCATGTTTGTGTATAAAGGCAGGCGTCCCAATACTTTTGCCAATATAGTGTATGGTCCTTTTATATGTTATAAGGGGATGACACATTACCAGGGGTCCTCTGGGCTGCACTTTTCGCAGTAATTCAAAGGCTTTTGTAGCATTGTCCGCTGAAACAAAACATAAAAAGACATTCGGTATTAGGAATCATTACAGACCTGTTCTATTTACAGTCTTTCCTTCTGCATTTTGCATGTTACACAATTTCATTACTAATGAGTCATATCAGTCATGAGTTGGGACAGTCACTTCCCCAGGCAAACATCCATATTCTGGTTCCTATTACAGACTGGTTTCGTACAAGTCCCCTACGGCACATCTTCTGTTCTCTTATGTTTTAGGCTGCATTCGCTGTATAGCATTTTGTGAATGCTCCCAAAACACGTAAAAAAAGTGGATTGCGTTTGCGGTTCCATTCATTATTAATGGCACAACAAATGCAGCAAGCGAACACGCATTTTCCATGCAAAAAAAAAAAAAAGGTACATGAACTAATTTGCATAGGTAGCCCATTGAAGCTAACTGGCTGCCCTGTGATGCGTGTAGCGCAACAACATGCAAAAAAAAATACATCTGTGATGCCTGATGTTGCTCATTATAGTGTGAATGGGTCCCTAAGGCTACCCTCTAAAGCAGTGACCACCCAAAGACGTAACACGTAAGGATAGAGCAAATACGGTGACATCATCACGTCTGCCAGCTTGACTCAGATGAGAGAGAGAGCAGCGGCTCTTTAGTACTTGCCGTTTCCAATCTTCATACCAGATAGCAAGTATAATTTACCCCAAATTTGTGGCAGTGTTGTAAGTCTGTTACCTTGCTGCACATTTTCACTGGTAAGTTGTACACTTGCAGAGCACTTGAAGCACAAGTTCTAGTTGACACTTCCAATTTGTAGCAAACTTGCGTGGCAAGTCTCTAGCAAGTGCAAAGTTGCAGTGGTGAGTCTACAGCAAGAGCTCTGCAAGTCATAGTGACCCCTGTGGTGGGATGACTAATGTTTTCAAAGAAAGTTGCTCTGCCTCACCCCAAAGCACCTTGTCCCCTTGTTGATGGGGACAAGGGCCTCATGGGTTGTGGGGGTCTTATCAGAATCTTCAAACCCCCTTTAATAAGGGGGTCCCCAGATCCTGCCTCACCCTATGTGAATGAGTATGGGGTACACTCATTCACCAAAAAAAGTGTCACATAGAAAAAAAAAACAATTTTTGACAATTGCTTTATCCAAAATCCAAAAATAACGTCCCTTGATATAGATCCATCATCAATCACGCCACCAGCCGGACCGCCTCACATGAAAAAAAAAAAGCTCCACACTCGAAGGCCAACTGCCGCTCCTCCACCTAACAGTTTTTAAACAGGTAAGGGGTGGGCTACCCATGACATCACCGGTGGCCCCACCGCTTACCTATTTAAGAATTGTCAGACAGAAGAGAGTGCAGTCGCGGGCAGCGTTATTGACATTGGATCTACATCGGGGGACATTATTTTTGGATTTTTAATAAAGGAATTGTCAAAAATTGTGTTTGTGTTTTTTTTTTCCTACTCCCCATACTCACATTGGGTGGGGGGCAGGATTTGGGAACCCCCTTGTTAAAAGGGGGCTTCCATATTCTGATAACCCCCCTGCCTGCAGACCCCCACAACCACAGCCCAGGGTTGTAAGAAAGCAGCTATGTTGATAGAGACAAGGTGCTCTGGGCAGGGGGGAGCTGTGCCCATCTACTCCAAATCAACCCCCCCCCCCCGTGTTGACAGCATGCGACTGGGTATGATTTAGAAGAGGGGCGTGTGCGCTCGTCCCCTCCCTTTTCTTACCTGCATGCTCAGATAAGGGTCTGGTATGGATTTGGGAGGGGGGGACCCCACGTCAGTCTTTTTTTTTTTTTTTTGGCATGGGGTTGCACTCCAAGTCCATACCAGGCCCTTCGGGTCAGATCTGGGGGGGGGGGGCGACTCCATGCTGTTTTATTTTTCACTAATTTTTTTGCCGCCATTTCTTCGTTTTTTTATTTTATTTTACATTCTGCTGTCAACGGGGAAAGCTGATGACCTATCAGTTGTTAGGGATGCAGCGGCTGGCTTCCTGGCCCGCTCCTTAGCAACCAGCTATATACAGTTAAAAAACAAAACACAAAACGCATCAAAAACACAAGATTTGAGTTTCTGGTGTGACTCCATTGAAGTCTATTACACGCAAAATGCAATCTGCTGTGGGGAAAAAAAAAGTCCATGACCCTTTCCAAAAACACACTGGCTGAAAAATTCACAGATGTGAACGTGTACCATAGGAAACCCTGTTAAATGGACTGTAGTGCGTTTCTGCAAAACGCAATAGAGAGTAATGTCACCAGCACACCAGGATCTCCAAAACTTTAATCAGCGATCACATAATTACAGCAAAAGGCGATGTTTTCGGAGCCACTCAGGACCCCTTCATCAGGCATGTGACATATGTCTGATGAAGGGGTCCTGCGTGGCTCCAAAATGTCGCCTTTTGCCGTAATTATGTGATCGCTGATTAAAGTTTTGGACCCATTTTTTGGAGTGGTGGTGACATTACTCTCTATGCCCTTGTACACGCGGTCGGAGATTCCGACGGAATGTGTCCGATCGGAGCGTTTTGTCGGATATTCCGACTGTGTGTGGTCTGCATCAGACTGTTTCCATCGGAATATCCGTCGGACCAAATTTTCCGACTTGCCGGAAATATTTTCCGAAAAAATGCTCCGATCGGACATACTCCAATCATGTGTAGAGAATTCCGATCGGACAAAGTGCCACGCATGCTCAGATCAAATTCCTACATCAAAGCTACTGGCTACTAGCCTGAACGTAGTCCCGTTGTAACGAAATAACGTCATCACGTTCTGAGCGATCGGATTTTCCGAGAACTTCATCCGACCGTGTGTATGCAACAGTTTCGGACAAGATCCGTTGGACAAAATCCGACGGACAGAATCCGACGGGTTCGGTTGTCGGAATCTCCGACCGTGTGTACAAGGGCTATGACTATTTACGGTTCCAGCCGGTGGTTGCTTCAGCACCCAATTATAAATACAGCCATTTCTGCAGGAAGGTGTGCGTTGGGAATATTGCTTTGGAAGTTCTGTAAAATGCAAAACTCACCAAAAAGCGCATAGGTGTGCGGGAAGGACCGTCCAATCACATGACCACTATAATTGGTGGTGGTCACATGATTGGAAGTCGGTCCCACCAGTTTCAAATCAATACTAGAATCGGTCACTGTGCTGGGAGAATGTAGTGGGCGCGTTCCTAGCACAGAAACATTGCCCGTTCATAGACGCATGTGTGCAGCTTATGGCGGTTAAGCCCACCATCTTTTGCCGCCGCACATATAAGTAACGTAGGCAGCAACAAGTTGGAGAGGGCTGACTGTCTTGCAGTAGGAATAGTCGCATTAGCTGCCCGAACTCAGCGCGATTAAAAATGGAGACGTCTGCTACTGACCTGGTCCAAAGTCCACAGTGGCAAAGAGCCCCTGCAGGGTCCCGCACCTGAGCTCTTTGTTGGTGTTGCCATCGGTTGTGAACAGAACGACATCATCGCCCAGGTAGATTTGGAAGATGGTCAGCAGATGGCGCAGGTAGCTGTAATCACAGGCATGAAAGCTGCCGTACTCGTTCTCCACCTGCAGGAGATGACATAAAAACTGTTGTTAAAGCAGAGTTCCACCCATAACTAAAAAATGTCATTACTGTGCACAAATAATATAATAAATGACATTTGGAGAATTTTTTTTTTTGTGCCTTTTCATTCCTGTTGCTATGTCGTCCCCTCAAATCTTCCCCTTCCTCACCACGGCTCTTGACGTCACTTCCCTTGACGCTACTGCTCCTGGGAGATGTGTGTTATCATTTCCCAGGAGTCAGTAGGCAGCGCCGAGGACTTCGTTGCCATCACAACGGGGTGGGCACTTCTGCCGCCCGTTGTAATGGCAACCTGAGAAGTTGACGGCGCTGCAATACTATGAAAATGTGCATGCGTGAGAACGGGCGGTGCATGCTGGTCATTCAGCTGCACCGTACCCCGGTTGATAGCACATCATTGCTCTGGGCCGGCTTCCTGATGGTGACAATAGAAAACCATGCCTGAATAATGTGTTTCACACAGCCGCTTGTAGTCTTCACCAGGAGTGCATGTGACAACACAGGAGCACAATTTGGAGACAGTTGTCACCCCATATCAGGAAGTACCTGATGTAAGTCTGTCATGGCAGGTTCAATACTTAAATGAACTCTGCAAGTTTAAAAAGATTGAGTTCTAGAATAACATAAATGCCCTGTCCATACTTCAGCGTTTTTGAGCTTCGTGCTACAAGCTACAAAACGCTCAAAAAGCAAAAACCAATCGTTTTCAATGGCCCCTGTTCCCATTGGAGCATCCTGATGCTTGTAGAAAAATGCCCGTCACTCAAAAAAGTACATGAGCTAGTTTTAAAAAGGCAGATTTGAGCATTTTTTTTATACCCATAGACTTCAATGGAAACAAGTAAAAACCGCAACATGAGCTTTTTTTTTTTTTTTTTTTTTTTTTTTAAGGGTTTTGTTTGCGTGCTTTATGCTCAAACAGCAGCTCTCTGCTCCTTTTTCAGCAGCACTCTATACCTTTTAGTTGAAAAACGCCTGACAGAAGCTGCAAAAACGTGCATTCTGCTCCGAAAAATGTGATACTTAGGTGTGAATGTAACATGTGAAAGCTAATAGGAGTTTAGATCTACTTTAAAGCGGAGTTCCACCCATTTAAAAGTCTGCAGCTGCAAAAAGTGTATCTCCTGACTTTTAATAAACAGACACTCACCTGGCCTCGCTCCTCTCCCTCTTCACAGCCGGCCACGCACTGTGCATGCGTGAGCCGCGCTGTGTGTTATGAATGGCCGGGCAATCTTCTGGGACCTGTGACGTGTCCCAGAAGATTGCAGGGAGGGAGGGGAGAGGAGAACTTCCACTTGACCCCACAGCGCCAGGAGAGGAAGTGGAGCTTGGGTACCTGTGAAAACTAGGTACCCCCTCCTAAAAAATAAAAAAAATAAAAAAAAAAAGAAGACTAGCCAAATATGGCATGTCAGGGGGTCACAAGTACTTAAAGCGGTAATCCGCTTTAAGGCTGCATTCACACCTGGGCATTTTCAATTGTGGGCAGAATCACTGCGATTCTGCTCATGATTTTAAAACGCTCTGATAAAATAACAAAAATCGCACAATGCGCATTTCAGATGCCATACATTTTAATGGAAAGTAAAAATGCAGGTCAGTCCTGCCACGATAAATGGCACAGCGATCGTGGCATCGCATGAAGCTTTTCGCCCCAAAAAAGGCTTTAGGCAATGTGGTTTGCCGCAATTGCATTGCGATTTATCACGTGGCAGAACCTCACTGCATTTTTAGGTACCATTAAAATGCATGGTATCTTAAATGCTCGTTGTGCGATTTGTCATTTTAGCAGAGCGTTTTGAAATTGCTGGCAGAATCCCAGCGATTCAAAATGCCCCAATGTAAATGCAGCCTAACTGACTGCTGGCCAGTGTGTGTGTGTAATATATATATATATATATATATATATATATATATATATATATATATATATATATATATATATATATATATATATATATATATATATATATATATATATATATATATATATATATATATATATATATATATGCACCAATACCATTTTTTTTTTATAATGCGTATGGTACTTTTTTTTTTTTTTTTTTTTTTTAGTACTCGCCGATACCTACCGCAAATGTTTTGTTTTAACTTCAGCTGTCAGTAATGGTACAAAGTATTGAGAAAGTTATTTTGCAAATGAAATGTGAAGCGTGTAAATATATAAATATATATGTGTAAAAATATTCACTAATAAAGCAAACAAAAAAAAAAAAGTTTTAATTGTTTATCGTTTATAAAATAGACGTACAAAAATAAAAAAATAAAATAAAAGCAGGGAAATAATAATTAAATGGAGAATAGGGAGTTAATTAAGGCTGATTAGAGTAAATTAAGGGTTATTAAGAGGTTAAACAGAGGAACATTTGTTCATCCCTTTGATCTGCAGATGAAGAAACAGAAATATACAAAAAGAAACAATGTTACTTTTTATTTTAGTGTTTCAGGGCTGAGCAATGTTGTTAATAAACATTGCTGGCTGCTTTTTTTGTGACAGCTCCAATTACTGGACTTCTTTAACACTGGGGGGGGCCCACTGACAGCTCAAAGAGCCGAGCCTGAAAGTATCGGTGCATTTGCATGAGTACTGATACTTGTGCAAGTACTTGGTATCGGTGCAACCCTAATTATATATATATATATATATATATATATATACACATATACACATATACACACACACACATCCTGGACTGGAAGAACCAGGTTATACCAGGATCTCTTGGCTGCAGTTCCACATTTTTTTTTCCTTTTCTTTCTTTTTTAAATCATGATGAAGAAAGAATCTGGAACAAACAGTAATATGCACAAATGGCTCAATTCATGAAGCTTTTACATAAGGGTAGGGATTAGTGATGGACGAACTTCCGACGGGACGTTTCGCGAACGCGAAACGCGAACGGACACAAACGTTCGCGAAAACGACCGTTCGCCGCGGGCTCCATTGACTTCAATGGGAGGCGAATTTCGCAAACCTTTAGGTCGAATTTGCGGCCACGGGGTAATTATTAGGGGGTAGCACGTAGTCCCACCACCTGGACAATAGCATAATACATGTATGAGGTGAATTTGGGATCGATAACTACAAGCATTTTTTTTTTATTTGGGAAATTGTTCTGACAATTCAGGACTATGGAGCTAATGAAGGCAATGGAGGAGAGGGAAGGTCAGGGACCAGGGTAGGCAAACAAGAGGGTGCAGGAGATACAGAGCACTGACAGCAGCACCGTAATACAGAGCACTGACATCAGCACCGTGACATACAGCGCTGACAGCAGCTCCGTGACATACAGCGCTGACAGCAGCTCCGTGACATACAGCGCTGACAGCAGCTCCGTGACATACAGCGCTGACAGCAGCTCCGTGACATACAGCGCTGACAGCAGCTCCGTGACATACAGCGCTGACAGCAGCACCGTGACATACAGCGCTGACAGCAGCTCCGTGACATACAGCGCTGACAGCAGCTCCGTGACATACAGCGCTGACAGCAGCTCCGTGACATACAGCGCTGACAGCAGCTCCGTGACATACAGCGCTGACAGCAGCTCCGTGACATACAGCGCTGACAGCAGCTCCGTGACATACAGCGCTGACAGCAGCTCCGTGACATACAGCGCTGACAGCAGCTCCGTGACATACAGCGCTGACAGCAGCTCCGTGACATACAGCGCTGACAGCAGCTCCGTGACATACAGCGCTGACAGCAGCTCCGTGACATACAGCGCTGACAGCAGCTCCGTGACATACAGCGCTGACAGCAGCACCGTAAGCAGCCCCAGGAGGAAGTCAGCACAGCACAGGGATGGTGTGATCCCCTCATAATAAGAACCCCCAGGAGGAAGTCAGCACAGCACAGGGATGGTGGGAGCCCCTCATAATAAGAACACCCAGGAGGAAGTCAGCACAGCACAGGGATGGTGGGAACCCCTCATAATAAGCAGCCCCAGTAGAAATATGACACCGCTCAACCTCTTCAAAGAGGAGGGTAGGGGCATATAGTACGGTGTGCTTTTTTGGGTCAGGGAAGTGAGCCAAATGAATTAAGAAGGTCTGTGTGCTTGATTCCAAAAATTGTTTATAGACATATACATGGTCTACTGATCACATGTGTTGAATTCCTCCGAGATCCATGCCTCATTCATTTTTAGAAATGTGAGGTAGTTAACACTGTGGTGAGCTAGGCGAGTACGCTTATCGGTCACAATCCCCCCTGCTGCGCTGAACGTCCTTTCGGACAGGACACTGGATGAGGGGCAAGCCAACAGTTCGATTGCAAATTGGGCAAGCTCTGGCCAGAGGTCAAGCCTGCCCACCCAGTAGTCTAGGGGTTCATCACTCCTCAGAGCGTCCACATCGGCCGTTAACCCAATGTAGTCGGACACCTGACGGTCTAGGCGTTCCCTGATGCTGGATCCGGATGACACCTGTCGATGGGTCGGCTGAAAGAATGACCTCATATCCGAAGTCACCAACACATCTTCAAACCGGCCTCTTCTTGCAGGCGCTGTTGGATTGGTACCCGCAAATCCTTCTCTGGGAGTGGGAATTGCTCCTCTGCCAGCGCACGCAAAAGCAGAATGCAGCATTTCTCGAAGCAAGGCCTGGAAGTGCTGCATTCTGACAGCCCTCTGCGACGGCGGTAACATTTCCGCCATTTTGTGTTTGTACCGGGGGTCTAAGTACGTTGCCACCCAGTACTGGTCCTTGACCCTCATGCTTTTTATACGGGGGTCCCTATTAAAACACTGGAGCATGAAGGCCCCCATTTGCACTAAAGTGGAAGCGGTGTGGTGGCCTGGCTCCTGCTCATCATCCAGGATAATGTCGTCCTCTTCATTCTCCTCTCCCCATCCTCGCACAACAGGGATCCCAGAAAGGTTTAAAGCATGCTCTTCTTGCTCCTGCTCATCCGCCCCGGCACCATCCTCCTCTGACTCCTCATCAGACTCCTGTTGTTGACTTGTCTCAGATAGAGTAGCCCCCCCTGGGAATTCATCCAGCATTGCGACTTCCTCATCTTCCCGCTCCTGCTCCTCCACAGCCTGATCAATGACACGACGCAATGCACGCTCCAGAAAGAAGGCATAAGGTACCATGTCACTGATGGCGCCATGGCTGCGACTGACCAGTTTGGTGATCTCCTCAAATGGCCGCAGAAGTCTGCATGTGTCGCGCATGAGCAGCCACTGGCGCGGTGAAAAAAAACCCAGCTCCCCAGAACCGTTTCTTTCGCAGAGTTCATACAGGTAGACGTTAACTGCACGTTTCTGCTGGAGCAGCCTATCAAGCATATAGAAGGTTGAGTTCCATCGCGTCGGGCAATCACAAATAAGACGTCTGACCGGCAGATGGTGTCGCCGCTGAATGTCAGCAAGGCGAGCCATGGCCGTGTAAGATCTTCTGAAATGGGCCGAGATTTTCCTTGCCTGCCGCAAGATGTCCTGGACCCCAGGGTATTTGACAAGGAATCGCTGCACGACCAAGTTTAAGACGTGTGCCATGCACGGCACGTGCGTGATTTTGCCCTGTTTCAATGCGCTAAGCAGATTGGCACCGTTGTCACACACCACTTTACCAACTGTCAAATTGAGCGGTGTTAGCCACTCATCTGCCTGTGAACGCAAAGCTGAAAGGAGTGCCGGGCCAGTGTGGCTCTTTGCTTCCAGGCACAACAGACGCAGCACGGCATGGCAACGTCTCACCTGGCATGTGGAATAGGTTCTGGGGAGCTTGGGCGGTGCAGTGGAAGAGACGCTAGCAGCGGAAAAGGAGGAGGCAGCTGAGGAGGAGAGGGAGGAGGATGGAGTAGGAGGAGGAGAAGAAGAGTCAGGCCTGCATGCAATCCGTGGCGGTAAAACCAAATCTACACGGGTGCCACGGGTTACATGCTTGACGGCCGTCAGAAGGTTCACCCAGTGGGCAGTAAAACTGATATACCTTCCCTGCCCGTGTTTGCTAGACCACGTGTCTGTGGTCAGATGTATCTTGGCACCGACACTGTGTGCCAGAGATACATTCACTTGCCGCTGAACATGGCCATATAGCTCTGGGATGCCCTTCTCTGAGAAATACTTCCTTCCTGGGACCTTCCATTGTGGTGTTCCAATGGCCACAAATTTGCGAAAGGCCTCCGAGTCCACCAGTTTATATGGCAGTAGTTGGCGGGCTATGAGTTCTGACAAGCCAGCCGCCAACCGTTGGGCAAGAGGGTTATCCGGCGTCATCATTTTTTTACGCTCAAACATTAGGCCCACGGAAGCCTGCCTTTTTGCAGAAAAATGTGAGCTTGGCGTGATGGAAGGTGGAGTGGAGGACAATTGTGAGGAGAGAGGAGAAGGAGAAGTAGAAGACGAGGCTGGACGGTGAGAGCCTGCAGTGTGGCTTTGTGTGTTCCGTTGCTCCCACTGGGCTCGGTGATGGCTGCTCATGTGCCTTCTTAAGGCGGTCGTCCCTAGGTGAGTATTGGGCTTACCGCGACTAACGCGTTGACTGCAAAGATTGCAGATGGCAACGCTATTGTCAGCAGCGGACACGTTAAAAAAAGCCCACACTGCGGAGCCATGTGCCGGTGTCCTGGGAGCGCCAGATGTGACCGTACATGGTCGATGACTCGCTCCTGATACATTTGCAGTCTGCTTTGTCCCTGCTGTGCAATGTAAGTCATTGCTGCTTCTCCTCCCTATCTGCTGGTCCATATCTCCCTCTGAACTCCCCTCCTCTTCCTCTCTTGTGGGCACCCACGTGACATCACTAGACACGTCATCATCAACGTCACCTTCCCCACCGCTATAAGTAGAGTAGGCAGCAACACCGGGGACCAACCTCCTCCTTGGGCTGATCTGGGTACTGGCGTCAGACTGCTGAGTAGCGCTTGTTGCTACCTCCTCTTCCTGATCCAATACCAAGAGTGGCTGCGCATCAGAAATGTCCTCTTGATATGGATCGGAAAATAATTCCAGTGACTCAAGCGGAAGGTATGTGGTGGTGGTGGTGGTGGTCGTGTTGTTGGTGGTAGTGTCTTTGGGGGTGCACATAGCAGAGAGTGAAGAAGAGGGTGCAGATCGAGAGGATGAGGAGGGTGCAGAAGAGTAAGGCTGAGCGAGCCACTCAACCAAGTCTGGTGCATCCTTTAAAGTAATTGAACGCACCTTCTGCAACTTCCCACTTTGGCTCAAGCCTGTTGCTCCTGCCCTACCCCTACCACCCCTGCGGAAGGGCCTGCCTCTTCCTCTGCATGTCATTTTTTAAATGACCCTGTGACAAAACTCTTAGTCCCTATACCGCTGAAGGACTGCTGCAGTATAGGTGAGCGGTCAGCAGTGGTGCACGTCAACCCTATCTATTGTGGACCTATAGCGGTCCTTACAGAACAGCAGACTGTACCGCACTCAAGCCTATGTACCGTAGCACCCTATACCAAGTTACCAGTCCTTATAAGAACTTTTGTGGACCAAGCAGGTTGTGTATTAGTGTTTAGCAGACTGTACGTCAGTCCCTATACCGCTGAAGGACTGCTGCAGTATAGGGCAGCGGTCAGCAGTGGTGCACGTCAACCCTATCTATTGTGGACCGATAGCGGTCCTTACAGAACAGCAGACTGTACCGCACTCAAGCCTATGTACCGTAGCACCCTATACCAAGTTACCAGTCCTTATAAGAACTTTTGTGGACCAAGCAGGTTGTGTATTAGTGTTTAGCAGACTGTACGTCAGTCCCTATACCGCTGAAGGACTGCTGCAGTATAGGGCAGCGGTCAGCAGTGGTGCACGTCAACCCTATCTATTGTGGACCGATAGCGGTCCTTACAGAACAGCAGACTGTACCGCACTCAAGCCTATGTACCGTAGCACCCTATACCAAGTTACCAGTCCTTATAAGAACTTTTGTGGACCAAGCAGGTTGTGTATTAGTGTTTAGCAGACTGTACGTCAGTCCCTATACCGCTGAAGGACTGCTGCAGTATAGGGCAGCGGTCAGCAGTGGTGCACGTCAACCCTATCTATTGTGGACCGATAGCGGTCCTTACAGAACAGCAGACTGTACCGCACTCAAGCCTATGTACCGTAGCACCCTATACCAAGTTACCAGTCCTTATAAGAACTTTTGTGGAACAAGCAGGTTGTGTGTTAGTGATTAGCAGACTGTACGTCAGTCCCTATACCGCTGAAGGACTGCTGCAGTATAGGTGAGCGGTCAGCAGTGGTGCACGTCAACCCTATCTATTGTGGACCGATAGCGGTCCTTACAGAACAGCAGACTGTACCGCACTCAAGCCTATGTACCGTAGCACCCTATACCAAGTTACCAGTCCTTATAAGAACTTTTGTGGACCAAGCAGGTTGTGTATTAGTGTTTAGCAGACTGTACGTCAGTCCCTATACCGCTGAAGGACTGCTGCAGTATAGGGCAGCGGTCAGCAGTAGTGCACGGCAACCCTATGTATTGTGGACCGATAGCGGTCCTTACAGAACAGCAGACTGTAACGCACTCAGGCCTATGTACCGTAGCACCCTATACCAAGTTACCAGTCCTTATAAGAACTTTTGTGGACCAAGCAGGTTGTGTGTTAGTGATTAGCAGACTGTACGTCAGTCCCTATACCAATGAAGGACTGCTGCAGTATAGGGCAGCGGTCAGCAGTAGTGCACGGCAACCCTATGTATTGTGGACCGATAGCGGTCCTTACAGAACAGCAGACTGTAACGCACTCAGGCCTATGTACCGTAGCACCCTATACCAAGTTACCAGTCCTTATAAGAACTTTTGTGGACCAAGCAGGTTGTGTGTTAGTGATTAGCAGACTGTACGTCAGTCCCTATACCAATGAAGGACTGCTGCAGTATAGGGCAGCGGTCAGCAGTAGTGCACGGCAACCCTATGTATTGTGGACCGATAGCGGTCCTTACAGAACAGCAGACTGTACTGCACTCAGGCCTATGTACCGTAGCACCCTATACCAAGTTACCAGTCCTTATAAAAACTTTTGTGGACCAAGCAGGTTGTGTGTTAGTGTTTAGCAGACTGTGCGTCAGTCCCTATACCGCTGAAGGACTGCTGCAGTATAGGGCAGCGGTCAGCAGTAGTGCACGGCAACCCTATGTATTGTGGACCGATAGCGGTCCTTACAGAACAGCAGACTGTAACGCACTCAGGCCTATGTACCGTAGCACCCTATACCAAGTTACCAGTCCTTATAAGAACTTTTGTGGACCAAGCAGGTTGTGTGTTAGTGATTAGCAGACTGTACGTCAGTCCCTATACCAATGAAGGACTGCTGCAGTATAGGGCAGCGGTCAGCAGTAGTGCACGGCAACCCTATGTATTGTGGACCGATAGCGGTCCTTACAGAACAGCAGACTGTACTGCACTCAGGCCTATGTACCGTAGCACCCTATACCAAGTTACCAGTCCTTATAAGAACTTTTGTGGACCAAGCAGGTTGTGTGTTAGTGATTAGCAGACTGTACGTCAGTCCCTATACCAATGAAGGACTGCTGCAGTATAGGGCAGCGGTCAGCAGTAGTGCACGGCAACCCTATGTATTGTGGACCGATAGCGGTCCTTACAGAACAGCAGACTGTACTGCACTCAGGCCTATGTACCGTAGCACCCTATACCAAGTTACCAGTCCTTATAAGAACTTTTGTGGACCAAGCAGGTTGTGTATTAGTGTTTAGCAGACTGTGCGTCAGTCCCTATACCGCTGAAGGACTGCTGCAGTATAGGGCAGCGGTCAGCAGTAGTGCACGGCAACCCTATGTATTGTGGACCGATAGCGGTCCTTACAGAACAGCAGACTGTACCGCACCCAAGCCTATGTACCGTAGCACCCTAGACAGACCAAGTTACCAGTCCTGATAAAGAGCTTTGTGGAACAAGTGAGTTGTGAATGATTAGCAGACTGCAGCAGAAGGGCAGCAGTCAAGTATAATATTCTTTCTATATTTGGAAGAAAGAATATTATACGTGTACAAGCCTATTACCGTACCACTGATACCAGTCCTGAAAAGAACCTTTGTGGAACTAATAGTAACAGCAAGTCTTTAAAATTATCCTCACTGCCTGACACACTGCTTCCTGCCTGTCCCTATACAAATTGGCAAAAAAGAGTAGGCTGGAACGATTAGCTGGAACAGCTCTTTTGTGGACCTGATAGTAACAGCTAATGATGATGATGATGATGATGATGAAGAAAGACTAATCTGGCTGAGCTGTCCCTAAAATAGCAGCATACAGCGCTCTGTCCCTTTATCTAAACTGACAAAAGAAACTCAGGCTGCTGACCTAACACCTATACCAGTCCTGAAAAGAACTTTTGTGTACCAAATAGCTAGCGTTTTCTCTGTCCCTACTCCACACAGGATCCTTTCCCTACAGTGACAGAAGAAAGAATGTAAAATGGCCACCGGATCGGGTGTATTTATAGGTTAGGGGGAATGTCCAAGTGTCCATGAGCTGTCATGTCTCAATTGGTTGTCCTGTAACACATGATAAACGTGTCACGAAAGGTTAAAGTTCTTGTATACATTAAACACGTAAGTCCGCCGGGGCGAACGACGGAAAAAGGCGTTCGAACCCGCGGACGGCGAAAGTCGGAAATTCGCCGCGAAACGACCGCCGGGCGAACCGTTCGGCCATCACTAGTAGGGATCTTGTTTTTAACTATGTGACAGTTATTTTAAAATTGTATTGGACTCAGCTTAAAATAACTGTCCCTTTTATCATGAATATCATTATCCACATTTTAAATGTCACCTGGACACTGATGATGTTTCCTCCATTGCAGTACAGGCGTGGCTGGATTTTGGGGAGCAGGACGGATAGCCAGGAATCCACAGCATTTAAGTAATCTAAAATTACAGTCCATGATAAAAGGAGTGAATACAGCGAATCTGGATTACTCAAATCTGTTTGAATGCATGAAAGAACAGCTCCTGTACAGCAGTTGCTTACCTGGATCTGAGGTCCGCAGAGCTATGTCTTTCTTATTCAGGAGCCAGGCAGGGAGCCCCCCCTAATACAGAAGACAGCATTGAAGAAATGTAATTACTATGGACTAAGGCCTATGCATTTTTAGTGCTTTTTGTATTTTGCAGATTTGCACTGCAGTCTATTTAACATGATTTCCTATGGGACACGTTTTGTAGTGCACTGGAGTGTGATGACGTGGCCACTGCAAATTTACAAATGTATTTGCAAAAGTGTGCAAACTAAACCCCTTGGTTTTAAAGCGGAGGTTCACACAAAAATTGAACCTCCACTTTTCGGAACCCTCCCCCCCTTCGGTGTCACATCTGACACCTTTCGGGGGAGGGGGGTGCAGATACCTGTCTAAGACAGTATTTGCACTCACTTCCAGGCATAGACTCTAACGGGAGTCTATGCCACTTCCTGTCCCGCCACGCTGTCTGCTGGGACACACACGGGTCCCAGAGACAGCGCGGACCATTCTCATTGTGCTGCGCGACTCGAGCATGCGCAGTAGGGAACTGGGAAGTGAAGCCGCAACTCTTCACTTCCTGATTCCCTCACCGAGAATGGTGCTGACAGCAGCCGAGAGCTGAGCGATTGCTTGGCTTTGGCTGCCGACTTCGCTGGACCCTGGGAAAGGTAAGTGTCCATTTATTAAAAGTCAGCAGCTGCAGTATTTGTAGCTGCTGGCTTTTAATATTTATTTTTTTAGGCGGACTCCCTTTTTAACGTGAACTGTTAGCCCTTGTACACACGGTCGGACATTCCGACCACAAAATCCGTCTGATTTTTTCTGACGGAATTTGTCCGAAACTGGTGTTGCATACACACGGTCGGACAAAGTTTTTGGAAAATCCGATTGTTCAGAAAGTGATGATGTTAGTTCGTTACGATGGGACTACGTTCAGGCTAGTAGCCAATAGCTTTGGTCTCGTAATTTGATCTGAGCATGCGTGGGACTTTGTCCGATCGGAATTCTCTACAAACGATCGGACAAAGTCCCATCTGATCATGTTGTCGGAAAATTTTATATCCAGCTCTCAAACTTTGTTGGTCGGACATTCCGACGGAAAAAGTCAGATGGAGCCCACACACGGTCGGATTATCCGACAACATGGTCCGATCGGACATTTTCCGTCGGAATGTCCGACCGTGTGTACAAGGGCTAAGACAGAATAATTTGGTTTGTTGCAGGCTGGCTGGAAAGTGAGATGGGAATTTTTCTTTGTAGTTTTTTTTTTACATGCATCGCACTTCCATGTGCTCCTAGCTGCAAAGGCCAGTTACAGTATTGGTTGGGGTGGTTGCCATTTGTTTGCACAGGCGGAGAGAAAATGCTTGACCCAAAGCTTCCAGATTTTATCAAAACTGATCACTCTATCCAGTAATTTTGCACGCAGCCTTTTTGTAGATCAAACTCTCCTTGATTTTGCTTTTACATTTAGGAAGGCTGTTTTTTTATTTATTTATTTTTTTAAGTGTTCAGCACGGCTTGAGAGAGCTACACTATGCCTAGGGGGGCCCCTTACCATATCCCACTCCGCACAGATGTAAGGTCCGGGCCTCAGGATGACGAGCAGGCCGAGTTCTGCAGTCAGGTTCAGGAAACGCTCCAGGTCACGATCTCCATCAAAATTAAACATCCCGGGCTGAGGTTCATGGAAATTCCAGGGAACATACCTAGAAAGAGATGATATTTTATATGTATACTTATGTGTCATTTGATTCCACCAGTGCTGCAATTCCAGTTATAAGCAGATGCTGGAGAGTTAAATTATCTACCAGAAATCTTTTTTTAAATCGCGTAGATTTTTATTGAATTTTATTTTTTTTATACAATTTTAGGCTGGGTTCACACTGCTGCGGGGGGAGATCCGGATGTGATTCGCACCGCAAATCACATCCGATCTCCGTAGCGATGCGAGTTCAGCCATACAGATAGTATGGCTGAATTCACATCTCTCCCGCAGCAAACTCGCACGGGACCCTTTTTTTGGTCCGCAACAGAATCGGATCGCATGGGGGTTCACACCATGCGATCCGATTCCTGTGCGAGTCGGCAGATCGCACTGCGATATGCAGACGGATCTGGGGGGTGTCATTAACATTTCACTGACACTCCCAGCCGTTCGCATAGGGCAGTGTGAACTGCCGGCGGGAGGCATGCGATGCGGGAAAACGCTGCGGATTCGCGGCGTTCCCGCATCGCTGTGGTGTGAACCCGGCCTTAAAAAGGACACAATAAAAAAAAAAAAAAAGCAAGCACAAAGAGAGCTTCCTGCAATCCTCATCCCCCTACCACCTCCAAAAAGGGAAAGGAGGAAAAGTACAGATAAAACATGGAGGCTCCGATATTGGTACAGACATAACTCCATAAAATGTAAATAGGAATGGCATTATCTTCATCAATCAAATGGCACAAGAACATAAATACGTCAATATTTGTTCTCGAACAAGAGTCCAACTGAGTAGTAGCCTAGAGTATAGCACCCTCGCAAATAACAAACATTATGGGGTTGATTTACTAAAGGCAAAAAGACTGTGCACTTTGCAAGCGCAGTTGCTCCAGAGCTTATTCATGAGGGGAAGCTCTGCTGACTTCTATCATCCAATCATGTGCAAGCAAAAATGGTGCTTTTTTCCCCCCTTGCATGTGATTGGGTATTCTTTACAAAGTGAAGCTTTACCTCATTTACTAAGCTCTGGAGACAACTGCACTTGCAGAGGTGCACAGCAAGTTTGCTTTTAGTAAATGTGTCGCAAATGTAGGGTGCTTCTAGGTGCATTCAACTTGTGCATGTGACATCAGTTTTGGGTGCTTTTGATATCATTCACAGTTCATGCCAGGGTTCCTGCTTCAAGCTGCTTTTGTATTGATATTGACTTGTATGGGTATAAAAGCATCTCCGATACCAAAAACAGCCCTTTGATACAGATCCTTAATATGATACTTATTTCAAATGCTCAACAGGTCTTCTGAGCTCTGGGTATTCGTCCCTGAATGCATCGGACCCTAATTGCGAGTACCGTTTGGCCCCTTCCAGCCTCAGACTTCCCCTAGACCAGGGATATGCAATTAGCGGACCTCCAGCTGTTGCAGAACTACAAGTCTCATGAGGCATATAGCAAGACTCTGAGAGCCAAAAGAATGACACCCCGAGGCAGAGGCATGATGGGAATTGTAGTTTTGAACAGCTGGAGGTCCGCTTATTGCATATCCCTGCCCTAGACCATGAGTGTCCAACTTGTGGACCAAGATGGCCATGAAAAGAACAGATGTGTTTCGGAGGGGAGGGGGGCACACTCCCTTCCTCAGAGCTTAGCCTAGTTCTGAGGAAGAGGCGTGCGCCCCCGAAACGCATCAGCTTGCCAGCATAGTGGGGTGTTGTTGGAGTACAGATATCCTGCACTGTATGGCATCTTGTGGTTTACACGCCCTCCCGTTTTAACTTTTGTGAGTATCCATTTATACCATTTTTTTTTTATCTGTCAATACATTTTTAGTAATGCGCTGGGTCAGGGATGGCAAACCTTGGCACCCCGGATGTTTTGAAATACATTTCCCATGATGTTCATGCATTTCCCATGATGCTCATGCACTTCCCATGATGCTCATGCTCCTGCATTTCCCATGATGCTCATGCATTTCCCATGATGCTCATGCACTTCCCATGATGCTCATGCACTTCCCATGATGCTCATGCACTTCCCATGATGCTCATGCTCCTGCGTTTCCCATGATGCTCATGCGTTTCCCATGATGCTCATGCGTTTCCCATGATGCTCATGCATTTCCCATGATGCTCATGCGTTTCCCATGATGCTCATGCGTTTCCCATGATGCTCATGCTCCTGCAGTTCTTTTTTTATCTGTCAATACATTTTTAGTAATGCGCTGGGTCAGGGATGGCAAACCTTGGCACCCCAGATGTTGTGGGACTGCATCATGGGAAATGTTGTTTCAAAACATCTGGGGTGCCAAGGTTCGCCATCCCTGCACTAGGTGCTCGCGGCTTCCTGTCTGTTCTTTTGTAGCTTCACATTGGATTCCCCAATCTGAGGAGGACTGCATCTGCCAAGCATTTTGGGTCTGTTGTCTTATAGTCCTATCCAGCTATGGAAGACCTTCTTGCGGCGGATGTGACTGCTTTTCTTTGCATAGTAAGAAATGGAAAGTAACAAAAAGAATTGTGAAAACCCACGGATGAACCTCAGTGTGGTCAGAAGAGAAATCCGCTTACACCTGAACGGCATTGAGTCCGGTCATGTACATCTTCAGCAGGCGGTCCTTCCAGTAGACGGGTGGCACTCGGAAGTAGTGGATGCTCCCCGAAATGTATCGGAAACACTTGCCATCTTTCAGGAAGCAGTCTCGGACATAGTCGATGGTGAATGACGGGTCACCTCGGACCTGGAGAAAACAAAAAGGATATTGTGCCGGTATCTTCATCAACATGCAGGTGTTACGTCTGTTACGGCAAAACACTAACCGCACACAATGCACCTCACAGAGCTAAAAAGAGAACAAGAACTTCCTCAAGTGATGGGATATTTCTAAACTATCAGGTGTGAAGGAAATGCACCGTATGTCACATTGTTTCCAAACAGTATACAGTATTAAGCGCCAAAGTATATATTATGTTGCGGGTTCAAATGCAGCTGCAAGGAAGTATGGTATGAATTAAAGTTTAACCACCTCAATACTGGACACTTTTACCCCCTTTCCTGCCCAGGCCAATTTTCAGCTTTCAGCGCTGTCACAATTTGAATGACAATTGCGTGGTCATGCAGCACTGTACCCAAGCTAAATTTTTTTATTAGTGTTTTCACACAAATAGGGCTTTCTTTTGGTCCTGTTTAATCACCACTGGGGTTTTTTTTTATTTATTTTTTTTGCTAAAAAAATAAAATAAATAAATAAAATAAAAAAAAACAGAAAATTTGGAAAAACAAAAAAAAAAAAACCTTTTTCTTAGTTTCAGTCAGAAAAAATTGTAAAGAAGTAATTTTCTCCTGCGCTGATGTGCCGGCACTGCAGGGCACCGATGAGACAGCACTAAGGGCCACTGATAGGTGGCACTTATGGGCAGTGATAGGCGCTACTGATAGGAGGCACTTATGGGTGGCACTGATGGACAGGCACCGGCTTGCATCACGAAAGGGCACAAATTGGCATCACTAAAGGGCACAAATTGGCATCACTAAAGGGCACAGAGTGGCAGCACTAAAGGGCACAGAGTGGCAGCACTAAAGGGCACAGAGTGGCAGCACTAAAGGGCACAGAGTGGCAGCACTGGTGGGCACTGTTGGGGCTGCACAGATAAGCAGTGCCCTGATTATCTTTACAGTCTCCCCTGCAAGGAGATGCCGCTGATTGGCTCAGTGTGAGGCGAGGAGAGCCGATTACCGGCACTTCCGTGTTTACATTTGATCGTCTGTGATTGGACACAGCCGATCACATGGGTAAAGAGCCACGTCATCATCTCTTTACTGAGATCGGGGGTTGCGCCGTGTCCCAGGGACAAAGTGCGCCACTGCACTTGTGTGCCTGCGAGACTGGGGCGACATCATATGACTTAGTCCCAGAACAAGAGAGGATCCTGCCTGCAGTCTATACGGCGGAGGTGGTTAAAGTGGAACTAAACAAGGCCTTTTTTTTTTTTTTCCATTTCGGATAGAGTAAGGGAGGGTCAGTTTTCTTCTTCTTTTTGCCATCTGTTTACCATTGGGGAGAATTCCCTTCATTTCCTGTCCCATAGCCGAAAGAAACGAATCCCTGGTTGTCACCAGAACTAGCTTCCCCATTGGAAGACCCCCCTCTACTCCTGTTCTGGTGACAAATAAAACTTTTGGACAAATAAAAAGGGTGAATCTCCTTAAGAGTGGCACCGACAGCAATTCAAAAAAAAAAAAAAAAAAAAAAAACCTGACAGGTGTTCTAATCCCTCTCCACCAAAGTTTTGCCCTTAGTTTTACCTTAACCACTTGATGACCATCCTATAGCGGCTTTACTGCTACAGGGCACCAGCTGTGCTCTGGAATATATATATTATGATCCTGCAGGGGGCGTGCCACTTCTGCTGTGAATATTCACAACAGAAGCCGATCTGTGGGTGACGGGGCACTCAATGTCCTCTGGCAACCGCCGATCGTCGGTAAGCTACACAGAATGGGGATCTGCCTACATAAACAAGGCAGATCACCGTTCTGACAGGGGGAGAAGGGATGGATTCTGTGTTCCTGCAAAGCATGGACTGGACGTGGACTTGAATCCATCTCTTCCACTAGTAAAAACAGCACACATAGTAAACACAAACACTGGTTAAGCACACAGTTAACTCTTTGATCGCCCCTGATGTTAACCTCTTCCCTGCCAGTGTCATTAGTACAGTGACAGTGTATACTTTTTAGTATTGATCACTGTATTAGTGTCCCTGGTTCCCAAAAGAGGTGTCAAAAGTGTCAGTTAGTGTCTGATTGTCCACCAAATCATTGCAGTCCCACTATAAGTCGCTGATTGCCGCCAGTACTACTATAAAATAAATAACTAAAAACTCCAGCATCTATCCCATCGTTTATAGACGTGATAACATTTGAGTAAACAAACCAATATACGCTTAATGGGATTTTTATTACCAGAAATATGTAGCAGAATACATATTGGTCTAAATTGATGAAGAAATTTGATCTTTTACATTTTTTTTTTTTTATTGACTAGGTTTTATAGCAGAAAGTAAAAAAATAGATTTTTTTTTAAACGTTTTTTTAAAAAACACAGAAGTGATAAAATACCACCAAAAGAAAGCTCTATGTGTGGGAAAAATATGACATAAATTGTATTTGGGTACAGCGTCACATGTGCAATTATGAGTTAAAGTAACACAGTGCCATATTGCAAAAAATGGCCTGGTCACTGATAGGTGGCACGGATGGGCACTGATAGGCGGCACTGATAGGCGGCATTGTATTGTATTGTTTTGTACTGATGGATGTCAATCAGTGCCAAACAATAGTGCATGCCAGTGATGCCCATTGTGGGCACTGATTGGCATCCATTGTGGGCACTGATTGGCATCCATTGTGGGCACTGATTGGCATCCATTGTGGTCTAGGGTGGTATACCTGGTGCTGGGCATCCCTGGTAGTCTGGTGGCGCCCTTGGTGGTCCAGAGTGGGCATCCTCGGGGGGGCTGCATTGATAATCGATCAGCACAGACCCCCTCTGTCAGAGGAGCAGCCGATCGGCTCTCCTCTACTCGCGTCTGACAGATGCAAGTGAGAAAAAGCCGATCAACGACTCTTCCTATTTACACTGTGATCAGCCGTGATTGGACATGGCTGATCACGTGGTAAAGAGTCTCCGTCGGAGACTCTTTACCGAGATTGTAGTTGCGGGGGGGCAGACTGACACCCCGCAACAACGATCGCTGCAATGTGTGCCCCCGACGGCGCGCCGTGTTTCAAAATCCGGAGGACATCATATGACGCCCAGTCAGGATTTTGAAACCACTTTGCCACCATCATTCGCCTATAGGGCGGGCGGCAAGTGGTTTAATAAAATCTGTTTTCAATACATACCTTATTTTGGACCCAGTGGTGCCAACACTGGGTCTCTGTGTTTCTCTATGCAATGCAAGCAGATCATGGCTGGTGAGCGAGACTGGCAGGGTGCTGTACAGAGCCTCCTGAGAACATCACAGCACCCTTCCCCAGTACTCCTCTCCGGAAGCCCTCAGCCCTGATGCAAGCAGTGGGCAGACACTTGGGATACGTAAGAAATGAGACGGGGCTCTATATGACTTCCTGCAGCTTCTAATGCACATTGTGAGAAGCTCACAGTGTGCGGTGAAATCAGAGGAAGTCATTTCAGTGCAGGAGAGGTTCCGGTAAAACTTTGCAAGACTGAAGGGAAGGCCGGAGGTCAGATTCCCGTTGTGTTATATATAACCACCGAGCGTCGGTCTGTGGATTTTGGACTGAAAAACAAGATTCAGAAAATCTTATTTTATTCTGCTGCAAACTACCCTGAAGGTCCCAGGCTCCATTCACAACTAAGCGATTTGAATCGCAGAGATTCTGCCCACGATTCCAAATCACGGGACACGTTTGCGATGCCAATTGCCGCGCGATAAATCGAGCTGCAAATCGCGGCAAATCGCAATGCTTGCCCCTTTTTTGGAGCGACAAGCTACATATGTTGCGATTTTGCTACAATTGCAGTGAAACAATTGCGGCAAAGTTGCACCAGGATTGGGGTGCCATTAACCCTTGCACAGATCTATAATCCCACAATTAGGGATGAGCTCAGGCGTGTTCGCATGGAACACGTGCAGAGCCCGCCAGGAAGTTAGTGCAGCGCTGCGCTAATCACAGGCAGTGAGACATTGCCCCGATGTGTGGCTGCAGAGATCGGGAAATGTCTCACTGCCTGTGATTAGCGCAGTGCTGCGTCGACTTCCTGGCGGGCTTCCATGTGAACACGCCTGAGCTCATCCCTACCCACAAATCTTGTGATATTAAGCCCTGGTTCACATTGATCCAATTTGGCGGCGCCAATTGGGGAGCAGCACCGATTCCCAAAAGCAGTTTCTGTACTACTTTTGGTTATTTCAGGGTGCGATTTCCATTGACATCCGTGCAGAAACCCCACACAGATGTCTCTGAAATCAGTCACTGAAGTCGAGACTGACATGCGGTAATAAAATTGCGCAAGTTCATTCCCGCAGTCAGTGTGAACCAGGGCTGAATCCACTACTTAAAGAGGAAGTAAACCCTGATGGGTGTTACTTCCTCTTTGATTCCCTGCAAAGGTAAAGCATAATGGACTACTATGCATCGCATAGTAGTCCATTATGTGTCACTTACCTGACACAGGAGCCAGCGAAGTCACCGCTGTCCCCTGTAGTCCGCCGCATCCATCTTCTCGGTGGGTCTTGCCACTCCGCCGCTGTCATTCAACAAAGCTGCGATGACGTCACTCCTGCGCATGCGCACAGGAATCGCCACTTGCGGCATATCGCCGTTGACAGCGGCGCGCTCAGTGCGCATGCGCCGTAGACAGCGGTGCCTGTCTTTCGGCAAATATCTCCTAAACCGTGTAGGTTTAGGAGATATTTCTTGGACCTACAGGTAAGCCTTAATCTAGGCTTACCTGTAGGTCAAAGTGGTTTGTAAGGGTTTACAACAACTTTAAAAACCTAGACCAGATGCGACTCGCAAGTTCCTGCACTATTTTATTTTTTGTGTGATTTCACATGCGACTTGCATAGACATCTGTGCATGAAGTTGCACAGATGTCTATGCTGTCTATGCAAGTCGCATGTGAAATTTCACGAAAAATAAAAAAATAAAATAGTGCAGGAACCTTTTTTTTTTTTTCAAGTCGGAGTCACACTGATTTGAATAATTCCATTGCTGACAATAGGCACGACAAGTCACACCGGTGTGAACGGGGGGGGTTTAAACCTGGAAGCTGATTGGTTACTATGCACAGCTGCACCAGCTTTAGTAAATCTGCCCCCATGGGGTGTGTACGTACCTGCTCACATAGGCAGGCGGCCAGCAGCAGGCAGAGGATAGCGGCTCCCATGGGTGCTCCCCACAGATCTCAGTTAATTCATACTCTTCCTCTCTCTGATGTTTCCTTGAACTTTCCTGGAACACAAAATCACAATCATGTGACTCTTGGTGCTTCGCCTCCGGGGTCCTAAATCCTGGCTGTGAGGAGGGAAAAGCAGATGTGATGTCCTGCAGATAATAGAAGAGAATGAAGAGAAGCACACATGGAGATCACAGCACAAGACACAAACCTGCTGAGCTACAGGCTTTTCCATCATGTGGGCCCATAGGGCGAGTCACGTGACATCACCTATTTCCACTAAGAACAGCTACATACATTCTCTCCTAGCTGGGCAACGGCAAAAAGCAAACCTATGATAACTGACATTCAAAAAAGTAAAAAAAATAAAAAAAACATATAAATAAAAAAAAATGGGGCAAATTCAATAGACCATTCTGTCACTTTTCTGCCATCACTCTTCTATTATTATTAATTATTATTATTATTATTATTATTATTATGCTGAATTTACAACTTGGGGGCAGACCACTTCAATACTGGGCATTTTCACCCCCTTCCTGCCCAGGCCAATTTTCAGCTTCCAACGCTGTCGCATTTTGAATGACAATTGCACGGTCATGCAACACTGTACCCAAAATAAATTTTTTATCATTTTTTTTTCCTGCAAATAGAGCTTTCTTTTTGTGGCATTTGATCACCTCTGCGTTTTTTATTTCTTGCGCTATAAACAAAAAACAAGTGACAAGTTTTAAAAAAACACAATATTGTTTACTTTTGGCTATAATAAATATCCCAATTTAAAAAAAAAATGTTTTCTTCAGTTTAGGCCGATAAGTATTATTCTACATATTTTTGGTAAAAAAAAAAAAAATCCCCGCTATAAGTGTATATTGATTGGTTTTAGCAAACGTTATAGTGTCTATAAAATAGGGGATATATTTATGCCATATTTTTTTTTTTTTTTTTTTTACTAGTAATGGCGGAGATCTGCGATTTTTATCGTGACTGTGACATTGCGGTGGACACATTGGACACTTTTGACACTATTTTGGGACCATTCACATTTATACAGCAATCAGTGCTATAAAAATACACTGATTACTGTGTAAATTTCACTGGCAGGGAAGGGGTTGACACTAGGGGGCAATCAAGGGGTTAAATGTGTTATCTAGGGAGTGATTCTAACTGTAGGTGGCGATCAAGGGGTTAAATGTGTTACCTCGGGAGTGATTCTAACTGTAGGGGGAGATCGAGGGGTTAAATGTGTTACCTAGGGAGTGATTCTAACTGTAGGGGGCGATCAAGGGGTTAAATATGTTACCTAGGGAGTGTTTCTAACTGTAGGGGGAGGGGACTCACAAGGGGAGGAGACCGATCGGTGTTCCTCTGTACTGGGAACACACCATCGGTCTCCTCTCCCCTGACAGGGTGTGGATCTGTGTGTTTAGCTGAGGAAGCTGAGGACATCATATGACGCCCACCCAGGATGGGAGATCCCTCCTGCAGATGTCACATGACTATGGGCAGGATGTATCACATGACATTTAAAAGTCAGTAGCTGCTGACTCTTAATAAATCAGACACTCACCTGTCCCACGGTCCAGCCATGCAGGCGCACGAAGCCTCGCTCCTCTCACTGTGCATGCGTGAGCCGTACTGCGCGTTGCAATTGGCCAGGTAATCTTATGGGACCTGTGACGTGTCCCAGAAGATTGCACGGAGGGAGGGGGGAGAGGTGATCTTCCTTCGGGCGCCGTGGCGCCAGGGAGGAAGTGGGAGGTGGGTGCCTGTAAGAACAGAGGAACCGCTACTCCCCCAAAAAAATGACACGCCAAATGTGGCATGTCAGGTGGGTCACCATCACTTAAAGTGAAAGTTCAATTTTTGGGTGAAACTCTGCTTTAAGGCTACACTAAAACAGCGCTTATTTTTTTGCGGTGCTTTAGAGGTGTATTAGTGGAGCTTTTGTGGCACTTTTCGGGCACTAGCGGGCGTTTATTTTTTTTAAGGTCACGTGACAAGGTGACCTTAAAAAAAAATAAAGGAAAAAAGACCCGTTACGCGTCACTTTGCAAGCGAAGCCCGCTCATTTCAATAGGCGGGGGAGTTTTTGGAGCGCTATTTATAGCGCTCTACACCTGCCCCAAGGATGCTGCTCGCAGAACTTTTTTTTTACCGTATATATATATATATATATATATATATATATATATAATATATGTATTTTTTTTTTTGCAAAGATTCTGGAGAATAAAATGGCGGTCGTTGCAATATTTTATGTCACACTGTATATGGGCAGTGGTCTTTCAAATGCAATTTTTTGGGGAAAAAATATACTTGTTTATACACGTATGTTTATAAACATATACTATGTTTCATGAAAATGTATTTCTTCCAAAAAAATTGCTTTTGAAAGACAGCTGCCCATATACAGTGTGACATAAAATATTGCAACCATCGCCATTTTATTCTCTAGGGTCTCTGCTTAAAAAAATACATATAATGTCCTGATTCCCTACTAAGCATGCGCAAGTCGCGCTGTACGCTGTCCCTGCTGTCTTCTGGGACCTGTGTGTCTCCCAGAAGACTGCGGGGGGGGGGGGAAGGGGCGGAGGAGGGGCCGGACATGGCATAGATATCCGCGGATACTGCGGTTATGCCCGGAATTGGAAGCAAATACCTGGATCCCCGGTATCCCCGTGTTCGGCCGGCGGTCGGTTACAAGAAAAAAGTAGTCTCTGTGTCGGAAATGTCGCCTATGGAAATTTTTAAGGATAAAAGTTTGTCACCATTCCACAAGCGGGTGCAATTTTTAAGAACATGTGACATGTTGGGTATCAATTTACTCGGCGTAACATTATCTTTCACAATATAAAAAAAATTACTTTACTGTTGTCTTATTTTTTAATTAAAAAAAAGTGTATTTAAAAAAAAAAAGTGTGCTTGTAAGGCCGCGTACACACGGGCGGACTGTTCGCCCAACTTTGTCCGCTGAACAGTGTTTGGGCGGACAGTCCGCTCGTGTGTGGGCTTTCAGCGGACAGTTTCAGCGGACAGTTGGACGGACAAGGTTTTTCGGAATTTCCGAAAAACTGTCCGCTGAAACCTTGTTTCAGCGAACAGCCCGCTCGTGTGTAGGCTTGTTCGTCAAACAAAGTTGCGTGCATGCTCAGAAAGGATTTTCACGCTGAAAGCTATAATGCAGTGTATAGGACGTCGTATTTTTCGTCCCGTCGTACGTGCTGTTCACGTCATCGCGCACGGTTTCAGCAAACTGTTCGTTCGTCGTGTGTGGGCATGTCCGTCCATGCTAATTTTGAGCGGACTGTTTGCTGAAACTGTTGGACGGACTATGCCGCTGTCATTCGGCGAAGCCGCAATGACGTCACTCCCGCGCATGCTCACGGGAGCCTCCACTCGCGGCATATCGCCGTTGACCGCGGCGCGCTCAGTGCACCTGCGCGCCGCTGTCTATGGCACATGCGCCGTAGACAGCGGTGCCTGTCTTTCAGCAAATATCTCCTAAACCGTGTAGGTTTAGGAGATATTTCTTGGACCTACAGGTAAGCCTTAATCTAGGCTTACCTGTAGGTCAAAGTGTGTTGTAAGGGTTTACAACCACTTTAAGTGGTTAATAGCAAAATATATGTATAGTTTATACTATAAAAAAAAAAAAAATTGCCGTTCGCCGCTAAAGTGTTCGGGTATGAATTGAAGAAAAGTTGGCAACCCTAGGGTGATCATGGGGCAGTAAAACCATGGCCCAACTACCTGTTTTTACCACCACCCATGTCAAAGAGGCCTTACAGCAAAAGTTTGTAATGCATATAGAAGAATTTGAATAATATATCAATTTCTGGAAAGCTCATTGTTGACAAGGTCTCCTCCTCATCCGACTTCATTCCTCTCCCGCTGGTGTGGTATATGTCAGGATGGAGAGCGGAGGAAGGGACCAGTAAATATGTCATTTACCGACCTCTTCCTTCTCTGAATTGGACACAATCACTTTTCACCACATCTCTGATAATAATACTAAATATCAGGTTTATTTTCCCTCCTCTGTGGGTTGATCTGTCCTGCTCTCAATATAATAACGATATTAATAATAATAATAATAATAATACATATTAGTAATGATGTTATTTCTCCCTCAGAGCTGAGCTCTGCTGGCAGCCCTTCTATTAGGTAGAATACAGCTCAGCCATCAACTATCTCATAACCAATCACTGCAGGTAGCCCGGCCAGCATCCGGCCTAGGTAACCTAGCAACCCGGGTCACGTGTACCTCGGAGCGGCGCATTCTCGTGACGTCAATGGAACGCGCGGCCAGCTGATTGATCTGTGCTATGATGGTTCCGGGTTAGGTTGGGAGCTGCTGTGCTGGCATCACCCGGAGGAGCCGGTATGGAGTCTGCATTTAGTTTCTACCTGTCCGTAGTGTATTGGCATTCCTGCTTGTAGGGTTCAGTGTGTCTCCATTCATTGTACCTGGTGATATCAGAAACATTGCTATCCTGGGAAGACCCTGAGTAGGATGTATTATTATTATTATTAGTAATAATAATCAGGTTTTCTGCATTGCAACGAGGGGAGGGAGGATTCGTAGTATGCAATCAGTAGGTTGCAGGGGGAGCTATCATAGTATGTGATCAGCAGAGCGCTATGTACAGATTGCATGCAGGGGGGGCACTCTTATAGTATGTACTCAGCAGAGTGCTATGTACAGGTTGCATGCAGGGGGGTGATCAGCACAGTGCTATGTACAGATTGCATGCAGGGGGGCACTCTCATAGTATGTGATCAGCACAGTGCTATGTACAGATTGCATGCAGGGGGGGGCGGCGCTCATAGTATGTGATCAGCACAGTGCTATGTACAGATTGCATGCAGGGGGGCGCTCTCATAGTATGTGATCAGCACAGTGCTATGTACAGATTGCATGCAGGGGGACGCTCTCATAGTATGTGATCAGCACAGTGCTATGTACAGATTGCATGCGGGGGGGGGCGCTCTCATAGTATGTGATCAGCACAGTGCTATGTACAGATTGCATGCGGGGGGGGGGGGGGGGGCACTCTCATAGTATGTGATCAGCACAGTGCTATGTACAGATTGCATGCAGGGGGGGGGGGGGCGCTCTCATAGTATGTGATCAGCACAGTGCTATGTACAGATTGCATGCAGGGGGGGGGGGGCGCTCTCATAGTATGTGATCAGCACAGTGCTATGTACAGATTGCATGCAGGGGGGGGGGGGCGCTCTCATAGTATGTGATCAGCACAGTGCTATGTACAGATTGCATGCAGGGGGGGGGGCGCTCTCATAGTATGTGATCAGCACAGTGCTATGTACAGATTGCATGCAGGGGGGGCACTCTCATAGTATGTGATCAACAAAACATGATTACAGGCTGTGGGAGGGCGCTCTTATAGTATGTGATAAGCAGTGTGCTTTGTACAGGCTGTGGGAGGGCGCTCTCATAATATGTGATCAGCCGAGCACTATGTACAGGCTGCAGGGGGCACTCTCCTAGTATGTGATCAGCAGAGAGCTATGTACAGGCGGCAGGGGGTCGCTCTCATAGTATTCTATGTTCAGTTTGGAAGATTTCCCTTTACTTCCTGTCCTGTAGACAGGGGTAGGGTAATTTGCTAAAACCAGAGAATGCTAAATCTGGTGCAGCTCTGCATAGAAACCAATCCACTTCCAGAGGCTAGAAGCTGATTGGCTACCACGCAGAGCTGCACCAAATTTTGTACTCTCCAGTTTTAGTAAATCAACCCCACAGGGGCAAAAATTCACTGTGCACTTGGCAGTGCAGTCGCTGTAAATCTGAGGGGAAGTTCTGCTGATTTTTATCATCCAATCATGTGCAAGCTAAAATGCTGTTTATTTTTTTTTTTTTCCTTGCATGTCCCCCTCGGATCTACAGCAACTTTACTTCCAAGTGGATTTGCCTTTAGTATATAACCCCCATAGTGTCATAAAACAAAATACATTTTTTAGGGATGCACTTATATATCGGCTGCCCGAAAAGAGGGTTATCTGCGTTTTGCTGATAGAGAAAAAAAAAAAAAAGGTGCCGATAACGTCCAAAAATAAATTCATATTGTTTTAAATTTATGATATAAATTAAAGTCAAATATAATAAACTGTTTATTTTGGTTTGGGCCGAGTGCAGCCTGAAGTTTCAAGTTCCTGATTTTCATTTCGGTGCACCACTAGAAATTCTACATGATTGATTATTTTTCCCAAAGTGATTTCGAGTTTCTCCACATCTAATCTTCTTTTTATTTTTCCTTTTTAGTGAGCGAAGAATGTGCGGGCAGCAATGGGTGCTACTCTCTGTATCTGTTCTCGGGGGGTCATAACCATCGAAAACAAGCGTTACCTGTTTGTAGAGAAGCTGGGGGAGGGGTGAGTAATAATCTGTATTTGCAGAAAACAAAGAGGTGGCAAAAAAAGCATGATCTATTGATGGGCTGCTGTGACAAAATATATTCATTCACAAAAAGGAGCTAATTTAACCAAGAAATATATTTAAGGCAAGCCTGTGTGTGTTTTTTTTTTTTTTGTCATGTAGCCCAAATAAATAGTTTACTTACATTGATTCTCAAGGTATTATAAAAAAAAAAAATAACGAACATGTTATACGCATCTGCTCTGACCAACAGTTTTGCACAGAGCATCCCCAATCCCCTTCTTTTTGTGTTCACCTGTCGGCAGTCCTGGCTCCTCCCCCTTGCTGAGTGCCCCCAATAGCAAGTCTCTTGCTATGGGGGCACTCGAGCCACGCTTCTGTGAATGGACATTGTTGTGACCGTGGTTCAGCCCCGTCCCCCGCTTTCTCCTCCTTCCTTTTTTTTTTTTTCTCACTGGCTGTGATTGACAGCAGCAGGAGCTAATGACTCCTGCTGCTGTCTGAGCAAATGAGGGACTCGAGAGAGCTTGCTGCTCTTATGCACATCACTGGATCGAGTTTGGGCTTAGGTAAGTATAAGGGAGGAGCAGCACCCAGAAGGCTTTTTTTACCTTAATGCAAAAAATGCATTAATGTAAAAAAAAAACATTCTGCATTTATAACCACTTTAACTGGCGCACTTAGCAGCGTGTTAGATTTTACAAGTTCTTCACTCCCCTGCTGCTCCATTCAGCCACCAGGAACAAGGTGAACAAGCACAACGTAAGCTGTCGCTGAGGGTTCTCTCTCTCTCCTCTTTCCTATGTGACAATGCTGGGTACCTGACTAGCCAATCACCAGCTTTGTTGCGTCAGGAAAAAGGAGCATGAGTCGCATGTTCCCCTGTGTCTTCCAGTTAAATTTCTTTCTAAAGCAGCCACAGCCTGAGTAGCCAAAGCCTGTCCTCTGCCAGCATTCTGTAGAAAATGACTGTTCTCTGTTTGCAAGCAGTGGTCTCTCTGCAAAGATCCAACTTCTAACGAGTATGAACTATAGCTCTGCAATCAGAAAAGCTCATCCTCTGTGCTAACTGGAGAGCTCTGACTCAGCAGGTGGCATGTCAGACCTCTGCAAAGAGACCATTGATTTCCCACAGAGAGCAAGGGTCCTTATCTGCAGCATGCTGGCAGGAGACGGGCCTTTTCTACTCAAGCTGATTTTTTTTATTTTTTTTGTTCCCTTGTTACCAGCCGGAGCTGGCTCTTTAAAGAAATCTTAACGCTGGAGGAGCTTCCTGGGTTTCTAGACCATGAGAGCATTGTAATTGGTTGTCACAGTGGTCATGTGATCGGGAGCCCACCTTTCTGGCTTTCAGTTGTAAACCATGCCCAGTAGCTGTTGGTAACAGCGCAGTCTAGCACAGAATGATGCTGCTGGTTGTACACAGATACACTATATAATCAAATGTATTGGGACGCCTGCCTTTACACACACATGAACTTTAATGGCATCCCAGCCTTAGTCCATAGGGTTGAATATGGAGTTGGCCCACCCTTTAGAGCTATAACAGCTTCAACTCTTCTGGGAAGGCTGTCCACAATCTATGGCATGGGTCTTCAAACTATGGCCCTCCAGTTGTTCAGGAACTACAATTCCCATCATGCCTAGTCATGTCTGTGAATGTCAGAGTTTTACAATGCCTCATGGGATGTGTAGTTTCACAACAGCTGGAGGGCCGTAGTTTGAGGATCCCTGGTCTATGGGAATGTTTGACCATTCTTCCAGAAGAGCATTTATGAGGTCAGGCACTGATGATAGACAAGAAGGCCTGGCTTGCAATCTCTGCTCTAATTCATTCCAAAGGTGTTCTGTCTGGTTGAAGTCAGGACTCTGTGCAGGCCAGTCAACTTCCTCCACCCCAAACTCGCTCATTCATATCTTTATGGACTTTGCTTTGTGCACTGGATTGCAGTCATGTTGGAACAGGAAGGGGCCATCCCCAAACTGTTCACACAAAGTTGGGAGCATGAAATTGTCCAAAATGTCTTGGAAAGCCGATGCCTTATGAGTTCCCTTCACTAGAACTAAGGGGACAAGCCCAACCCCTGGAAAAAAAATCCGCCCTCCACCAAATAATTTGCACCAGTGCACAAAGCAATGTCCATAAAGACATGGATGAGTGAGTTTGGGGTGGAGGAACTTGATTGGCCTGCACAGAGTCCTGACCTCAACCCAATAGAAGACTTTTGGGATGAATTAGAGTGGAGACTGCGAGCCAGGCCTTCTCGACCCAGATCAGTGCCGGACCTCACAAATGCGCTTCTGGAAGAATGGTCAAACGTTCCCATAGACACACTCCTAAACCTTGTGGACGGCCTTACCAGAAGAGTTGAAGGTGTTATAGCTGCAAAGGGTGGGCCAACTCAATATTGAACCCTACGGACTAAGACTGGGAAGCCATTAAAGTGGAAGTTTACTTCAATTTCTGAATTTTACCTATAGGTAAGCCTATAATGAGGCTTGCCTCCTAGGTAGTGTAAATATCTACTAAACTTGCGCCGTTTAGAAGATATTTACTCTACATGCAGCCAGTGACATCACTGGCGTGTGCATTCTGAAGGAACCGCCACAAGTCCTGTTCCCTCAGAGCCTTGTGCTGTAAACGGGGGCTCCCACGCACGTGGGCGGGAGTGACCTCATCGTGGCTCTGACCAGTCGTAGAACCGGAGTCCGTGAACATGGAAGCAAGATGGGTGAAGATATGAGCTCATATCTCGGCACTGAAAGAGCTTTGTTTTAAGGTAAGTTTAACATAATGTGCTAGTATGCGATGCATACAAGCACGTTATGACATTACCTTGCAGAGTATAAAAAAAACACATCCAGCAGTTTATAACCTCTTTAACTACTTCAATACCTGACTGTCGCTGTTTAAATGACAATTGCGCAGTCATGCAACGCTGTACCCAAACAGAATTTTTATCACTCAAACGGAGCTTTTCTTTTGGTGATATTTGATCACCTCTGCGTTTTTATAGTTTTTGCTAAATAAATAAAAAAAAGACCTAAAATTTTGAAAAAAAAAGTTTTTCTTTTTGTTTCTGTTATAACATTTTCTAAATAAGTATTTTTTTTCTCCTTCACTGATGGGCACTGATGGGGACTCTTGGGTGGAAATGATGGGCACTGATGGGTACTTATGGGTGGCACTGATACGTGGCATTGATAGGCATCACTGGCAGGTATTGGGGATGGGCACTGCTTGGCATCTGCCTGGGCACTGATTGGCATTTCCCTGGTGGTCCAGTGTGGTGGCATCTCTGGTGGTCCTGGGTGGGCATCCTGGGGGGGGCTGTGCTGATAAACAATCAGCACAGACCCCCCCCCCCCCCACCTGTCAGGAGAGCAGCTGATTGGCTCTCCTCTACTCATGTCTGTCAGACACAAGTGAGGAAAGCCGATCAATGGCTCTTCCTGTTTACATTGTGATTGGACACAGCTGATCCCGTGGTAAAGGGCCTCCGTCAGAGGCTCTTTACCGAGATCAGTGTAGCGGTGTGTCAGATTGACACACTGCACCACTGATCGCCACGATGCGTGCGAGAGCAGTCGTTTTGGAGGGCCGTCGTATGACGTCCACCCAGAATGTGAGCTGTGCCGCCCAGCCGTTATTTGATGGCCGGCGGGCGGGAAGTGGTTAAAGTTCATTTGTATGTAAAGGCAGGTGTCCCAATACTTTTGGTAATATTGTATGTGGCAGTGCCATGTGCAGCCAGTGGTAAAGGGTCGGGGAAAGGAAACTGTTAGGCTGGGTTCGCACTTGCGCAAATTTAATATTTGTTTCCCCGCATGACAGGAGAGTGTGACTGGCTCTCAATGGAGCTGGTCTGCATTTGGAAAGGATCCCGTGTGTCTTTGGTTCCGATTCAGGCCTGAATCGGTGAACAAGGACGCACAGGACCCCCCTGCTGTGAGCCGTGGCATGTGTGAACCCGGCCTAAGATTTTGCATACCTTTTTGCATTAAGACATCTGGAATGTATTCAGCTAATATAAAGTGAAGGTTTAATTGGGTATTTTTCTGGATTTTCTTTCCTAACAGAGGTTTCAGTTATGTAGATCTGGTTGAAGGGGTCCATGACGGGCACTTTTATGCCCTAAAACGCATACTATGCCACGACCGGGAGGATCGTAAGGAGGCGCTTCATGAGGTGGAGATGCACCGAATGTTCAACCACCCCAACATCCTGCGTCTGGTGGGGCACTGCATAATCGAGAAGGGGCCTAAGTGGGAAGCCTGGCTGCTGCTTCCTTATGTTAAGGTAATTGCTCTACCCTGGTCCTAAGTCTGGTCCTTCTGCCAAACTCTAGGCTCTGGTTTTTTCAGCTGTGTAAAATTATTCTGGGTTCCCATTGTAAAAAAGGGGGTTACTTCAGCCTTTCTCTAACCTATTACCACAGAGGAACCCTTGGAAACAACTTTCAGGTTTTAGGGCAGCCTTTCTCAACCTTTTAACCCTGGAGGAACCCCAAAAATAATTCAATAGGAACAATGGCCCTTAAGAACGTCCACCTTAAAGTGGTGCTCAGAATGCCACACTTAAAGACAGCTAAAAAGATATTTGGTGTCATGCTACTGGCTTTGCTAAGTGATGCTGAATCTCAAACTCTGTAGGCACCGTCAAAAAAAGTGGTTCATCAGCCACAGGTCAAGGAACCCCTAGCAACCTCTGGAGGAACCCCAGGGTTCCATGGAACCCTGGTTGAATGGCTGTTTTAGGGAATCCCTGCTAAAAACCAATCCATTGGTGGTCAGTTGGGAAAAATAGCCCCTTAAATTGGTGTCTAGTGGGAAGACTGCCCCCTTACTCTGGTTGTCAGAATGGCACCCGTACAGAAAGCTTAAAAAGATCAATGGTTGCTGGCTCTGCCAAATGGTGGTGACACCGGAGCCAAGCATGAGATGGGAGGTATATCAGCCATAGCTCAATGAACCGCTAGCAATTTCTGGAGAATCTTATGCCCCGTACACACGATTGGAATTCTCGTCGGAAAAAGCTCTGATGGTTTTCCCGTCGGAATTCCGAAGGAATTTCGCTCACACTGTCACACCAAATTCCGACGGTCGATGACACCGCGACATACAACACGTTCGACAGCACTATAATGGGACGTTTAATGCTTCCGAGCATGCGTCAGATTGTTTCCGAGCATGCGTCGGTATTTTGTGTGTCGGAATTGCATACACACAATCGAAAAGTCAGATAGAAAGGTTTTCCGTCTGAAAAATTTGTAAAAAAGAGTAATATAAATCTAAATGGGTCGCGTGTGACTCAACGAGTCTGGCAAGATGATACCTGGATAGTGTTAAAAGTCCTAAAGGCCATCATCAGTGCAGTTTATGGCCAGGGAAAGCTCTGCTGATTTTCATAATCCAATCACGTGGAAGCAAAACTACTTTTTTTTTTTTTTTCTGCATGTGATTGGGTATTTCTTTACAAAGTGAACCTTTCACCTCATTTACTAAGCTCTGGAGCCGCTGCACTTAGAGTGCACAGTCTATTTGCCTTTAGTAAATCAACCCCATAATGTCACCGTAAAAATATTTTAACATATTCTTTTTAAATTTTCCTAGTTTTACTTTAAAAAAATTTTTTTATTGGCTATTGACCTCCCTGGCGGTATTCCTGAGTGTGGCTCGGGGTGAATTTTCAGTACCAAAAGCAGTAACCCTGAGCCACACTCAGGATCGCATCGCCTTGTCCCCAGGATCCCGTGATGTTTCCACGCTGTGTGTGCGAGTCGTGTCGCCGCTCCATCTATCACAGTGCCGGGTTCCGTTCCCTGCGAGCGCTGTGACGCGCGGGGATGGAGAACGGCGCCAATTTCAAAAAGTTAAAGACGCACAATACATACAGTACACTGTAATCTTACAGATTACATTACATTACTGTATGAGATCATTTCACATCCCTTTTGTCCCTACTGGTCTGTCCAATGCCCTGCATGCCATTTTATTACATCAAAAGCGGTTTTAGACCAGCTAAAAAACAGCGATAATAAATTAGAATCACTTGATTTGTGGGGAAATTCGTCATCAGACACTGAAAGTAACAACAGTGACAATTCTGCAACATATATTGCAGCAACATATTTCAGTGTTTTTAATTTGATTACATTATTGAATATTTTTTATTATTATTATATTATTATTTGTTATAGTTTATAGTTATTTATTATAATTTTGATTTCGTGTTTCAAACTTTATCATACCCGGGATGTCTACTAGACTCTTGTTTGGACATATTTAAGTGAGTTATTCCTAAGAATTACAGGACTACAATATAAAACGCCAAATTTCCATGCAAAACAATTGTACCGCTTTGAGCATCAAAAATCTGACCTGATCATACCGCCAGAGAGGTTAATTAAACTGTTTACCACTGGAAATGAGTCTCCTGCTTGGTAACGTGTATTGTTGAGCTGTGGATGAGTATTGTCTCACTTTCAGTAAAGACTGCATTGTTCTTGTGCTGTATTTCCAGAGGGGAACCCTGTGGAATAAAGTTGAAGCATTGCGGGATAAGTACGAATTCCTACCGGAAGAGAAGATACTGTACATTTTACATGGGATATGTCTTGGACTCAAAGCCATTCATGATCAGAATTATGCTCACAGGTATGAGGCTTGGGGGTGTAGCTACAAAGTCATTGTGGAGATTATGTACTGAGGTTTCTGAACATACTTGGGAAAATGGCATAGAATACATTTTGGGTGATAAACTCTCTACCTTTAAAACCACTTTAGCTTGTTTAATAAATCCAGGAATACCAATCAACATGTACTCCCTGCTTTTTCTCACCTCGTCCTTTTAAAAACTGTCAACACAGTCCCAGGTCAGTGTAAACATTGCTATATTTGCTTTCGCAGTGCAACTGCAGACAAGGACTGAGAACATAGAAGGCGTCTGCTCGGCATGCCTGTTTCTACTAATGGCTGCACTGCACTCATGTAATCACTTAAGATCACAAACGTCTGGAAGTCAACAGCTGAGTAATGCAGAAATGCTTGCTAGTTCTCAGTCCTGGAAGTGAAGTGTTTTCTGTACAGCAGCTAACTTTATACCGGTGCTGCCAGATTTGAGTAGTTTGTCATCGCCAGTGATTGTATGTATTGCAGCCCAGAAACCATTAATGACTGCTGCCACTGAAGATATTGAATCAAACAGGTGTGTGACAGGTACACTATATTGTCAAAAGTATTGGGACTTTCACTCAAAAAAGTAATCCCGTGACCACGTCCGTCTAGTGACGAAACACGTAGGGAGGAACGGCGTGCTGACGTCACCGCGTTCTATGTAGACCCGGAAGTGCGAGCGGTAGCCGAGAGCCGGCTGGCTCGATTTTGTAAATCGCTGATTATGTGAGTTTATTTGCGGATGTAATTGAAAAAATTGTCACAGAGACAAATCGCTACCAGGTACAGCAATCCGCTACGCTGCATGCCAGGTTTTCCCAAAACAGAAAGTGGGAACCAGTGACCAAAAAGGACATCTGGCAGTTCCTGGGACTCATCATTCTTCAGGGAGTGGTGGGGAAACCGCTCCAAAAATGGTACTGGACCACCAATAAATTACTGGCCACTCCGTTTTTTGGCACCGTGATGTCCGAATACCGTTTTTCCCTCATCATGAAAAATTTCCATTTCACGAACAATGAAGAGTTTGATGAGGCCACGCATCCTGCACCCAAACTCAAAAAAATCTGGGAGGTATCGCAAATTATTGTGAGCAACTTCCAGTGGACCTACATGCCAGAAAGGGACGTCTGCGTGGACGAAAGCTTGATGGCCTACAAGGGACGCCTGAGCTGGATACAATTTATTGCATCCAAAAGAGCGAGATATGCATAAAGTCCTACATGCTCTGCGAGTCATCCACCGGGTACATATGGAATTCCGTCATTTACACCGGTAAAGGCACGAAGTTCAACCCCAGGTACAGCGGCTATGGGATAGCCACATAATCAGTCCTCACACTGCTGGAGCCATTGCTGAACCAGGGATATTGTGTCACCATGGACAACTTCTATACGTCTCCGGAACTTTTTGATGTTTTGCTAAAAAACAAGACCGATGCCTATGGTACTGTTAGGCCCAATCGACATGACATGCCATCTCTGTTCTCCCGGAAAAATCTAAAAACCGGAGAAATGGTTGCCTGGCAGAAGGGTAAGATTATGGCAATGCGATGGCGAGATAAGGACGTGTGTCTCATGAGTACCGTGCACAATACCGCCACTGCCATGGTCCACACCAAACGTGGGAAAGTTGTCCTGAAGCCGCAAGTCGTCATAGACTATAATTGCACTATGTCAGGCAATGACATTTTATCCGGCTATGCGCAAGCAGCAAAAAAAATATTATAAAAAGATTTTCCGGCATCTTCTGGAGCAATGCCTTTGGAACGCATATGTCCTATATAGAGCACAGAGTCGCAAGCCTCTTATTCATGCTGATTTTACCTGGAAGGTGGCTGAGCAGATTTTCCTCCAACACCAGACACCATCAGGATCTGGGATCAGACCTGGACAACATGCTGTTGATGTTGTCAACCCAGAACGCCTAACAGGTCGTCACTTTGTGGACTACATACCACCAACCGCAAAAAAGGCAGCACCTACCAGGATGTGCGTGGTTTGCTGCTCAAAGAGAGATAGCAGTGGGAAAAAAAAGTCAGAAAAGAAAGCCGGTTCTATTGTCCGGATTGTGATGTTGGACTGTGTGCTGTACCTTGCTTCAAAGTGTATCACACTCAGGATGTTTATTGAATTTTCTTTGTTTGACAAATTTCATTATTTCACATTACATTATTGAATAAAATTATATTATTTATAAGATTATAATTCATGATTTTGTGTTTCTAACTTTATCACATCTGGGATGTCTACTAGAGCCTTGTTTGGTCAGGTTTTAGTAAGTAATTACTAAGAATTACAGGCCTATGATACATAACACCAAATTTTCATGCAAAAGAATTGTACCGCTTTTGGAATAGAATTCCTGACAGAATCATACCGCCAGGGAGGTTAAATAACTGGCTCCTAACTTTTTCAGCTGGCTCCTAGATTCCAAGCAAATTTGTCAAGCCCTGCTTTACATGAACTTTAATGGCATCCCAGTCTTATGCAGGCCATACACAGTCGAATTTCGAACGAATTTTCTTTTCAAAATCAGAAAATTCGTTTTTTTTTGTGATCCGATGATGCCACCATTGATTTTCGAAATTTGGCCGACCAAGCCTTCACTTTCACCTCATGTTGCTACAGAAAAGAATTTTCTTGTCTGGGAATCTTCTTTTCTCTCCGTACATTTTCTTTTCTTATTACGTTTCTCGCTCGATTCTCCCATCATTGATTAGAAAATCGTTCGTTTTTCTAAAAATTTCCAACATGTCCGATTTCCTCAAATTTTATTTCCGCACGAAAATCGGCTGTTGCTGCAGCCCACTAATGGTGCGAAATTCATACGAAAATTCTTAGATACGATTTTCGAAAGGAAATTCTTTTCGAAATTCCAACCGTGTATGGCCGGCATTTAGTCTGTAGGGTTCAGTATTGAGTTGGCCCACCCTTTGCAGCTATAATAGCTTCACCTCTTCTGGGAAGGCCGTCCACAAGGTTTAGGAGTGTGTCTATGGGGATGTTTGACCATTCTTCCAGCAGAGCATTTGTGAGGTCAGGCACTGATGTTGGACGAGAAGGCCTGGCTTGCAGTCTCCACTCTTAGAAAACCTTTGGGATGAATATCGGGTTGAGATCAGGACTCTGTACAGGCCAGTCAAGTTCCTCCACCCCAAATTTGCTCATCCATGTCTTTTATGGACCTTGCTTTGAGCACTGGTGCGCTGTCATGTTGGAACAGGAAGGGGCCATCCCCAAACTGTTCCCACAAAGTTGGGAGCATGAAAATGTCCAAAATGTCTTGGTATGTTGATGCCTTAAGAGATCCCTTCACTGGAACTAAGGGGCCAAGCCCAACCCCTGAAAAACAACCCCCACACCATAATCCTCCCCTCCACCAAATGATTTGGAGGGGTGGCCCAATACTTTTTGGCAATATGGTGTGGATGAGAAAGTTTTGGGTGGAGGAACTTGACTGACCTGCACAGAGTCTCACTACCTCAAGCCGATAGAACACCTGTGAGATGAAGTAGAGCGGAGACTGCAAGCCAGGCCTTCTGGTCCAACATCAGTGTCTGACCTCACAAATGCACTTCTGGAAGAATGGTCAAACATTCCCATAGACACACTCCTAAACCTTGTGGACAGAAGAGTTGAGAGTTGAAGCTGTTATAGCTGCAAAGTGGTGCGGACACAAACAGG